>NC_064631.1:17177631-17887631 GCF_023864275.1 Schistocerca cancellata | reverse complement strand
TTCTTCGCTCACTGCAGGCCGACCCGTTGATTTCCCCTTACAGAGGCATCCAGAAGCTTTAAATTGCGCATACCATCGCCGAATGGAGTTAGCAGTTGGTGGATCTTTGTTGAACTTCGTCCTGAAGTGTCGTTGCACTGTTATGACTGACTGATGTGAGTGCATTTCAAGCACGACATACGCTTTCTCGGCTCCTGTCGCCATTTTGTCTCACTGCGCTCTCGAGCGCTCTGACAGCAGAAACCTGAAGTGCGGCTTCATCCGAACAAAACTTTATGAGTTTTTCTACGTATCTGTAGTGTGTCGTGACCATACGTCAATGAATGGAGCTACAGTGAATTTATGAAATCGCTTCAATCATTTGTAATAGCCCTGTATTTTAGGAGTGACAACGGCATAGTAAGAAATAGAAAAATACTATTCCCAGTCAGTGCATCGACACTTGCACTAAATTCTTTGAGTGGGATGTAGATAATAACGTAGGCTTGTGTTTGAAAGTACACTTCATAAAAAATAGATGATGTGTTCTGGTACTGAAAGCCGAGTACTTAACGTGGAACAAGCCTGTATGCAGTTATGAATACACTAACATCTCATCAGCTGAAGAATGGAAATCGGTGAAGGTTTACAAAATGTTTGCTCAGTATAAAACTATCCGTAGTAACTACCCAAAATGTGTTAGTATTGCCACGTGGTTTATATAGTGTAGAACAGAATGCATACGAATTATACTAAGTCCCACATGCCAATTTAACGGTCAAAATTGGGTAAGTCCCGACACAATGTGACTGAAATCTAATTTCGGCACCCCCTTAAAAGTTTAAATTTATCAGAATAGCTCACACAGAAGAGTTCTTCAATATCTTCATATTGCCGCTCTCCACTGTTTGAAACGCCTTTTAAATGTCTGAGCTTCTTTTCCTACACATTTGGTGAGAAATACTCCAAGTCCACAATTCTCTCATCCTGCACCGATCAGAAAACTAAGTGAGGTGCATTCGGCGTCGCTGCACTGCCGATGCCGGACCCCGCACAGTTTACACTACCTGATCGGAAGTACCAGACACCTACCTGTTTGCGTGCTATGTGTGTTCATCCCTCGCCTTTATAGCGCTTGAACCCAGTTGGAGAAACTCTCAATGAGGCATCTGAATGCCTGTCGAGGAGTTCTTCCTCAAGAACTGAAATGAGAGAAGATACTGATGCTAGAGCCTGGGGTCTCGACTGAAATCGACGTTCCAACTCGTCCAAAACATTTTTCCATTGGATTCGAGTTGGGACCCTGGTAAGGCCAGCTCATTCCAGGAATTTTATTGTTCCTAGGTCATTGCCTCACTGATGCTACTTTATGACATAGTGTATTGTGTTGCTGATACAGTGAATCATCATCTCTGAACTGTTCCTCTACTGCAGACAGTGCTGAAAAATCCGTTCACGTTCTTGTGCATATAGCAGCTTCCTAAGAAAAATAAAGTAACCACGCCCTACCCATGGAAAACAGTCCCATACATTGTCACCATCTCTTCCATGCTTCAGAGTTTCCACTAAACAGATGGCAGGGAGCATTCTCCAGGTATTAGTCAAACTCAAACCCTTCCATCGGACTGCCACAGGGTATCACTTTTGTTAACTCGTTTCCAGCCATCCAGTGGCGTTGCCCCCACACCCCCTTATGCATCGTATAGCATTGACTATACCACTGTAGGAATGTGAGGTTTATGAGCAGCTGCTCGCTCATTCTGCTACCCCTCTCTTTCCAAATCCCTGTGGACAGCTGCTGTACAACCAAGACTGCTGGTGACTCCCTCCAACTTACGACAGATCCCTTTTGTAAATTTCACGCGATTTTTTATATCATCGTCCTCAATGTCGGCCTGATCTTCATTTTGCTTTGATTGTTTCTTCACATTTTCATTTCAATCACATCACCAACAGTCAAATTGGGCAGCTCAAGAATGGCTGCTGTGTCGCTGACAGATATGTTACTCAGGTGACATCCAATGACCAGTCGATGTTCCAGGCCACTGAGCTGTCCCGACCAGCCTATCGCGCACCTTCTGCTCCTCTGCTGACAACTCAATGTTTCTTACCTTCTTTTGCAATGATGAGTCCATCTCTTGTGATGAAATGGAAATGAGCGTTTGGCGCCATTGGCCGGGAGACTATACAGGCACATTTGCATGCCGTGCGTGAGTTTCCTCAGAAACGCGAAATCTTAATTAAATAATTAATCTCTGACAAATAAATAAAGCCTATGGCACAGAACTGCAGCGCTATGCCGCTGATAAAACAAAGTACAATTACGATAATCTTATGTTTCATTAAGAAGAGGTAGGTCTTGTACAATAACTGGTGCGGGAAGCACGTATATTTTATTAACTGGCACACCGCCATACTTGATGTTATATAAGAACACTACGAGTTGCAATCTCACTAGGCACTCGACTCTGTAAAGATTCTATATTTATGAAAGTAAGTTGAATTGTTTAACTGTAGGCTTATTGGTTGAATATATCTGATTTAACTAACCGTGTAAACTTTTTTATGTTTAGTAGACAGTCACATCTGTACGACGTATTGACATGGCTGGCAAATTATTCTAATATTGAGATTTTGAGTCTGCACCTACTGCAGCAGTATTTGGAAACGATTTAAATACGAAGTCCGATTATTTGAGTTACATTTCACGGTCAACTACGAATAACATTGCATTTACGAAAAAGCCATTGTCAAGCGTCTGATACCAAATAATTAAACGTCCACGTTCTAGATAAGCAAATATTAATTACAACCAATCACTATCATACATATACATTAATTAATATTTTATTTTATTTTTCTTATTTATTTGTTTTATACTGGTGACCGTGACAGGACGTTGTTTAATTTGTCATTTGTTGCATTGTTCTTTTTGTTTCATGTGAAAAATCAACTTTCTGGACCTGGACGTGAATATATGAGAAATAACAAAAATCTGAAGATATTTTGCAATTCTAAAATTTTGCGGGAAGACGCAACGAAGCTTCCAGCAAAATAAGGTAAGACGCAGCATCTTTGCATTGTCAGGCTTGACCAGACGCATAATTCAGTGCATTAGCTTTTCAGTTAGATTCTGTAGTATTTCTTTCGCGCGTAGCAGTTTTCAGTGATAAATTTCATTCTCAGTACTTTTCCTTAAACAATAACTTCTGCAGCAATACCAATACACGAGTGTAAAATATGGCCGACTTCTGTACGATACGTTGTAACATGGCCAGCAGCCATTAAGAATAATCCGATATTCAGTTTACATTTTTAAATTAACAAACAGCCATTGTTGCTACGAGCGATTCATGTTCAACTGCATTTTATTTTAAAACCAGTGTCAAACTTTCTTGTCTTGAAACATATCTTACGTGTGGCATGGTCATAACTAGAAAACAATACGCAAAGATGGAACAGCAAAGACATACTATTCAGACGCAATCCGACTCGGACGCGAGACCAATGTTAGAAAATGACTTTACGACAGCAACCGGTAGTGACGATTCATCAAATATTGACGCAAGTGTTAATGGAATTTTTGACAATAGGCCGTCCACCACAAAAATTTCAAAGTCTCAGTCAGAGCCCATGTTAATACATGACGTCACGTCTAATGACGCAGCGGGGACAAAGACCTTGCAAACAGTAAACATTGCCAACATGCTACAAATGCTAATGAAACAAAACGCAGTAAATATGGCAACCTTAAAGATGCAGAACGCGGAAAACCTGACAACCTTAAAGACACAAAATGAACAAAGACGCAAAATGACGAAATTAAATCTGATCTCATAGCAATGAAGACATGTAATGATACTTTATGTAAACGTGTGGATCTTATAGACGCCACACTGACCAAACAGATGACTGAAAGCAGTACGAAATTTTCCAAGCTTAATACGATACAAGAAAAGACTACAAATGACGTAGCACTTTTACAGGCACAAGTAAAAAACCTTAATGTCACGTGTGAAGCTCTTACTGAACAAATTCAAACATATCCTTCAGTACATGACAACCTTGAAAAACGAATTACTGACGCGCAGAATATATTTGACGATGTTGAACAACACCTGACTGACAGATTACAATCTGATGCCACAGCACATTTTCAAATGATTAATAAAGAATATCATTTGGGTAGAGAACAAAGACAAACATTTTGATAGATGCATACGTGAAAATTTACCAACAATTGTGCACGACTCTGTAGCGGAATACATCATAATAACAAACAGCTGATTAGTGACGCAGCAGTCTGTCGCTGCACCAATGAAACAATTCACGGATCAACCACAGTCTGAATGTAACGAAAATATCAGTCAAAATGTACAGTTCAGAAACCAATATACATACGAGTATGACGCACACATACCACACACGGCAAACACACAAGAACAAAACACACCACGACAACAACACATACCACGTCGTGCAAACACAAACACAAGCTATTATCATGGTAAACCACAGCAACATTATCGTAATTACTCGCCATCTGAACATTACAGTAATTACAGTGGAACAAATCCATATTATAATGCAAAGGAAGAAGAAAGCTTAACAAAACACAGGCAATTTCAGACTTTTATCCCAGAAAAACGAACCATTCGTCCGGTGATTTTTCTTAAATCTTTTAGTAACACATTTCCACGCACTTGGAGTGACCGGAAAAAGATTTCATATATTGTCGGTTACATCGAAGGCGATGCAGCTGTCTGGGCATACAGTCAAGCTGACGTATGTACCATGTACAGTGAGTTTGAGCGTGATTTCTGAACAAATTCTGGTCGCAATCCGTTCAGGAGCGACTCAGAAGACAAATTTTAGAACCTGAAACTTTTAACAGTAAAAATAGTATCTTACGCAGATATTTTGGAAAATACTTGAACATGGGACATTTTTTGGACGAACCAGTCGCAAGACGTGATATACTCCGTGCCAAATCAAAATCAAAACGCGTACTCCAATACAAACAACAGTTACAATAGTAATAACACTTCATGCGGCAATCCATACAAAAGGCACCGCGTAATAAATACAATAACAACGGTAACAACGGATACAAATATAACAACAAAAACACAAACAGAAACAGAAACAATAATAACTGCGAGCCAAGACAGCATCAAAGCTGGACTCGTAGCGATCAATGCTTTCATTCAAATACTGCTATACCACAGCAGCCACCAGGACAAAATTGGAGCTTACCTTACGACCGACACGTAAGTCATAATGCGCAACAGCAACAACAACCGCAAAAGTTTGGAGGTCACAACAGGCAATATCCGAATGTGAATATAACATAAGTGACACCTGATACACAACCTCAATCTGTGTCCGTACCTAATACAAATGCTAATCCAACAAACTAGAAACAGTCACTTCTATGCCCCAGGTCGTGGCTGAAGAATTCTTGGGGGCGACTTCAATGTTAATCAGTTATTTGACACCACCATTGAACAACAAAATATTGATATGCCTAATAATTGTAAACAAAAACTACCTGTTTTATTTATAAGATACAACCACAATGAGAATCTATCAGATGAACTTTTGCAAGACAGTAGACAATGTCGTTCAAACACAAATGAAATTGTTTTAGCCTCTACTACTGGTGTAGTAGGCGGGATTCCAACTACTATTATCTTAGATACAGGTGCAGCTGTGAGCGTTTTGTCTTTTAATTTCTATAAAAAGATGTGTGAATTGGAGCCTGTGCCTGAGTTTCGTGCCTAAAACTGTAAAATAACTACTGCTCTAGGTAATAAGTCATGTAGGGTTAAGAGGCAAGTTTTTGTAAACATAAAAATAGGTAATGGAACCGTGCAATGGCCATTCCTGGTTGTACAAAACCTTGTGACAAATTGCATATTAGGATTAGATATCATGAGTGAGAAGGACTGCATTATAGACTTCTCCAAAGGTAAATGTATTTTAAATGATAAAGGCAGTGTAATTATTGTTGATTTGAACAGGAGAACTCTAAAGCATGACAAACACTGTACAGGGTACAAGGTTCAGTTAGTACTTGACAATGACAGTCAAGACACGCACACAGACTCATCTGACACAGAGCTAATGGACTTGAAAACATTGATTGATCATAAGATAAATGAAGGTACAGCTCTCAGTGTACATGAACGTATGAGACTACAGGAAGTGTTATCCAAATATTTACAAGTTTTTACCAAACTATTAGGTGTTATCAACATGTACGTCTACAAGATTGAAGTTAAGCCTCACAAAATCTTCTACCACAAGACATATAACGTACCGTTATCTAAACGACCTGCTGTGTGGCAAGAACTAAAACAAATGTTAGACTGGAAAATCATTGAACCATCCACCTCATCTTACTGTAGTCCTCTACTTGTTGTCAAAAAACCAAATGGTAGCATTAGGCTAGTGTTAGACGCACGAGCAATTAATGAAATAATTTTACCGGTTCACACAAAACCCGAAAATTTAGAAGAGCAATTACAGAAATTTCTAGATGCAAAATATTTTTCCACGATAGATCTCGCCACTCATTTTGGCAAGTAGGTATCACTCCTGATTATCGGAAATATACTGCATTTATATTCGGGGGGGGGGGGGGCGAACCTATCAGTTTTGTGTTCTACCATTCGGATTGAATGTCAGTTCTGGAGTATTCATTGCAGCCCTGGATACCGTGCTTGGCGATGATTTAGTTGAAACAGTCACACACTGTGTGGATGATATACTGATAGCTACACAGTCTGGGAGTGAATACATTGACACACTTCAAAGAATTTTAGAAAACTTTGCACAAGCTGGAGTCACAGCCAGTCTTAGAAAATCAAAATTTGGTTGCAGTGAGATTAAATATTTAGGGCATATCATTAATTCACAGGGCAGACGTCCTGATCCCAGTAAATTAGATGCTATCCGAAACTTTCCTAGCCCTCGAACAAAATAGCAGTTAAAATCATTCCTTGGGCTATGTTCAGTTTCAGACATTTTTACCACAACCACTTTTGAACAGTAAACATCTGTTAAATCTACTCAGAAAGAATCAAGTTAGGATCTGGTCGGAACAGTGCCAGAATGACTTTAATACAATTAAACATGCTTTAGTGAATGCAAACATATTGAACCAGCCAGATTTCAATTTAGATTTTTGTATGACTTGTGGTGCTTCATGTTCTGGCTTGGCCTGTTGCCTGTTTCCAGTTGTAAAGAATAAAGAAAAGGAACAGATAAGAATTATTGGATTTGCAAGTCGTACTCTAAGTGAATGTGTGCATACATACTCCGCTACTGAGTTAGAAACACTTTCCATAGTCTGGGCATTCAAGAAATTCAATTATTATTTATTTGGCAAACATACAGTTATTTATACCGATCACCAGGCCCTGACATTTTTGTTAACTTGTAAACTTGTACATCCTAGACTATCACGATGGGCAGTTACTCTTCAGAACTACTCTTTTGAAATTAAGTACATAAAAGGTAAGGACAACACCATTGCCGACGCTTTGTTTTGACTTCCACAAGGTATGAATGAAACCAAAAGTGACTTAAAAACATAAATGACTTAAGTATTCTCTTAATGCAAGACAAGCAGTATCACCAATATTATATTGATATGTGCAGAAAAATAGCTAAATTACAGAAATCTGATCCTCACTGCTATAAGATAATAACATTACTGGTAGAAAAACACAATCATCCTTTGACTAAGTGTTACAAGTTACACAATGATGTATTATTTTATCGCCGACATCCAAATGCTACTAACTGGTGTGTGTATGCATTCCCAAAGAGTCTGAACATAATTTGATTTGGCACGCACACTTAGTTTGGGCTTATTATGGGACAAAAAAGTGTTTGGTAAAGCTCAGCACATACTGTTATTTTAGCAATATGAGAAGAAAAGTTTACAGTCAACTGAAAACATGTGTCGTATGTCAAAAATCAAAACCTCAGAATTTATCCACAAAAACAGATTTACATTCTATTTTACCGAGTAAACCCCTGGAAATTCTGTGTACTGACATAAGTGGACCGCATCCAGCAAGCTCTGGAGGCGTCAAATACACTCCTGGAAATGGAAAAAAGAACACATTGACACCGGTGTGTCAGACCCACCATACTTGCTCCGGACACTGCGAGAGGGCTGTACAAGCAATGATCACATGCACGGCACAGCGGACACACCAGGAACCGCGGTGTTGGCCGTCGAATGGCGCTAGCTGCGCAGCATTTGTGCACCGCCGCCGTCAGTGTCAGCAAGTTTGCCGTGGCATACGGAGCTCCATCGCAGTCTTTAACACTGGTAGCATGCCGCGACAGTGTGGACGTGAACCGTATGTGCAGTTGACGGACTTTGAGCGAGGGCGTATAGTGGGCATGCGGGAGGCCGGGTGGACGTACCGCCGAATTGCTCAACACGTGGGGCGTGAGGTCTCCACAGTACATCGATGTTGTCGCCAGTGGTCGGCGGAAGGTGCACGTGCCCGTCGACCTGGGACCGGACTGCAGCGACGCACGGATGCACGCCAAGACCGTAGGATCCTACGCAGTGCCGTAGGGGACCGCACCGCCACTTCCCAGCAAATTAGGGACACTGTTGCTCCTGGGGTATCGGCGAGGACCATTCGCAACCGTCTCCATGAAGCTGGACTACGGTCCCGCACACCGTTAGGCCGTCTTCCGCTCACGCCCCAACATCGTGCAGGCCGCCTCCAGTGGTGTCGCGACAGGCGTGAATGGAGGGATGAATGGAGACGTGTCGTCTTCAGCGATGAGAGTCGCTTCTGCCTTGGTGCCAATGATGGTCGTATGCGTGTTTGGCGCCATGCAGGTGAGCGCCACAATCAGGACTGCATACGACCGAGGCACACAGGGCCAACACCCGGCATCATGGTGTGGGGAGCGATCTCCTACACTGGCCGTACACCACTGGTGATCGTCGAGGGGACACTGAATAGTGCACGGTACATCCAAACCATCATCGAACCCATCGTTCTACCATTCCTAGACCGGCAAGGGAACTTGCTGTTCCAACAGAACAATGCACGTCCGCATGTATCCCGTGCCACCCAACGTGCTCTAGAAGGTGTAAGTCAACTACCCTGGCCAGCAAGATCTCCGGATCTGTCCCCCATTGAGCATGTTTGGGACTGGATGAAGCGTCGTCTCACGCGGTCTGCACGTCCAGCACGAACGCTGGTCCAACTGAGGCGCCAGGTGGAAATGGCATGGCAAGCCGTTCCACAGGACTACATCCAGCATCTCTACGATCGTCTCCATGGGAGAATAGCTGCCTGCATTGCTGCGAAATGTGGATATACACTGTACTAGTGCCGACATTCCTGGGACAATGAATTCATGGTGTTCTTATTTCAATTTCCAGGAGTGTAGTTGTAGATAACAGAATTTCTTGTGCCTTTAGATGAATCGCTCGCCTGCAGGTGTGTCCTTTCGCCTCGCAATTCATAAATAAATAAAGCCAATGGCATAGAACTGCAGCGCTATGCCGCTGATAAAACGAAGTACAATTACGACACTCTTATGTTTCATTAAGAAGAGGTAGGTCTTGTACAATAGCTGGTGCGGGAAGCACGTATATTTTATTAACTGGCACACCGCCATATTTGATGTTATATAAGAAAACTGCGAGTTGCAATCTCATTAGGCACTCGACTCTCTAAAGATTCCATATTTATGAAAGTAAGTTGAATTGTTTAACTGTAGGCTTATTTGTTGAATATATCTGATTTAACTAATTGTGTAAACTTTTTTATGTTTAGTAGACAGTCTCCTCTGTACGACGTATTGACATGGCTGGCAAATTATTCTAATATTGAGATTTTGAGTCCGCACCTACCGCAGCAGTCTTTGGAAACGATTTAAATACGAAGTCTGATTATTTAAGTTACGTTTCACGGTCAACTACGAATAACATTGTATTTACGAAAAAGCCACTGTCAAGCATCTGATACCAAATAATTAAACGTCCACGTTCTAGATAATCGAATATTAATTACAACCAATCACTATCATACATACACAATAATTAATATTTTATTATTTTATTTTATAAGGCCCCTTACAGGGCAGGTCCGGTCGCCTTGTTGCAGGTCTTATTAAATTCGACGCCATAGTGGGTGACCTGCGCGCCGGATGGGGATGAAATAATGATGAAGACAGCACAGCCCCCGGTCCCTGAGCGAAGAAAATCCCCGACCCAGCCGGGAATCGAACCCGGGCCCGTAGGACGGCAATCCGTCACGCTGACCACTCAGTTATCGGGGCGGACATCTCTTGTGATATCTCGAGGTCAACTACACATTACACGTGGGTGTCTGGATACTTCTGATCAGATAGCTACGCCTTCTGAATACAATATGAAGAAAGTAATGCCAAGGATGACACAGCAGTGGTTGACAAGACAAAAAGAAAGTTACAATAGGTGTCTTTGATGGTGGGTTAGAAGACTAACTGAACAGAAAGAGATGAAGAAAACACTCCAATACAGAGAAGTCGTTAAACGAATTTATTGAAAATAATGATGATACAGATAAACAGGAAGGGATGAACAGTGAAAGTCATGAAGAATCTTGTCAGAAAGGAGGGGAGAGCACTAATAATGAAGGAGTGCAGCATCTAGACTATGAGAAAATGGAGGAAGTCGGAGGTAATTAAGGATTATTTACTTCTATCAGAGGAAACGTGCCGGAACAGGATGAATATAATAGGAGTCAGTTGTTACATGGAAATGTGTACGAGAAGATAAGGTTCAAAATGAGTATGTGGAGATGCAGAGAAAAATTTCTGACTGACTAATGTATCTTGATTTGTCATTCGAGGACAGACTGAGTAATTTGAAGAGGGAAAGTACTGTAAGCAATCCTGTGAATATATGTGACAGAGACGTTATAAGAGAAGGAAAATGGTGCGTAATTTACTGGAAGAATTTGGAAGTAATAATAATGGAGAAGAGGCCAGACATCCGTTAATTGATTTGTTGACGCTGGGTGAAGAGGTGCTGTGTTTAGCTGACAGTGGTGGTGATCTCTGTGGTGTTCGTCAGAAGTTATTAGACGCTTTCCTTGCTAAGGAAGCATTGGTAATAATGCCTGTTACTAATATCCAAATGATTGACACCATAGGAAAAGTGAAATAATCTTTCAAATATGTAGTAATGTTACCAATAAAAACAAATGCTGTCCAGTTGTACTACAATTTTCAGACAAGTCCATTAATGGGTATAGACATTTTCAATAAAAATAAAGGGAATCTGCATTTTAGCGAAGATTCTGTGATAATGGAAACAAATGAGAGAAAAGTAATAGTACCAATTCCATGAAAAAAGAAACTGACGTCAAAGGGCAAAAACAACATTCTTGTAATGCAGTGTAGAAAGAAACTGGTTTTAGAAGGGTATGATGAACATCAATGGGGGTGGATCCATAGGTGTTACTGGGCATCTGGAATAAACGAGAAGAAAAGTTAAGAGTTATATCCACAAAGAACAGGAGCTAGAAGTAAAGTCCTCAGAGGGCATTCCACTCTTTTCAATGTCATATGATTGACTATCAGCAGGTAGTCGAGTGACTGATAGAACTTAAATTTCTTTTCATGTTGTCAGTCTTCCTCTTCTGTCATTCTGAACTGTATCTTTATCAGTTTTCACTATCAGGAGGTAGTCCCACATAACTAAGGTGCCATAACGGTATAAAGAAAATCGTTCGACGAGTATAAGTGATGCTGACATAGCGTCAAATGTAACACAGGACTGAATTTGCGTTTGTAACGACAACCAACAAATCAATCATTGCAGGGAGAATTTGAAGTGTAGGATGTGTGTAGAAAAGGGATGCCCAATATATAGAAGATATAAATGAAAAATATTTGCCTAACATTTTATAACAGTTGAAAGAATTTTGTATATAAAATTATTTTTTTGTAACGAGTTTTTCCAAAACCGAATTTTTGTAAAATAGCAAACTTAATATTTAGAGCTAGTGTGTCTGAAGTAAGAAATTTTGTAATTTATTTTTATTATGCTTTCATTTGAGATATGAAAAAACTGTTATTATCTATGCCATTTTATATAATTCTTAAAAATTTGTTTGGGAAAAAACTTGTATAATTAAGGGGAGGTGTGGTGTTGTGCCATGCATCATCCTTATCGTGAACCGGACATAAGTTAGCTGCATACATGCTTTGAGTTGTGGCTGTAATGACAGATGTTTTCTCACACGAGAAAACCTTTGGCTTCAGTCAAGAGGTGTCGTTATAAGAAATAAAGTGTTTAGTTCATTATTCTAAATTAAATGGCATCTTTTCCGTACATAAAACGTGATAAGACCTTGCACAGTAATTTATTGTGTCAGTAGTCAAAGACTGTGTTAATTTTAGCTTCATATTTTGATTACTTTGGGCAATGCACAAAATTAGCTAAAACAGAGAAATTAGCTTTCATAAATCTTGATGGGTTTGTGTCAGCTTACAGTCAATAAAGACGTTTAATTAGATACCTGACTTCTTAGTTATGGGGAAAACAATGTTCTGTAAGAAATCCATTTTTACAAAATTATTTTTATTTGTCATTTATTTTTTCTATGTCAAATAAAGTGATTTTGATTTGTTTTATTATTTGAATGACTGGAAGAATAAGTGTGATATATAAGTCAAATATGATTATATGCAGTTGTGAGGAAATGACTGTAGTGAAATGCTAGGAAGTGGATCTGGTATCGTATGACTGAGTAGCATACAATGGGCAAATTTTTATATTTTAAGACGCCGGTTTGTAGTATTAGGGTAAAGCAGGAACGTATTTCAGTAATTCAGTCATTTAGAAAGGGAGGGTATTTGCTTATTGAAATTTATTATTTGGTAAAATTGGTCTAAAGTAATTTGATAACGTGATTGGATTAAGACAGGAAATGCGGGACTGTGTAGTCAAACTCGAAAGGTGACTGGCCACATTTCGATGCACCCAGCAAGAAGATAGTAGAACGCCAGCGCTTTACAAGTGTTGTTAGCAGTCGAGGAAGAATCAGTGCCTGACTCGAGTCGTGCTCAGAAGCGTGTGTGCTGCACTCTGAAAAAGTGTATTGCTTTTGGCTACCCATTAGATTTAAAAGATCGTGGAGTGCCAGAGATCAAAAAGTAGATGACTCATGTGCACATTCCGCATTATTTCTGTGTGAACTGTGACTTTATTCAGAATAATATAAATTCTGTCTAGCATACTGTGAAATCGTAACGTAAAACTGGCAGTCCGAAGTGAATTTTACAGAACACTGTGCAGACATTCGGTCCACACATTTCTGAATATATTATTGGTTTGGCTCAGCGTGGCATCTTAAACTGGCTACTAAAGTTACTAGATATGTCAAGTACAACTAAGTGTCTTACCACCTTCTTTAGTCAACAAAAACTTTTTGGAACTTCAAGGCAGGCGTGTGCTCAAGATAGAATTGCCAGGTCCTGTAATAGGAAAGCCAGACTCGACACTGTATTAAGCTAGAGATTTTTATCTGAAAACTTGACTTCCTATTATAAATAGATACAGAGCCGGGTGGAAATTGTCAGAGTTTGTTAATAATCACTTACAGATAGTTTTTGGTTTGGTTAAGGACATTGGGCAACTGAGGGAAAATTTAAAATTCTCACTTCCATTTTCAGATACCTCCAAAATAATGGGTTTCCCACCAAACTACTTATCTGTTCCACTATCCACTAATAGGGGGGAAGAGTAGCGTTTAGAAACAAGGCAGTTGTGAGGTCGAATCCCGTATAACCCCAGAATTTCCCACCAAACATGCGAGTCCTCAGTATCCACCAATACAAAACAAGGAAAAACAGTCCAACACAGAGGATATCGAATTAAGTAATTAGTCAATCAATTTCATTGATTTGGAGCAGCATAAATTGTCTGTTTACAAGATATCCACGGCCCAGCATTTTGAGGAGGGCTCGGAATTCACCAGGTATCTGCTACTTTGTTTAGGACAAAAGAGGAGTTAGTGTGGTTTGCACTGGCATGCGACAGACGCTCACTGGTTAGGACGAAACATTTTGAGGGAGAGAGAAAGGGAGCTTGTGTTTCGATGATAATTTCCATGGTATCAATATCACAGAGTTGGCACCACCTGATGCTTTGTCCAACAGGAAATAACCAGAGGGGCGAGGGGGCAATGGGAGGAGGAGATTAGGAGGGAGAAGGGGTGGAGAGGTTCCTTCTCCTGGCTTTCTCTGCTGGTGTTGTTGTGAACTAACACAGTCAATACGTGCGCAACTGGGTGAACACATAGAGCAGCTACTTCCACTGTGTTTGGGAGCAGAACAGGCAGTGAGTCCGGAATCAAATTTCAAAGGAAGCCTACATCTGGTGTCTTGGATTTCTATGCAGGTGATTGGGTGACTGACACCATCCAACCCACCACTCTGGACTCAAAATGTCACCAGCAGACCACCGCGTGTGGTGTGGTGTAGCACATGAAGATGCTGTCAGGTGGTTTTTTACCGGATCTGTAATTATGTGCTGTGAGCTATGTTGACGTCGATTTCATCATAGTGTTCCCTGCACAATCAGAAAAAACCGATCTACTTCTGTATTTAATTACTGCTTTTCAATGTATTTTACTTGCATCTTCCACAATTAAATAAATAGCACAGATTGATGAGCTTTTCCTAGTAAAAGAGGTCCATCCCCTGCAAATTGGTATGCGAATTGAATTCTATAGGTAAACTATATATTTTTATGCCCTCTGCAAAGTAGTCGACATTGATTTCAGTTTCATATCGGACTGAGTCTTTCTCTTGTCAATCTTTTTGTAGGAGAGGTGGGAGGGGGGGGGGAGGGTTCGATGGGTGGTGGCGAGATATCTTCTGATGGTGGCATTGTACACTAGCTCAGTCGATCCCTTCACGTCAAGGTGAGCACACATACACACACAGACACACACAAAAATTTTACAACAATCAGCCCCTCCAATCTGCACCATTGTAATTATGTAATTAGGTAATGTAGTTGCTGGACAAGGTAATACTTGCACCTTCAAGTCCAAAAGCTCAGCACAGACTGAGCGTTTCCTGCCGTTTCTTCAAGGGGGGTGATGGGGAGGGGGGGGGGGAAGGGCTGAGCTTTTCCCACCAATTTCCAATAAGGTAGCACCCAAAATAAAGAAAGTAAACTACTCTATGTCCTTCCTCTCCAATACCTTAGCATAGACTGATAATTTTTTCCACCAGTTTCCAGATGAGAGATGGGAGAGTGGGAGAGGGGAAGGCTGGGGTATTTGGCAGATGGGGAGGGGTTAATTAATTGATGAGTTTAATTATTTAGTCAATTAATTCAATATCAAAAGTGTGCTTGTGTAGGCAAGGATGGGAAGTTAGTGAGAAAGCCTCGATTCTGGCGAATCTGAGATTGTGCGGAAGTGCCTCAGTTGGATTTCGCACCCCCATGCACGTTACGTTGTTGTTGCTGTTTAACGTGATGCTCCTCTAAAGAATAGGAGAAAGATTGCAGTTCTTATAAAGGTACACTGGCGGAAAAAAATTAGTACATCCTTTCAGAGTTTTCCAGTTGACTCAAGATTTATTGTTGTAAAATGCATATGGAGTAGATAAAATTATTACATTTACAGATCAAATAGCACAAGCAGTTCTGAGGTACCAGGTATTCACCCCACAGGTGGCAATGCAGACGTCAAATCAGGCACGGAGATCGTGCTATCCATGGTAGTTGCTACACTGCTTGCAGAAAATGTTGACTGTCACGGACGGCGTGTGGGCGAGCATTATATTATTGGTGCAACACATCACCTTCTTGTTGAAATAATGGCTAAAAAACTGACCTAACAACATTCTCCATGTACCGAGTACTGGTCAGCGTCGCATCCACAAACACCAAATGCGAACGAGAGTTGTGGTTTATCGCACTCCAGACCGCGAGACTTGGGGTGGTGCCAGTACGTCACCCTACGAGGCAGACCTCACGAGGTCTGCTTTGTACCAGCAGGCGACCGCCAGTTGGGTGCAGGCCGAATCTGCTTTCATCTCTGAAGACCACGGCGCGCCATTCCATCTTCCAAGTAATACTCTGGTGGTAACAAATCGAGCCGCGCACGTCGATGCTGTGGCGTGAATTGGAAACTGGCTGGAGATGTGCTTGCCCGAAGTCCGAACAGTTCGTGTTGACGCATCTGAGCTCACAAGCCGTCTTCTCTATGATGTGGTAGCTGCAACTGCTGCCTTTGCAATACGACGGTCCTGGCGGGCGTCTGTGCTGTGTGGACGTCCAGAATCTCATCCAAGTAGGTGAGAATGCTCACGTGATCACTGATAAGGGCATCGTTGCACAACTGACACAGCACGTCCAACTCGTGTGGCAGTTCTCCTAGAGAACCACCCGCCACTCGAAAGGCCACAATTTGACCCCTTTCTAACAAGCCCAGTTGGCTGTAGGAAGCACGAGGACGTCTCCGTGGAACGTTTGGACCACACTGAGACTTCGTTCTGTGAGCATTCCCTAATAAACACGGATGGCACTGTATGCTACTACTGTATCTGTTGGCGGACGATAGTGAAATCGCTGTCAGTACATCTACTGTACCATCCTCCATGTTGCATATGCCGTCATTGGATCAAAATCGACGTCGTCTTTCCACGTGTACTAATGTTTTTTTCTTGTTCTTTTTGTTTTTTAAGACTGTATTTTGGGCCCTAAAACGCGAAGAGCGTAACTTTTCTTCACCTCTAACAACTGTTCGGATGGCCATAGATCTCCATGAACAATTGCATTCTGCGAGGAGACAGTCCATGAGGTGTGTTGGAAATTTTTTGCTTTGCGCCGCCTCCGTGTAGGCAACCAGAGACACTTGCAAAGGCCATCTCTTGCTTCCTACGTGGTCCGTTTCGTTTTGGACCGTACGTTTCCAATCGTGTTGAGGCGTCTAGCTGAGGGAGACTAGTGCAGAAGAGGGTAGCCCAACCCTGCACTGCCGCTGACATGTGCCATAGGGATGCATACTGGTGGATGCAGAACGTTTTCTAAGGATATAATTCCCGCACCGATGCTATCGTGGCGTTATTCACAGTATAGCTAGAATTTACAAGATTAACTCGGTTCTGTATCGTGTGACGCATGCAAGTCGGTAAAAGATATCTTGTCCCATATTACGCAAGCACATTGCCACTGCGAAATGGCTAACCAAAAAACATTTATTGTGATTGAATGAGAATTTTTTGGCAGGAAGAACGTAGCTTGTTATCTTGAATGGAAAGTCAGTAGGATCCGTGCAAGTAACTTCAGGTGTGCCCCAGGAAATTGTGTTATGATCCTTATTCTTCACGTTGCACGGTAATGATATCACAGACAATGTTGATAGTAATGTCTGACTTTTTCCGATGATGCAGTTATTATAATGAATTACTATCTGGTAAAAGCTACAAAAGTATCTGGCGAGATTTCGATACGATTTCAAAGCGGCGAAAAAATTTATAGATTGCGTTACATGCTGAGAGGCGTAAAGCTGGGCACTTCATGAGACGCAGCAACTTAGTATCCTACGGCTACAACATGAATGGCCCACATCTGGAATAAGTCAACTCACACAAATATGTAGCTGTAACAGTTTGCGGGGACATGTATGAGCACAGAGGCTCAGCCGTAGGTAAAGCAGGTGAAAGACTTGAGTCCATTGTTAGGACATTGGGAGATGCTAAGAGTTTACGAAGGTGGTTGCTTACAAAACACTCTTGCGACCCATCCTAGCATACTGCTCAGGTGTGCGGAACCGGTACTAAATACAGCTTACAGAAGACGTGCACACCATGCGATACTGAAGAACTAGTTGGCAAGTACGTTTCATCTGAAGATGTCAAAAGTTGAACGAAAGTGGTAATTATTATAAGAATGAATGTGACATTCGGCTGTAGTAAAAAAAAAAAATAAGTACACACATCAAAAATGTTTTGCATCGCCTCGGTTCCGAGAGTTCCGGAGCCTTAACAGAAAGTTAGAATAGAGATCAACATAAACATTTCCACCATTTTTATTGCTCATGAAAACCATACATTGCATGTTGTACCACCATACAGCGAGACCTTCAGAGGTGGTGGTCCAAATTGCTGTACACACCGGTACCTCTAATACCCAGTAGCACGTCCTCTTGCATTGATGCGTGCCTGTGTTCGTCGTGGCGTACTATCCACTGAACCGTGACGAAATGTCACGGTTGGATCTCTGCGTTTCCACCTTGTCTGTAGCGCGTTCCTTTTGAAGCTCCCGCTTCCTTACCCCAGCCAGAGGTCGCTGCGGCCCGCTGCCCGCCGTGTTTGCGGGAGAGCGTCGGTCGGTCTGGGAGAGGACAGGGGGCCACGCCGTTTTGTTGATGATCGATCCAAGGGGATCAAGCCCGCTTCTCCATTGAAACTCCTATCCTACGAATGTCATCGGACGTAAATTAAGACGTTTCGACCATTATTTGCGTCATTTGCAAGCACCTGGGGATTCCGGTGTCTGCAGTATTCGGCGAAGATTATTTGTTTCGTCGGTGTGTAAATGATTGAACAAGGAGCAGTTTATTTGATGTTCACCTTGTGCTCGTGTTCTGCGTGTGCTGCTTGAGAATGTAAACTTGACTCTTACCTGAATCCAAGTAGTGACTTTCAATTAATTAGCTATATTCTTTCTTTCCTCGTCACGACGCGCGTTAAATGGCAAAGTGGAACTGTAGATCTTAACTTGCCATCTCATTTGCGTGGCATCAACAACACACCCTAACCTGTTAACTAATTAAGGCTTGTGGTAAACAAAGGTATTTAAGTATGTTGTTTTAAAATATCTGAAATGTGTCAAAGATTTATGTTGCACTAGTTGATTCTGGGTAGGAACGGAAGTGTTGGCACGTCTGCCGTGTAAGGAAATCCTGCTAGTTGGCGTTCTTGCTACTACTCTGAGTAACTGATGGCGTTGTAGTTGTACTTATTTTATAATTTTGTAATATTTCGCTTTGGCCAAGTGACTGTTTAGCTGGATGTTTAAGGTTGTCATGGCGGCCAGAGAATGTTCAGGATACGGCATATTGCGCTGCGTGTTCATAATATAAACAAACAAGGCACTTTCTGTGTTGCTTGTGGATTCAAAGATGCCTTGCTCAATCCGGTCCAAATTTCACCGGAAGTTATTGGTTTCTTCCGACAGGCATGGCAGGGGCGGCAGTGGAGGTCGGTGAGTTCTAACAACATTTAGACTTTTGTGTTGATTACCGAGTCCGTTAGGTTCTGGCGTTGCCCTCTGGTCTTAAACTTCTGGTAGCTCATTGGTTGTCAGCTTCGAATAGTCCCCTCAACCTTGGTCATCTTGTGAAGCTTAGCTCGGTGCCTTCTACTGTGTAGGGATGTCGGGTAGCCTGCGGCATGTTCCCTCTGCATGGTTGAAGTCCGAGCGGGTATCTCACTATTTTCGTTGCTGTCTTAGCAATGGTGGTGAATTGGTCGTCTTGTCGGTCTAAGGTCGGTCTCTTCCCGGGGCAGGGATGTCGTGTAGTCTGAGGGCATGTTTCCTCTGCAGGGATGGGTCTGACCGAGTACATCGCTTGCGGCCTTTCGTGGCCATTGTCAGTAGTGGGACAAGGGGGGGTGTCAAGACACGCTGCATTGTTGCCAAATTTATTCAAGATGGCGGTGATAACGTCATCCAAGATGGCGGCATGTAGCCTTGGTAACATCGCATGACGTCATGCAAGATGGCGGATTTGGCGGGAAAATAGGTCAATTATGCTATGTCCACTAACCTAAACTCCAAAAAAAATGGCGTCAATTTTGAATTTTGGCGGGAAAATAGACCAATTGTGCGATGTCCACTAACCTAAGCCTCCAGAAGAAAAAATGGCGGGAAGTTTGAATTCCAACAGGATAACGCATGCAAAAACCGTACTTATCTTTATTATTATTTATTATCATTTATTAACATTCATTATCATTTATTAGCATTCATTATCATTTATTAACATTCATTATCATTTATTATTATTTATTATTATTGACTTGCCTCCACTAGAAAATCTTACATGATAATGGCTACAAAACCTTACTTTATTATTATTCATTATTATCATTCATTATCATTCATTATCATTTATTATCATTCATTGTCATTCATTGTCATTCATCATCATCATCATCATCATCATCATCATAGGCCTACCTCCACTAGAAAATTGTGTCAAATTCAAATTACAGCATGATAATGTCTCGAAAACTGTACTTCTATTTATTATTATCATTTATTATTTATTCAAGATGTCCGATTTTCTCGGCGAGAAAGCCATTTTCCTTACGTCCATAACAAAAATCTGTCACAAGTTCAAATCCCAACACCATAATCGATCACACGTACAAACTTTCTCCGTCACTTATCTTTTTTCACTGGTAGCCTATGATAATCGCGTCAAATAATAAACTGCACTTATAGTAACATAAGTCACGTCCTTTGATTTTGCAGGGGGGAAGGGACTGAAGACTTTATTTCAAGCAGTACGGTCATCACTTGTTCTCCAACACAGTCAGCACACACATCTCTGATATCGCAGTGCAGTCGCCATGATGTCCACGCTCCAACTGAATTAGTTCAAATCCTCGCCACCCCCTGGACAGCGCATGGAGACACTGCCGACGCCTGTCACGCGAGGCGGCCAGCCACTCACGTTGGACTGGCGGTACGCTGGGGGTGAGCCCAGCGATCGCTCCCACGTAGTAAACATGTTTTCGCTGGACACGCTGGAACTTGCCGAGTTTGATGTCACAGCGGTCCCTTGTCCACTCACCACGTGTATTAGTCGCCAAAATTGTTTGCCTCGGAGCTGAATCACACAACGGTCAACCGTTCCGTGCCTCACTTTTGGCGCCAAAGTTGTGTTCCTGGGCACATTCAAACCTGTCGATGCCGACGCTCACCGTCCACCACATGTCCCTGTGCGAGTGAGAACGCAGTGCTACACTTGTGGCGGCAAAGTTTGCTCGACATTGGAATCCGCCATGACTGTATAACAGCACCTTTGGTCCGCACTAGAACGCTCGCTAATTGACTTTCGCGCGCGCATAATAACTGTACAATCACTGTGCCGCCACCCCGCTTACGTCACACACCCTGCATACACGCGACGGACATAGTCTTCTATAAATACCTAAGTACTTAATTCCATTTCGTTTTTAATCATATTAAATAATTCAATTTACAATTTCATATACGTATGCAAAGGTGTTCAACTACCTAATTTCAACTACTTTTGTAGGACCAGACACCCACCTCTCCCTAGGAACCAGCACCAAGTTTGAAATCTGCCAGTAAACAAAGCTCACTTGCGCTTCCCCCACTAACCTAAGAAATTTGTTGCCAACGAAGCTCATCACCGCTAAACTAAGCCACCAGCCCTCAACCTCTTCCTGCACGTTCCGGGTAAAAGGACTCACCCTGCACTAGGCCCATGAATGGAGGAACCAATTTACTTTATTTAGGAATGGAGTATATGTATCACACCGACATGTTCCACAGCATACAGACCTGCAAAACACTCCTACATAACTCATTTATAATGCTCTAGACCAGGGGTTTCCAAACTACAGCCCACAGGCCGAAACTGGCCTGCAAGGGCCGGCAAACCGGCCCGCATTAGCTGGCCGGGCATCCCCGGTATCCTGCCAGCCAAATATTTGAGGTGGTACCTATACTGCCAACAATTGAGTTTCGCGGCCTATCGCGACCAATACACCGCGACATTAGCTCTGCTAAACGCTACAAGACTGCATAACTAAACTTATTGTTGCGCTGCTTGAAATAACAATGCGTTGACATACTCTACCTCTGTTACGTCTTGCAGTAATAGTGTTGCTAACAATGAATTTGAGATTTCATTAACTTTGCAGGACGCTTTCGTGAAGAATGTGCAGTGACATACTTTTTTGTCGGTGAAATTCGTCAGAATAAAATGCGCCAGAATTTCGGTCAGGTATGTCCACCAATCAAAATTATGTAATTAAATAAAAATCGTAGTTCGTTTCAGTGCTAGCTATTCCCACAACCTTAGATTTTTGCGATTTCATCTTTTCTTTAGCCTTACATTACGGTGATCATGGAGCGCTAGTGTGCTTTAATCCCACTAGGTAGATCTTGGCCCTTATGACTTCGTGGAGGAGTCAATGTTGCCCGCGGACTAAAAAGTTTGGAGACCCCTGCTCTAGACACACGCTTGCTAATTGTAAAGAGTTAAAAATAACGCATAGCGCAGCCTACAGACATGCGAACCGCTTGTAAATAATGCAAAACATTTGCATCCAAATAGCCAAACGACTCCTAATTTTCGCAAATAATTTCAGTGCATAGGCTGATGGAAGGAGTAACGAGTGTACTTTATTTATTTGGGACGTATCTTTTTCAAACTTTTACTTCTCATAGGTTTCGATATGTAAGGCTGACCTAAGGCATGTTCTGAACTCCAGTAGTGCACTACACTTGGCAACACAACCACACCCATTCATTCCAATCCAGACCTGTAACTTCTCTACAGATAAATTTGTCCAGTTATTTGTCGACTCACTCACACTCTGACCATATTCCAGTTTTTTGCGCAAAAACCGCTCAGACTGCGCTGTGCTGCTCGGGGAAGTGAGGAAGGACTGCACTCTATTTATTTGGATCCCTTTTATTTAGTCGTGGAGTATATTTGTCACAAAACACCCGCACTGATACGACTGTGGTCATCTGACACAGGCCACAAACACGTAAACAACTCATAATTTCACCACACAATAGCAAACAGCTCTTAAATAATGCAGTACGCAATATCAGCAGACGAGCTTTGTACTCTTAAACTCTCCAAATAAAGCACCGCACACTGCACATACATGCTCGCAAAATAGTGCAACAGACGCGCCCAAACACTCCCAGCTGTCAACCCGACCAAAAGTCTGTGCTCGGTCTCCCCCCCAAACATGACCTCAACACAAGCGCATTCGCACCTAACACTGGAGAAACTGATATCGCCTATGCGCCTTAGATTACGCTCCAAGGCAGGCCTCGCGCGCGTGCGGTCGGCGGGGATGGTGGTTCCAGAGTCTCCAGCCAAGTTCAGCTTCCGAGCGCTCGTGACAGCCGACACATATGAAAGCTGCATTGTTCTTCTCATGTATACCGCCGGCGTCTCAGGTCTGGACCTGCCTTCACGTCTATTCTCAGAATAGCTCATAGCTCGTTGACACCCACGATTAACGCGACCGGGAAAACATTTACTACTCGCATGCAACCGAGATGGTGACGCAAAACCAATCACTCTGATCTGTGCTGCAGGCGCGTGTTATCATTGAGAACACTATTTATTTTTTCGAACAACTTATTTAACCATACAGTATATCTATCACGCTATCACAAAACACCCACCCAGATGTGCCCTGGGCCATGTTGCACAGCCCACAGACAAGCACCCAATCATAATTTCAGTACACACTATAGCAAACTGCTACTAAATAATTCCTCACACAGATGTGTAGATACGCTCAGTACTCGTAAACTATCCTAATAACGCATAGCAGTGCCTGCAGATCCGCTCGCAAAATAATTCAGCAGACGTGCGCAGGTACCCCCCACTCCGCACCCTGCCCACAGGATCGTGAAGTCACCCATCCGTCTGATTTCAGACCTCGCACAGCCCCTGCTCGGCGTTAGGCCGCCAGTATGCTCGGGCAACGGTCATTGGCGGTTGGATCGGTCGGTTGGTCGGTCGCGCACTGAGACACGAGATGACGTGTCCGCCTTGAGCGTCGGTGCATGTGAGGTCCCAACGGGAGTCCAGTGGACAGCGCCGTTTAGAAAGGGGTAGTGGCTTTGCGGTTCACACGAGAGCAACAGCAGCGAAACCACGACATCGAGCTGACCGGGGCGAGCTGCGACGCCGTGAGACGGGAGATCGGCGCGCCTTCCTGCGTCCGTTGAAGCGGCTGGCAGCGGACGGCTCGGGAGAGAGATCTGGGGGTGCTACGCCAGGTCTTCTCGAGAAATAGCAGTTTATTAGGAGTTAAGTGATTGGTGATATGTTGTTTGATTTACTCTTGTTAAATTCTACTTGTTTTCGTGGTGAGGTCACCAGCCGTTTTGCTTTGGGATCGTCCCACCGTTCTTCTCCCTTTGCCCACGGCGGGACGGTGGGTGGTCCGTTTTTCCCTTGTGGAGTAGGGGCGGGTTAGAGCGACCTGCGGTTCGGGTTGTTCGGTAATCTCCGTATCAGTCTACCGTAGTTAGTAGCTGCCTCTGTCATGTTTTGTCGGATTTGTTGTGTTAACGAATTTATTGCTTGGACTGTAACGGCCTAATACCTGAAATAGGTTTTGATCTTTGGAAACTTTGATAATATTGCCTATGATCTTGAGAGGCGGTATCTGTGCACTGTAGAGCATCTTAACTATTATTTGACCAACCTTGTAGAATTTTATATAAGATTTCATTCCAGGGGCTTTTATTTAAATGATCATTTTAGTATATAAACTTGCCACCCTTTCATAGTAAGACTTTTCTTAGAAGTCAAAATTAAGTTGTTGTTGCCGCGCAGGATTAGCCGAGCGGTCTAAGGCGCTGCAGTCATGGACTGTGCGGCTGATCCCGGCGGAGGTTCGAGTCCTCCCTCGGGCATGGGTGTGTGTGTTTGTCCTTAGGATAATTTAGGTTAAGTAGTGTGTAATCTTGGGGACTGATGACCTTAGCAGTTAAGCCCCATAAGATTTCACACACATTTGAACATTTTTTGAAAATCAAGTTGCACCTTTGGTGGCCAGGTTAATATTTTAATTGTTAGTGTTTTGTACCATTTCCATTCCTCCTACAGGGGGTGCATAGTTTGTGTGTTGTGTAAATTGTTAAAACTCTTAGTTTAAAGTTATCTGGGGTGTTGCAGATTTGCACCGGTGTAGTCTTTCAGAGGCTGTTGTGAGCAGTCGTAACTACGGCCGTGTGAAAAGGGAGCGGCAAGGTTCTCTGCCCGAAAGCTCATACAGTCAAAACTTGTTTCTTTCTGCCTCTGAATAAATTGTAACTTTGATATTTAGAGGGTGCTTTCTGATTATAAATTTAAATCTGTTTCTTTAAAAAAATGCTTTTAGGCGCTATTAAAGTGAATAAATTTCCCATTTGTTTAAAGGAATTTGGTTATGATTTCATCAGTTACTCCCTGGCAACTACTTCCATGCTTACATAGTGTGATTAAGTGTGTTAATGTTTTTGATGAATCTCTAGTAAATAAAATAATTCTTAAGAATATTCTTTGAAAATAAATCACGGTTCACTAAGCATTACTGCTGAATTGACGACACTGTAATGCTGACATAACTAGTTCTCAGAAATTTTGCTTTGAATCAAGAATTGTTTTTCAACAATGTATACACCTGTAGTCAGCTGTTTTCGAAGAACGAACATAACTCACAATATTTGGGTTCGAGCAAAACTGTCACTACCAGTAAGAAGATAGTGATACCGTAATAGATGTGTAAAGTATATATTACATTGCGTCATGTGCAAGATTTTCCGCACACACAGATAGGAGAGCGTCTAGGAACAGAGAATGGAGATGATGTTCGCGCTATGACGTGCAACAGCACCAGACAAAATGCAGCATGGGTGATTTCACGACAAATATAAGGCACAATCGAATGAGGAAAGAATACGAGAAAAATTTATGTAAGCTGTTTTCTGCAGCGCCGTCAAATTCGGTGAAATTCCTTACGAAATATGAACAAATGCTACAGCTGCGTAATTCAGCTGTATTTGTCAGTAACCACCTAGAGCCGAACTGCAAAGCGCACCTTCAGCGCTACCGACAGGAAACAAGTGTGCGTCCGCAGATCATCGCACTCGCTCAAATATCACTGTTGACTGTTGTATGACGGGGCTGGAATCTAGCACATATAGCTGTCCCTTAGAGCCCTGCAGCCACGTGGCACATCCGTGAGGCCCGCACGCCAGTGAGAGCGCTAATACCCTTCACGGACGTTGGCGGAAGTTACCGAAGATCACCGATGCTAATGACGGCACAGCCGCACAGCCACGTCAACCACGCGCCTGCACTCACATGCACAGGGTCTGAGAATTTACAGTGTGTGTATGTGGGATGCGCCCCGCTTAGCACCAGCCTTGGGCATAATTTATCCGAATGATGAATTCTATTCTATAAATTACTATTCATTGCCGGCTGGAGTGGCCGTGCGGTTCTAGGCGCTACAGTCTGGAACCGAGCGACCCTTACGGTCGCAGGTTCGAATCCTGCCTCGGGCATGGATGTGTGTGATGTCCTTAGGTTAGTTAGGTTTAATTAGTTCTAAGTTCTAGGTGACTGATGACCTCAGAAGTTAAGTCGCATAGTACTCAGAGCCATTTGAACCATTTTTACTATTCATTGTTTGCGAATAACAAATGTTGTTCTAAACACTACTCATTTTCACGGTTAGAAACACTTTTTCATATATGAATGAAAAGTGTTAAGGATAATACATAAATCTGAAATCCAATTTCATTTATAGCTCCTGTTCTTTGTCATTTATTAAATGAATGTACTTTTAATTTCTTTTAAATTAGTTTTCAGAGCAACTTTTTCTTTTCAAATGTCTCATCAGACACTTAATTTGATTTACGGAGATTTACCGTTGGCACACTAAAGAAAACACGTTCTACACATGCAGTGCGCTTCTGAATTCGTCTTTAATCATGACTTCGATGTATAACTTTCAGCTCGTACCCTTCTTCAGAAAAAATTGAGAAATCATCAATTCTACTGTAGTTTTTGGTAAATAATTCGTTGTGAGTCGACTTTAACTTCGGTTCTCAAATCATATTCCCAATAAAATCTTTTTGCGTCATAACGTCATTCAAAACTCGTGGCCCGATTTCTTCGATATTTCTTTGGCTGTCATACGTCTGACGTTTGTTGTAAGTCTCCATTGGTCGTGGACAGCAATAGATGTGAAAGATAATCTTGAATCGTGGGTAAGACTTTTCTGCAATAGTTGCGGTTGGTATGGAAAGGCGAAAAACTTCTTACAATTGTCTTTTTGACTATCATAATACACAAGTTACAAGTGTGTGCAGTATTACGAACTCTTTTATATACTCGAACCCAGTGTCCCTTCCGAAATTTTTGCATCTCAAATGGTTCAAATGGCTCTGAGCACTATGGGACTCAACATCTTAGGTCATAAGTCCCCTAGAACTTAGAACTACTTAAACCTAACTAACCTAAGGACACCACATACAACCCAAGCCCGAGGCAGGATTCGAACCTGCGACCGCAGCAATCCCGCGGTTCTGGACTGCAGCGCCAGAACCGCTAGACCACCGCGGCCGGCTGCATCTCAAAGATCTATGTAATTACATAGGAGGATGTCACTCAGAGTTAATCTTAGAACTCTTTAGAAGACTTTGAATGTACAGCAGTTTTAAGATAGTTCAGATTAAAAGGCTGGTGGTGCTAATCGTTAAAAACCACTAATTTCTTACGTGGTTCCCTCATTTTGTAGCACTAAAACCACGAATTCCGTTATTATGCTAAGAAGACACGCATATCTGATAATGTCAGCAATCTAAGAAAGGTTGTGAAGACTGACAAGGGGACCCTCCATACTGTAAATCACGGATCTTGATGCGCTTAAAATATGTTGTTCAGGCACTTACCCTGAGTGCCTGGCTATCCGGTTTTTTTGCGACGAGACTTCGTTTTTGAGAAAATCGACTTTGTAGTTCATTGTGTACTTTGTAAACCCGTCAAATTACATATATACTCCGAGGAAGTAAGCGTAGTGCAACGGCAGAGGTTCGCCGCTACCGCGTTGGAGGTACCGTGTTCGAATCCTGCCCAGGTAGTTTTTTTTTTTTTTTCAAAATCGACCGAATTTTTCAATTTTATTTCAAAGAATATCAACAAACAGTGTAAAGTGTGCGAAATTATAAAGATATATTCAGCTATTAAATTTCTCTGTCATACAATACAGAATTATAAAATCTTATTTTTCATCGTCCACATTGTTTGATGTGCCAGTAGAATATTGTGGGTGATATTTACCTTAGAAACAACTGAAGCACAAATTTTCGCAGCACCACACGCATTTTATGAAAGCAATCGTCTTGCAGGGGCACGGTTTCTACAAGAGCGATACTGGGAAACACAATTATTTTGCATTCAAAAATATTTCTTTTTCATCCACTAATTTCGATGCGAACCATGCGTATCTAATCATGCTTTGACAATCAGGTGCGCTGAATTGATGTAGGTTTAGAGAATATAATTTTATCGAATCTTCCCTAGAAGCGATCTCTCTATTGTCTTTCATCAAGTCAGGAGCATTCCGAATAATTTTCGTGAAGATTTTCACCTGTCGATAAAAATAAACATCGCAGGGTTGGCATTAAAGAGTGCACTTTGGTATGAACACTTTTAGCGTGCAGGTGCTCGCTTTCCTTTCATCAGTGAATAGATGATCGTACAAAGTTTAATCGGTTTGCCCTCCCCAGAATCGATAATGTACAGAAGAATTACAGAACGCAAAAATTCTTCCTACACTAGTTTCGTGAAATTCTCGGATTTCGTGCAGGACACGACTACATTTTGGTATCGAAATTTGACTTGTAATACAATCCACTGCTAACGGGCGTTGATATACACTCCTGGAAATTGAAATAAGAACGCCGTGAATTCATTGTCCCAGGAAGGGGAAACTTTATTGACACATTCCTGGGGTCAGATACATCACATGATCACACTGACAGAACCACAGGCACATAGACACAGGCAACAGAGCATGCACAATGTCGGCACTAGTACAGTGTATATCCACCTTTCGCAGCAATGCAGGCTGCTATTCTCCCATGGAGACGATCGTAGAGATGCTGCATGTAGTCCCGTGGAACGGCTTGCCATGCCATTTCCACCTGGCGCCTCAGTTGGACCAGCGTTCGTGCTGGACGTGCAGACCGCGTGAGACGACGCTTCATCCAGTCCCAAACATGCTCAATGGGGGACAGATCCGGAGGTCTTGCTGGCCAGGGTAGTTGACTTACACCTTCTAGAGCACGTTGGGTGGCACGGGATACATGCGGACGAGCATTGTCCTGTTGGAACAGCAAGTTCCCTTGCCGGTCTAGGAATGGTAGAACGATGGGTTCGATGACGGTTTGGATGTACCGTGCACTATTCAGTGTCCCCTCGACGATCACCAGTGGTGTACGGCCAGTGTAGAAGATCGCTCCCCACACCATGATGCCGGGTGTTGGCCCTGTGTGCCTCGGTCATATGCAGTCCTGATTGTGGCGCTCACCTGCACGGCGCCAAACACGCATACGACCATCATTGGCACCAAGGCAGAAGCGACTCTCATCGCTGAAGACGACACGTCTCCATTCGTCCCTCCATTCACGCCTGTCGCGACACCACTGGAGGCGGGCTGCACGATGTTGGGGCGTGAGCGGAAGACGGCCTAACGGTGTGCGGGACCGTAGTCCAGCTTCATGGAGACGGTTGCGAATGGTCCTCGCCGATACCCCAGGAGCAACAGTGTCCCTAATTTGCTGGGAAGTGGCGGTGCGGTCCCCTACGGCACTGCGTAGGATCCTACGGTCTTGGCGTGCATCCGTGCGTCGCTGCGGTCCGGTCCCAGGTCGACGGGCACGTGCACCTTCCGCCGACCACTGGCGACAACATCGATGTACTGTGGAGACCTCACGCCCCACGTGTTGAGCAATTCGGCGGTACGTCCACCCAGCCTCCCGCATGCCCACTATACGCCCTCGCTCAAAGTCCGTCAACTGCACATACGGTTCACGTCCACGCTGTCGCGGCATGCTACCAGTGTTAAAGACTGCGATGGAGCTCCGTATGCCAAGGCAAACTGGCTGACACTGACGGCGGCGGTGCACAAATGCTGCGCAGCTAGCGCCATTCGACGGCCAACACCGCGGGTCCTGGTGTGTCCGCTGTGCCTGGCGTGTGATCATTGCTTGTACAGCCCTCTCGCAGTGTCCGGAGCATGTATGGTGGGTCTGACACACCGGTGTCAATGTGTTCTTTTTTCCATTTCCAGGAGTGTATATCAACGGGGACAGGTGAAAATGTGTGCCCCGACCGGGACTCGAAGTCGGGGTCTCCTGCTTACATGGCAGACAGTCTATCTGAGCCACCGATGGCACAGACGACACTGCGACTGCAGGGACTATCTCGCGCACGCCTCCCGCGAGACCCACATTCTCACCTTGTATGTCCACACACTACATTCGTAGTGTCCCACCTCAACACACTCATTACTCGCGAAAGACGTTCTACCAAGTCCCGTAAGAGTTCGGGGAATATGTGTGCAACAGCACAGAAGAAGAAGGTCATGGCTGGTGTTGCCAGAACTGTATACATGTCCGAAAGAACAGACACCAAATCCATATAAGTATACATTTCTGTATTTCCCAGTTAATTCGTCTAATCGTTTTTGAACGTTGGGACCAAATTTTCCGGACCGTTCTTGCATACACAAAAAAAACCTATGTGAGCAGGATTCGAACTCGGTACCTTTAGCGCGATCGCCTTGGACCTTCACCGCTGCGCTACGCTTGCTTTCTCGGAATGTGTGTAATGTTACGGATATATAAAGCACCCAATGAACTTCAAAATCGATTTTACCAAAAACCAAGGCCCGTCGCTAAAAAACCGGATAGCAAGATACTCAGGGCAAGTGCCTCTACAACATATTTGAAGCGCATCAAAACGCGTGATTTACAGTGTGGAGGGTCCCCTTGTGAGAGTTTTTATCAGCTGAATTCTCGTCGTTGGCTGCTTACTTAAGAGTTCTTGCGCCAGGTTTGCAGTGGGAGGGGGAGACGTATTGACAGGTGCAGAGACAGAAGTGGGCCGAGTCGGTAGTGTAGTAGGGCTAGTGTAGTAACGCACTGGGCAGGCCGTCTGCGGCAGCCAATAAAAACGTGACGTGCACTGTGGACCGCTGCGACGACCAGCTGGCTCCAGTCGCAAGCAGTCTGCCTCGTGCAGAACACGCGGACTGTGCACGCGTCGAAGCAGCCACACCTTGCTTGCCTCCTGAAACACAATTCGCGATTGCCTTCACCAGCGTGTAGGGCGTGGGGGAATTTCCAGTTCTCAAGGGACGTACAACGGTCTTCAAATTTAGAGCCATCTCTTTCTGGCATATTATTTTATAAAACACAGCAGGCTTTTATTATGACAACTACAAGTTGATCTCGAACATCCATTGGGTGATGAAAATTCTCCCTTTTCCATTTATTTGCCAGAGTGTATTCTATAAGTTGCCTATTCCAAGACAGTCGGTTTTAAAAGGTTCTTTTATTGTTTGTTAAACAATAACTCCACAAGGACGCATTAAATCCTCAGATACATCTTCACCAATGATGCACGCCATCGGTACCCCTTGTTTGATTTGGGGCTTCTCTTCGATATTTGTAAATCTCTACTATCGAGATTTTCACGCAAAATTGACTGCATAAAAGTAGATTAGTCATATTTTCCGTACGCTCCAACATCTGAGTAACTGCACTCATAATCCACAGAGAAAAACCAAGTACAACGACGGGAAAAAAATTAAATTATGGTAAAGTACGTTTGTTATATAAAAAAAAAGCACAGTATATTCCGCGTCCATCTCGCTCAGCTGATCGGTCACGACTGACCGTCAGCTGGCTGACTGCTTACCTGGCTGCTTAACGTGGCGGCTGCCTAGTGCGTTGTAGCTGAAGCCGCATTTCTGTGTTTCATTTGTTACACTGTAAATCAAGGAAAGCTGTGCTCAACTTGGCCTCACCTCTGCAGTGCTTAAGTAGGCGTAGTGATGTGCCCTTGCCTTCCTCCCACCTCTGAACGGACACAGCCAGTTAGGGGTGGATCTACATTTCAAGGTGTGCTCCGAAATACGGAGCAGCTTGACTTGGAATTATTGTCATTGTTACAGGTGAAAGAAGCGGAAAGAACAGAAATTTCGTAGCACCAACTGGGAATCAAAACCTAAGCCTAAATTTTGTGGTCTGAAACTTAAGCCAGTGAGCTACAAGGGGATATTTCTGGACAAACCATTATTAAGTTAGTTGTAAAACAGAAACTGCACTGATGCAAGTGAACAAATACTAATTCTATACAAGAAGAAAATAAAAGTGGCATTATGTTATTCGTTGTTAAATTTACATATAATTTGTCGGCAAATAAATTTGTTTGAATGACCTACTTATTCGAATAATTACCCAGATGCAAACCTATTCGCGCAATACCCATCTTCTCTCACCACTACACCTTACGCTTCTTTTCTCTTTTTGTATATATTATCAAATGTAATGAGTCCTACTAGTTCACTTGTTCGATTTACTCACAAAAGTCTGCACTGTAGCTGGACTGAAGATTTTTAGTTAATTATGAACAAAGTTGACGATTATAGTCTGTTGTCACACCTTCAGCGTAAATCCTTTTAATTTGTTCTGTTCAAAACATGTCTAAATGTCAGTCTGATTTTAGCAGCTGACTGAAAGCAACCATTAATTCATCAATTATTATTTCACGGAAATATACAGTTCCGCAACTGAAACACGACCTTCAGTAACATTTAGTATTCGGTTAACACTTTAATTTTCGGTATACTGTGGTAACACTTGGTGAATTTCTGGTACACGGCGCTCACCTTCTCCTTAGAAAACGTGGAAAATCGACAGCAGGAAATGCATTTGAACGCTTGCCGGGCTCATTAGTGGCATTACGTTGTGTCAGAGCTATGTAGGTAGAGACTGTGTTTTTCTCCTTAGGCCGGTATTACACTATCAAATTTCTTTGTCCAATATCTTTGTCAAAGATATTTGATAGTGTAGGTAGAGACTGTGTTTTTCTCCTTAGGCCGGTATTACACTATCAAATTTCTTTGTCCAATATCTTTGTCAAAGATACTTGATAGTGTAATAGGGACTTTGTCAAATGTCATCCAATATTTGATCAAATCTAGGGCCTCGCTGTATATTTGATCAAAGAAACCGCTTGTCTTCTGTTCACTGCAATGTGACATGTTACCACATGGAGCGCTAGCATCGCTGCAGCGTACTGTCGTCTGTAGTGTTTTTATAACCATTGCCAGTAAATACAATTGGTGTGTGCCGACAGCTACAAAATTAATAGAGATGTCTGAAGCTGATGAGGCGCTTTACAACGTGAGGCACCCTGAATACAAAAATAGATTAAGAAGATTGGAGACCTAACCCGACCTAACCTAACATAACATAACCCTCTCCTGTAGCAAGGAATCGGAGTGTTATAGTGAGCCTGTCTTCTGAAGATGTAGCAGTTCTTAAGTGAATATTGTGCTATGTGATATGAGGATACATTTCATTGAGCACATACAGAAATGTATGCTCATCCATTCTTAAGTAACTGATGTACGACTTGTCTTCCACTGTAAGCTCACGTAACAAGTTTTGTTGAATGCTTTTATCGTGTCGTCGTAAAACCCACGGCTTCACCCATATTAGATTAGTTTTTCGTTCCATAGATCCGTGCTGAGGAGAGCCTCGTGGATGTAGAACATGTCGATTTTTTTAAGCTGAAATAACAATACTAATAGTATGAATAAATACAATACATCATTTGTTTCTATTAAAAATTTCGCCAATGGAGTAGAAGGAGTTGGCCAGTAGTAAGTCTTTCAGGCTCCTTTTAAACTGATCTTTATTTCTAACGAAATTTTTTATGTTTCCGGGCAAATTATTGAAGATGAGTGTTCCTGAGTAGTGGACCCCTTTTTGAACTAAAGTAAGTGATTTTAAGTCCTTGTGCAGATCATTTTTGTTCCTGGTATTGTATGTATGAACTGAGTTGTTTGTTGGAAAAAGAGATATATTATTTACGACAAATTTCATTAAGAAGTAAATATACTGAGACGCAGTAGTTAGTATACCCAGTTCTTTGAAGAGGTTTCTGCAGGAGGTCCGTGAATTTACTCCACAAACGTATTACACGCTTTTGGACCTTGAAAACTTGTTTGACTTCAAGATTTACCACAAAATATTATCCCATATGACATTATGGAATGAAAGTATGCAATCTTTTTCATTTTTATGTTGCCTATGTCGGCAAACACTCGAATTGCAAATACAGATTTGTTAAGGCCTTTCTGCAGTTCTGTGGTGTGCTCCTCCCAACTGAATTTATTGTCAAGTTGTAATCCCAGGACTTTTAAGACTGTCAACCTCGTATGTATGGTTCCATTTTTTCCCCCACTTCTTTTTCGCATGGGCACACAATGCAATTGGAGTACGTAGAACTGCTGCGGTTAATAACAAGTTGTTGTCAGCCATCTTGAACTTTGACGAAAAATTTGATGATAGTGTAATACCCCCTCTAGCGCTACGTCAAAGATCTTTGTCAAATATATTGTACGGAATATTGGATCAGATCTTTGATCAAATCTTTGACAAAGAAATTTGATAGTGTAACACCGGCCTTACCGGCAGACCGCGGCCACGCGGCTGCTGCTCAGTGAGTGAGGGCCGCGTGACAGCGCGTGAGTGAAGCGCCAGCCGCGCGTGCTGAGCGAGTGACGTAGAGGAGCGCCACTCGCGCGGATTCGCCATGTTGCGCTGGCCTCAGGACACAGCCCCACCTGCAAATCCAACAGTGAGCTCATCTGTCACTCAGGTGTTCAACTGCTCTCGGACGTCAGAATTAAACTGGTGTGGTGTGACGTCGTCTCGAAACCACTCTCTCTTTTAGTCAAACAGGTGCAGTCTCCAATAAATATGACGATGTGTCTTGTGCAGTCCCTCTATTGAGATAACCTGAGGCACTTTCAAGGTTGCAAAACACGTACAAACAGCATCGAGCTGGAGTACCACACTCTACAACCTTTACCCAGACACGAATCGCAGGTACACGTTTCGTTAATAACAGGAGGTGAAACTGCTGGTCCGTCACACGAACACACACTTTATGCTTCCGGACGCTCAGCTTGCAGCTGCATACTGATGAATACTCTGTCTCAGTATCCAAAATCGTCTTTTGAAATGTTAGTTTGGAAATCTTTTGTCGAGAATCTCGACGAGTTTCTCTTTAGTTTCTACCCGTGGCGATTGATATTTTTCACCTTATGATGACTGCGGAAGATTTCTAATCGCAATGGTATGGCTGTCTGGGCCTTTGACCCTGCTGCACCGTACGATGAACTTAGTTTTCTGAGTTGTTGTGACGACAGGTCAGGACCTGCAAAACCTTCTTAACTGTACCAGCACACTTCGCAGCTGACTGTGTATTGTTTTCAAGTTACGCCATAGACATTTTCACGCCAGACAGTTGTCTGTTTATAAAGATAGACATTTCACAAATGTGCCTCGTGCACATAAGTTTTTCTAGACCTTGTAGCGACTAAAATATTCATTTCCAGCCATTGCCTCCGTATTCAAAGTATTCGTACATTCTGTGATAGTACAGTTCGATACCACCCTCACTGGCGTCTCAAAAATGACAACGGAAGCGCTGGTTTCCTACAGCAGTCGCGCAGGAACCCTTCGGATCCAGTGAGGCATACCTGCTGGCAAGCTGGGATGTCGTCATGAGGAGACATTACCTGTACATTGATCAGTGTCAGACTGTAGCAGCAATTGTAATATTTAGTTGTTGTTACATTGGTAAATATCTTCGTGGATTCTAATATTCTTGTCAGCCTGATATGTAGTTGATGATCTGTAGACAACTTTGCGGATTTAACTGTCCAAGCAATTTAGCGAGACGTGAAAAATAATTTTAGCTCTGAAAGCCCCAGAAGAAAAAGGTGAATGCTGCTTCTATACCGGCAGCATCAGTGATTCGGCAGGTAAATTAGATAAGAGCCAATCATAGTGCTCGATTCATTCACATCCTTTGTGCTGGGATATAGGATCCTCTAGATAGCGGTGACAACATTTGCGTATGTTGAGAGCACGGAGGCTATCATGTTAGGTCCGCGAGGAAATCTGCATTCGGCGTCACTTTCGTAAACAGGTGCTGTTAGGATAAGAGATTTCGTGCGTACAAGCTGAGACATCAAGAAAGCGAGCGTTAACTATTTCTGGTTCAAATGGTTCAAATGGCTCTGAGCACTATGGGACTTAACATCTGAGGTCATCAGTCCCTTAGAACTTAGAGCTACTTAAACCTAACTAACCTAAGGACAACACACACATCCATGCCCGAGGCAGGATTCGAACCTGTGACCGTAGCGGTCTCGCGGTTCCAGACTGTAGCGCCTAGAACCGCTCGGTCACCCCGGGGAATTTCAACAAATGACTGTTCATTATTGGTGCGAAGAAAAATGACACCTTGGTGAACTGCAAGGGCGTGCTGATACGTAAAATATCGCCGAATCATGGCGGATGTAGTGCAACAGAATCTGCAAATTAGAATCCACTGCTGTGACCACGGAAATTTTCCAGTGATTAACCGGAAAGCTACGCAAACCATCTGTGTCTCGTGCATCAGTGTAGCAACAAGAAGCAGAGGACTCGTCGAATGCTCAATCTGGGCCAGCAGGAAGGCGAGAAATAGCATCTAAATTCGCATGATTAGAACCGGGCCAATACTAAATCTCATATTGGAAATTTGACAAAAGAAAAGTCCACCACTGCAACTCCTCCGCTGTGCGAGTTGAGCTGACTGAGAAGTGCTAAACAAAGATTGAAGAAGTTTATGGTCAGTCACCAAGTAAAATTTTCTGTTGCAGAGATACTGCGGAAACCTACTCGTTTTGTAATACGTTGCACCATACACAATGACAAGAGCATCCTTTTCGATTTGCGAATAGTCACATTGAGCTTTGGTCAACAACTTCAAAGCAAAGGCAATCGATCTGTCAACAGAACAAAATTTGTGCATCAAAACTGCACCAATGGCATAAGAGGAAGCATCAACAGCCAAGACCACCTGTTTAGCTGGATGAAAATTACCAAGCGAAGCATGTTACAACTTCTGCGAAGCAGACTGATACTCTTGTGACCAAACAAAAGTAGCATTATTCCTGGACAAACCATGCAAGGGAGCCACGATTTAACTGACGCTAGGAATTAACTGGTAGGAGTATATGAACTTCCCTAATAAAGACTGCAATTCACGCACATTGTGTGGGGGTGGAAGGTCATGGATAACAAGCATATGTGATTGCAGTGGATGACCATCCTGGCTACTACTGACATGTCCTACGCACTCAGGTGGAGTCTGGAAAGCACAGATCTGTCTCTTTTACGCTTGACACTTGGTGCAGACAATACTTGAAACAGTGTATGAAGGTTTGTTAATGTGTTCTTCAGGAATGAGGCCTGAGATGACAATGTCATCTAAATAATTCTAGCAAAAAGGTACTTCTGCAGTCAGCTGCTTGAGAAAGTGTTGAAGTATGACGGTTGCGGAAGCACAGCCAAATTTGAAGAGACCCAAACGAGTATTAATAACAAAGACCTGTTGCAACTGCCCGTCCAGAGGTATTTGCAAGTAAGCATCGCACAAGTCAATTTTGGAAAAGTAACGCCCAGCATCGAATTTATCCATCAGTTCCTCCGGGCGTGGCAATAGATAACTGTCAGTGACCGTTTGAGGATCCACTGTTTTCTTAAAATCGGTGCACAACCGGAGTCTGCCGGGACGAGTTCTTTAGAATAACGAGGCAGGATGCCTGCTGACTGGCTGTAGTGAGTTCTAGGACCCCATTACCTGCAAAGCACGAAATTCCTGAGCCAAGTGGTCTCGAAGAGCACGAGCGACAGGACGAGGTCGAACAAAATGTGGCTGTATGTTATCCTTCATTGTGAGATGGACAACAAAGTTGTCGGCTTTGCCTAAACTCTCAGAAAACAGACCCTGAAATGCTGCACATAACTTAGCAATATTGTCTCAAGAATCAAGGGCAGTAACAGAAGGTACATTTTCCTGAATGCTATGCAAGCAAATCAGAAGAATCTAGACCAAATATGGTCGCAGTGTCTTGGGGGCAAGGTACTGTAAACATGACTGCGTTTGTCGGATATCGGAAAGTTGCAGGAAGGCTACAAGTGCCGAAGACAAGAATGTCTTTGCCGTTATACACCGTCTACATATGGCGCGATATGCACTACTTAGGTTAACCAAGCCATTAGTAAGTCCTGCGGATTAGCAAAGCCACTGAAGCTGCAAATGGACTGATTGTTCAATAACGCCGAGAGTCAGAGTTTGTTGTCCTCATCTTGCTCTGCAGTTTAGTTGGAAGCCTTTCCAGAACGGCTGTTACACTGTTGTTTTGCACCAATGACACGGGGGCTTTGAGAACACATTAGTCAGTTCTTGTAAGTTAGCCTTGGGTGAAGGAGTAGCGGAAGGGGTGCCTTACGCTTCTGCAAGCACACAGACTACAGACGTCCCTGTCTGCCGGAAAAAAATCAAGTCGCTTCATGCGAATGGCAAGATCGGCGACCACGTGCCGTGTTACAGCGAGGGCACGACTTCACACCTCGTGTTTTAATGTGAGCTCTGTGGCTGAGGCCAGCGGGGACGCTGTTTGCGAGGCGGCTGCGAAGCCCGTTCGTCCTGCCTGTCTGCAGAACAAACAGGCGCTGTCTCAAAACTGCGGGCTGCGCTCTGAGCCCTATGGGACTCAACTTCTGAGGTCATCAGTCCCCTAGAACTTAGAACTACTTAAACATAACTAACCTAAGGACATCACACACATCCATGACCGAGGCAGGATTCGAACCTGAGACCGTAGCAATCGCGCGGTTCCGGACTGAAGCGCCTAGAACCGCTCGGCCACCGAGGCCGGCGGCTGCGCTTTCCCAGGAGTCTAGATAGTCAAGAACCTGCAGAACCTGTTGCAAGGATGGGTTTAGGTACTTAAGAATCTGTTCCACAATTCGAGAGTCAGCACCGTTGTAGTATCTGCCACAGCCACATTTGAGTGTGCAGTGTCTAGTAAGGCCTTGCAGCTGGGTCACCCACTGACGTTATGTCTGTCCTTGCTACTCACGCAGCCAAAAGAATTCGTCAAGTCCTCATAATACTTTGTAAGCGCCTGTAATAGTTCCTGAAATTTTACATGTTCTGGGCATTAAGTGGGAAAGAGTTTGACGTACCATCGATAAACAGTCATTCCCGTCGTGACCGAGAAATAGGAATGTATGATTCACGGTGATATCCTCGTTGAACTGTGCGAGGTATTCGTTCCAGCCTTCCTTCGACTCGACAGACTCACGAGAGGGCAGCACACACGCAGGTGGCGCCGGTGTTACGTCCGGCGTCGTTTTCGACGCCATCTGCGCCGTCAGGAAGCGACTCACCACTTGACGGGTTGCGCCATTTGTTCACTCTGAAACTGAAGGAACTGAGTTAGACCAGCTGCAGGCAGTACAAATCAAACCAAATGTGCGTGAAATTTTATGGGACTTAACTCGTGAGGCCATCAGTCCCTAAGCTTACACACTACTTAACCTAAATTATCATAAGGACAAACAAACACACACCCACGCCCCAGGGAGGACTCGAATCTCCGTCAGGATCAGCTGCACAGTCCATGACTGCAGCGCCCCAGACCGCTCGGCTAATCCCGCACTGCAGGAAGTACAGCAGGCGACTGAGGTATGGTACTAAATCTGTACTAAGCAATGCACAAAGCCGGGAAAACAATACAAACTAGAACATAAATACCACAAGCAAAGAAAGCACTAGGGGCACAGAATACAAAAAAGCGACCAAAAAGACGACAGTAAGGCAAGAAGTCAAACGAGACTTGAACACTGCCACATATGGAGACGAAAACATCTCGTCACCAGGTTTGTTGTGTTCTACTTTCTGCACAACGGTAAGGACACGTGGGCTACAGAATTCTGGAGCAGCTGTCGTCTTAGGGAAGCTGGACAGGAGCCGAAATGATGAGCGAACGCGGAAACACGATAAAAAGAAGTTTTATTTAACTTTATTTCTCCGAGCGTTTTGAAGAAACTTCACAAAAGAACACTCAGCGGTAAAGTCCAGCTGCTGCAAGAAGCGAACTAAAGTGCATCGTGCAGTGTGAGGCTCCTGCTATTAACGTACGAGCGAACTGTGGAAGGCTGGCTAAGACCGAAGCCTGTAGGAGACTGTAGCAGAGACTGGGCTGTGTAGCTGCCGCCGTGGCAGAGGGTGCTGGTGGTCATCCCTAATGTGACATAATCCAAGATGCTGGTCTGTAGGGGGAAAATGGCGCGAAAATGACTCAGCCTCCGCTAGGCTGCTGTATAGAGTAAGAAAGGAGCGCACTTATTTTGGAAGATTTGATTTAGGAATTGAGTACATTTAACAAACTGATACAAAACACTAGCCCTGATGTGCTTGGGGCCATGTCACACAGCCCACAGACCTGTAAACTAATTCTAAATAACGCTCTCAAGGCAGGCAAACAACTCCTAAATTAACGAAATAATTTCAGAACACATTGGCAAGTTCATCCGAAATAATGCAGCACAGTGATATGTAGATACACTCAGTACTCGTAAACTATGCAAATAACGTATAATGTAGCCTACAGACAAGCTCGAAAAATAATACAATCAACACGCGCAAGCACCCCCCCCCCTCCACCACCACCATCACCCCCAGCCAGCCCACAAAGAGATGTGGCCGTCAGCTGTCAAACTACACACAGGTGCCATCAAGCATGAGGTAGCCACAGCCCTTTCATACTTGACACCAGAGAAATTCCTATCGCAATACACGCTTGCCTAGACGCCAATGATTATGCAGTCGGATGGGAGTGAAGACTTATTTACAGAGTGCAGATGCTCCAAGCAGGGCTGGGCACACGTGTGGTCGACGCGACGACGTGAACGGGCAGGAGCGCAGACGCTCAGGGGGGTATGCAAAGCCGCGAGCCACCGCAAGACGCTGGGCAAAGTTGTCTGTGTTTCCGAGTACACAGTCACGGTGATACCGACGCCACAGAACTCCAAGGCGAGTCCACGCCTGTTTCATACTCGAGACACCTCAAGGCAGCACTTGTCTTTACCACTGATGACAGAATAGCACAGGCTGCTCTCCCCTAGCATATGTAACGGACCATGCGTGACATGTTCAGCCGTGCACACACACCCCAGCATGGCTCATCCCCTCGCCTCACCATGAAATGTCCGCATGACGACTTGCCATCTAAAATGTTCTCAACGTTATTCTTACGTGACATGACTGTAAAAAATAACAGCCAAGTCGACATCTCGGGAATTATATACTGTCCCAGAAATAGTCGCCGGCCGGAGTGGCCGAGCGGGTTCTAGGCGCTACAGTCTGGAACCGCGAGACCGCTACGGTCGCAGGTTCGAATCCTGCCTCGGGCATGGATGTGTGTGTTGTCCTTATGTTAGTTAGGTTTAAGTAGTTCTAAGTTCTAAGGGACTGATGACCTCAGATGTTAAGTCCCATAGTGCTCAGAACCATTTGAACCAGTTTTGTGATTCCCCACGATCTCCAGCCTGACGTCACTGGGGCGACGTTCGCACCAAGCAGTCAGCACGATGCCACTGCGCCTGGCACGGTATGGACGCACAAACTGTACAGTTGACTTCTCAGTGCCAAGCCTGAGCTGCACAACAATCAGCCACATCTCACCCCTCACATAGCCCCAATCTCAAGCACCTTGGCAACGTCTGCACTTGGATTTTGAGGGTCCTTACTGGAATACGCGTTGGCCGTCGTCATTGATTCTTTCAGCAAATTTCCCTTCATGATTCCTACGCACTCTACTACAGTTCGTTCTAGAATCTTCATGTCATCGATCTTTTGCCTCGAGGTGCTGCCTGTACTAATGTGACTGTCAACAGACCTGAGTTTGTTGCCGCCGGTTGTGAACCGCTTTGCAGTGCCTCCAGCATCAATAACATGACGAGTGTACCATTCCACTCGAAATCCACCGGCGAAACTGAACGGTTTGAGCGAACATTTAAGCAACAGATGGACAAACTTGGTGCACACTAGACATGATATCTAGTTCTGTTGCTCCTCTTTGTCTTCTTACCACTCCCAGCCACACGACAGACCGTCATCAGTGGACAGTGGATAGCGCCACTATACCTTGCTTCAGCATCGGTCTTCGAGCAGCCGAGCTATGTGCACACGCGGGGGGGTGGGGGTGGGGGGTGCGCTGCGAAGTTTTAAGTTTGAAGTGCTCCCACTGCGTGTTAAAAAGCAATTGTGTCCGTGTAGGGCCGTCTTACTAGTGATAGGCGTGATCCTCCGGGATAGCCGGATGGGCTAGGGATGTATAGCATAGGGAATGAAGAGGCACCAGGGCCTCCTCACCAGGCAGTCGACCGACAGGTGGCCGACTCCATGGGCGGGGTACATCCGCGCGCCTTCAGGCACAGATCAAGAAGTAGGGCAAGGCCTAATTCCGCGAGTAGGTCTGAGTCTCTCCATCGCAACGTCGAAAGACGCTACCACACGAGCGCCAAGAGGGAACTGACAACAGGAACGACGCCCACCATGGAGCAGGCAGTGCTCCAAACCATCGAAAAACTACAAAGGGAAAGTTCGGAACGCCCGAAAACGCCCGAAAACTGCCCCCAACAGGGGAAAAACCACCACGGCTACCACTGAAGCCGTAGCCGCTGCCATTGAAGCGGAAAAACGCAAGATGGCCGCCGCAGCTGCCGCCGCCGCGGAAGAAACCAAGATGGCCGCCGGCGCTATAACACCAGCCGAACGACACCAAATTGACATCAGAGACATAAAAAGCACCAACCAGCAAATCCAGCAAGAAACAAACCACCTATTGGGAGCGGAAGGAGGAGAAAGGGGACATTACGAGTCCTCGAGCGAACACTAAGAAATGGACCAAGACACGCCACAAATCGACCAAAATACGCACCAAATGCAAGAAATGGAGCTAAACGAAGATAACGAGGGCTTCAGAGTGCCAAAAAAAACAATCAAGAGGAAAAACTCCACAGAAACCGACACCCAAAACAAGCAGTTTACAATCGAAACGAGGAATAGATTTGACACCTTGCAGAACATACAAAACCTACAAACAGGGAACGGTACACCACAAGAGACGCCTCAACAGAGCCAAAAGATGACAACATCGCAGAGAGTAACGCCGAAAAAGCCCAGGGTACCCCCCATAACCATACAGTATGCAGGCCACTACCTGATATTAAACGCAGCACTGAAAGTAGAAATGGAAGGACCCATTAGGGTGATACACAATGGAAAGTCAATAAAGTATCACTTTGAGTCGGTCAGAGACCAAAGAACAGCACTGGCCTTCTTCAGACGCCACCAAATCGGAAATTACACCCACCAGCTTCAAGAAGACAGACAGCTCAAAGTAGTCATCAAAGGTCTGCCTGACACAGTCACGGAAGACGAACTCAACACAGACTTAAGATACAACAACTTCCACCCAAATAATGTACACCAGTACAAGAAAAGGATTCCTGAAACAAGGGAACTTAAACCCATGGACGTGTTCTGTATATCACTAGGTAAAAAACCCGAAAATCAGAACATCTACAACTTGAGATACCTACTTGACACAAAAGTAACAATTGAGACTTACAAAAACAGAGATGGATCGCCACAGTGTAAGAAGTGCCAAGGATTTTTTCACACAGCGGGGTACTGTGGCATGCCCACCAGATGTGCAAGATGTGGAGGTGATCACAGAGCAAAAGATTGCCAACTACCAACAAATGCCATCCCACACTGTATCAATTGCGGAGAAGACGGGCATGCAGCGTCCCACAGAGGCTGCAGGGCTTACCAGGAAGCGGCAGAAGCTTACGGAAGAGAAAAGCAACAACACCAGCAAAGACAAGCAAGACAACAACAACAGATAAGACAAACAGCGATGCCAACACCAGCAGAGGCACAACAAAGAGGGAGAAGAAGAGCATGGGGCAACATAAACATACAAGGAACAGAACCAACAACAAGCAACCAACAACAAGGAATGATGGAACGAGTCAAGGGCTTCATTGACGAAGTAAAATCCATCTGGGCATCATTTAACTGGAGGCAAGTCCTGAACACAGCATGAACAACACTACAAGAAGTCAACTCAGCACCTGACGCCATGTCAAAATTGATGGCTATCGCTGGAGGAGCGATGAAGATATTTGAAATCTTTAATGGAAATTAACGGGAGAGGGCAAAAACTACTACGCATCTGCAATTTTAACGCATGTGGAATCAAAAACAAAAGGGACCTCCTAAACGAATTTATTGAGCAGAACAAAATACACTCCTGGAAATTGAAATAAGAACACCGTGAATTCATTGTCCCAGGAAGGGGAAACTTTATTGACATATTCCTGGGATCAGATACATCACATGATCACACTAACAGAACCACAGACACATAGACACAGGCAACAGAGCATGCACAATGTCGGCACTAGTACAGTGTATATCCACCTTTCGCAGCAATGCAGGCTGCTATTCTCCCATGGAGACGATCGTAGAGATGCTGGATGTAGTCCTGTGGAACGGCTTGCCATGCCATTTCCACCTGGCGCCTCAGTTGGACCAGCGTTCGTGCTGGACGTGCAGACCGCGTGAGACGACGCTTCATCCAGTCCCAAACATGCTCAATGGGGGACAGATCCGGAGATCTTGCTGGCCAGGGTAGTTGACTTACACCTTCTAGAGCACGTTGGGTGGCACGGGATACATGTGGACGTGCATTGTCCTGTTGGAACAGCAAGTTCCCTTGCCGGTCTAGGAATGGTAGAACGATGGGTTCGATGACGGTTTGGATGTACCGTGAACTATTCAGTGTCCCCTCGACGATCACCAGTGGTGTACGGCCAGTGTAGAAGATCGCTCCCCACACCATGATGCCGGGTGTTGGCCCTGTGTGCCTCGGTCGTATGCAGTCCTGATTGTGGCGCTCACCTGCACGGCGCCAAACACGCATACGACCATCATTGGCACCAAGGCAGAAGCGACTCTCATCGCTGAAGACGACACGTCTCCATTCGTCCCTCCATTCACGCCTGTCGCGACACCACTGGAGGCGGGCTGCACGATGTTGGGGCGTGAGCGGAAGACGGCCTAACGGTGTGCGGGACCGTAGCCCAGCTTCATGGAGACGGTTGCGAATGGTCCTCGCCGATACCCCAGGAGCAACAGTGTCCCTAATTTGCTGGGAAGTGGCGGTGCGGTCCCCTACGGCACTGCGTAGGATCCTACGGTCTTGGCGTGCATCCGTGCGTCGCTGCGGTCCGGTCCCAGGTCGACGGGCACGTGCACCTTCCGCCGACCACTGGCGACAACATCGATGTACTGTGGAGACCTCACGCCCCACGTGTTGAGCAATTCGGCGGTACGTCCACCCGGCCTCCCGCATGCCCACTATACGCCCTCGCTCAAAGTCCGTCAACAGCACATACGGTTCACGTCCACGCTGTCGCGGCATGCTACCAGTGTTAAAGACTGCGATGGAGCTCCGTATGCCACGGCAAACTGGCTGACACTGACGGCGGCGGTGCACAAATGCTGCGCAGCTAGCGCCATTCGACGGCCAACACCGCGGTTCCTGGTGTGTCCGCTGTGCCGTGCGTGTGATCATTGCTTGTACAGCCCTCTCGCAGTGTCCGGAGCAAGTATGGTGGGTCTGACACACCGGTGTCAATGTGTTCTTTTTTCCATTTCCAGGCGTGTAGATGTACTAATGGTCACAGAGATCCACCTACGACCATCCCAAAGCTGCAAACTGAGGAACATGATATGCCACCGCACAGATAGAGTAAACAGGATCGGTGGAGGAACTGCCATATACCTCAGGCAAAACATAATGCACCACCCAGAGCCAACCCCGCCAATGACAGCACTTGAGGCAACACTGGTTAACATAGAGACGTCCAATGGCAAACTGCTACTAGTAGCAGCGTACCTCAGCCCAAGAGCGAACCTGGAAGAAAATGACCTAACACAGATATTCGATAATCACGACCGCATACTACTGGCAGGTGACCTAAACGCGAAGAACGAAGCATGGAACGCACACACGAGCAACGCTCGAGGAGAAGCACTAAAAAACCTAGAAGAAAGGCTCCAAGCCGTCGTCACAGCCCCCCTAGAAGCGACATATGTACCCTTCAATAGCAGACATAAACCAGACGTCCTGAACATATTCATCGTCAAGAACATGGACCCAGATATGGATATGCAGGTTAGAAACAGACTAGCATCGGACCATCTTCCAGTAATTACACAAATAGGAGAGACAGTAGAAGCCCCACCACACAGACAAAGAATAACAACAGACTGGAACCAGTTCAGCTGCTGGCTGAATAACAATGTCAACTCCACTGCCCCACTCAACAGTGAACAACAAACTGAGGAGGCTATTGGTACCCTCTCGGACAAAATCAAAAACTCTCAAAGAAAGGCCACAATCAAAACGACATTCGCGGAAGAAAAGAACAACGAGCTCCCACCATGGATTCAAGACCTTAAGTACCTCAAAAACAGAGCGAGAAAGCGATGGATTCGATACAGAAACCCACAAGACAGAAGAGAGGTGAACAGACTCACCCGAGAAATACACAAAAGAGTGCTAGAATGGAAGGCGGAAAAGTGGGAGGACCGCATGAGTGAGCTAACATTCAGCGGAAGAGAGGACTGGAAGCTGATCAAAAGCTTGAAGAACCCAAAATCAAGGAAGTCAGCGCTAGTGGACGGAAACACCATAGTATTTGACGCACTACGACAAGCAGAACCCGTCGCCCAGACCTATGAGGAGCAGAACAAGATAGAAGAGGAGGGCAACCCAACACAAGAAGGGAGAGAATTCGCCAGACACATCAACCAGGAGGCTGACGCAATCAAAAACACGCCAGCAGATGATAGGCCAGAACTGACGACACCAACAGAGGTCCGAAGAATAATAGCAAGACTAGGAACACGCTCAGCACCTGGACCAGGCAACATCACAAATGAAGAGCTAAAACAAATCCCACGAAAACCGCTGGTGCTACTAACACGCATCATAAATGCATGCATGCTACTAAACTATTTTCCAGTTGCGTGGATTGTGCCGATCGCCAAGGCAGAGAAAGACCTGAAGAAACCCGAAAACCACCGCCCAATTAGCTTACTCTGCACCATGTCGAAGCTACTGGAACGTGTCCTGCTCCCGCGAATAAGGCAACCCCTCCTGGATGGAAACGTCATCAGGCGAGAACAATTCGCGTACCAACAAACATTGTCAGCAGAGCTCCAACTCCTGAGAATCACAGAGGAGATCATGAAATCAATGAACCTGGCAAAATACACGGCAGCACTAATGCTGGACGTAGAAAAAGCGTACGACAAAGTGTGGAGGAACAATCTGCTGGTGAAATTAAAAGAAGACACGGACATACCCAGATGCTACCTACGCATAATTAACAGTTTCATGTCAGACGATGTTTCGTGAAAGTAAACGGGCAGAGATCAGAAACTAAGACCTTGGAGGAAGGAATTCCACAGGGGTCGGTACTGACTCCCACCCTCTTCACAGTGTATGTGAATGACATTCCAAAAACAGAGGACACAGTACTGGCCCAATTCGCCGCTGATACAGCAATACTCACAAGTCACAGAAGACTAGACATCACAATAAGAAGACTACAAGAACAAACAAACCTAACTGAAAAATGGGCAAAGTTAAATAAAATAAAAATAAATGCAGAAAAGACCAAAGCCATCCTGTTCACAAGAAGCAGACCAGACATCCAAGACAGAATAGAACTTAATGGACATAGAATCAACTGGACAAATAAAGTAAAATATCTAGGAGTCACACTAGATAAGAAAATGCTATTCACAGACCACATCAAGGAAAAGAAGACGAGAATCACAAAGGAAATCCACGCGATCTACCCAATTCTGACGAGGAAAGAGATGACAAACCGGACCAAGTTGCTGATATACAAGGCAATAATACAGCCTGCCATCCTGTACGGGTGCTCCTCATGGGGCATCATTTGTAAAACGAACATTAAGAAACTCCAGACACTGCAGAACAGATGCCTAAAGCTCACCCTACACGCACCTCCATGGACCAGCACGGAGGCAATCCACAGGGAGCTCGAGATGCCAAGAACAGCTGAACAAATCGAAGAAGCCACCAGGAAACTAGTGACAAAGATAGAGAGACTCAGACCTACGAACAACAGGCTTGAAAACATTGCCACGGTGGAAACAACCGCCTGGCACAAAGTCAAGGTACCTCTATCAATTATTAGGAACCAACAATAGTAAACAACAACTGAGAATAGCGAAGAAAGAAGACAGGTAAGAAGAATCCAAGAAACAAGGCAATAGGGAAGAAAATGAAAAACACAAACAAGCAACAGGTAGACGCCAAACATCAAAAGCAACCAATAGAAAACCAAGGCAACTCAAACCCCATTAACCACCATCAAATCAGGACCACTAAAGGGCTAAAGTGCCCACAGTGAGTCCCAAAGCGCAAAAAATGGATACCCAATTATTTGTTTTTGTTAATAAATAAATGGAGCCCCCAATTAAGAAAAACCTATCCTGCACACACGGGGGACCAAGCTCCTAAGAAGCTAGAACCTCAGCCATCGCACAAAAAAAAAAAAAAAAAAAAAAAAAACTTGCTTCAGTTGCCGCACATCCCACGGGGAGCGCGCCCTCTCCGTTGAGTCACGCAAAGTATCGCGCTAACGATTCGATCTGATACTCATTGCGTGGTGGATGTAGGCACTGGGAGCGAGCTACCATTGTACTACTTCTTGGACAGTCTGTTTTTATTGCAGAGACTGAGAGTATTGCTGAGGTGCCACCAGAAACAATTTTGCCCATGTGAATTACGTAGTTCTATCGCAGGCTTTGCACTTTTAGATTCTGCACCTGCCTGAATGCAGCATCCCTGGCTGCATCCAGTTCCTAGGGTCCAGTGCCAACGGCGCTGGAGCTGGAGCCGATGGAGTCCGACGCTCTTTCGTGGTTGTCGCCATTTCGACAGCCACCAACACCTGCAGATGGGTCACTCTTTCCAGTGGCTGACCCACATACTGCCTCGGATCCCTCTCCACTCGTTGAGATGCCTCTATCTTCATTTGCAGCTCTGCCTACGGATGTGGGTGCACTCCCTCTGGCCAGTTTTTGAGCTGGCATTCCCAGGCGAGCTCAGCAAATTTGCTGGAACATGGCAGGAGCTTGGCGCCAGCCATACGTTTGGCTCCAGTCTCCCCATCGTGACCTGCATCCAGCCCTCCACATCGCCGTCATCTGCTCGTCGACAGTACGCGGCGACAGTGAGGAGGGTCGGGTGCAGGGATGTGGTATCGTAGGTCGATACCACTGTAGTAGTAGTAGTAGTAGTAGTAGTAGTAGAGGGTTCTTTGGGAGCACGACAGCAAGGTCTTCAGCGCCCGCTCAATAACAGATTGAGATGGGTGTCAAGAAAATAGTCAGAACAGTAAGGTAAAACAGAACGTAAAACACAGGTAACAAGGTTTGAAAAATATGTGCCTACCCACACCGAAGCGTGGGACGAAGAATGTCGTCAGCAGCAAAACATGGACAACACAGGAAGAAAGAGGTTGAGGGAGCTAAAACAATATAGCAGATGGAAGTGGTTGACTGACCGCAAGGAAAGAAGGGGAGGAACCAGCCACTGTGCAACACACTAAAACCTCCAGCCTAAAAGTTTAGGCCAGAGTCCAGACACATCACAAAACTGTAAAACCCTAGACACACACGTCTCATCATTAGCTAAAACACAGGGCAGATCCCCATCAACTTGTGCTTCTTCCTTGCATCACGGTATAAAATGCAGCCTGTTAAAATGTGCCGGACAGAGATGTGCACACCACAGGCATCACAAAACGGGGTCGGAACCACTGTCACTGGTGTCTCACAGTTGGCAACAGAAGCGCACGTTTCGAACGGACGCCAATAGCAGTCGCGTGGAGACCTGGCAGATCCAATGGTAGGTACGCCACGCCTTCAGCGACTCCGACTACGAGCGCCTTCTGCCGCCACCGCACACACAGGGTGGCCCGCGGCACCTACGTGGCTGGCTCGGTCTCGACAGTCTCCAGTCTCAGTCACCATTATTAGTGGGAGCCTCACACTGCACAACGCCCTTTATTTGCTTCTTGTGGTAGCTGTTCGTTCTTTTGTAAATTTTTCTTTCGAAACGGTTGAAGAAAGATATAAGTCAAGTAAAACTTCTGTTTACTTATCGTTTCTGCTCCTGTCCAGCTTCCTACAGTTGCTGCGCCACCTTGCAGCCCACCTCTCTTTACCTTTGCGTGTGAAGTGGTATACAACACGATCATCTACCGTCTGTTTAATTCTGACCACAAAAGTTCGGTACATCGTGCATAATGCACGAATGTTGAAGTATTTACTTAACTGTGACAATTATCAAAGTACATATTTAACTGTGATGATTATCAAAAGTCCGTATTTAATTGACACACAGTCAACACGGATTTAGAAAACATCGTTCTTGTGAAACACAACCAGTTCTTCACTCGCATGAAGTTCTGGGTGCTATTGACAAGGGATTTCAGATTGATTCCGTATTTCTCGATTTCCAGAAGCCTTTTGACACTGTACCACACAAGCGGCTTGTAGTGAAATTGCGTGCTTATGGAATGTCGTCTCAATTATGTGACTGGATTCGTGACTACATGTCAGAGAGGTCACAGTTCGTAGTAATAGGCGGAAAGTCATCGAGAAAAACAGAACTAATTTGTGGCGTTCTCTAAGGTAATGCTATAGGCCCTCTGCTGTTCCTTATCTGTATAAATGATATAGGAGACAGTCTGAGCAGATGACGCTGTCGTTTATCGGCCAATAAAGTCATCAGAAGATCTAAACAAATTGTAAAACGATTTAGGAAAGATCTGTATGGTGTGAAAATTGGGAATTGACTCTAAATAATGAAAAGTGTGAGGACATCCACATGAGTGCTAAAAGGAATCCTTTAAACTTCGGTTACATGACAAATCAGTCAAATCTAAGGGCCGTGAATTCAATACCTAGAAATTACAATTACGAACAACTTAAAACTGGAACGAACACATAGAAAATGTAGTGGGGAAAGCTAACCGAAGACTTTTTTTTTATTGGCAGGACACTTAGAAAATGTTAACAGGTCTACTAGGGAGACTGCCTACACTACACATGCCCGTCCTCTTTTAGAATACTGCTGCGCAGTGTGGGATCCTTACCAAATAGGATTGACGGAGTACATCGAAGAAGTTCAAAGAAGGGCAGCACGTTTTGTATTATCGCGAAATAGGAGAGAGAGTGTTACTGAAATGATATAGGATTTGGGGTGGACATCATTAGAAAAAGGCGTTTCTCGTTGCGGCGGAATCTTCTCACGAAATTCACATCAACTTTCTCCTCCGAATGCGAAAATATTTTGTTGATACCAACCTACATACGGAAAAATTATTACCATGATAAAATAAGGGAAATCACAGCTCGTCCGAAAAGATGTAGCTGTTCGTTCTTTCCGCGCGCTATACCAGATTGGAAAAATAGAGAATTGTGAAAGTGGTTCGATAAACCCTTTGCCAGCCACTTAAATGAGATTTGCAGACTATTCATGTAGATGTAGAACTTCGATGATTTTGAACCAGGTTGACACATACTTGTTCGTTGAAACAGTGAGTGTCTTCGTCTTATCATTTGTTGTTATTATTAAAAATTTACGTACTTAGGATTGAATAGAGTTATTAAATATCCCTAAAAGGCACGAATTTGGGCAGATCATATTTTATTAACGGATGGTTATCGTAGTTTCCGTGTACACATAGGAAATCATAAGTCAGAGATGAAATAGTCCTGCAGAGAATACGTCTCTAGCGCATGTAATACTGTTGGTGTGAATTTCGAGAGCCAAGTGTTAGAAAAATGGATGTGCGACTGACTCTTGCTTCAACTCCTGTCTTAACACTTGTATTGTATGCAAGTATCGTATGCCAGTAAGCTCTCGCTTGTGGGCCCCTGGATTATCATTATCATGTAAGAAGCTCTCGTACCTTTTGTTACCATATCTGATAATGAATTAATTAAAATCTGTTGTAAAATAGCGTTCTGTTTTATTTAGCAGAAGAATCAGTAATACCCTGCTCTATTACTTACAAACATTTTATGCGATTTCAGCATTTCAAGGCAGTTGGAAGTGATCGATTTGGTGACGTCACAGTCGCACGCCATTAGCGAGCTATCGATTCTGAATTACTACGGACATTATTCCAGCTTGCAGTCTACAGGGTGAAAAGTATTTAAACCGACAAACTCTGGGAGGTTGTAGGGGACATCAAAACAAATATTTTTCCCTTATGTCATTTTTTCCTATGAGGATTATTTAAACCGACGGAGGCCGTATTACGCTCTTCAGTTATTGGAGGTGGTATTACGATCTTCAGTTGTTAGAAGGAGTATTGTGCTCTTCAGTTCTTCAGTTGTAGGCAACTGCTGTCCACCAGTGTAGTAGTGCATTGTCTCTGTTTACTAGTGGAGCGATACACTTGGAGTGAGTACACTGATACGATTGGTGCGTACTACGTAGCGCACCACAACGGACGAGCTGCACGGTGGGTTTATCAACGACAATATCCTGATCGCCGTATCCCGCATCATACGACCTTTGCTGCTGTGTACCAACGGTTGCGTGAGACCGGGTCATTTAGCAGATTACCTGGACAGGGACGCCGTCGCACGGTAAGAACGCTGCAATTTGAGGAAGCTGTCTTGCAGCATGTTGAGCGGGAGCCTTCAATCAGCATTCGTAAAATTGCACGTAACATGGGGACGAATCAGACGAATGTAAGAACAGTCCTTCGAGAGCAGTTGTTACGTCCATTTCACTTACAGCGTGCCCACAACCTTGGACCAGTTGATTATCCACCCAGAGCACAGTTTTCGCAGTGGTATCTGGAACAGTGTGAAATGTATCCTACATTTCCATCCTCTGTGTTGTTTACCGATGAAGCAACGTTCGGGAGTGATGGAGTCTTCAACATTCACAATTCGCATGTTTGGAGTGGGGATAACCCACATGCCACAGTTACTAGCGCTCATCAAGTGCGCTTCTTCGTTAATGTGTGGGTCGGTTTTGCTGGGGACTGTTTAATTGGGCCGTATCTGCTACCTAGGCCATTAAATGGCAGGCACTATTACAATTTTCTCGCCAGAACATTGCCAGAATTTGTGGAAGACGTCCCGCACCCTACAAGACAACGCATGTGGTACAAACATGACGGGGAGCCGACACATTTCAGCCGTCGTGTGCGTCGATTCCTGGACCGACGGTTCCCAGAAACGTGGATTGGCAGAGGTGCTCCTGTACCATGGCCTGCTCGATCCTCACATATGTCCTCTCTGGACTTTTTTGTGTGGGGAGAGATGCGCAACCTTGTTTCTGGAACTCCTGTTGCATCAGAAGAGAATTTGGTTACCCGGATAGTAGCAGCAGCAGGAACAATTTAGGATACTCCTGGGGTTTTTGCCCGTGTCAGGCAGAACATGATCCGTCGGTGTAACCTTTGTTTAAGTGTCAAAGGAGGCATTATTGAAAATCTACTGTAATTGAAACTGGATTGAGTTAATCTGTTGTCTCTCGGTCATAAAAAAATGGAAAAGTGTTTGTTGGTTTAATTGATTTGTCGCCAGAGAAATCTTCCTAAATACTTCTCATAGGAGAAAATGACATTATGGAAAAATATTTGTTTTGATGTCCCCTACAACCTCCCAGAGTTTGTCGGTTTAACTACTTTTCACCCTGTATAAACTTAACGAAATCAGATTGAAGCTGGTTTCTTGCGCTAACTGAAATAATTACACGGTCACGCATCACCAAGCTCACTATTTTCCAACTACGACCTATAGCACTAAACACAATCCTACGCCATATCACTGAGATTAGTAGCAAAATACTTTTGCTTTCTCGTCGTCTATGTGATGTGTCCCGCCACTCAAACATTCAGCTTTGAGCTTATAACGTCTCGTCTTGACAATATTTTTCAATATAGCAACTTTTCTTTATGTTCAACCCACGTGGGGTGTACTTTGTGAGACCAGTACCACGTGCTTATACAATTGTTTGACCCATCAGGTTAATAGCAAGACGATAGTAACCAGTTCGAGGTTTTTCGTTTGTAAATTGCTTTTCGATCTAATTTATTTTAATTATCAAAATTATTGTGGAGTTACACTCTTTGTGTAAACCAAGTTGACCACGTGAAGCATGTGGTGTAATCATCAAAGTAGCCCTCAGCTAGTCTTTTCGGGAAGATTTCACAGAGAGTTAGTATGAATTTAGCGTACCAGTGTGTGGTAATTACATGACGGACAGGATTGTGCTACGAACGTAACTTCTTTGGGTGAAAATTGAATCGGTTGGTTGTGGTTAATTTCCTCTTGCATATGTTTCAACGTTCTTCGTGTGTTATTTTATGAATGCAGTGTTGTATGCAGTCTCCCAATCTTGGCTCCATATTTGATGTGTTCCGTAAGATTACAAACTCACATTTTCACAGTCCTAAATAAGGCACCAGCTTAGTTATGACTCACGTTTAATATGCTGAAATATCGATGATCAATGTTGTCGTATGACTATTAAAAGATTATAATTAATGTTAGTCTGGTTGGGAATTTGGTAAGCTAGACTGGATACCTGGTGAAACAGTTGCGCAGTAATACAAGGTTAACTTCCCCAGACATCTCACAGCTTTTAACCCGCTTTTTTTGTCTGTCAGCACCGCTTTCATAGCAAATTAAAGCTACAACGTTACAACCTGTCAGCTGTCTAATTTTTTATTTTATTTGGCTACCAGTTTCGGTGATTTACTACGCCATCCTCAGGCCCGCTGACCGACGTGTAGGAAGACTCCAACCCCGGTTCCGGTCAAAACGGATGCTAGCTTTCAAATACTGGTGTCCGTAGATTTCTGCTTGACACAGCGATCACTTCAGCCTTCATCCGATGATGGTTGAAGTGATCGCTGTATCAAGCAGGAATCTGTAGATACCAGTATTTGAATGCTGGCCCCTGTTTTGACCGGTACATAGGATGGAATCTTCCTGCACGTCGGAAAGGGTGCCTGAAGATGGCGTAGTAAATAGCCGAAACTGGTAGCCATATGGTTGAAGTGATCGCTGTATCAAGCAGAAATCTACAGATATCAGTATTTGAATGTTGGTCCCTATTTTGACCGGAACAGAGGTTGGAATCTTCCTTCACGTCGGTCAGGGCGCCTGAAGATGGCGTAGTAAATCGCTGAAACTGGTACCGAAATAGAATAAGGGTTAGGAAATTAGTCAGCTGAAAGGTGACTGATTTGACATCCTACAACGTATAATTATTATTTTGACATTTAAAAGACAGAACAAGCATAAATAAAACGTACGTCTTCGATTTGCAAATCGTCGTGGGAGTCCCCTTGTAACACTACAGCTCTTATGCTGTATGGATTTATTTTATTTTGATTTATTTAATGTTACATTGTTGATCTTCTATAAATGTGATTGAATCGATAACATAAAATTGTGTACTCTTTTCTTTGTCAAACCTTTGATGTCGTGATTTGATTCTATGCAAAGTAGTGTATCTGTAATTTAAAGTTCTTTGTCCCATTTGGAGGGAACGAAACTTATTGTATATAATTGTAATTTTGTGTGAATAATTTTTTGTAGAAGTGTCAATATGTGAAAATGTTTTGTTTTATTTAATGCATTTGTTTGCTGTTATGTAAACTGCTGATCCTCACTTAGGGCTCTTAGTTATTCTGTATGTAAAAGGTGTAGTGGTTCCCCTCAGGAACGGAACTGTGTAGCGCGCGCAAATTGTGGTTGGCCTAGGTAGAAAAGGTGGAACTGACAGTCAGTCGGAGACGAGCCAGCAGTCGGGGACGAGCCACGAGTCGGGGACGAGCCACGAGTCGGGGACGAGCCACGAGTCGGGGACGAGCCAGCAGTCGTAGACGAGCCAGTCGTCGGAGACGAGCTACGAGTCCGTGCACTGCTAGTATAAAGGTGCAGAATGTGATGATTCAGAGAGAGGCTTTTCCTGCTTCTTTCCAAAGCCTCGGATGGATGGATAAATAGCTGGAACTATTCTGGAATTTGTATCTGTCGTCGCCACCAACAAATGACAGAGTCCAGCAATTCTGTACACGAATCCACCTACCAACATGCAGTTGCCACCACGTTGCGCAATCATTGTAACGTAATGCTATAATGATGTACAGTGAAGGATCAGCTTAATGGATGTGTTATTGCTGAAATATAAGGTAATTCATATCTGAATTTATGTACCTACCTTGATTTTACTCCTCATCATAACACCTCTCAGGGTCCTCTCCGTTTGAAGTATAGTGATTACCGAGTGTCCTTACTGAAAGTACATTGATACCCAGTGTTCAAATTGATGCCCTTTGAACATAGTAAAGAGAAAGCTAAAGTTAATGATGCTTGTTGAAATAATTTTCCTAGTAAAACTGCTTACTAAAGTGCTGTTAACAACTTCAAACTTAAAAGTTCTTAAGACTGAGGCTTATAAAGTAAATGATCACGTTGTTGTCTGTGGTAAATTCTAAAAGGTGAGTCAGTTTCTTGCAATTTTGTCAACTTTGTGTTTCGCTGTAGTAAAAAGTAGAAAACTGCATAGCAGGAAATTATATGTTCATGATCACTAAGTGTTTATCTCTCTTGTGTGCATATTAACAGTATAAAGACCATTCAGTTTGTGTAAACCCTGAAAGTGATAGTGTTTTTCTGTACGTCTTATAATTTAGCAAATAGTTTGTGCTGCTCCAGTTGTTAGCTTCAACTGTAAAACATATGTGTGTCAGAGTTCATTGCACTCGTGTGTGGCTAAGTCTAGGTTGTGTTTGTTGTGTTTGCCCATTATAGTTACTTATACCTACTTTCATAAACGAGAACGTTAATCTTTCTCTTGCCTAATTAGGCTGGCGACCGTTTCCCTTTATTCTATAAACAGCATAGCTAGGTGAAATTTTGTTTGTCACTATTCCAATATTAACGTAATTATGACTTTCATTTCCGATAAGCCACCTCCATTAGGAACAACACGGTCAACATAACAAAATTCCTCTCAGAGGGTAACACTGTTCTGTTGCTTTGTGCCACAGTTGCTTTTACAAAATTGTCTTATGTCGTAACCTGTTTCTAGCTTTGAGGTTATGGTACAGTAGTAGCAGTTAAGGGAGTGTTATACCCTAGCCTCTAATTCCACGGGGATGTCCCTTACAATTAGTATCTACCACTGTATTTTGCTGCATCCGTTCTCTATTCCGATTTAATTACTAGAATCAAAACACGTGTGTTTGTTTGACCTTCACTGGACCTTTTGATGACCTTGAATAACGTATCATTTTATACGTAAAATTTGCCACTCTTTTCAGAGCTGAAATCAAGTATTAGCGTTCTCAGTGGCTGTGTGTGTCTGTGCGAGTGGAGCAGTGTGTGGGTGTCGGAGAAAACAATTCCTTTATTCCCACATACATTTAGCAATAACTGAACACTACACACATGAATGAATTGTGTAGACATGAACAGCACGGAATAAGTAACTAAAGCTAAGTCAAAGAATAACTATATCACTGCACGTAAATTAACACTTCACGGAATGTTTATGCAGCACTGTACACTTGTAGGGATCGATTGTCAGAAATAGGTCACTACATGACTCCCCCCTTTAATGCTAACGATACCGCAGATTAAATTTCACACGCCGTCCAGCTCTTGTAACTACTTCTTTCTTGAAACCGGGCGGTGCGTCACATGTGTCAGTGGTTGTGTCAGGGAGTGGTGTAGTAGTCCTCGACGTCGGTCTTGGTGTTGCAGTGACTGTTGTTCGCTAAGCGTTGTGGTGTTTATGGGGTACAGGAACGCATCTTGTAGCTTCTCCTGTCTCCTCTGGTTTGCGTTCAGTGGTAGCTGTGGTGTCTGTTGCGTCCAGAAATGCAGGCTTGATACGGTCCACTGCAACTGTGGTGGGTGTACCGTTAATCATTATGCGGAAAGTATTGGTATCCCTACTGACTACCAGATATGGTCCGTCATGTGGTGGCTGCAGTGGTTTACGCACAGTATCATTGCGTAAGAATACATGCGTGCACTTGTCTAGCTCCGCAAAAACGAACGAGTGTCTTCCAAGCTGGTTTCTGGGCATTGTTGGTCTCAATTGGCGTATATGCTCTCTTAATCTTGTGGCGAATTCTGTGGCTGTGATTGTATCATCTGCCATGCTGTGCAGAAATTCTCCAGGTAGGCGTAACGTTTGTCCATACACCAGTTCTGCTACTGTTGCTTTCAGATCACTTTTGAACGACGTTCGTAGACCCAAAAGTACGGTAGGTAGTGTCTCTGTCTAATTCGGTGTCGCGTGACATGTCAGTGCTGCCTAACTGTCGATGAAGACGCTCAACCATGCTATTTGATGCGGGGTGGTATGCCGTGGTGCGTATGCGTTTCGTACCTAATAACGTAGCCAATGCTTTGAAAACGTAGGCTTCAAATTGCCGTCCTTGATCAGTTGTAATTCTCAGTGGAACTCCAAACCGGGCAATCCAACCACGAAAAAATGTTTGAGCTATAGTTTCTGCAGTGATGTCCTTCATTGGAAATGCCTCAGGCCACCTAGTAAATTTGTCAATCACCGTGAGGCAATAACTGTAGCCTTCCGATGCCGAGAGTGGGCCGATGATGTCAACATGCACATGGTCAAAACGCTGATTTGGTGGAAGAAATGTGCTTAATGGTGCCCTGACGTGCTGTGTGATTTTATTCCTCTGGCACGCCAAGCATTGCTTCACAAATGTTTTACAGTCTGTGTGCATACATGGCCATAAAAATTTTTGTTTGACCAATCTGAGTGTGGCTCTTACTCCAGGGTGTGACATATTGTGCATTGATGCAATTGCCTGTGTTCTGAATTGCTGTGGCACAAATGGACGTATCTTTCCTCTTGCTTCGTCACAGTACAACTCCATGCTTGCTTCAGGAAATGTCACGAGCTGTAGCTTCAATGCTTTCTCTTGTTGCAATAGATAACGCAACTCACTATCACATTGTTGCGCATGCGCGAGGGCGTCGTAATCAATGGCCTTTGTCACTGCTTCCACCTGTGCGATGTCATCTGCTACTGCGCACACTGCTTCTATGCGAGAAAGTGCATCAGCTGGAACATTTAGCTTCCCTTCCACATGCACAATGCTGGTCGTGAACTGGCTGAGCGATGCTTTCTCTGGCTTTACCTTAAAGGCATAGGTAAGCTGTTTATGATCTGTGTAAATCGTGAACTGTCGCCCTTCTAATGCGTGTCTGAATTTTTTTACTGCCGCATGAGCGGCGTACAGCTCACGGTCATATGTTGCCCAACGTTGCTGAGATGGTGACAACTTATGACTATAAAATGCAATGGGCTGCCATAACTGATCAATTTGTTGCTGAAGTACGGCACCAATTGCAGTGGACGAAGCATCAACCATGAGAGCGAGTGGAGCATGCGCGACCGGGTGTGCTATTTGTGCGGCCTCTGCTATAGTTTTTTTTATAGCGTGAAACGCGGTGTCCGCCTCGATAGTCCAATGCACACTGTGGTTAGGCCTTTAAGTAGTTCATTCAATGGTGCAGTTATCAGTGCATGATTGCGTATGAAGCGTTGGTAGAAATTCACTACTCCAATGAATCGTCGTAATTCTCTGACTGTGACAGGGCGGGGGTATTTGTTTTTGGCTCTACTTTACTATGTGGCGGTAGAATACCCTGTGCATTAACCAAATATCTTATAAAGTGGACCACTTTCTCACCAAAACACACTTGGAAGGATTAATTACTAGTCCATGTGTTCGTAGGCGGTCAAACACTTGTGCCAAATGCTGTAAGTGCTCCTCTTCCGATGCAGACATCACCAATAAATCATCTATATACACATAGCAAAAATCTAAATCTCTTGTAACCTCATCCATAAAACGTTGGAAGGTCTGGGCGGCATTACCTAGTCCGAATGGCATTCGGGTGAATTCAAATAGACCGAATGGTGTAATTCTTCATGCTTTCCCGGAAATCTGTTGACATCTTGGATATTCGGGAATCCAGCCGGATGTTCGCGTCGTTCTCGCACGATATTTCAACAGCGTGCCTCGCTGTCTTCTTCAGGTGCTACCTGAGACTGGTCTCAGGTAGCACCTGAGACTGATCTCAGGTAGCACCTGAAGAAGACAGCGAGGCACGCTGTTGAAATATCGTGCGAGAACGACGCGAACATCCGGCTGGATTCCCGAATATCCAAGATGTCAGACCGAATGGTGTTGTCACCGCTGTTTTAGGAATGTCTTCTGCAGCTATAGGGATCTGATAGTAAGCTCGAACTAGATCAATGGTAGAAAATATAGTCTTGCCGTGAACATTTGCAGAAAAGTCTTCTATATGTGGAACTGGGTACCGGTCTGGAATGGTCCTTGCATTGAGTTGGCGATAGTCACCGCAGGGGCGCCATCCATTCTTCTTTTTAGGCACGATGTGAATTGGGGATGCCCAACTGCTACTAGAAACTCTGCAGATACCTTGTGACAGCATGCTGCGAAATTCCTGCTTTACCACTTTTAGCTTTTCGGTCGTTAAACGTCTAGGCCGAGCGTGAGTTGGCGGCCCTGGCGTGGTCAAAATGTGGTGGACGGTTGTATGCTTGACTGGTGGGAGAGTAGGCGTTTGCTGTGTGATCTCGGGGTATCCTTTCAGTAATCGTATATATGGTGTGTCGCCTGTGACTGTGCGTACCTCTAGTGGTGTGATACAACGGACTTTTCCTGTTGTATGCAGACTAGTAGTCAAATCTATTAGTCGCTGACGTCGCAGATCTGGCAGTAAGTCGTAGAAGGACAAAAAATCTGCTCCGATAATAGGCTGTGATATATCTGCCACTGTAAATTGCCATTCAAACACACAGCGTAGCCCAAATTAAGGAATAATGTTACTCGACCGTATGTTCTAATTTCGGAGTCATTGGCGGCGTATAGATAACAGTCGTCGCAGCTCCGTCGTGGTAGGCGGTTTGCTGGATATACGGACACTTCTGCGCCTGTATCGACGAGAAACTGTAGCTTTGTTTCGCGGTCTGTCACAAAAAGTCGGCGAGTGTTTGCACTGGAAGTTATCGCTGCTACGGTGTCTGCTTCGTGTTTCCACTTGCAAGGTGGCGTACACTTTCGTGCATCATTACCAAATGTCTTGTGGTATTAGCGCAAGTTCTGGAGTGATGGTGATCGATTGCGACTTCGTGACCGTCGGCGGTGTGGCCGTTGGCGGTTGTGCGTTGTTTGTAACGCAGCTACGTGTGCGGTCAACTCTGCCAGTTGTGATTGTAGGGAGACTAACGTCACTGTGGGCGAATTTTCTTGTTGTGGCGTTAATGTTGAGACACTTGATGTGGGATACATTTCAATTAACCTGTCGGCCGTTTGTGCCAGTGCGTTTAAATCACCTGCACGTACCGTGAGAATTTTTTGAGTATCTGACGGCAACCGAGACAGCCATATCTTTCGTAGCACATCATCAGTTACAGTGTTACTTGCCAGTGTGCGCAAACGTCGTAAGAGTTGTGATGGAGTGCGATCTCCGAGTTCTTCAGCGCGCAGTAGCTTCTCTAGCCGTTTTGCCTCTGATTGTGACAAACGCGTTATTAATGCGTTTCTAATGGATGCATAACGATCGGTATCCGGTGGTGCGGCTAGGATATCTTGTACTTCTGCTGCTAGATCTTCTGTAAGTGCTGCAACCACGTAGCTGTACTTAGTTTCGTCCGCCGATATTTGTGCGAGGACGAACTGGCTTTCTAACTGGGCAAACCACAATAGAGGATTATGTAACCAGAATGGTGGAGGTTTTATTGTCACCCTGTTAATTGCACTGCTGGCTTCAGGTTGAACTGAGACTGGCGAATCGGTCATCATCGTGCTGAAACGAGCGCGACGCGGCTGGCGCGGAAGTTACAAACGAGAACGTTGCGGAACTTCGTTAAACGCTGAAGCCGACGAGGATGTTAGCGTAGTTCGTCGGGTGTCACCAAATGTGGCTGTTGGAGAAAACATTTCCTTTATTCCCACATACATTTAGCAGTAACTGAGCACTACACACATGAATGAATTGTGTAGACATGAACAGCACGGAATAACTAACTAAAGCTAAGTCAAAGAATAACTATATCACTGCACGTAAATTAACACTTCACGGAATTTTTATGAAGCACTGTACACTTGATTGTCAGTTATAGGTCACTACAAGTGTAAAGGGACGATGGTACTCACAGTGGAGCAGCGGGTGTTCGTTGTGGAAAGTTACGTGACAGCAGAGGCGTGGAAACGGTGTGGTCAGTTGTTTGCTGAGAAGTTTAACGCTATCAAAGTGCCAGTAAAGGATATCCATGCAACACTTAGTCCGCCAATGGCGTCAGACAGAACCTATTTCGATCAGGTAAAAAAAAAAAAAAAAAAAAAAAAAAAAATTCCGAAAATGTTTCTGCAGTTCAACAGAAAATGGTTCAAAGTCCTACCAAATCAACTGACGCCTATCGCAAAAGACTTGCATACCACGTCGACCATGCGGATGAATACTCCACCTGGACCTCCACATGCATCCCCACCGAGTGTCTGTTATTCATGCAGATGTTTCTTAGCGTCTCCAGTTTTATGAGTGTCTGTTCACTAAGACTGAATGGCTTCGACATGCCTGATGAAGCCTAGTTCCACCTGAGTCATTTCAACTCACAGAATCACAGGTTCTAGGCCGCAGAGAATCCGCACAACTTCCACGAAACAACATTGCATGATCAGAAAGTTGGGATTTGGTGTGCAGTGTCTGCACGCCATATTATTGGGTCCCTCTTCTTTCATCATACGTTGACTTCGCCACGTTACGTCTCCAACGGACGAGTAAAAGACTTGTAGTTACTTGCGAGAGGATGGAGCAACTGCCCATACCAGCCGGCAGAACCTTGGAGCACATTTACAAAATTTTCAAGACTGACAGAGTTGTTTGCACAGGTCAGTCTGGTCGCAATGCTAGCTGACCACGCAGGTAACCTGATCTGTTAGTGTGCGATTACTTTGTGTGTGGAGCTGTCAAATCTAAGGTGTGTCGCAACAATCCTCACAGCCTAAAAGAACTGCAGCTGAACATTCCGGATGAGACTCCAGCAATTCCAGCAGTCCATCTTCGATCCACCTTCAGCAACTTCCTGACAAGATCCAAAAGTCTTCCAAAAGTTTTCCTTTCCTCTGCTGTGTATTTTTGTACATCTACATCTACATACATACTCCCCAATCCACCATACGGTGCGTGGCGGAGGGTACCTTGTATCACAACTAGCATCTTCTCTCCCTGTTCCACTCCCAAACAGAACGAGGCAAAAACGACTGCCTATATGCTTCTGTACGAGGTCTAATCTCTCTTATCTTATCTTTGTGGTCTTTCCGCGAAATGTAAGTTGGCGGTAGTAAAATTGTACTCCAGTCAGCCTCAAATGCTGGTTCTCTAAATTTCTTCAGTATCGATTCACGAAAAGAACACCTTCTTTCCTCTAGAGACTCCCATCCGAGTTCCTGAAGCATTTCCGTAACACTCGCGTGATGATCAAACCTACCAGTAACAAATCTAGCAGCCCGCCTCTGAATGGCTTCTATGTCCTCCCTCAATCCGACCTGATAGGGATCCCAAACGCTCAAGCAATACTCAAGAATAGGTAGTATTAGTGTTTTATAAACGGTCTGCTTCCCCACAACTGCCATTACATGCTTATCTAAAAAATGGTTCAAATGGCTCTGAGCACTATGGGGCTTAACATCTGTGGTCATCAGTCCCCTAGAACTTAGAACTACTTAAACCTAACTAACCTAAGGACATCACACACATCCATGCCCGAGGCAGGATTCGAACCTGCGACCGTAGTAGTCGCGCGGTTCCGGACTGAGCGCCTGAACCGCTAGACCACCGCGGCCGGCAGTGTTTATCCCACTTCATATCGCTCTGCAATGTTACGCCCAAATATTTAATCGACGTGACTGTGTCAAGAGCTACACTACTAACAGAGTATTCAAACATTACAGGACTCTTTTTCCTATTCATCTGCATTAATTTACATCTATCTATATTTAGAGTTAGCTGCCATTCTTTACACCAAACACAAATCTTTTCCAAGTCATCTTGTATCCTCCTACAGTCACTCAACAACGACACCTTCCTGTACACCACAGCATCATCAGCAAACAGCCGCACATTGCTATCCACCCTATCCAAAAGATCATTTATGTAGATAGAAAACAGCGGACCTACCACACTTCCCTGGGGCGCTCCAGATGATACTCTCACCTCCGATGAACACTCACCATCGAGGACAACGTACTGGGTTCTATTACTTAAGAAGTCTTCGAGCCACTCACATACTTGGGAACCAATCCCATATGCTCGTACCTTAGTTAGGAGTCTGCAGTGGGGCACCGAGTCAAACGCTTTCCGGAAGTCAAGGAATATGGCATCCGACTGATACCCTTCATCCATGGTTCGCAAGATATAATGTGAAAAAAGGGCGAGTTGCGTTTCGCAGGATTTTAAAGCCGTGCTGATGCATGGACAGCAACTTCTCCGTCTCAAGGAAATTCATTATATTCGAACTGAGAATATGTCCGAGAATCCTGCAACAAACCGATGTTAAAGATATTGGTCTGTAATTTTGAGGATCCATCCTTCTACCCTTCTAATATACAGGCGTCACCTGCGCTTTTTCCCAATCACTCGGGACTTTACGTTGGGCAAGAGATTCGCGATAAGTGCAAGCTAAGTAAGGAGCCAATGCAGTAGAGTACTCTCTGTAAAACCGAATTGGAATCCCATCAGGACCTGGCGATTTATTTATTTTCAACCCATTCATCTGCTTCACAACCCCAGGGATGTCTATCACTATGTCCTCCATACGGGAATCTGTACGAGACTCAAACTGCGGTATGCTTGTACGATTCTCCTGCGTGAAAGATTTGTACCATGCAAGTCAGTTCTGTGGGCCACTTTTTTCCTCCCCACCCAGTAGGTTTAGCGAATTAAAGACGCTCGTAAATCTTCAGAGTGGACTTTCTCGTTGCTTTTTGAGAGTTGCAGTGAACAGCGTTCGGGGATCCATATTTTAGTTCTGAACTCCACGAACCACAAAAATAAAGAAATTTAAGAGACCCGGCCGCCGTGTGGCCTTCTCGTGAGTATTTTTCACAGTCTTATCCGTGGAGGAATTCTGGAAAGACGAGCCCCGATGTCCGCTTCAGGAGGGCGTTTGCGGAGTTGCGCAACGGCGGCAGGTGATTGCAGCCGGCGGCCCGCACGCCACGTCGCGTGCACCGCCGCAGCCTCCCCTCCCCCCTTCAGCCCCCCCCCCCACTCTGCCCCCCGCGGCCAGCGCCGCCTCCCCACACTCAGTGGCGTGGCCGACCACTCCCCTTGCGCTGCTCGGCCAGTGTATGGCGAAGGCCGATCGCAGTGAAGCGTGCTCGGAATTCTTCGTCGACTAAGACCTGGCCCTGTCACTCTTTTATCTGCGCTATCGATCTTTTTTTCACGAAAGATACCATCAAATATTCAGAGCTAAACGACGTACATTTGTCGTAACGTAAATACGAGTCGAATGTACTATCATCATCATCATCATCATCATCATCATTTAAGACTGATTATGCCTTTCAGCGTTCAGTCTGGAGCATAGCCCCCCCTTATACAGTTCCTCCATGATCTCCTATTCAGGGCTAACATTGGTGCCTCTTCTGATGTTAAATCTATTACTTCAAAATCATTCTTAACTGAATCCAGGTACCTTCTCCTCGGTCTGCCCCGACTCCTCCTACCCTCTACTGCTGAATCCATGAGTCTCTTGGGTAACCTTGCTTCTCCCATGCGTGTAACATGACCCCACCATCTAAGCCTGTTCGCCCTGACTGCTACATCTATAGAGTTCATTCCCAGTTTTTCTTTGATTTCCTCATTGTGGACACCCTCCTGCCATTGTTCCCATCTACTAGTACCTGCAATCATCCTAGCTACTTTCATATCCGTAACCTCAACCTTGTTGATAAGGTAACCTGAATCCACCCAGCTTTCGCTCCCATACAACAAAGTTGGTCGAAAGATTGAACGGTGCACAGATAACTTAGTCTTGGTACTGACTTCCTTCTTGCAGAAGAGAGTAGATCGTAGCTGAGCGCTCACTGCATTAGCTTTGCTACACCTCGCTTCCAGTTCTTTCACTATGTTGCCATCCTGTGAGAATATGCATCATAAGTACTTGAAACCGTCCACCTGTTCTAACTTTGTTCCTCCTATTGTGCACTCAATCCGTTTATATTTCTTTCCCACTGACATTACTTTCGTTTTGGAGATGGTACTATCTATTGTAAAATTAATATCGTCATTCTCTTTTAAGCCTTGCAACTGTGATACATAAAATATCGTTGTGCAGTGAGGTGATAAAAGTCACGGGACACCTAATCCCGTGTGGGACCTCCTCTTGCCCGGCGTAGAGCGGCAAGTCGACACGACACGAACTCACATCGCTGGAAGTCCCCAACAGAAATACCGAGCCGTGCCGCCTCTATAGTCATCCGTAACTGCGAAACTGTTACCAGTGCACGATTTTTGCACGAACTCACCTCTCGATTCCGTCCCACAAATGTTCGATTGGACTCGTGTTGGGCGATCTGGGTGGCCAAATCATTCGTTCGGACTGTACAGAATGTTCCTGAAACCAATCGCGAACAACTTTGCCTCGGTGACATGGCATCATTGGTTCGGAACTTGAAGTCCACGAATGGCTGCAAATGATGTCCAGGCAGCCAAACATAACCACTTTCAGTTAAAAATCGGTTCATTTGGACCAGAGGTCCATTTCGCAGATACACAGCCTACACCTCTATGGAGCGACCACCAGCCTGCACAGTGCCTTGTTGACAACTCGGGCCCATGCCTTCGTGGGGTCTGTGCGACACTCGAACACTACAATCAGCTCTGAGCAACTGGAACTGGGACTCATCCGACCAGGCCACTGTTATCCGGTCGTCTAGGGTACAACCGATGCGGTCACGAGCCCAGGACAGGCGCTCCAGGCCGTGGCGTGCTGTTAGCAGAGGCAGTGTTGCTTGTCTGTTAGCACTGACAAGTCTACGCAAACGCCACTGCTCTCGGTCGTTAAGTGAAAGCCCTCGGCATCTGCGTTGTCCGTGGTGAGAGGTGATGCCTGACATTTGGCATTCTCGGCAAACTCTTTACACATCACTCTTTAATTCCCTAACGATTTCTGAAATGGAATTTGCACGTGTCTAGCTCCAAGTACTACTCTGCGTCCGAAGTGTGTTAATTGCCGTCGTGCGGCCACGGTCACGTTGAATATCTTCCCACATGAATCACCTGAGTACAAATGAGTGCTCCGTCGATGCGCTGCCTTTTACAACTTATGTACGCTATACTACCGCCATCTGTGTAAGTGCATATCACTATCCCATGACTTTGTGACCTCAGTGTACATTTTTGCCGAGAACACAATTGATTTTCTGTACACCATAACCTCTTGCACCATGCTAGAGCATAAGAACAGGTTCAGAAAGCAGCAGTCACAGAGTTTCCCGACATCTGATGTCGAACTGACGTTAGTGACGTCTGACACCACATGACGGGAAGCTCTGTTTGGTTATTTCTGAACTTGCCCTGAAACATTTACCAAAAAGAAACTGCCACATCGCGAAGGGTTTTGTCACTCAGCGAGCAGGTTACTGGCTGGATACTCACGGTGTCGCAGGAGGGCTATGACGTGATCCTTCATCTGAAGCAGAAGATTCTACTAAACATGAACTCTAAAACGCATACCTTAAGAGATATGAGCACTTGTTCGTCTTCAGAACTGTGAAACACATCTCTTTTATTGAACAAATCCTCATAGCTCTTAACGTATGCATTTTAGACTCCACTTTTACTACACGATTTTTTTTCTGTTTTAGTCCACACTACCTACTTCCAAAATGTGTAAAGCAAAGGGTTCTTAGAGTCCATGTTTACCACCCTTTTTGCCTCTAATGATCGTTATGTCAACTCCCTAACAACTGACCGTTGCTCTTGGGACACGCTGTGTTATCGGTAGGTGTTTCCAATCTGCGTCCACCATGTGCTCCAGCAGTGTATGGTCGAAGCTTATGTTCCATCATGCAAGCAGTTCCGTCAAATGACGAGGAAATAGCGTGTCTTGCGGGTATGTCGAGCCAGAGAAATTACACTTGGATGCAGTTCGCCTTGCTGTCGGTTCCCTCACATTGTGACCGGCCCACTATGTGCTAAAAAGAGAATAGGGGTATTCTGTTCATGTAACAGGTGAAAGTATTCTAAATCTAATACGAGAACTCTTTTCTTATCACATCACAACTGGCAGGTTTTGCAACTTATGCAAACGAGAGTTTTATATTTTTCCATCACTGATGTGCACTTTCTTCGAAATCCACTTCAGTCGTGCGTTCGAGATCTGAGTAATTTGCTGTAGAGTTGTCCATCAGCAAAAAGTACGCTATGGCAGCTGAATCAGCGAAAATGTCTGTATAAGAAGAAAGTGGTGACTATTTTCACTGCAGTTATCTACACGCACACGTATTTCTCTCACCTGTGGGCCATACATTTACAGCAAGTAAGCGGGAAATATTTGTTTTCCCAACTTCGCACTAGAGCGTCGTTATTCCTCGCTCACTACTCTTCCGCTAGCTTGCTTTCAGCGCGTGTTGTGCTACATTACTTTTTGCTTCTATGCACAACCTCAGCATGGGTGGCTCGAAACGTAGAACTGCTGCCCTCGCATCCGATGGAGAATATGATGTTGTAAACAAAATGGGAAAGATGCCTGATTAACAAGATGGCGTTCACTGACGTAGGGGGAGAAGTTGTATAGTTAAAGGGAAGAGGATGCCTTAATGACGAGCACAGATTACCTGTTTCCTACCAACCATCTATTTAGTCACACACTACCTTCCATCCACTCTGCAGATTGCATCGAAAACAGAAATCTCTGCAAAATGTTTGTATCTACCACATTCTACTGTCGAAAACTTGTGACTTTGTCACGCATTATATGTTGCTACAATGCGAAAGTTCACGTGGGCCACCCTGAATGCATTCTAGAGGAAAAGAGCTCTCAAATATGAAAAATAAAGCAACTTCAAATATTTATTTAAATGAACATGTCATACATTTGATTATCTGGTAGTATACTCAAAGGGACCCATTATAAAGGCAGCTGCAGGAAACAAACTGGAAAACTGAAACCATCTTCTCCTGCCCTTAAATAAGAACAAAAAACTAGTTTACATATTTATTTTTAAAAAATGTTGATTTCACAGTTGCAAGCATGTGATTATATACACAAAGCGACCCACTTAACGTGCAAATCCATCTTACGCGACCGTTGTTCCGGAGTCACGTCACACATACAGATTCATAACAACAACATGGGAACTGAGAGTTCACCTTGATGCAAAACACTTATAATTATTTATTTATTCCAGAAAGTAGTTTCAGAGACAAATACCGCCATCATCAGTGGGTTTTTTATATCTCAAACACGCAGATAATAGCATAGTTATAAAACACTGTAGAACATTACTACATTTGTACTGTTTTTTTTTAAATGCTGTTTTGTGTGAATACTTCCATACTAACTTATTTATTATACTTTGCAGCATGGTTTTAAGTTTGTTGTCACTGTCTGCGGCATATTTGCTGCGTTTTTCTGTTGCCGTTTTCTCGGCATACGTCATGTCGTCTGCAGTGAACGGCTGTTAGTAACTAATACAAAAACGTGAACTTACGCATGTCAGTGATATACAATTGGAAGTGCGGTAGTGTTGTGGATACAGTTTTCGAGTGCACTAAGCTGTTACTTAGTTTGTTGGGCACTCACGTTCGTTGGACAGCTTGCAGCTACTTTTATACACAGAAAAACAAAACTTTCGCACTTCGTTCATAAACCATAAATTTATGTCTCTTCACGTGCTTCGCTAGAAATGTATTGCATGTTGCGAGAAGGTTATGAAAATTGTAGCGGGAGCGCTGATGGCATCTGTTCCTTATTTATGTCTCTCTCTGTGATGGGGGAGTGGCTCTTTTGCGTGTGTGTGCTACCCGTTCTGTGTCCTCGGTCAGTTCTCTTAGAGCCATAGAGTGTGTGTCGTCGCAAAGTGTTGTGTTTTCGTTTATTACTTTTCTCCCCCCACTGTAGTCTTTCTTCTATTGCCAGTTATCGGTATAAATTGTTGCTGCGTTTCAGGATGTGTAGATAACTTTCGATATTAGTGGGTTTATGGTTGTTGTTCATTAGGTGTTCTGCGAAAGTGGAATGTGTGCTGTCACTCTTAAGAACTATCATCTGATCTGTGTACCTTATTTGGAAACTTCTGCTATTTATCCAGTGGGTTGCACCTGACAGGAATTACATGTGAGTTGGTATATTTCAGCATTGCTGAACTTGTCTGAGGTTCTTTTGTCTGGTCTTAGCCTTTATTGAACTGTATTGTTTGTTCTGAATGTTACTGGGATCCCTTGCTTTTTCAAGATGTTTCTATGTGATATTTTACCACTGTATGTTAGTGTGTACCGTCTGTTTCTTTTTTCTGATGTGTTGTAATCTGCTGTGTTCCGCCTCTGGGTTTTCAGATCCTCGCGTTGTGGTTTTGAGTTTGTAGCCACTATTTTTATGTTTCATTTTCACCTTGTCGTTGAGCTTGCTCATGCCGTCTGTTTTGTGGTCGTCGTCAACAGCAATTTGTTTGATTATATTTAGTTCCTGTATGTAGTTTTCTGTTTATCCTCTGGAGCAAATATGTGAAACTGGTATATTTATGCACTGTCTGCCGCGCGGGATTAGCCGAGCGGTCTCGGGCGCTGCAGTCATGGACTGTGCTGCTGGCCCCGGCGGAGGTTTGAGTCCTCCCTCCGGCATGGGTATGTGTGTTTGTCCTTAGGATACTTTAGTTGAAGTAGTGTGTAAGCTCAGGGAGTGATGACCTTAGCAGCCAAGTCCCATAAGATTTCACACACATTTGAACGTTTTGCACTGTCTACTGGTTAGATGAGCTATGAATGACAATGCTTGTGGATGTGGATTTTCTGTAGATGAAAAATTCGTATTGGTTGTTGTTTCTTGTAAATGTAAAAAATTCCCAGGCATACAAATGAGTAAAATCTCATCCATTGATAGGCTAATTGTAAAATCCAAGAAATTTAGTTTCTTGTTTTTTTTTTTCCTATTTCCATTGTGAAGTGGATTTGTGGGTGTACTGTGTTGATGTTACTGAGTATCATCTACAAGACAGAATATGTCATCCACATATTGGTCCAAGTAGGTTATTTTGTAACCTTATTGTTTTGTAATGTTGTTAAATATTGTGTTCTCTATATGATGAAGCAAATGTTGGTTAATGTTCCACTGATGGGGGATTTCATCAGTAGTCCCTCTTGTTGGAAATAGAAGTTGTTGTTGAAAGTGAGTGAAGTAGTTTTGTTCTGTGATTAGCCTATGAATGAATGATATTTTATTTATTTGTAGGCCTATACCTGGGAATTTCTTACAATAAATCAAGTGCCGTCTGGCTAGGGTCTCCCGTCGGGTAGACCGCTCGCCTGGTGCAAGTCTTCAGAGTTGACGCCACTTCGGTGACTTGCGTGTCGATGGGGATGAAATAAGGATGATAAGGACAACACAACACCCAGTCTCTGAGCGGAGAAAATCTCCGACCCAGCCGGGAATCGAATCCGGGCCTTAGATATGACATTCCGTCGCTACCAGGGGCGGACATTTCTTACAATTACAAGAAACAACGACGCATATCAATTTTTCATCAATAGAACACCCACAGTCAGAAGCACTGTTATCCATAGCTCATTCAACCACCCAACAGTGCATAAATCTGCCAGTTTCACATACATGCTCCAGAGGAGAAACAGAACACAAATAAAAAAGCTACATACAGGAACTAAATATAATCAAACAAATTGCCGTTGAAATCTACTAAAAAACAGGCTGTTTATGTTTTCTTTATGTAAGTAGGCTGTTTATGTTTTCTTATCGGCAACGTTACGTAACGCTCTATATGAAAATCACTGGCTGTGCTGTGCGCAGTCTGTGGCTAATTTGCATTGTTGTCTGCCATTGTAGTGTTGGGCAGCTGGATGTGAACAGCGCGTAGCGTTGCGCAGTTGGAGGTGAGCCGCCAGCAGTGGTGGATGTGGGGAGAGAGATGGCGGAGTTTCGAAGTTTGTAATACTGGATATCATATATTATGACTATTAAGGTAAATACATTGTTTGTTCTCTATTAAAATCTTTCATTTGCTAACTATCCCTATCAGTAGTTAGTGCCTTCAGTAGTTTGAATCTTTTATTTAGCTGGCAGTAGTGGTGCTCGCTGTATTGCAGTAGTTCGAGTAATGAAGATTTTTGTGAGGTAAGTGATTTAGTGATTTGTGAAAGGTATAGTTTAATGTTAGTCAGGGCCATTCTTTTGTAGGGAATTCTGAAAGTCAGACTGCGTTGCGCTAAAAAATATTGTCTGTCAGTTTAAGCACAGTCTTGTATAAATTGTTCTAAGGGGATGTTTCATATGTCGACCCTTAGCCGAGGATACCTCACTGGAATCTTCTGATTTTTTCTTGTAGTTTGTGTAATTAGTGTAGCTTTTGTTTATTGATAGCGCGTAATTGTAGAGACAATTTCCTTTGTAGTTGTGGTTTTTCATTGTTGCACAGTAAAACACTTGTGGCATGCATGTAGATTTGCACCAAGTATTTCGCAGCTGCGCTTGCAATTAACTAGATATTATTTTCAGTGCTATGTTAATGTGTTCCCCTATTTTCGCTATTCAAATTGTGCTTTTCTGTGTTATCGTGTGAATTATTGTGACAATAATGGCGTGTGAAAAACGTAACACTAGGCTCCAAAGTAAACTGAGAAATAATAGTGACGACGAGCGTAGCTTATCAGCACCACTGGGTAGTGAATTAACAGACATTCGAAGTAGTAATCTGGTAATTGTGCATAGGGATATGGAGCGGGCGGCAAATAATGGCGTACACAGTCAAACAGGTAGTGAACAGGGAAGCATTATCGATCGATCGGTCGGCAACAGCTCGCCTCAGGAATCCTAAATGACAGAACACAATATTGCAAATACTGTAGACTTAGGTTTTGGGTCCTCACCGTTTTCTCAAATGAGTCAAGACACATTTTCTGCTTGTCAAAATGTGAATGCTGCCGGTGAAAACGCACTGCCAAAAAGCATAGAGAAAAAGATTCCAGACACTAATACATTATTATTGCAATTAATGCAAAAAATGGAACAAAATCAGAAACAAACACAGCAACAGTTAGACACAATGGAACAAAATCTTCAAAAGTTAGACACAATGGAACAAAATCAGAAACAAACACAGCAACAGTTACACACAGTGGAACAAAATCAGAGACAAACACAGCAAAAGCTTCAAAAGTTAGACTCATTGGAACAAACTCTCCAACAAACACGTGAAGATTTAACTGCTGAGTTACATAACATTGAATCGAAATGTCAGAAAGTCTGTAATGACGTAAAAACACAAATTTGTGAGCATTTCCAACCTATTGTTGCGCGTCATGAAAATGCATTACAGAACCATGAAGCAGCCATAAAAGAACTGCAAACTATTGTTCATGAAAATCATGAGACCTTGCAAGCTAAAATTGACTCAGTTGCATCTACCGATTTGGTTACGCAACTTTCAAAAACTCAGGAAAACTTAAAGGACACAGTAGATACTCTGAAAATTGGTTCAGAAAGACACATGGAGGAAATTAGTTCATTATCAGAGAAAGTAGTTGAACTTTCGGATCAGCTAAATAATTTATCTACGAAGGTAGATGATAATCTGAATGACACAAAACCGGTAGTCTTTAATAACACAGAAGAGTGCGAACAAATTAGGAAACTGAAACAAAATCTGAATCAAATTGATACACAACACCAAAGAGAAATCCGGGAAGTACAAGATCAGCTGACACAGGTAATACAAGAATTACGTATTTCAGAGGACACTCGCGCTCCAATGCGAGACGAGAGACATAGAAATACGGAAAAGCCACAAAATAATAACACAGGGCATTTTGGTAATTATGAAAGAAATTGGCAAGGTACACCGAATTTTGAGATGGAACCGCCGACACGACGTAACAATGACCGATATGCTACTCGTCGACACGATGATTTTGACTATAAGCTGTTCATTACTACACGTAAATTCAAAACGTTTAAGAATTCTGCCAACGACATTCATCCACAAGCGTGGCTCCATCAATTCTCTCATTGTTTCCCTCCTAACTGGTCATTGGAGCACAGGTTAGAATTTATGTGTGGCTACTTAGAGAATGAACCAGCTGTAAGAATGCGATCAGTCATTCACGATAGCCACAGTGAAGGAGAATTTTACCATGCCTTCCTCTCAGCATATTGGTCTCAAGCCACACAAGACCGAGTAAAACATGGCATCATAATGATGAAACATTTCGAACAATCTGAATTTTCCAGTCTTGTGAAATATTTTGAAGACATGTTGCACAAGAATCAGTACCTGTCAAACCCATACAGCCCCTCAGAACTCATCCGCATTTGCTTAATCAAACTGCCTGAACATTTACGACATATTATTTTAGCAGGACGTTGCAAAGACGACATTGAAGCTTTTCAGGAACTGCTACAAGAACTAGAAATTGACACTGACAATCGCGTAACGCAAAAACAGGAACACAACAACTACAGGTCACATCCGTCGCAATTCCGCGATGAAAGAAATAATAACTGGACACGACAAGGCTATTCTCACAACACAAATCGTGACCAAAACAGACACCACCCGTATGACAACCGTTGGCAGAGTAGTAATAATTATAGGGAAAGATCACCTCTCCGCGGTAATGATTATCACAAAGACAATCAGAGAAACAGACAATATGGGAACCAAAACAATTATTATCAAGGGAGACAGAATAACTTTAGACGCAACGGTCCAGCGTGCAGTTACGACTCAGGGAGAAATTCTCCACCACGTGACCGACAAGAAAGAAACTATGGAATCTACCGACATGACGACAGACGATATGATCGTAACGACAGACCTGAACTGCATCAGAACTGGCGGGATTTAAACAGAGCAGGACCCTCTCGTCTCGGTGAATTTGTAGAAGTTAGGTCTCCTAATCCCAATAACGACGCGCGCCAACAAAGAAACAGGCAATGACTCGCATCGCAGGCTGCCGCGTGCGCCGGCTGGCTCAGGGAAAAATAACATTGACGCTAACCTTGAGCAAAATTCCAGTATTCTTTACGGACGAATACCGCATGATAATTGCATTTAAGTTGAAACTCTGCGTACTAGGAAGAGTAAAGGTTTACACCACATTTCACATGTAAAACCGTTTATTGAAAGGTAATTTGCTTTTTAACTTTGTCTTTGCCATAAAACCTTTCACTTCATGTTACTAGTATGCTTTAGAAACTGTTACCATGCAACAATGTTTAAAGTTAAATATCCAGTCAAGAACCAAGAGAACTTATTCAAACAGAAATTACGAATGCATTGTTATTGCGAACAGACGACACAGTGTTATTGTGTGTGTACATTCTTGCTTGTTAGTTGCACGATTACGTAACGACTATAAGGCTTACATACTTAGAACATATACTGCTAATGAGATTTTAATGCAACGTTTTGGTTTACTTGAAAAGATACTCTTTATTTGTAGTACATTCAGTGAGATTAACGATGACACAGTAGTTAGTTTATGTGACAGCTACACGATTTTATCACGACGCTACTAATGAGTGACAATTTACAATATTGCTCTTGCGGTGTATCTGTTTTATATCTGCACAGTTTTTCTGTATTATTCTGGAAAGTAAAACATGTTTTAGTAGTAACTTTTGTGGTACAGCTACAATGAGACAGCCTTTTCCGTAGCACAACAATACGTTACAGCGCAGTACTTTCTTCATCACAACAATAATCGTAAAAACTAAGATATCTATACGCAAAGTATTTCACTTTTGTTTATCATGAGGTAAGTACATTGACTTCTGCAGAATTTAGCTTTCGGTAGACGATAACTACGACACATCCACAGAGATTATCTTACAACAAGACGCACAGTTTAGCGCTACAGTACACGTATTTGAGTGATTAATTTTGTACTTAAAACATTTATTTTTAAAGATTTTTGAATTACAAAGAAAGTTTTCCGTGATACATTTCATTCCATTGCTGTAATCTGTAACACCTGAGGGTATAATTACATTAATCCTCAGGGGGGTACACGCTTACTTTGTGTACCATGTGTGTGGCAAGCACAAGGAGCCCTAGGTAATATGGTATTTGCTTATACAACTTTACACATCGGTACCATATTTCTCTAACATATAATTACACAGCTATCTGATCATTTAACTGAGAGAGACAAACTTTTTTACTACATCAGTGACACATGTTTACGCAATTACAGAGTTGGATTACTTCACACTTACGAAATTGTATTTTGTCTGTACTTTGTGAGCTGTTCATATTTTTTCAGACCCATTGTGATATTATGAGAACTTTGAATGATATATTTGGTATGGGATCATGATTTTTAAAGTACGTTTGAGGTAGATGACACTCTTGAAATGAGCAGAGAATTTTTTTTAGGTTTTGACATTATTGCAGAAAGCTACGACGTTTTTGAGATTTGACTGAGGTGTTATGATGTTATTTTTACGACGACGATGTGTATTATGCTGTTGAGGTATGTTTATGATCAATACGCCGATGTTATATGAGGAATTTGATTATGCTACATATTTATTAAGATGAAATATTGCAGAAGTGTCGACGAATAAGGTAAGGAATAATGAGTAGTGTTTAGGGACTCTGATTTATGAAAAGGATGTTGGAAACCAAGAAACGTACTTTAAGAGTTATGAAATGTATGTAAATGCGTGAATGTATCACAATGCCGGCGAAAATTTTTTGGACATTGTTATATCAATAGCATTTTGTTTCTACAGATTTGTAACGCAAATTCTTGACTTGTGAAATATTTTTATATGAGACTGTCACTGTAGCGGAAAGTGCTGTCGTAAATATTTCCGTAAGAAAGTTAAGTGACCACCTGCACGTAATGTGTCGTGGGCAACCAGCTGTGTCAGACGCCGGGAGAACAAGTCATTAGCGTGTGCCCCTTTCAGAAGCACAGGTAGAAAAAAAAGGGAGGCCATTATCCTCGCTATTGACATTTCTTAAATACGACACACTCAAACTTGAAAACATATGATAACACTGTAGAGTTCTTAATTTATGATATATACTGAAATGCCTAATGAAATGATGAGAAATATTTTTATGTCTATACACCTGATTATGACAAGTGTCTTTCTACGAGAGTTGAGAGAATTTCTACTAACTTATGAAATGTCACATGACTATTGAATGATATTTTTATGCTTTGCCTTTCATAGTTGCTTATTTCATTTGGTATCTGTTTTCCAGCTGTGTTGCAGCATTGGTTTTATAAAATAAACTTAAATGCATCTGCTAATGTGAACACTTTCTGTCAACAGATCTATTAAATAATTATTTTCTGATCCACATTCTTCGAAAAAGGAGCTCTTGGAATGGAAAGAACAATAAGAAGGGACTTACAACAGTAACTGCATATATAATTTTCTTTTCAAGTACTTGGTAATTTTTTGTAGAATTAGTTTTTGTGGTGCACCACGTTAATTACATAGACATTAAGATGTGAATATACATTTCCCTTACCTGCATTGTTGTTTTTACTGTAATATTTTTTCTGCTTGAGCTATGTCATGTTTAGGTATAAGTTACTGCTGTTTGCCAGGCATAGTGTTACTGAATTTGACTTTGTGTTACTCTTCTAAGCTAGTTTTACTACTGTTTTATTTTTCTTGTTTGCTGCACAGTGCCTTATATTAGTTGTAGTACTGCAATTGCTTTGCCTATTTAAATTTTTTGTCCTTGATGTTTGTGTTAATTGTTTTATGCTGCTGCATTGCCTCGTCCCTTAGTTTAGCATCTGAGCTCAGTAGATTTAAGTTAGCTTAAGAGGGGGTAGACTATATTAGAAACTAAGTATGATGAATTGGAAGAAATGCATTGAGAAGCTATAAGAAAATGGCGTGGCCAAAAAAAAAAGAATTTTGAAAGAGGATATGAACAAAAAAAGTAGGGTTTAGGGACAACAGGTTTAGGTAGGATTTTCTTGGAAATAAATGTTGAGGTAAGATAATGGTAAATAAATAATGAGGTAAGAAATGTGTGAACAGAATATAGAAAGCATGCTTGGATAGAATTGGTGGAAGCAAAGGTTGAAATAAGACGAAAGATCTATGGAATGAAGTGTTGGGTTGGACTGCAGTACCACATGTTACACTGAAAACAAAACCTGTCCTTTCCTTTTGTGTTATCCCACTATGTGTTTGTGTACCCTTGTGTATTTGTTTTCTTCCTGTCTCTGTGTAGTTTCATAGAATTTTTTCTTCTTCTAGTACTAAGCTACATTCACTATGATGAGGAATACTGTTATCCTCAAATACAATTTGCATTAGTAATATGTTCTTAACTTTGTAAAGATGTTTACACATTATTAATTCTGTTCTGTTTCAATGCTCATGTGTGTAATTAATGTTTCGAAAACTATTCTCATTATTTTATTTATTTATGTCATAATTCCTGTAACATTGATGTACATGTTTATTTCTATTCTTTTGTAAAGCCTGTACCACAAATGTTATCTGTATTGTTATGTTCTTTAATGATGTATTTTGTACCTTTGTTATTGTATTCTCATGTTGTAAAATTGTAATTGATACCAGTTCATCATATTATTAACTTGTTAGTTACATTTCACTGCACACTTTTCTGTTGGTCATAGTATATGGACAATATGTGAGAAGTAGGGACTGTTAGTGTTTGCACGTGTGTTAATAATTCAGCAAGGGACTGGATAACAGCATTGCTGGTTCTAAGGACAATTCCAAAAAATTTCTTGAGTGGACGAGTGGTCGTTTATGGACTTGCTATATTGTCTGCAAGACTTCTAAGGACAATTCCAAAAACTTTGTGCGTGCACAAGTGGTGGTTATGGACTTGTTATATTAACTGCAAGACTCTTCAATGGTGATTGTTCACCCGCACAGTCACAACAGATGGCTGCTGGCCATCTCTACAAGGACTACAGTGGGTCTGCATCTCTGATGACCCACCAATACCATTATTTCTACAAGGACTACAGTGGGTCTGCATCTCTGATGACCCACCAATACCATTGTTTCTACAAGGACTACAGTGGGTCTGCACCTCTGGTGGCCCACCAATACCATACTCTCTACCAGGACTACAGTGGGTCTGCTCTGTGATGACCTACCTACCAATCTTCTTCAAAACGTCGAATGACTCTGCTGTGGGTTTGCTCTGTTGTGGCCCATTACCTGTCAGCATGTCAAGAGTCAGCACTGTCTTTCCGTTGGAAGGACAACACTACATCTTCAAGACTGCATGGAAATCCACTACTTCCGTGTGCATTGTCTTTTACTGCTCAGACGTTGAAAAAAAAAAAGCACTGAAATTTTACTGTGATGAACAATCTGGACTGTCTTTATGGACTGAGAGGAATTTTTAGCTTTTGACCAACATTTTATCAATAAGTGTGTGCATTTGATATCTTTGTTATTGTAATTCTGAAAAATTTTATCAAATCATTATTGGCCACTGCCCAAAATAATTTGTAAAATTTTTTGTGGGGAGCATGGGGGCTATTTAAGTAGGCTGTTTATGTTTTCTTATTGGCAACGTTACGTAGCGCTCTGTATGAAAATCACTGGCTGTGCTGTGTGCAGTCTGTGGCTAGTTTGCATTGTTGTCTGCCATTGTAGTGTTGGGCAGCGGCAGCTGGATGTGAACAGCGCGTAGCGTTGCGCAGTTGGAGGTGAGCCGCCAGCAGTGGTGGATGTGGGGAGAGAGATGGCAGAGTTTTGTAATTTGTCATGAACTGCTATATATATTATGACTATTAAGGTAAATACATTGTTTGTTCTCTATTAATATCTTTCATTTGCTAACTATCCCTATCAGTAGTTAGTGCCTTCCGTAGTTTGAATCTTTTATTTAGCTGGCAGTAGTGGCACTCGCTGTATTGCAGTAGTTCGAGTAACGAAGATTTTTGTGAGGTAAGTGATTTCTGAAAGGTATAGTTTAATGTTACTCAGGGCCATTCTTTTGCAGGGATCTTTGATAGTCAGATTGCGTTGCGCTAAAAATATTGTGTGTCAGTTTAAGCATAGTCATGTATAAATGTTCAAAGGGGACGTTTCAAGCCATCATAAACAAGTTCAACAACAAGGTAAAAAATGAAACATAAAAATAGTGAGCACACGCTCAAAAGCAGAACCAAAGGATCTCAAAACCCAGAGGCAGAACACACACACAACACAGCAGACGACACCACATCAAGAAAAATAGACAGATGGTACGCACTAACATACAATAACAAAATATGCCCAAGAACTGGAAACATCTTGAAAAAGCATGGGATCCCAATAACATTCAGAACAAACAACACAGTTAAGTAAAGGCTAAGACGAGACAAAAGAACCTCAGACGAGTTCAGCAATGGTGGAATTTACCAACTCACATGTAATTCCTGTCAGGCCCAATACATAGGATAAAGAAGCACAAATCTCCGAACCAGGTACGCACAGCACATGATAGCTCTAAAGACTGACAGAAACATTCCACTTTCGCCGAACACCTAATGAACAAAAACCATAACCCTACTAATATCGAAAGTTTTCTACACATCTTGAAACACAGCAACAACTTATACCAATAACTGGGAACAAAATTACTACATACAAAAGACTACAGTGGAAGAGAAAAACGTAATAAGCGAAAGCACAACATATAAAGATGTCCGAAAGAACAGATACCATCTTCATATAGTTAAGGCTAACCGGCCATTGACCTTCTTCTCCGCGGATGCACACGTATTGCCCGAACTCTTACGGGACTCGGTAAGATTGTCTGCCGCGAATGTAGTGTGTGGACATTAAGTTGGGAACGTGCGTCTCATGGGGAGCGTGCAAGGGATAGGTCCCTGTAGTCGCACTATCCTCTGCGCCCTCGGTGGCTCAGATGGATAGAGCGTCTGCCACGTAAATGTCCCCGTTGATGTACATCAAAGCCTGTCAACAGCGTAGGGTCTTGTTGTAATTATCATGAAAACAGATCAGTTTGCGACAACACACACTTTATGGCTCTGAGAGAATTGACCGAGGACAAAGAAAGGAAAGCACACACAAGCGAAATAACCACTCCCTATTGACTCAGACATAAATAAGGAGCAGATGCCGTCAGAGCTCCCGCAATAATTTTCATAACGTTCTCGCAACATGCAATACATTTCTAGCGACACATGTGAAAAGATATGTTATGGACTATGAACGAAGTGCGAAAGTTTTGTTTTTCTTTTTATAAAAGTAGCTGCAAGCCGTCCAACGATCGTGAGAGCACAACAAACTAAGTAACAGTCTAGTGCACTCGAACACTGTGTCCCCAACACTACCGCAGTTCCGATTCTATGCTGCTGATATACTTAAGTTCACGTTTTTCTATTTGTTTACTAACAGCCGCTCACACAGTTGAGATGATATGATGTATGCCGAGAAAAGCGGCAACAGAAAAACGCAGCAAATATGCCGAAAACAGCGATAACAATCTTAAAAGCATGCTGTACCGTATAATAAATAAGACAGTACGAAAGTATTCAGTGAAAACAAGATTTAATGTTTTACAGTGTTTTATAACTATGTTATTTTCTGCATATTTTAGATCCAAAGAACCCACTGACGAAGGCGATATTTGTCGCTGGAACCAGTTTAGGCAATCAATAAATAAATAACGAAAAGTGTTTTGCGTCAAGGTGGACTCACAATTCCCATATTGTTGTTTTTGTATGCAAACACGGACCAAATGGAAGAGTTCCAAGATAAAATTACAGACTCATAATATTAGGCCGTTACGATTGTAACATTTAATTAACACCGAGGAATATGCTGAACACAGGTACTAGTGATTGCTGGTAACTGAGTAATGCGACTTCACTCTTCTCTTACTCTTGATTCGCATTTGCATGCCTTGCACAGATGAAATAGCGTTGAAAGCACTGTGAGTGTTGGGAGAAGCACGCAGGAGGTCAGGGGCAGCTGGACCGGCCGCCATCCCTGGAGCTGCCGAGGGTCGCCAGCCTGCCGGCCATCAGCCGTGCTTCTCTACTGCCGAGCACAACGAGCACAGGCAGGCTCTGCCGTGGTGCAAACTCCTGGCGACAAACTTTTGCAGCCTGAGAGCGAAGTGAAAAGGTACTACTCTGACAAAATGTAGAAAGTTGACTGTTTCTCCAGGAAGCAAGCAGCGGAAAACATCTCTAAGATGGATTGTGGTCCCACAATTTGGGATCTTTGAAAACGCGAGACACCGCTGAGCATAATGACTCCACAAAAACAAACGTTGACACCGTGTCAGAACTGCCAGTATACGCTGACGTAAATAAACTACAGACTAGAGTGGGAACAGAACGGTGACGATAAGGACCGCCTCATTGGCCACAGAGAGACAGGCAGAGAGTGAACCGGATTTTTCCTTCGTAGATGGTGTGACAAACGTTACTGGTTAACCAGCTAGAGGTAGGGCACTAGTGTTTTCTAAGGCGCATTTTTTGGTATTATGAAGATCTGGAGCCCAGTCAATCTGAATTTAGTATGAGATACAAAAAGCGGCTATGCGATGTTTCCTTTTAATTAAGCTCTTCCTGAATCCCCACTGCCAGACTCCCACACTGAGAACTACTGTCGACTTCGCCAGCATGCTGCGGCGTCTCAGCTGATGTCACAGATGTGATGCATACCCTACTGTGGTACTTAGAAAAGCCTTCAGTATGAAATGCAAGACATTTTCCTCGGCCAGTTTCGGTTGAAAAAATTCGTAATTTGCAGTGAGACATCGTGGACTACTCGCGCTTGAGACCTTATAGCTCCATGAAGTTACGATAAGCGGCGGCGGTATATGTAGCATGGCGATCACGGACACTTCGTGATCACAATTAATTCACTTGCGTGTTTATTAACATCTTTACCCACGATCCCTATGTCGGATATGCAAAGGCCTTGTTAAAGTAATGTTGCGACTGTTTGTCATTTGTTTGCCAATAATTTTACCAGAATAATTCAAAGTAATTGTGATTCGGGTCTCATTTAGTAGTCACAAGTTTCCCCGGTAACTCCTTGGAGAGCACCGTGATATTACTGCGACAACTACTAGGCCCACCTCCCAGTTTTAAAACCGTGCCACCTTGCATTCTCGCCATCTCCTGACGTAGCACTTAGAGTTTCAGAACTTTAGAGTAACAGAAGGATATAGATCACTGTATCAAATTAAATTCGCCAAAGAAAAAATAGTTTTAAGTGTTGGTGCAGAGCCATTTACGTGTTTCTTTTCGGTGATGTTTGTCAGTATTTGTCTGTCATTGCTGAGATGCAGAATCATCATTGAAATTTCGGAGGGGATTTTACTTCTTTTATAATTTTGTAATTTTAGAGAGTTTTTTGGACAGAGACATCGAGTGTTCATACGAGGGCTGGAACTTTAATAGTGGCAACTACTTATTTACAGCTCGCACAAAATAGATACGTGTTTCGAAATTTTACTGCCCTTCAGAGTAGTCACAAGCATTGTGCATAACCCGCTGCCACTCTTAGCAGTGCCAGTTGTGTTGACAGTTCGAGCGGCGCGGTCTATTGCCCGACGAATTTGTAGCGGTTCTGAAGTGAATGCCGTGAAGTGTTTCCTTCAGTTTAGAAATCGAGTTGAAGTCACGAGGGCTTAGGCCAGGGGAGTGCAGCAAGTGGTATAGCACTTAGCAGCCACATCAGTCAAACAAATCGGTAACAACTTGCATTGTACGTGCTTGACCATTGTCCTGCAAAATGATGGTCAGGTCCTGCAGAAAGTGTCATCACTTCTGTCTCCATGCTGTTCAATTGTGGAACACAACCCACGACTAGCTTAGAGACAGAAGTTATGACACTTTCTGCAGGACCTGATCATCGTTTTGCAGGACAATGCTCAAGTACGTACAGTGCAGGCTGTTACCGATTTGTTTGACTGATGGGGCTACTAAGTGCTATACGACTTACTGCACTCACCTGAATTAAGTCCTCGTGACGTCAACTCGAGCTATAAACTGAAGGAAACACTTCAAGGGATTCGCTTCAGAGCTGCTACAAATTCGTCGAGCAACAGACCGCGCCGCTCGAACTGCCAGCACAACTGGCACTGCTAAGAGTATCCTACGACTTCCACATCGCTGCCAACGGGTTATACACAATGCTGGTGACTAGTTTGAAGGTTAGTAAAATTTTGAAACGCGTATCAATTTTGTACGAGCTGTAAATAAATACTTGCCATTATTAAAGTTCCAACCCTCGCTAACTCTGAAAATGGGGAGAACGGAATCAGGTTTAAATGAATTGAAGGAAAGTTCAAGTGAAGTAGGGTGTCGTTTATACGTTGTTCACTGTCTGGAGTGTCATTTAAAGGATCATGGTAGGTATTCCAATCGATCGTTACCCACGGTATGTGATGTTTTCAACCGCTATACAGGGTGGCCCATTGATCGTGACAGGGGCAAAAATATCACGAAATAGGCGACAAACCAAAAAACCACAAAAAACGAAACTTGTCTAGCTTGCAGGGGGAAACCAGATGGCGCTATGGTTGTCCCGCTAGATGGCGCTCCCATAGGTCAAACGGATATCAACTGCGTTTTTTTGCAATAGGAACCCCCATTTTTAATTACATATTCGTGTAGTATGTAAAGGAATGTGAAAGATTTAGTTGGACCACTTTTTTCGCTTTGTGATAGATGGCGCTGTAATAGTCACAAACAAATGGATCACAATTTTAGACGAACAGTTGGTAACCGGTAGGTTTTTTAATATTAAAGTACAGAACGTAGGTACGTTTGAACATTTTATTTCGGTTGTTCCAATGTGATACATGTACCTTTGTGAACTTATCACTTCTGAGAACGCATGCAGTTACAGCATGATTATCTGTAAATACCGCATTAATGCAGTAAATGCTCATGATGATGTCCGTCAACCTCAATGCATTTGACAGTACGTGTAACGACATTCCTCTCAACAGCGAGTAGTTCGTATTCCGTAATGTTCGCACATGCATTGACAATGCGATGATGCATGATGTCAGGCGTTGTCGGTGGATCACGATAGCAAATATCCTTCAACTTTCTCCACAGAAAGAAATCCGGGGACGTCAGATCCGGTGAATATGCGGGCCATGGTATGGTGCTTCGACCACCAATCCACCTGTAATGAAATATGCTATTGAATACCGCTTCAACCGCACGCGAGCTATGTGCCGAGCATCCATCAAGTTGGAAGTACATAAACATTCTGTCATGCAGTGAAACATCTTGTAGTAACATCGGTAGAACATTACGTAGGAAATCAACATACATTGCACCATTTAGATTGCCATCGATAAAATGGGGAATAATTATCCTTCCTCCCACAATGTCGCACCATATACATTAATCCGCCAAGGTCGCTGATGTTCCACTTGTCGCAGCCATTGTGGATTTTCCGTTGCCCAATAGTATATATTATGCCGGTTTACGTTACCGCTGTTGCTGAATGACGATTCGTTGCTAAATAGAAGGCGTCCAAAAAATCTGTCATCGTCCCGTAATTTCTCTTGTGCCCAGTGGCAGAACTGTACAGGACGTTCAAAATCGTCGCCATGCAATTCCTGGTGCATAGAAATATGGTACGGGTGCAATCGATGTTGATTAGCATTCTCAACACCGACGTTTTTGAGATTCCCGATTCTTGCGCAATTTGTCTGCTACTGATGTGCGGATTGACCGCGGCAGCAGCTAAAACACCTAGATGGGCATCATCATCATTTGTTGCAGGTCTTGGTTGTCGTTTCACATGTGGCTGAACACTTCCTGTTTCCTTAAATAACGTAACTATCCGGCGAACGGTCCGGGCACTTGGACGATTTCCAGGATACCGAGCAGCATACATAGCACACGCCCGTTGGGGGAGTTCAAAGAGTTCTGAGCACTATGGGACTTAACTTCTGAGGTCATCAGTCCCCTAGAACTTAGAACTACTTAAACCTTACTAACCTAAGGACATCACACACATCCATGCCCAAGGCAGGATTCGAACCTGTGACCGTAGCGGTCGCACCGTTCCAGACTGAAGCGCCTAGAACCGCTCGGGCACACCGGCCGGCCGCCCGTTGGCATTTTGATCACAATAGTCATACATCAATAGATATCGACCTTTTCTGCAATTGGTAAACGGTCCATTTTAACACGCGTAATGTATCACGAAGCAAATACCGTCCACACTGGCGTAATGTTACGTGATACCACGTTTTTCTACGTTTGTGACTATAACAGCGCCATGTATCACAAAGCGAAAAAAGTGGTCCTACTAAAACAGTCACATTTCTTTACGTACTACACGGATATTTAATAAAAAATGAGGGTTCCTATTTAAAAAAAAAACGCAGTTGATATTCGTTTGACCTACGGCAGCGCCATCTAGCGGGACAACCATAGCGCCATCTGGTTTCCCCCTTCAAGCTAGACGAATTTCGTTCTTTGTAGTTTTTTCGTTTGATGCTTTTTTCGTTAGATATTTGATCCGGTCACTATCAATGGACCACCCTGTATAGACTTGGCAGTGGACTATGCGGAAGTGCAAGGTTTGCTCGTGGGAGAGAGTAGATAGGAGTATATGTAGCGGAAGAGGTTCTACGAAGTTAAAACAGATATAAGGTCTGAGAAGTCAAAGCGTAATCACTACATGAGCGCAGACTCGAAAGAATAAGGAACCATTTGGAGCAAATCAGGGGAAGTATGAAGTAGTCTACCTATTTGCTGAATTTCGAAATGTTTTGGGCACTTGTTTAAATGTCACCATCGAAGGCTTATTACTGCTTGTTTACGGCTATTTCATTTACGAGAGATGCAATTGGCTCATGTGTTGTCGAATGTTAGATGAATTTAGCGGATTTTATTGATCTTGATGACCGGGAACAAGACGACATCGGGAACGAAACTACATTACACGGAGGCGCTTCGTATATGAACCTCCTGGACATCAGTTTGTTGCCGGATTAGGAGATGCTATTGAGGGCATAAGGAAAGCAGTACAGAAGCAAATGATGAATGGAAAGTATCGGCACTGATGGAAAAATCGAACAAGTCATGCAACTGGAGGAAGTAGATAAACAGAAGGAAGATAGAATAAAATATGAAAGAGAAGCAGAAGAGATCCACGACACTGAACAACGAAGAAAATTAGAAGAATAGAAGTAAGAATTATATTAGGGACCGTAACTGATGTGATGCATATAAAGACCATTGGAGAAGAAGTAGGACCTATGAGGAAAGATAATGTGGCTTCACCGAAATTACAAATACTACATTGCACATGGATGCAGAAATGGAACAGAACGAGATCACGAATTGTACAGATATTGTGGAAGTAAATTGCTGTGGCCTTCTCCACCAGACATCACGGCGCCTAGAGTATCGGCAACCAAACTGACAGCCTGCAGCCGCGGGTTGCCCGCATTTGCAGGCGCACACCGAAGCGCTACACAACCGACAGGCAATATTGATGAACGGCCACAGCAACAACCACCACAACAACACCACAGCAAAGACACCAGCGGCCACCAGGGGCCACTACCGGCCCACATAAACATAAGGAAGAGGTCGCTGCATATCCCGGAACTATTTTCACACGTCACCCACGTGATGGAAAATAGTTCCGAGGTACTCATCCGCCGAAGCGCTATAAAGGCCGGCGCTCGGCCGCACATCGGCGTTTGCCGATGACACCGCCTTCCTTGCCCTTGTCCCCACCCTGCAGCGCTCCCAACACCTTCTCAAATCCCATCTTGGCCGGTTCACCGCTTGGTGCAACCAGTGGTTGCTCAAGGTCAATCCCTCCAAAACTCAGGCGATCATTGTAGGCAAAACCACCCCTTCCTTCCGCCTCCTTGATTTCTATCTCACCATCTATGGCCGTCCTATCGCCCTCGCCCCCACCCTTAAGTACCTTGGCGTCACCCTCGACCGTCGCCTCTCCAGGACTCCCCACCTCCGGACAATCCAGGGCACGCTCCCGACTCAGTCTCCTCAAGCTCCTCTCCGGCCGTACGTGGGGTCTGGACCCCTCCACCATCCTCCACACCAATAAATCCCTCATCCGCCCTATCCTTTGTTATGCCCATCCGGCTTGGATCTCCGCCCTCCCCCCTACCTTTTACAAATCCCTCCAAATCCTTGAACGTCATGCTCTCCGCCTCGCCTATCGCATCCGTCTCCCCTCCCCCACGCGGATCCTGTACGATCTCATCCCCTTCCCCCACCTCCTCCTTTTCCTTGAAAGGATACGGATCCTGTACACCTCCCGTAAACTCGATCCTCCTCACCCGCTCGTCTCTCCGATCCTCTCCCACCCCCGCCCGCTGCCGCGCCTGTATTCCCACGTCCCACCCGGTCTCCATCTCTCCACTCTCCTTACCCTCTCCCAAGGTGGCTTCCGCCAGCTCCCTCTCCCTGATGATGCCCTCCTCCCCTCCATCTACCCCTCCTACCAACTTTGATCCTCCCACCCTCCTCCTGGCTTGCTCCTCTGGGCACCCTCCCTCCCTTCTCTCCCTTTTCCCTCCCTCCTCCATTTCTCCACGCTCCTCCCCCGGGCTTCCCCTCTCCTGTCCCTCTCCTCCTGCCCCCGTATCCTCAGCCATTGGCATCCTTGTTCTCCCCTCTCCCCCGCCTCACCCCTGTTCCCCTCTTGGCAGGTGGGGACCTTAGCACACGCTAATTGGACATTCGCGCGCTGGAGATCACCGCCATCAGTGTCTCGTGTGTGCCGTCATGCTTAGTGTTCAGTGTTCACCGTCACACTCTATCGTTCATCAGTGCCATCGTCTCGTTCAGTGTTTGTGCGTCGTATCAACAGTTTGCAGTGTGGATTACCGTCGAGTGTGAACGGCTCCGTGTTTGTCTTTATGTGTCTCCTGTTTTATTGCCCACCGTTCTGTAACTTGTGTGTCTTCTCCGTGATTTTCTCTCATTGTGTATCCTATGGCTGAAGAGCAGCGTAGAATGCTGCCGACAGCCTGCCTGTTGTACAGGTTTAAAATAACAATAAAGAAAAAAAAAAAACCGCACATCGGCAGTTCATCGACCGCCAGCAGACTTGGATAGCTGCCGCCCCGGCAGCCCGGCTTTGATCTTCTCGCTGATCTCTTGATTAGGCTTGGTATATCGGAGAAGTCTCTGGCGGAGACTAGTAGGAAATTATTTCAGCTGTTTTCTATCTTATATGTGGTTGTGATTCGAAGACGGATCACTGTTTTGTGTTAGTGTTATACTTGGAGAATTTGTTTTGGTTAACTGAACAGTCCAATAAATTGTTTCGGACTTTGAACGTTACTTTCTTCTGCTTACGCAGATGTATCATAGATCCATGGGAAGAAAGAGCTGTCCCAAGTAAGGTAACTGCAGAGGATATAGTTCGCGAGGAACTGCCGCAGGAAGATGCGGAGAATGATCCCATCCCACTCGAGCCAGTATTAGCCGATTTGACTGAATTCACGGACGAGAAAGTACATACAAGCTGCACGCAAAAATCTGTATGGATGTTAAGCAAGTAGAAAAAATTTCAGAAGTCACTGGGAAAACAAAAACAAAACAAAACAAAAAACAAAAAAAACGAAACAAGCGACGAAGTAATAGGTTGTGATTTGCAAGGTATTTTTCGTCAGCATTTTGAGAATCAGGGAGGAATATTCACAAGAATCGACAAGGTTATTAGCAATAGCAGAAAATGGAAGGACGGTTTAGTGAGGAGAGACTCAACGACAAACTTGAGGAATAGGAAGAAGTTGTAGAAGCGCACTTCGGCGAGATTGAAGAACGATTCAGATCATTCAGTACGTTACCAGATAGCCAGGTGAAATCCCTGGGCTAGCAGGACAGAGCGGATGAGGTTATATTTATGGAGTGGGGTCAAAATGAGTTACTGTCAGTTGCACTCAACATATAAACTTTATTTGGTAAAACACACAATCACACAAGCAAGAATCAAAAACTCTCAAGGTTTTAATTAAAGACCTCCTTTGATTTAATTTAAATCGGCTGAAAGCCAAATCGAAAGTCCAATGCACAAGGCCTAAGCAAGGAATTGAAGTTTCACTTCTTTAAAAAAAATTAACTTCAATATAAATAGGTTGAAAGCCTTAGCTTAAATTTATCCCATAGAACTCGGCTGAAGGCCACATATTAATCAAGAACGGCGTTATGGCTTAAGGCTGGGACAAAGATTTTAAATGTTTAATCTAAAGAGGTTGAAAACTCGGATGAAGGTCGCATATCAACAAAAATGTAACAGTTTAAGGCCGAGGACGAAGGGCTTTCAATTTGAAAAGGCTGAAGGCCTTATCTTAAAATATTTCGTGTAAAACTCGGCTGAAAGCCTCATACTAAAGAATAACAATCTTATGACTTAGGGGCAAGACAAGGATTTTGACTTTTTGATTTAAGGGAGATTAAAACTCGGCTGAAGGCCACACAGCATGCAGAAAACAATTTCACGGCTTAAGGTCAAAAGGGAAGAGCTTCTAAATTTCAACTAAAGTAGGCTAAAGGCTTTGTCCTAAAATGCTTCAAATAAAACTCGGCTGAAGGCCACCTACGAAACCCAAGCAATCTCACAGCTTAAAGCCCAGACAAAGAAATTTCAAATTTTTGATTTAAGCTGGAAAACTCGGCAGAAGGCCACATACCTACCTGAAACAATGCTTAAGGTCTAGGAACAAGGAATTATCAATTTTAATTTTGAAAAGCTGAAACTCGGCTGAAGGCTACATACCAAACAAGAAACAATTTTTTTCCGGCTGAAGGCCTAAGAAGAAAAAAAAAGCCTTGCAATTTTAATAATCCAAAACTATTTTAGATTTTAGATTTTAGATCTGGTAGCCACGAACAGACCAGACCTCATAGACGATGTTATTGTTGAGATAGGGATTAGTGATCATGATGTCATTACGACTATGGTTACGAAAGTTAAAAAGTCGGTCAAGAAGGCTAGGAGAGTGTTCTTACTAGAAAGAGCTGATAACCAGTCGTTAGCATCCCACTTAGTAAATGAATCGACTTCATTTACTTCCGGTACGATGGACCTGGAAGAATTATGGGCAAATTATAAACACATTGTAAAACACGCATTGGAGAAGTATGTGCCGAAAAAGAGTGTTACGGATGGAAAAGACCAACCGTGGTTTAACAGCGCAATTCGGTGAATGCTCAGGAAGCAAAGACAGTTGCACTCCCGGTACAAGAAAGGTCGGGAGAATGTGGACAGGCAAAAGTTAATAGAGATTCGTGCTGCTGTAAAAAGAGCGATGCGCGAAGCATACAACCACTACCACCGTGATACCTTAGCATAAGATCTTGCTGAAAACCCAAGGAAATTCTGGTTTTACATAAAATCGGTAAGCACGATATCAACCTTTTTCGCAATTGGTAAACGGTCCATTTTAACACGGGTAATGTATCACGAAGCAAATACCGTCCACCGTCACTCACTGATCAGTCTGGCCTGGCAACGGAAAACAGCAAAACGAAAGCTGAAATTTTAAATTCAGCATTTAAGAAATCTTTCACGCAGGAGGATCGTACAAACATACCGCCGTTTGAGTCTCGTACAGATTCCCGTGTGGGAGAACTAGTGATAGACATCCCTGGGTTTGTAAAGCAGCTGAATGGGTTGAAAATAAATAAATCGCCAGGTCCTGATGGGATTCCAATTCGGTTTTACAGAGAGTACTCTACTGCATTGGCGCCTTACTTAGCTTGCATTTATCGCGAATCTCTTGCCCAACGTAAAGTCCCGAGCGACTGGGAAAAAGCGCAGGTGACGCCTGTATATAAGAAGGCTAGAAGGATGGATCCTCAAAATTACAGACCAGTATCCTTAACATCGGTTTGTTGCAGGATTCTCGGACATATTATCAGTTCGAATATAATGAATTTCCTTGAGACAGAGAAGTTGCTGTCCATGCATCAGCACGACTTTAGAAAGCATCGCTCCTGCGAAACGGAACTCGCCCTTTTCTCACATGATATCTTGAGAAGCATGAATGAAGGGTATCAGACGGATGCCATATTCATTGACTTCCGGAAAGCGTTTGACTCGGTGCCCCACTGCAGACTCCTAACTAAGGTACGAGCATATGGGATTGGTTCCCAATTATGAGAGTGGCTCGAAGACTTCTTAAGTAATAGAACCCAGTACGTTGTCCTCAATGATGAGTGTTCATCGGATGTGAGGGTATCATCTGGAGTGCCCCTGGGAAGTGTGGTAGGTCCGCTGTTGTTTTCTATCGACATAAATGATCTTTTGGATAGGGTGGATGGCAATGTGCGGCTGTTTGCTGATGATGCTGTGGTGTACGGGAAGGTGTCGTCGTTGAGTGACTGTATGAGGATACAAGATGACTTGGACAGGATTTGTGATTGGTGTACAGAATGGCAGTTAACTCTAAACATAAATATAAATAAATTAATGCAAATGAATAGGAAAAAGAATCCTGTAATGTTTGAATACTCCGTTAGTAGTATAGCGCTTGACACAGTCACGTCGATTAAATATTTGGGCGTAACATTGCAGAGCGATATGAGGTGGGATAAGCATGTGATGGCAGTTGTGGGGAAGGCGGATAGTCGTCTTCGGTTCATTGATAGAATTTTGGGAAGATGTGGTTCATCTGTAAAGGAGACCGCTTATAAAACACTAATACGACCTATTCTTGAGTAGTGGTCGAGCGTTTGGGATCCCTATCAGGTCGGATTGAGGGAGGACAATTCAGAGGCGCGCTGCTAGATTTGTAACTGGTAGGTTGGATCATCACGCGAGTGTTACGGAAATGCTTCAGGAACTCAGGACTTCAGGGAGTCTCTGGAGGAAAGGAGGCGTTCTTTTCGTGAATCGCTACTGAGGAAATTTAGAGAACCAGCATTGAGGCTGACTGCAGTACAATTTTACTGCTGCCAAGTTATATTTCGCGGAAAGACCACAAAGATAAGATAGATTAGGGCTCGTAGAGAGGCATATAGACAGTCATTTTTCCCTCGCTGTGTATGGGAGTGGAACAGGGAGAGAAGTTGTGGTTGTGGTACGAGGTACCCTCCGCCACGCACCGTATGTATGTAGATGTAGATGTAGATGTAAAGGCCACACAAACCAAAAAGGAAATCACTACGTAAAAGACAAGGAGCGGCGCTCAGAAGGTTCCAAGGTAACACTAACGCACGCCTATGTGAGACAGGTATACAGACCGACAACATCTTAATCGGAAGGCAACCCAACCGAAAGCCAGCCGACGAACCAACCAACAAGATCATTTCTTCTCCACTCGACCAGCAAAACGACAACAAGATGTCAATAGCACATCGTTCTGGATACTGGTGCCCTATTCAGCCAGTTCAAAATAAATTCCCAAAACTACCAACAACACCTCAGATGTGGAACTACATGCCATGCTGGACAGCATCAACACTATGAAGAAAATTCAATGCCGAAAGCTAGGTCAACGACCAGGGCAGGTAACCGGAACGTCAACAGCCACAAGGCAGAAGATACCGCTGGTACACATCATTAATAAAGGAATGAATTGAATTAAGTTACACTCCTCACCGGAAGACGGCTGCAATTCCAGCTGACTGCAGTGCACACGTCGACCAGTGCAGTGGTGCCATGGAGGCATGCGGGCCCTCCGAGTAAGACAGCATCAGACTGTCGCACTGAAGGGAGATTACGTTAGAAATAGGGTTCTGTAAGCAATAGAGTGGGGACAACATGTTACACTGGAATTCTGAATAAAACCAACCTGTTTTCAGAAAAAAAGTATTGCTTTACTTACTGAACGCCCCTCTTGATTCTACCACGTCTCAGCCTGTCTCCACATCCTAGATTTATCACGTTATAACACACATGAAGCTAACATAAGTGAAGCTGCATTCAGCAAGCTGTACATGAAATGACGTTCCACAATGACGATTACGGGCAGGTCTGTATTTAAAGCCTTTGGTCACCATTTGAATGGTGCCACTTATGTCATAGAACTCCTTAGTTCGTTTTACACCGAAGCAATCACAAGCGAACGTGCAACAGCGAACGGTAATTCTCTCTGTTGTAAACGCTTGGTGTAGGTGCGCAAACGGCGTTCATTCACAAGTGGGTTCCATTCGCAGTTGTTCGCTCGTATTCGGCTGGTTGTCTGTATTTCAGCAAAAGTTGAAACGATGTTCGCGTCCTCTCCGCCTGCACGCCAGCAATAGACAAGGTTTTCTGGCTGTGTTCTTTTGTTGTTCTTGACGTGAGACTCGCAAGCTACGAAGCGGTCCAATGAAAATGTTATTCGTTGCTGATAGCAGAATATCAGTATCGTACTTGCTTCTGGGATAATATGTAGAAAACTACCAATGCTCTCAATGGTCATGCTGGGGATCTGAGAAAGACAACAAATTCATAAGGTACTCGCATCACGCGAGAACAGAGTGAATACACACATGATACATCAATGTCGCTTCTTCCTTTGCAGGAATGTAGGAACCATCTGGAGGTAGGCTTGCGCCAACAGAAACGCCAGCATGCAGTCTCCACCATCACTGCGCGCGTACGTGCTAGTCCGGCACGCTCGCCGTGGTCTGGGCCACCGACGCAGCCCGGCCGTCCCCCCTGGGCCGCCACACCAGTGCTGCAGACCGGACTGCCTCAGCTTCAACCTGCACCCGGCAGCAACCCCTCCCCCGGTCAATCCTGTTCATGATCACCAGGTAAACCGCGTGCCTGCATTTGACTACTCTGCGGTTCCTGTCGCTGCCCGGCGACGGCTGTCACAAGATCGCACAAATACTTCCGACGTGGGCTGCCTACCACTTTCCGTAATGCGTGCCTCACCATCTCGGGAAGTGGGCTTCCCAGAATCGTCGATGACCCGCGATGTCCCGCCATTGTTTGCAACGCGGTTCTACGCTGCCAACTCTCGCACCGGCCAAAAGAAGATAGTAACGGTTCTGAAGAAAAGACATTTGTGTACATGCGACGGAAAAATGGTGTGACATCGAGGGACTACGCAATTGCAGATCGGTTCACAACTTCTTATCGTGAATGTAAATCTGGGTAATTTTCCCGAAATGTGGGTACGAAGGTCAGCCATGTACTCCACGTCGATGTGCGCCCACGTGTCTATGATTCACTAAATTAAGGATCCAGTTTTATCCCTCTTCAAAAAGATATTGCCGCTGAAAAAGTATGTATTAAAGTTCAAAATACTGATCAGCGAGATGAATTTTGCTTTTTATGGTCACTTATAGCTTGCGAAACAAATTATAATGTTCATCCTGAGCCTACGATAATACACTACTGGCCATTAAAATTGCTACACCACGAAGATGACGTGCTACAGACGTGAAATTTAACCGACAGGAAGAAGATGCTGTGATATGCAAATGATTAGCTTTTCAGAGCATTCACACAAGGTTGGCGCCGGTGGCGACACCTACAACGTGCCGACATGACGAACGTTTCCAACCGATTTCTCATACACAAACAGCAGTTCACCGGTGTTGCCTGGTGAAACGTTGTTCTGATGCGTCGTTTAAGGAGGAGAAATGCGTACCATCACGTTTCCGACTTTGATAAAGGTCGGATTGTAGCCTATTGCGATTGCGGTTTATCGTATCGCGACATTGCTGCTCGCTTTGGTCGAGATCCAATGACTGTTAGCACTATATGTAATCGGGGGGCTCAGGAGGGTAATACGGAACGCCGTGCTGGATCCCAACAGCCTCGTATCACTAACAGTCGAGATGACAGGCATCTTATCCGCATGGCTGAAACGGATCGTGCAGCCACGTCTCGATCCCTGAGTCAACGTATGGGGACGTTTGCAAGACAACAACCATCTGCACGAACAGTTCGAAGACGTTTGCAGCAGCATGGACTATCAGATCGGAGACCGTGGCTGCGGTTACCCTTGTCGCTGCATCACAGACACGAGAGCGTGCGATGGTGTGCTCAACGACGAATCTGCGTGCACGAATGGTAAAACCATTTTTTCGTATGAATCCAGGTTCTGTTTACAGCACCATGATGGTTGCATCCGTGTTTGGCGACATCGCGGTGAACGCACATTGGAAGCGTGTATTCATCATCGCCATATTGGCGTATCTCCCGGCGTGATGGTATGGGGTGCCACTGGTTACACGTCTCGGTCACCTCTTGTTCGCATTGACCGCACTTGGAACAGTGGACGTTACATTTCAGATGCGTTACGACCCGTGGCTCTACGCTTCATTCGATCCCTACGAAACGCTACATTCCAGCAGGCTAATGCACTACCTGTACGGGCCTTTCTGGATACAGAAAACGTTCGACTGCTGTCCTGGCCAGCACATTCTCCAGATCTCTCATCAATTGAAACGTCTGGTCAATGGTGGCCGAGCAACTGGCTCGTCACAATACGTCAGTCACTACTCTTGATGAACTGTGGTATCGTGTTGAAGCTACATGGGCAGCTGTACCTGTACACGCCATCCAAGCTCTGTTTGACGTCCAGGCGTATCAAGACCGTTATTACGGCCAGAGGTGGTTGTCCTGGGTACCGATTTCTCAGTATCTATGCACCCAAACTGAGTGAAAATGTAATCACATGGCAGTTCTAGTATAATACATTTGTCCAATGAATACTCTTATATCATCTGCATTTCTTCTTGGTGTATCAATTTTAATGGCCTGTAGTGTATACCAAAGAGCTAATGTTTGCCAGCATTATAACGTAAATTGTATCTCGTTCCCCACTGAACTTCAGGACCTACCAGAATTTGAGAGATAGAATCTACATTATTCAGTTCATTTCCATGGCGCGGCAGTGAATGAAAGCAAATCGGAAGAAGAAAACGAAGACTGCACACTGTACTGAACAAAAAAGTGAAAAATTTAAAAACCTAAGTTAGTAAGACCCGTATATTTTTCAAAAGTAGCTTGTCAGACCCCCAAAAATGAAGATTTGTTGCTATTCTCCAAGCGTGAGATTTATTTGTTGGATCAAAATCATGTCTCGTGTACTCTTGAGCCAGCTGACTACAAAAAAGCGTGAGGGATTTTTGCCATAGGTGCCTAAACTTGGTTATTAGAGGCGAGTACTTGGCAAAGCATCTAACTAACAATCCTACCAAGGAACCGGTACGTGTGGGAATGCGTACTGAGGCAATCAAGATCTTAAAGTTCAAGAATACCCGACCACCACCACCACCACCAGGAGTGGGTGCATATACTGCTTCATATACGCTGCGTTAGAGTGCCTCCTAGGTCCTGTGGCGCGCCGTGAAGGTGAAGGTAGCCCCACTGCATGCCGAAGCACCTTCACACGACGACTTCTACCACATGCAGCTCTGTATCGAGTAGGCTCATATGACCCGAGCATTAACCAATTTGAATCTTACATACGAGATATTCCTGTGAGATTGCTTTCTTAGTTCAAAAAACTCGCATGGCATATGGATCGTATTACAAATATTTCTAATGACCGAATCGCAGGAAAGTGATGCCTTATACAAGCAAGCAGATGACTGTTTCGCTGTTGGATAGAAAAATGGAAAATTCACTCAAAGGCAACTGTTATTTCACGGGAAAGTTTCGCAGCGCAGCACACAGAGCACGCAACTTAAAATACCAACTGACATGACGCATACCCGCTTTCTTTCACAATCTGAGTAGGTATTATGCTCACTTCCCTGCCAAGCACTTGATTGATTTCGGTCCGAGAGGTGATAAACTTGGTCTCCTCTCTGATAAAGTCGAAAAATAAATCTCATTCTCCAAAAGAGAGAGCAAAAGCATTGCACTCCACTTCCTGGATTCGCTACTTTTAATGCATACGTCGCTTCAGAAACTTGCCGAGACAATGCGTCACGACTACATGCACATCATTAGAGCTGCACGTCCCGGTGATGTAAAGCTTGTGATTAAGAAAGGAGCTTTCTTTACGAATACCTGCATGCGGAGGAGAGACTGATCGAAACACCCGCTCTCAGATATTTTCGAGACATTCAGGAATGTACGCATGAAAACACACACTCTCGATCCTGCCTTTTATGACACCATACCAGGGCTTTCCTGGGTTGCAAACGTATAAAGAAGTGTCAGCACTGGACCATTGATTGAAGTTCACAGGAAGCTCTTTTTTGAAGGCGGGATTTGAGGGGAACTTTGCCTCAGTGTGCAGGTACACCAGGGCTAATAACCAGAGATTAAGTCAGGAGGAGTACAAGCCATCTCGTCATTTGATAACATCCAATTCTCGAACGTAAACAACCTAGATTGGCTATACATCTGTAATTAAAGCATGTATTTTATCAGGAAGGAATGATCCATTCTCCTTTTTTTTCAGCTTCCAGCAGAATCATTGCAGGACCACTTGAGTTCCAGAAGACTTACTAAAGGGATGTCTCATCCAGTCCGTCATGATGACGACTAAGCTCCCACGTTGGCGTAGAGGGTATTTCATAGAGAACACGCATGTAGCTCCTAAATTGTCTTAATTTATGAACACTTACATATTACAGGGCATATAAACAAACTTTAAACTCATCACAGATCTGTTCCTGTATCTGTCACACTTGGCTCATACTTTTCTACCACCATTCCGGCACAACATGAATCATGCAAATGAGCGACAGTTTCATCCGATAGACGCAAAGTCTGGCGACCAGAGTCCAACAATTTACTCGAAAATGTCTCGTAGAATTGGTGGACGTACTGTTGCCAACTTAATTGACACTCTACAGCTTACTTTATAGAACAACTTGTGTACAGGGTTATTACAAATGATTGAAGCGATTTCACAGCTCTACAATAACTTTATTATTTGAGATAGTTTCACAATGCTTTGCACACACATACAAAAACTCAAAAAGTTTTTTTAGGCATTCACAAATGTTCGATATATGCCCCTTTAGTGATTCGGCAGACATCAAGCGGATAATCAAGTTCCTCCTACACTCGGCGCAGCATGTCCCCATCAATGAGTTCGAAAGCATCGTTGATGCGAGCTCGCAGTTCTGGCACGTTTCTTGGTAGAGGACGTTTAAACACTGAATCTTTCACATAACCCTAAAGAAAGAAATCGCACGGGGTTAAGTCGGGAGAGCGTGGAGGCCATGACATGAATTGCTGATCATGATCTCCACCACGACCGATCCATCAGTTTTCCGATCTGCTGTTTAAGAAATGCCGAACGTCATGATGGAAGTGCGGTGGAGCACCATCCTGTTGAAAGATGAAGTCGGCGCTGTCGGTCTCCAGTTGTGGCATGAGCCAATTTTCCAGCATGTCCAAATACACGTGCCCTGTAACGTTTTTTTTCGCAGAAGAAAAAGGGACCGTAAACTTTAAACCGTGAGATGCACAAAACACGTGAACTTTTGGTGAATTGCGAATTTGCTGTACGAATGCGTGAGGATTCTCTACCGTCCAGATTCGCACATTGTGTCTGTTCACTTCACCATTAAGAAAAAATGTTGCTTCATCACTGAAAACAAGTTTCGCACTGAACGCATCCTCTTCCATGAGCTGTTGCAACCGCGCCGAAAATTCAAAGCGTTTGACTTTGTCATCGGGTGTCAGGGCTTGTAGCAATTGTAAACGGTAAGGCTTCTGCTTTAGCCTTTTCCGTAAGATTTTCCAAACCGTCGGCTGTGGTACGTTTAGCTCCCTGCTTGCTTTATTCGTCGACTTCCGCGGGCTACGCGTGAAACTTGCCCGCACGCGTTCAACCGTTTCTTCGCTCACTGCAGACCGACCCGTTGATTTCCCCTTACAGAGGCATCCAGAAGCTTTAAACTGCGCATACCATCGCCGAATGGAGTTAGCAGTTGGTGGATCTTTGTTGAACTTCGTCCTGAAGTGTCGTTGCACTGTTATGACTGACTGATGTGAGTGCATTTCAAGCACGACATACGCTTTCTCGGCTCCTGCCGCCATTTTGTCTCATTGCGCTCTCGAGCGCTCTGGCGGCAGAAACCTGAAGTGCGGCTTCAGCCGAACAAAACTTTATGAGTTTTTCTACATATCTGTAGTGTGTCGTGACCATATGTCAATGAATGGAGCTACAGTGAATTTATGAAATCGCTTCAATCATTTGTAATAGCCCTGTATATTAGATTCTTAAATGTTGTTCTTGATAACATTCATCAACTTGTGATCGTTTCCCAGGGGATAGAAATGACTGGGGAGTGGCCATAATATAAGGAGAGCAGATGTGTAACCTGACACTGGATGTGTTAAGATTGTTATCTTGCTCAGAACCGTTACTGATAACCTATTTTCCTCAGACACTTTACCAAATGATCTGAGCATATGAAAGTACCTGGGGATGAATTGTCTTAAAAACAGATGATGAAGAACAACGTTCTTGAGGGCTAGTTGCAGCTTGTGCGTTGATAGTATGGCGACTTATATTAGCTACTTGCAAACTTATGGAATACGATCACGAAATAAATGGTACAGAGGCGCCAAGCGGAGAAACCTCTACATGAAGTCAGGATACCTGCTGCGACGCCGGTAGAACGTTACTGGAGTTCTTCTGAAGTAGCGTAGGCTGTTACTCATTTGTGTTGCAGCATGAACCTCCCCATCATCGGCGTACTGCTTCCCGCGCAGTGCATCCTTCGTTGGGCCGAACAGATGGAAGTCGGAAGTTGCGAGATGCGGTCTGTAGGGTGGACGAGGGAGGAGAGTCCAGCGGAGTCTTGTGGGCTCCCATCGGGTGCGCAGACTTGCGTGAGGTCTTGCGTTGTCGTGCACGAAGAGAAGTTCATTTGCTTTTTTGTGGCGACGATCACGCTCAAAAAACTTCTTCAGTTTCCTTAGGCTAGTAGTTATCTACGATGAAGTATTGTCTGAAAGAAGCTGCATAAATATTCAGTCATATCTTGATAAGATTTGAAAGTGGTGCAGAGATTGCTAACTTGCTTTAAACGTTCAGAAATGCAAAATTATGCACTTCACATAAGGAAAACACGTAGTATCCTATGGCTATAACATCAGTGAGTCACAGTTGGAATAAGCCGACTCATACCTGGGTGTAACACTCTGCACGCATTTCAAATGGAATGATCACATAGGTTTAGTCGCGGGTATAGCAGCTGGTAGACTTCGGTTTATTGATAGAATACTGCGGAAGCACAAGCAGTGTACAAAGGAGATTACCTACAAGTCATTCATGTGGCTGGTGGCAGAATATTGCTCAGGTGTGTGGGACCCATAGCAGATAGCACTAAAAGGGGATATTGAACGTAACAGAGAAGGGCAGCACGAATGATCACACTTTTGTTTAATCCGTGGGAGAGTGAGGCGCAGATACTGAAGGTTGGTTGGTTGTTTGGGGAAGGAGACCAGACAGCGTGGTTATCGGTTTCATCGGATTAGCGAAGGATGGGGAAGGAAGTAGGCCGTGGCCTTTCAGAGGAACCATCCCGGCATTTGCCTGGAGTGATTTAGGGAAATCACGGAAAACCTAAATCAGGATGGCCGGACGCGGGATTGAACCGTCGTCCTCCCGAATGCGAGTCCAGTGTCTAACCACTGCGCCACCTGGCTCGGTCGCAGATACTGAAGGAACTGAACTGGAACTCTCTTAACGATAGGCGTAAGGTTGTATCTCGAGAAACAAGGTTTCAAGAACGCTCTTTAAATGGTTGCTCTAGGAATATACTACAACCCCCAAAGTATCGCTCACAGATGGATCGTCAGGATAGGTTAGAATAATTACTGCATGCACAGAGCCATTCAAACAATCATTCTTCCCACGTTACACACGTGAATGGAACAGGAAGAAACCCTAGTAGCTGGTACAATAGGATATAGCCTCAGCCATGCACCTCACGGTGGTTTGAGGAGTCTAGAGGTAGGTGTTGATGTAGATACACTACAGGGTTGATCGTTTCACCATGAGGGAGCCAATCAAACAGAGCGACGCCTTCACAGTCCCAGGAGGCCGTCGCCATGACGGGGTGGCTGTGTACTTTTCTTCGGAGAAGAGGTGGCGTGGACCACTCCATAGATAACCGTTTTGTTTCCGGTTCGAAATGATGAACCCGTGTTTCATGGCCTGTGACGATGTTCGACCAAAAGATTGTCACATGAGCCTCGTAACACTCAAGCAATTCCGCACAGATGGTCGTTCGTTGCTCCTTATGGCCTTCTGTGACGTGGCGAGGAATCCAGCAGGAACGCACCTCTGAACACCGCAGCTGGTGAACGAATGAACCACTACCAACAGAGATGTCCAGTTGGGCAGTGAGATGTTTGATTGTAATCTGTCGATCATCTACACTCCTGGAAATTGAAATAAGAACACCGTGAATTCATTGTCCCAGGAAGGGGAAACTTTATTGACACATTCCTGGGGTCAGATACATCACATGATCACACTGACAGAACCACAGGCACATAGACACAGGCAACAGAGAATGCACAATGTCGGCACTAGTACAGTGTATATCCACCCTTCGCAGCAATGCAGGCTGCTATTCTCCCATGGAGACGATCGTAGAGATGCTGGATGTAGTCCTGTGGAACGGCTTGCCATGCCATTTCCACCTGGCGCCTCAGTTGGACCAGCGTTCGTGCTGGACGTGCAGACCGCGTGAGACGACGCTTCATCCAGTCCCAAACATGCTCAATGGGGGACAGATCCGGAGATCTTGCTGGCCAGGGTAGTTGACTTACACCTTCTAGAGCACGTTGGGTGGCACGGGATACATGCGGACGTGCATTGTCCTGTTGGAACAGCAAGTTCTCTTGCCGGTCTAGGAATGGTAGAACGATGGGTTCGATGACGGTTTGGATGTACCGTGCACTATTCAGTGTCCCCTCGACGATCACCAGTGGTGTACGGCCAGTGTAGGAGATCGCTCCCCACACCATGATGCCGGGTGTTGGCCCTGTGTGCCTCGGTCGTATGCAGTCCTGATTGTGGCGCTCACCTGCACGGCGCCAAACACGCATACGACCATCATTGGCACCAAGGCAGAAGCGACTCTCATCGCTGAAGACGACACGTCTCCATTCGTCCCTCCATTCACGCCTGTCGCGACACCACTGGAGGCGGGCTGCACGATGTTGGGGCGTGAGCGGAAGACGGCCTAACGGTGTGCGGGACCGTAGCCCAGTTTCATGTAGACGGTTGCGAATGGTCCTCGCCGATACCCCAGGAGCAACAGTGTCCCTAATTTGCTGGGAAGTGGCGGTGCGGTCCCCTACGGCACTGCGTAGGATCCTACGGTCTTGGCGTGCATCCGTGCGTCGCTGCGGTCCGGTCCCAGATCGACGGGCACGTGCACCTTCCGCCGACCACTGGCGACAACATCGATGTACTGTGGAGACCTCACGGCCCACGTGTTGAGCAATTCGGCGGTACGTCCACCCGGCCTCCCGCATGCCCACTATACGCCCTCGCTCAAAGTCCGTCAACTGCACATACGGTTCACGTCCACGCTGTCGCGGCATGCTACCAGTGTTAAAGACTGCGATGGAGCTCCGTATGCCACGGCAAACTGGCTGACACTGACGGCGGCGGTGCACAAATGCTGCGCAGCTAGCGCCATTCGACGGCCAACACCGCGGTTCCTGGTGTGTCCGCTGTGCCGTGCGTGTGATCATTGCTTGTACAGCCCTCTCGCAGTGTCCGGAGCAAGTATGGTGGGTCTGACACACCGGTGTCAATGTGTTCTTTTTTCCATTTCCAGGAGTGTAGAATGAGAGTGTTCGCACGTTGCAACTCCGCAGGAGTCACACTTCAGTGCGGCCGGCCAGCAAGCGGCAGACGGGACTGGTTTCCTTGACCTTGTGGCGACAACGAGAGGCGCCTCCTAGCCCAGCGGCTCGCCCTTCACTGCAAGGTCTCCTCAGGCATTCCGCAGGCGCCTAGGAATATATCCGCGATGCCCAGGTTTTCCTCCAAAAGGAACTCAGTGACAGCCCTCTGCTTGGGACGCACCTCACTTACAGACGCCATTCTGAAGGTTACGTGTAGCGCCGCCACCTATCGAAACTTCATTAAACGATAGGGACTGAAGCGGGAATATTCCACGACGTCCGGTAATAAATTTCGCATTTTTGCACTCGAAACTGAGCGAGAGAAAACCTGGAAAAAAATGTGTTGCGTTATTTACTGAACGCCCCTCGTGTATTAGACTGGAAGATGGCCGTCTGCAGTCAGTCAATGTGACTATGAATTATTGGCGGAATGCCTAGTCACTAGTCTACGTAACAGACTCAACCAAAAATTAATAGGCAAACTATGATTTGCTCCGCTTCCATGGAGCTCAGATTCGCTGATGGATATTTCATCTTCGGAAATGTTGTAATTTGGCTGATGATTGTTTGGGCGCACGTAATTCAGATTTGGATAAGTTAGTGAAATTCATAACTAAAAGTTAGGTAACCACAAAAATTAGCTCTATGACATTACTCCTTTATTACACTACGTCCCGATGTTTTTCTGTACATAAAGCGCTACTAACTATAATATCATCTTGGAACTCTTACATTTGGTCCGTGTTTGCATAGAAAAACAGTAAATCAGAAATTGAGTCCGCCTTGATGCAAAACACTTTGTTATTCGTTTGTTTATTATCCCAAACTAGTTTCGGTGACAAATATCACCATCATCAGTGGGGTTTTTTAATTTAAAACATGCACAAAATGTTATGGTTGTACAAACACAGTAAGACATTATTACATTTTTACAAATCGTCTTTTGAAATATAGTTTTATATTGATACTTTCATACTACCTTATTTATTGTATGTTACAGCATGTTTTAAGCAATTATTGGCGCTGTTTGTGACATATTTTCTGTGCTCTTCTTTTCTGTTGCCGTCTTTTTACTTAGCTTAAAACCTGCTGTAACATACAATAAATAAGGTAGTATGAACGTCTCAATATAAAACTATATTTCAAAAGACGATTTGTAAAAGTGTAATAATGTCTTACTGTGTTTGTAGAACCATACCATTTCCTGCATGTTGTAGGTTAAAAAACCCCACTCATTATGGTGATATTTGTCGCTGAAACTAGTTTGGGATAATAAAGAAACAAACGAATAACAAGGCGTTTTGCATCAAGGCGGAATCAATTTCTGATATTACTGCGCTACCCCATAAATCGAAATAGACCTTTGTAGTAATTAAATACTAATTTGCCTTTGCATCCATAGCATCGATAGTAAATGCGACAAAACGGACAAAATATCAGTTATGCCCAAATTTCGGTCGATGTTAAGTTGTAAGCAAACATTGATATTCCTATGTAACGTGACAGTTCGTTCTTGTTGTACGTAGTTTTACAGAGTCAAACTCATTTCCATTTGTCATTTTACGCTGTCTTATGATTTATAAATTATAGAGTGCAGCAATCGGAAGACCCTGAAATACTAAGAAGAGTTTAGTCATATAAGTTCCTGAAGTTCTCTAGAACGATATAAGATCATGTTACAGAGGTCTTTCTATTCAACACTTTCACTTTCAGTATATTGCTGCGTTTGGTAGACTGCAAGAAACTGTATAAGAGTCATTACTTCTTGAAAGCTGCTGGCAACCGTAACACTTTTATTGAAAGTGTATGTAAAATGTTAAGCAACTTTTAGGGAGAAGGATATCACACCAAATCTGTCAATCATGTCATAGTAAATAGTCATTTAGTCATAGTCACAGTCATAGTCTCTGTATCTGAATGAAACAGGTTCTTGCGTACATCTACATCTACATCTACATCCATACTCCGCAAGCCACCTGACGGTGTGTGGCGGAGGGTACCTTGAGTACCTCTATCGGTTCTCCCTTCTATTCCAGTCTCGTATTGTTCGTGGAAAGAAGGATTGTCGGTATGCCTCTGTGTGGGCTCTAATCTCCCTGATTTTATCCTCATGGCCTCTTCGCGAGATATACGTAGGAGGGAGCAATATACTGCTTGACTCTTCGGTGAAGGTATGTTCTCGAAACTTCAACAAAAGCCCGTACCGAGCTACTGAGCGTCTCTCCTGCAGAGTCTTCCACTGGAGTTTATCTGTCATCTCCGTAACGCTTTCGTGATTACTAAATGATCCTGTAACGAAGCGCGCTGCTCTCCGTTGGATCTTCTCTATATCTTCTATCAATTCTATCTGGTACAGATCCCACACTACTAAGCAGTATTCAAGTAGTGGGCGAACGAACGTACTGTAACCTACTTCCTTTGTTTTCGGATTGCATTTCCTTAGGATTCTTCCAATGAATCTCAGTCTGGCATCTGCTTTACCGACGATCAACTTTATATGATCATTCCATTTTAAATCACTCATAATGCGTACTCCCAGATAATTTATGGAATTAAGTGCTTCCAGTTTCTGACCTGCTATTTTGTAGCTAAATGATAAGGATCTATCTTCTATGTATTCGCAGCACATTACACTTGTCTACATTGAGATTCAATTGCCATTCCCTGCACCATGCGTCAATTCGCTGCAGATCCTCCTGCATTTCACTCAAATTTCCATTGTTACAACCTCTCGATACACCGCAGCATCATCTGCAAAAAGCCTCAGTGAACTTCCGATGTCATCCACAAGGTCATTTATGTATATTGTGAATAGCAACGGTCCTACGACTTTCCCCTGCTGCACACCTGAAATCACTCTTACTTCGGAAGACTTCTCTCCATTGAGAATGACATGCTGCGTTCTGTTATCTAGGAACTCTCCAATCCAATCACACAATTGGTCTGATAGTCCATATGCTCTTACTTTGTTCATTAAACGACTGTGGGGAACTGTATCGAACGCCTTGCGGAAGTCAAGAAACACGGCATCTACCTGGGAACCCGTGTCTATGACCCTCTGAGTCTCGTGGACGAATAGCGCAAGCTGGGTTTCACACGACCGTCTTTTTGAAAACCCATGCTGATTCCTACAGAGTAGATTTCTAGTCTCCATAAAAGTCATTATACTCGAACATAATACGTGTTCCAAAATTCTACAACTGATCGACGTTAGAGATATAGGTCTATAGTTCTGCACATCTGTTCGACGTCCCTTCTTGAAAACGGGGATTACCTGTGCCCTTTTCCAATCTTTTGGAACGCTACGCTCTTCTAGAGACCTACGGTACGTCGCTGCAAGAAGGGGGGCAAGTTCCTTCGCGTACTCTGTGTAAAATCGAACGGGTATCCCATCAGGTCCAGCGGCCTTTCCTCTTTCGAGCGATTTTAATTGTTTCTCTATCCCTCTGTCGTCTATTTCGATATCCACCATCTTGTCATCTGTACGACAGTCTAGAGAAGGAACTACAGTGCAGTCTTCCTCTGTGAAACAGCTTTGCAAAAAGACATTTAGTATTTCAGCCTTTAGTCTGTCATCCTGTTTCAGTATCATTTTGGTCACAGAGTGTCTGGACATTTTGTTTTGATCCACCTACCGCTTTGACATAAGACCAAAATTTCTTAGGATTTTCTGCCAAGTCAGTACACAGAACTTTACTTTCGAATTCATTGAACGCCTCTCGCATAGCCCTCCTCACACCGCATTTCGCTTCGCGTAAGTTTTGTTTGTCTGCAAGGCTTTGGCTATGTTTATGTTTGCTGTGAAGTTCCCTTTGCTTCCGCAGCAGTTTTCTAACTCCGTTGTTGTACCACGGTGGCTCTTTTCCATATCTTACGATCTTGCTTGGCACATACTCATCTAACGCATATTGTACGATGGTTTTGAACTTTGTCCACTGATCCTCAACACTATCTGTTGCATGGGGGCTTAATTAAAATAAAATGCAAATATTTTTAGTAGCTGTAAGTCCGATTACGCAAGTCTCGTAAACGGCTGGCCCTGACTAGTATTATTACGCTATCTGACTGCTTAGAACAACAACAAAGAATGAAATGAAAATTTTCTGTTAACACAATTAATTAATTAAGTCCCCAGCAACTATAAAACCAACGCCACAACAAGCACAAGAGTAACTGTTCTGTGTGTGGAAGTGTGACTCAACGTACACATCTGGCACGGTTCTTCTCCAAAAAGACAAGAAATTTCAAGTACCATTTATATTGACGCGATAAAAGAAAATTAGAAATACTATAATTACGCAAGAAAACCAGAATTACACTCTAATACAAGAACACAAGCCAGATGCTTTGTTGACTGAACCTGTAATGATGCATTATTTGACACACAGAAATAAAAAAAGAAAAAACAGGGCATTTGTTACCTTCATATATATTGACGAAATGCACTCTGATCATTACAATCTCTCCATTAGAATAACATCTGCTATCTCTCCCATCAAATAACTGCATAAAACATGGAACAAACACTCCCTAATACCACATCTCCACTCCGACTTCACGACAAGCAGTGTCCACCACAACTTCTCGGCAAGAACAGCCTGCCGCTACTTCTCAATAATCACTGCCAGTGGAGGCGGCGGAACAAAACTCTCTGGCGTGATCTCTGGCGCTGTGGCTCAGTGTAGCCACCTTTCATATGCCCTTCCTCCACGGGCTAGAATTTGATGGTATTTTTGCCAGCATTGGTGGTGAAAATACCACCAAATTCGTCAAAAAAAATACAGACAAAAATAAAAAATAATATTAATACGTAAATATCATATAACTAGACAAAATTTTGGCTTTGCACTGACCTTACAATAGCCTGATATATAAAATACAGTAAGGAGTACAAATTCTTTCATACATATGACTTTACATAATAGTTTACACAAATATCATGTGGTTAAACAATTCAATCGATAGTGTCAGCAATGACGAATATGTGCAGGTAAGAGTCTCATAACTTTTCACAAACAGTAATACACAAAAAATCAGTTTATACAAATATTCACATAAGATGCTTTCACAACAAGTAGTTGACAGTTCCAGCAGTAGCACCCAGCAATGTTGAATAGGTGCTACAGCAACAAGTGACATCATCTCAGTAGAAGCAGTCCATCAGTGGCACCCAGCATTGTGGAACAGGTGCAGACAGCATCAGGTGACAGCAGTTCATCAGTGGCACCCAGCAATGTTGAGTAGGTGCAGACACCATCAGGTGACATCATTTCAGCAGAAGCAGTTCATCAGTGGCACCCAGCATTGTGGAACAGGTGCTACCGCAACAAGTGACATCATCTCAGTAGAAGCAGTCCATCAGTGGCACCCAGCATTGTGGAACAGGTGCAGACTCCAACAGGTGACTTCATTTCAGTAGAAGCAGTCCATCAGTGGCACCCAGCAATGTTGAGTAGGTGCAGACACCATCAGGTGACATCATTTCCATAGAAGTAGCTCCATCTGTGCACCCAGTAATGTGGAGCAGGTGCACAGAGTAACAAGTGACATCATTTCAATAAAAGCAGTTCCATCAGTTGCACCCAGCAATGATGAGCAGGTGCAGAGAGCAGTCCATCTGTGGCACCCAGCAATATTGAGTAGATGCAGACACCATCAGGTGACATCATTTCAGTAGAAGCAGTTCCATCAGTGGCACCCAGCAATGTTGAGCAGGTGCAGACAGCAAGAACTAACATCATTTCAGTAGAAGCAGTTCCATCTGTGGCACCCAGCAATGTTGAAGAGGTACACACAGCAACAAGTCACATTTCTCAGTAGAAGCAGTTCATCAGTGGCACCCAGCATTGTGGAACAGGTGCAGACAGCAAGAAGTAACATCATTTCAGTAGAAGAAGTTCCATCTGTGGCACCCAGCAATGTTGAAGAGGTACACACAGCAACAAGTCACATTTCTTAGTAGAAGCAGTTCATCAGTGGCACCCAGTAGTGTTGAGCAGGTGCAGAAAGCAGTCCATAATATTCACTATCACTGATCACACTGTTCATCAGAGTTTATAAGCAGAAATTAAACATGTCCTAGTGGCACCAATCATGTAGAAAAAGTACAAGTAACAGTCCATAATATTCACTATCACTGATCACACTGTTCATCAGAGTTTATAAGCAGAAATTAAACATTTCCTATTGGCACCAATCATGTAGAAAAAGTGCAAGTAACAGTCCATAATATTCACTATCACTGATCACACTATTCATCAGAGTTTATAAGCAGAAATTAAACATGTCCTAGTGGCACCAATCATGTAGAAAAAGTACAAGTAACAGTCCATAATATTCACTATCACTAATCACACTGATCATCAGAGTTTATAAGCAGAAAGTAAACATGTCCTATTGGCACCAATCATGTAGAAAAAGTACAAGTAACAGTCCATAATATTCACTATCACTGATCACACTGTTCATCAGAGTTTATAAGCAGAAATTAAACATATCCTATTGGCACCAATCATGTAGAAAAAGTGCAAGTAACAGTCCATAATATTCACTATCACTGATCACACTGTTCATCAGAGCTTATAAGCAGAAAGTAAACATGTCCTATTGGCACCAATCATGTAGAAAAAGTACAAGTAACAGTCCATAATATTTACTATCACTGATCAGACAGTTCAAGCATGAACAATAGTTTGAATGCACATACAAATGCTTTTACAATGCTCTTACACTAAACATACAAATTCTAATAAACACACAAATGATATCAGATAATTGTCATATTAACTATTACAAATACACAAATACCAGTAAACCTATAATATTTATGGATGTCAGTGCAAGCCACTACAAACAAATAAAATAATATTTAGGAGATAGGTGGGTAGGATTAGGAAAGGAAAACACACAAAACACACTCACTCATCTTTCATCCACATTAAGTACTACTGTGTAATTGAATAGTGTTAACTGTGTAAATGCAATTCTGTCAAAATTTCATGTTCATCATGTGTATCAAGTAGTAGTGGCAGCAATGTATAACAGTCAATAATAGTTAAGTCAACGTCATAGTCGTCATGTCAAGACCAATGTTTGCCAAGCCAAATCAAAATGTACGGTTGCTGAACAACTGTCAGTGAGCCAAGATATGCAAATGCTTCCTCTCTCCAAAAAAAAGTACATACTGCTTAGTGATTTAACAAAGTGTGTGCATAGACTATCTTCCTTCTACTTTCGTGTTCTAGTCTGCTATCTTCATCCTCCTTGTCCATATAGACCAACAAAAAAAAAAAAAATATGTGCCTCACTTACTTTACCTCTTATCCACCAAAACTCCAATAATCATCAGCATCACATAATCTCAATACTTCAATAATACCTCTTACGTCGATACATATAAACCTTATCATTAATAGCATTTACCTTACCTCTTGTCCACAAAAGCTCCAATAATCATCAACTTCATATAATCTCAATACCTCAATAATACCTCTTCAATATGTCGATACATATAAACCTTAGCACCAATATCATTTCACTTCCATAACAACTCTTTCCTCTAGTCAGGCTCCTCGAACAAGTACAGATAAAATCCTAATGCAAACCTCATCATCCCATACAATCCGAAGACACTCTGTCAACACACAACCTCTGTGTAATCCATCTGATCCAAATCTTCTACTCATTATGAATTATAAACAAAAGAAATGCATACATGACCTCTAACAGACTTAGTTCGAATAACTCTCAGTAATTAAGTACGATTACGGAGTGTGAATGATCCTAATATTTCACAGTGTGTACACCACTTCAAGAATTATGGCAAACAGTAGCAAACATGTGGAGTATTTCTTGTGTCAAGTGTCACTTCCTATTTCAATTGCTCACGAAGAATGCAGTGTAATGACTGTCAATGGTCTAAACCTAGTGTTGGTATGTCATGTCGCTAGCTTCCTTCCTATTAGCATAAATTTATACAGCTTCCATAAAACCTCAAGCTCATGTGACTTCTACGACGTTTCTTGTACTAATGTCGTTCGTCGAATTACTGCAGTTCATTTTCTTATGTTAAAATATAAAGCACTGAGCGTAAGCAAAACATGCATTAGCGAGTAAATATACCAGTAGTGAACAGAATGTCAACAAGTGGATGCAGCACAATTCCTACAACGAGGCTTCGCCAAGCGAACAATCCATAATTAATACAATAGTATGACCTAAACTCTCTGTTCGTACACAGTACATCAGCATTTCTATATACCAAATTAAAGAGTAGTTATGACAACAAACAGAAATGTATAAATATGCAATCCATACGCATAGCAGTAAACATATACCTTACGTAATAAACAGGTCATTAGCATCGTATCAGCATAAGCAAATAAATGTTCATATGTAGTCTTAATAAGTAAACATGAAGGCGCAAGCAGATAAATCACAAAGTATAACTTACATACCTAACCACATCAGCACAATTAATCAGGTGACAATTATAATTTAAATAAATAAGCACAGCAGGCACGTAATAAAAAAAAATATGACATCAGTGAAAAAGCAGTGCAGTCAAGCGACGCATAATATACACAAGTTACAACCCAGTTCATTAATAATCATTGTCAAAATCAGTTAACGTACGCAAGCACGTCGCTTCGCAAGTAATTTCATAGAACATGAAATTTAGCACAAAGTATGAATCACGTAATCGCAGCAAATTACGTCTAAAGTACGTACCTAAGTGGAAATATGTTACCTGAAAAATAAACTCAATTAATAATTACCTTTTTAGTTTATTACTTTCTTCTTCGAAATGACATTTTTCTTGAAATTTTCTCGATAGCAAGTCGTCTTAACGTCGGACACGCGCAGAATTTACCTGAAGTTCTTAAATATTTTATAGAACCGTATCCTGAAAAATACTGAATGTTAATAACATAATTCATCAAGTCACTATAGCTTTATACTGATTTTATTCGGAGAAAGACTGTGTATTTGTTTACGGCTGTCAGTGCATTCGCACTGAGCGCTCGATCAGCTGTAGGCGCATGACGTAGGAACTGATTGTTTGCGGTGAACGACTGCCTTGTGCGGCGCGCAGACTTGACTGTTTCTTTGAGTATATGCCGCCGCCAAAACACAGCGCGGTATCCTTGTACTCTCCGCATGTTTACATGTAGCTGTTAAGTTTCTCACAAGTATGTCATCCCACAAAAATTTTAACGTTTGATATATGATGTATTCCCTTAGAGCGCCGAGATTTAAGAGTTTCTACTTCAACAGTGTTATCATGAATAATTTTGCGAATTCTATATGGACCGTTATAAAGCAGAAAAAATTTGCGACACAAGCCTTTTCCTTTGTGAGACAAACGATGAGACTTAATTAACACTTTTTGACCAACTGACAAGATTTTTAAACGGCCAGGACGCTTAGCTGATTTCTTTCTTCTAGCAGCCGCAGATGCAATATTTTGTAGAGCCATGTTCACAACTTCAGAATGCCGCAGTTTCCGTGTAGGCGGAAAAGGAACGATTTCAGATATGCGATTTGTCGGTGCTTTGTTTTTTAATATCAGTATAGGCGGTAAAGAAGTTGAATCATTAGGGAGTTCATTCAGAATGTTTTGAAAAATATGAAGATACTGATCCCACGTTCTGTGATTCTGATGACAATAAAGACGACACAATTTATTGATTTCCTTCATCCATCTCTCTGAAGCGTTAGATTGAGGGTGAAAAAGTGAAATGAAAATTGGTTTAATCTTACGACGCCGTAGAGTGTTGTTGTTGTGGTCTTCAGTCCTGAGACTGGTTTGATGCAGCTCTCCATGCTACTCTATCCTGTGCAAGCTTCTTCATCTCCCAGTATCTACTGCAACCTACATCCTTCTGAATCTGCTTAATGTATTCATCTCTTGGTCTCCCTCTACGATTTTTACCCTCCACACTGCCCTCCAATGCTAAATTTGTGATCCCTTGATGCCTCAAAACATGTCCTACGAACCGATCCCTTCTTCTAGTTAAGGTGTGCCACAAACTTCTCTTCTCCCCAATCCTATTCAATACCTCCTCATTAGTTACGTGATCTACCCACCTTATCTTCAGCATTCTTCTGTAGCACCACATTTCGAAAGCTTCTATTCTCTTCTTGTCCAAACTAGTTATCGTCCATGTTTCATTTCCATACATGGCTACACTCCATACAAATACTTTCAGAAACGACTTCCTGACACTTAAATCTATACTCGATGTTAACAAATTCCTCTTCTTGAGAAACGCTTTCCTTGCCATTGCCAGTCTACATTTTATATCCTCTCTACTTCGACCATCATCGGTTATTTTACTCCCTAAATAGCAAAACTCCTTTACTACTTTAAGTGTCTCATTTCCTAATCTAATTCCCTCAGCATCACCCGACTTAATTTGACTACATTCCATTATCCTCGTTTTGCTTTTGTTGATGTTCATCTTATATCCTCCTTTCAAGACACTGTCCATTCCGTTCAACTGCTCTTCCAAGTCCTTTGCTGTCTCCCTCCACTACCTGAATAATTTCTTTTATCTCGTCATACATTTCATCTATTTCTTCATCATCTGCAGAGGTAGTTGGCATATAAACTTGTACTACAGTAGTAGGCGTGGGCTTCGTGTCTATCTTGGCCACAATAATGCGTTCACTATGCTGTTTGTAGTAGCTAACCTGCACTCCTATTTTTTTTATTCATTATTAAACCTACTCCTGCATTACCCCTATTTGATTTTGTATTTATAACCCTGTAATCACCTGACCAAAAGTCTTGTTCCTCCTGCCACCGAACTTCACTAATTCCCACTATATCTAACTTTAACCTATCCATTTCCCTTTTTAAATTTTCTAACCTACCTGCCCGATTAAGGGATCTGACATTCCACGCTCCAATCCGTAGAACGCCAGTTTTCTTTCTCCTGATAACGACGTCCTCCTGAGTAGTCCCCGCCCGGAGATCCAAATGGGGGACTATTTTACCTCCGGAATATTTTACCCAAGAGGACGCCATCATCATTTAATCATACAGTAGAGCTGCATGTCCTCGGGAAAAATTACGGCTGTAGTTTCCCCTTGCTTTCAGCCATTCGCAGTACCAGCACAGCAAGGCCGTTTTGGTTAATGTTACAAGGCCAGATCAGTTAATCATCTAGACTGTTGCCCCTGCAACTACTGAAAAGGCTGCTGCCCCTCTTCAGGAACCACATGTTTGTCTGGCCTCTCAACAGATACCCCTCCGTTGTGGTTGCACCTACGGTACGGCCATCTGTATCGCTGAGGCATGCAAGCCTCCCCACCAACGGCAAGGTCCATGGTTCATGGGGGGGCCGTAGAGTACGAAGCCAAATTTTAGAACGAAACTGTGATCCATTATCTGATATAACCTTATCAACATGACCAACTTCTTTAAGAAAATGTTTGATGAAAGCGTTAGATACTGAACGAGCTGTTGCTTTGCGTAAAGGTGTAAAACACACATATTTTGATGTCAATTCCACTGCTACGAAAATGTACACAAAACCATTAGTAGATCGAACCACTGGAACGAACAAATCAACTGCAGCCATGTCCTTTAATTTCGCTGGAATGATAGGAAACAACGGTGCTCTGTGAGAAATTGTTGGCGGCTTAGCCTTTTGACATAATTTGCATTTGGCAAGAACAGATCGAATACGTTTTTCCATATTACTGAAGTAACAATTTTCTCGTAATTTATGAAAGCATTTTCTGGGACCAAAGTGTGCATAACTCAAATGCGTATACCAAATCAGCTTATTAACCCACTCATCAGGAATACAAACTAACCAAACAGAGTTGTCGACCGATTTTCGTTTAAAAAGAACTTTCCAGATAGATCGCAAAACGAGGTGTGGCCAAATTGTCCAAACTAACAAAGCGTCTAAGAAAATTACAGACTCCAAGGAAACTACGAACATCACGTTTTGTGGTAGGAACAGCATAATTACAAATAGCGTCTAGTTTCTCTGGATCAGGAAGAATACCTTCTGTAGAAATAATGTGACCGAGAAATTTCACCTGAGAACGACCAAATTCAAAATTTTTTAAAGTTCACTGTAATGCCAAATCGTGCAAAAATACGTAATAATGAATCCAAAATTTTGTTGTGTTCACTCCAAGAACGTTTAGCAATAAGAATGTCGTCAACATATGAAGTAATATTGTCACGAAGATAAACAGGTAAAATTTCATTTAAGCTATGAATGAATGCTGCTGAAGATACAGTAAGTCCAAACGGTAATTTCCGAAGTCACTTTTGGGTAAAACAGTCATATCCGGTTTTTGTTTACTTACTCACTAGATAGATTGATAGTTGAAGAGTTGTTTCGATAGATGCAAAGAATAGTAAAAGAGTAGGTAGCAGTGCAGAAAACTAAAAGGGAAATAGCACCACTACAGCTCGGGGCCCTATGCTCGCTACGGCACATATTCACTTAGAGTAGTGAATCCCCTGAGGACATTAGTCATATCTGGTTATTTTTCTTACCGTCTTTCTAGATAGATTGATAGTCGAAGAGTTGTTTCGATAGATGCAAAGAATAGTGAAAGAGTAGGCAGCAGTGCAGAAAACTAAAAGAGAAATAGCACTACTACAACTCGGGGCCCTATGCTCGCTACGGCACATATTCACTTAGAGTAGTGAATCCCCTGAGGACATTAATAGCTGCACATAAATTTCAGTTTGTGTCTTAGTGGCAAATTTGGCGGAAGTGCGTACATAAATTGATCTAACCATGAACATGGATGTATGTCATTTTTAGAATTGCGGAAGATCTTAAATTTCCGAACAGTCAAAAAGTGTTTATAGTCAAAGTTTTCGCCTCGTGGCGACAAAGACCTACCGCGTCTGTCCCAGTCCCAATGTCTATTATTGTCAAGTTCGCGCGCCTGGCGCTCTCTTATTGTTTCTCGTAAATGAAACAAATTATTTTCTTCAAACCCTTCTGCTGAACTAACACTTGTCAATTTATCTGAGATCTCCTCAACTCTTTCCGATGAGTCACTTAATTGTTCTTTCTGTTTATTTACGTCTTCTGTATTATGTCGCGACTCGGGTTTCGGTGTTGTCACATTTAGTAGTTAACTGTTCACACTGTTGCGTTAAGTTATTTATTCTGTCATTTGGTACGGATTCCTCGATTCTTTCAATTATTTCTTCCTTATCGTGTGCACGTTGTAAATTTAACTCTGAAAATTTCTGTACTATCACGCGATCTTTTTCTTCCTGTTCCCTGCCCTGTTCCTCTTGTCTGATTTCTGTTGAAATTAAGCTATTATTGTGAGCCTTCAAAATCGGTTGTCCTTCTTCTCTATTTTCTTTATTTGATTCGTCTTTCATGTATTTGAAACATGTCCCTGTTCGTGAGCCTAACTGTGTTTCCATTGTTCCCATATCAGTTTCTAATTCAGATCGTAACTGCGATCCCACTGCTTTCATCTCGGTTTTAATTGTTCCTATTTCTGAGCATAACCGTGTTGTCATTGCTTTCATCTCAGTTCTAATTGTTCCTAGTAGTGATTCAAACTGTGTTTCCATTCGTGCTCCCAAATTTAATATAGCACCCATCAACTGCTCCATATCAGCCGGTTCGAAACTCTTTTCGCCCCTAACATTTCCCACAAAACCAGCTTCCTTCGTCATAGCTGTAAGGCCATCTGTGTTCGATACTATTACAGAATCTTCTGCCGTTAATCTCGTATTCTGTGAATATTCTGATTGAGAAAAATTTTGAAATGGTTCCGGACTATTTTCCCGACTTATTACATTGTTTTCCACTTCATTATCCATCATACTGTTTTCCTCTGTTGGCGAGTTCGCCATGTTAACAATTTCGTTATTCTCACTATTCATCATTTTTGCCTTTTTCATAGATCGCGTAATCCTTTACAACATATATAAAACTCGTCACTACATGAAAATTACACACAATGACACTTTATCATTCACTCGAAACGTTTCCCTTAAACACGATTCGAACAATTGAAATAATTGCACTAAATTGTCAAACGCGTATACAAGGCAATAAATCAAATTCTGAGAAAAAATACCATTATAAGAATGACAATTACCAAATCTACACATGCAAAATAGACTACAGTTACTAAACTACAAATTACTACTACAATACTACTATCTACTATTTTTACAATCAGAAGATTCCAAGGGACGATCCGAAGCAGCGGTCGCCACGTGCATGGGGGCTTATTTATTTAAATATAACGCAAATATTTTTAGTAGCTGTTTATCCGATTACGCAAGTCTCGTAAACGGCTGGCCCTGACTAGTATTATTACGCTATCTGACTGCTTAGAACAACAACAAAGAATGAAATGAAAATTTTCTGTTAACACAATTAATTAATTAAGTCCCCAGCAACTATAAAACCAACGCCACAACAAGCACAAGAGTAACTGTTCTGTGTGTGGAAGTGTGACTCAATGTACACATCTGGCACGGTTCTTCTCCAATAAGACAAGAAATTTCAAGTACCATTTACATTGACGTGATAAAAGAAAATTAGAAATACTATAATTACGCAAGAAAACCAGAATTACACTCTAATACAAGAACACAAGCCAGATGCTTTGTTGACTGAACCTGTAATGATGCATTATTTGACACACAGAAATAATAAAAAGAAAAAACAGGGAATTTGTTACCTTCATATATATTGACGAAATGCACTCTGATCATTACAATCTCTCCATTAGAATAACATCTGCTATCTCTCCCATCAAATAACTGCATAAAACATGGAACAAACACTCCCTAATACCGCATCTCCACTCCGACTTCACGACAAGCAGTGTCCACCACAACTTCTCGGCAAGAACAGCCTGCCACTACTTCTCAATAATCACTGCCAGTGGAGGCGGCGGAACAAAGCTCTCTGGCGTGATCTCTGGCGCTGTGGCTCAGTGTAGCCACCTTTCACTGTACTTGAGACAAAACTTTTTTGTTGAGCCGTCAGGTACTCTGTAATCTGCTTTTTGTCACTTTTGCTAAACAGAAAAAGCTTCCCACCTTTTTTAATATTTCTATTTACGGCTGAAATCATCGATGCAGTAACCGCTTTATGATCGCTGATTCCCTGTTCTACGTTAACTGTTTCAAATAGCTCGGGTCTGTTTGTCACCAGAAGGTCTAATATGTTATCGCCACGAGTCGGTTCTCTGTTTAACTGCTCAAGGTTGTTTTCAGATAAAGCACTTTAAAAAATTTCACTGGATTCTTTGTCCCTGCCACCCGTTATGAACGTTTGAGTCTCCCAGTCTATATCCGGCAAATTAAAATCTCCACCCAGAACTATAACATGGTGGGGAAATCTACTCGAAATATTTTCCAAATTATCCTTCAGGTGCTCAACCACAGCAGCTGCTGAGCCAGGGAGCCTATAGAGACATCCAATTACCATCTCTGAGCCTGCTTTAACCGTGACCTTCAAACAAATTATTTCACATTTCGGATCTCCATCAATTTCCTTCGATACTATTGCACTTCTTATCGCTATAAACACGCCTCCCCCTTCACTGTCCAGCCTGTCTCTGCGGTATACATTCCAATCTGAGTTTAGGATTTCATTACTGTTTACGTCTGGTTTCAGCCAACTTTCTGTCCCTAGTACTATATGGGTATTGTGACCGTTTATTAATGAGAGCAGTTCTGGGACCTTTCTATAGACACTCCTGCAGTTTACTATTAGCACATTAATATTTTTATTCCCTGTTACATTTTGCTTACTCCTACCTTGCCGAGTCTCTGGAGGCGTCTTGTCGGGTCTAGGGAGGGAATTCTCTAACCTAAAAAACCCACATGTGCACTCCACACGTACTCCGCTACCCTTGTAGCCGCTTCCAGCGTGTAGTGCACGCCTGACCTATTCAGGGGGACCCTACATTTCTCCAACCGATAGCGGAGGTCGAGAAATTTGCACCCCAGATCTCCGCAGAATCGTCTGAGCCTCTGGTTTAAGCCTTCTACTCGGCTCCAAACCAGAGGACCGCGATCGGTTCTGGAAACGATACTACAAATAGTTAGCTCAGATTCCACCCCACGATTGAGGCTTTCCGTCTTCACCAATTCCGCCAACCGCCTGTACAAACTGAGGATGACCTCTGAACCCAGACGGCAGAAGTCACTGGTGCCGACATGAGCAACAATTCGCAGTCGGGTGCACCGGCTCTCTATCGCCGCCGGCAGGGCCTCCTCCACATCTCGGATAAGACCCCCCCCCCCCCCCCCGGCAAGCAGACAGAGTGAACACTGGCCTTCTTCCCCGACCTTTCCACTATTTCCCTAAGGGGCTCCATCACCCGCCTAACGTTGGAGCTCCCAATAACTAATAAACCCCTCCCCCCGTGTGCCTGCTCGGACCTTGCTGCAGGAGTAGCCCATGTCCACTCACAGGCAGAGCGGCCGATGCCACACGGCGAGCCTCCACATTGACCCTCCGCCTCGTGCGCCGCGAACGCTGCTGAACCCGCCACTCTCCTTGGGGTGAGGATGGCCCAACCGCGGCCAGTACCCACGAAGATGTCTTGACAGCAGGGACAGTCGGTGAAGCATGTAACACCTGGGGTGTACCATGCGACGCACCAGACTCCCCACTGCCGCTACACTCTGAGGCAGCAGCCTGAAGACGGCTGACCGCGGCCATCAACACGTTCAGCTGTTCGAGAACAGTGGCCAGCTCCTCCTGCGTCCGTAGTGAATCTCATTCCATCTTTTACACAACAGTGTAGTGCGTTCTACAACAACATACGTCGAAAATTATTCTGACTAAATTACATATCCCACAAATCTGTCAATGTAATACCAGTGAATTTCTCATGTATCTGAGTGAAACCCTTTCCTGTGCGTACAAGTGTATCTCATCTATATATTGCAGCTTTCACATAGCCATGTAGTGCTTTGTAATAAAATGTGCATGATACGTTATATGAACAAAATACTTATTCTATAACAACAGCTGTGTCTTGTAACCCAATATGATACCTTGAGTTTACTTGTTGGTCAGTACAGTTGAAAGAAAATTACTGTTAATGAAGTAAAAATCCAAGCAGTGGACACCAAGTAAAAAAGCTACTCCTTATGCTTCTGATCTAGACTGCCATAAAAATGCGAAGGAACTGTTAATCAGAACTCAGGGAGACGCTGTAGTTTAATTCAAAATCGATTTATTGATCTTAAACATGACAAGACAACAAAATTATTATAGAAACATCACAAAAATATTTATTTAACAAAAGCCTTAGTAAAATGGATCTATGGTAGACAAAGCGATGTGCTGGGGATCGACACACAACTCTAACCAAAACGCTACTCGCTCTATCTCACTTCATACACGTGAATCCAGGTTATGGCATCAAACTACGCCATCACCAAGCATCTATATTCTATACCAGTGAATTTCTCATGTATCTGAGTACAGTTGCTTTCTCTGTTTCCTCCTCAGCTCAGTTCCATAAGCACATTTCTCTTTTCTTTTTATACTTTACTATCCTACTGGTCAAGGCGGCACACCGCGATGCATTCAGCGACTGAAGTCATAGACAGTGGCAATCTGTTATTAAATGCGCAGTCCCGAAAAATGCAAGTACTCGGTCTCACGTTCGATTAATTCATAATGCAGGTACTTCCCTATGAGCCTCTGAAACCTCAATGCATTCCAGCGTGCAAGTGGACCCATTTGCTGGTCTGCCAAACCAATTTGACTCTGTGCCACGACTTTGCGTGTCGGAATACGTCAAATGTTTTGACGGCCGACTCAAGACAAATAAGTACATGCACGCGTCACTCGTTGTGACTATGGTGATCTAAGCAGTACCTCTGATGGTTCAGAAGGTGACTGGCTTAAGTCGCGCCCTAGCAAAGGACACAAGTCTCACCATTTAGGTAGAGACCTGAAGTTCTTTACTAGCGAAGTGCCAGAACAAGAGACTCGTACGAGAGTGCCCTTTCTTGCTTTCTCTGTTTCCTCCTCAGCTCAGTTGCATAAGCACATTTCTCTTTTTTGACTACCCCCACTTTGCACAAGCTAATCGTGGTCTGGCCCCCGGAATTCTCAACTCGGAGAATGGTCTTTGCAATACAAACTGATTTGACCAATCAGAGACTTTAAAGTAAATTGGCAGAAAACTGAAAAAAAAATTCAGCTTCGAGGCCTCTTTCCCACATGTTTGCCATGTCTTTTGCTAACACAATACAGGGTGGAAGCACAGCCCTCCATAAACAGCTTGTTATCTCCCCTGTTGTGTCCATTTCAAAGTTTGCAAAGAACGGCCATAAACACACATTGACAAAACATGTTTTGAAACAGAGTCTGGACGTCTGGGCGGCAGTTTCCCTGTCCCATGGACATTTGCAGAACGTTTACATTTCTTTTGGCGGCTTGCTCGCTAACAAGGCCTACAATGTGCTGTCGGCGACTTTTCAGCGCTAGGCCATATACCTGGACGTCTGCCCCCTGTCTGGCGCCAAAGCTTACGTGTTTTGCACAATGCGACCGCTGCACGCGGCCGTCTGGAAATGTCTCTTCATCGTTCCCCAGAAAAAACGCGTTTTGTTGGCTCACCAACGCTGTGCTTTTACTGCAGTCGTTTAAGTCGGCACCCTGTTCCTTTGAATGCAGGTAAAGGTTACCGTATTTCTTTCCCTAGAGCACACAAACAAGACGATAAACTGCTGCCCACCATTTCATCACAATATATGAAGTCAAATCGACATAGGTCGTATTCCCTATGGAACCTTCCCGTCGTCTCCTCTATATCTCTTTTGTTACTGATAACATTCCCTTTTACAATAAACTATGAAACCTTGCCTTAGGATTTCTATCTCTTGCTTAATAATAAAAAATGAAATCTTCCCTTTGAAATTTATTCTCTTTCTCTATCTTCGCATACAAATTTAATTGCTGGTTATTAAAAGTGATTTTCTGATTATTTCGACGAAACATAGAATGCCCTCAGTCGTTATCTGCAATAACCCAAAACTGTTCCTTACCTTTTTTACTGTTACTGGATCGCCATCTGACTGCTACATCGAACTGCGACATGAATATACTTACTCTGTTTTACTATACTCTATTAGCTGCCGGTGGGCTTTCATAATAAGTGGCTGTATTTATTACCAAAGCTGACGTTATTCTTTAATAGCAAAGCTGACGTTATTCTTTAATTAATTTGACTGAAGTTACGTAATTCATAGTTAAACTTTTTCTTGACAGCAATAAAATTTTACAAAGCTTTACGTTGATGGTTTTTGGGATGGATTATAATCAGTAATGCAACATTGCTGGCAAAAATTAATTATATTCTGAAAAAGCTTCAATTATTTACTGTTGGTAATGAAATGATTTTACAAACGTTCAAAAGGGGCTTACTTTTTACAATAATCTTACAACTAGCAATGCGCAAACATACCTTCAGTAGTCTTGAGTTTCTCAAAAAATTAATTCAATAATATTAGTTCCTCTTATTATAATAGTTAGCTGATGTCTCTGTACATCCATTTATAATCTCTTGTAAATCATAGCTAGTGGCTGGCAGGCACACCGCTCCTCTCAACCTCTCGCTTCACACCTGCTACCGACTCGCCTCACTTCTCGCTGACGTACTACTGAGTTCCTACGAACGCTTAAGTGCGGTCTCTCCTGCCAACAATGCTTTCTGGTGCAGACAATCCCTGCTACCATTACAAAATGTATCAATGCGCCGTCTTTCCCGCTCTTTTCTTAAAATGTATCCATACCGCGGTCTCTCCCGCCCTTTTTAAAATTATATCAATCTGTGGTCTCTCTTGTCAACAATACTTTGGTGCAGACATTCCCTGCTACCACAATTATTTCCAACAAGACTAATATTAATTATTCCTACTTAATCCTATTAATAAAATACACTCCTGGAAATTGAAATAAGAACACCGTGAATTCATTGTCCCAGGAAGGGGAAACTTTATTGACACATTCCTGGGGTCAGATACATCACATGATCACACTGACAGAACCACAGGCACATAGACACAGGCAACAGAGCATGCACAATGTCGGCACTAGTACAGTGTATATCCACCTTTCGCAGCAATGCAGGCTGCTATTCTCCCATGGAGACGATCGTAGAGATGCTGGATGTAGTCCTGTGGAACGGCTTGCCATGCCATTTCCACCTGGCGCCTCAGTTGGACCAGCGTTCGTGCTGGACGTGCAGACCGCGTGAGACGACGCTTCATCCAGTCCCAAACATGCTCAATGGGGGACAGATCCGGAGATCTTGCTGGCCAGGGTAGTTGACTTACACTTTCTAGAGCACGTTGGGTGGCACGGGATACATGCAGACGTGCATTGTCCTGTTGGAACAGCAAGTTCTCTTGCCGGTCTAGGAATGGTAGAACGATGGGTTCGATGACGGTTTGGATGTACCGTGCACTATTCAGTGTCCCCTCGACGATCACCTGTGGTGTACGGCCAGTGTAGGAGATCGCTCCCCACACCATGATGCTGGGTGTTGGCCCTGTGTGCCTCGGTCGTATGCAGTCCTGATTGTGGCGCTCACCTGCACGGCGCCAAACACGCATACGACCATCATTGGCACCAAGGCAGAAGCGACTCTCATCGCTGAAGACGACACGTCTCCATTCGTCCCTCCATTCACGCCTGTCGCGACACCACTGGAGGCGGGCTGCACGATGTTGGGGCGTGAGCGGAAGACGGCCTAACGGTGTGCGGGACCGTAGCCCAGCTTCATGGAGACGGTTGCGAATGGTCCTCGCCGATACCCCAGGAGCAACAGTGTCCCTAATTTGCTGGGAAGTGGCGGTGCGGTCCCCTACGGCACTGCGTAGGATCCTACGGTCTTGGCGTGCATCCGTGCGTCGCTGCGGTCCGGTCCCAGGTCGACGGGCACGTGCACCTTCCGCCGACCACTGGCGACAACATCGATGTACTGTGGCGACCTCACGCCCCACGTGTTGAGCAATTCGGCGGTACGTCCACCCGGCCTCCCGCATGCCCACTATACGCCCTCGCTCAAAGTCCGTCAACTGCACATACGGTTCACGTCCACGCTGTCGCGGCATGCTACCAGTGTTAAAGACTGCGATGGAGCTCCGTATGACACGGCAAACTGGCTGACACTGATGGCGGCGGTGCACAAATGCTGCGCAGCTAGCGCCATTCGACGGCCAACACCGCGGTTCCTGGTGTGTCCGCTGTGCCGTGCGTGTGATCATTGCTTGTACAGCCCTCTCGCAGTGTCCGGAGCATGTATGGTGGGTCTGACACACCGGTGTCAATGTGTTCTTTTTTCCATTTCCAGGAGTGTATAAACATCTTTCATAAATTGTGATTTGACAATAAACAATATAAATATACACGTCTTACACCTACATCAAATCAGAAGTGAGAGTGCCCTGCAATCTCTCACAGTCACTATGTCCTGAAGTGCCCTGACACTGTCGGAGGCTCTCCCGCTGCACGCTGGTGCTGGCAGGTCACCGAAGTTCGTCGCAGACGACTGAGTGATGGCGTACCTGCTGGGTACCATGTTCTTCACGGTGATCGCTTATGTTTTAGTTAAATTTGGTGCGTCATTATATGAGTCTTGCACTGAAGATGCTTGTTCTGTAATTGAAATCGATATCCAACAACAACAACAACAAAATGTTTCAAATCTATACAGCCAATGTTGGAGTTCCGTTGTTTGCTGTTCTCAGTTGCAATAAATTCATGTTCCTGCCAGTGCTAGGTGTATTAAATCCGTTTACAACACAGGTTCAGCATGTTTAAGAAATTAAATTCATTTCAATTATTTCGACCAAAGAAAACCAGGGTCGGGGTGACTTGTATTGCTTGCTTTGTGTGTAATATAACTAACAGACTTAAGTATTAAATATAAAATACGTTTTCTTAATGGGCAAGGAAAATCTGTTTTTTTATCTGATATGCCATAAAATTTCCAATAGATTTTTGGAGCTACAGTAAATTTGTTTCAATGTTTTATAAAATCATCGTCATCATATTCCCAGTATTCTGTGGCTACCACTGCTTCTCGTGTTCAACTTCCTCCTGTCGTGCCAGTCTCCTTCTTGTAATCTTCCAGCATCCTCGTCATATTGAATGCAGCTCATCCTTGGTCGCCCATGCTTTTTTATTCCACTGATGTCCACTGCCACACTATCTTTGGCTATCGGCTACCATCCATCCTTCTAGATGTCCGTACTATTGCAGACATTTCGCTTTTATGGTGTCTATTATTGATTTGTGGACACTCATGACCTCTCTTATGTTGGTATTTGGTACACGGGCCAGTTTAGAGAGTCGTGACTTCGCTTCCAAAAGTCCATCTCCAGTGCAGGCAATTTTTGTCTCTCACACTTGTTTACTACCCATGTTTCTGCTCCATTTGTAGCAATGTTTTCAACAGGTGGACGGTATGTCACCTGTTTGAACCTTTTCGTTATTTTCGTATTCTATAGAACCAAGATCATTTTCACATGGCCCTCCTGTCCTACACTGTTTTATTAATTATGTCATCTTCACTTTTGCCGTTTGGTGATATCATAAGCCGATAGACCTAAAAGACTTGCATCCCTTGACCTTACTGGCTACAGCCTCCACATCCCCTACGGTATTATTGCTGTATTCGGTTTCTGTCAAGATAATTATGAGGCCTCATCTTTTAAATTCTTTTTTTCACTTCGTAAGCATGTCCTGCTCATCATCCTTGTTTTCTGCGATGATGACGTGGTCTACAGCGAAGATATCAGTGTCTGAAGGGACTACCATGCCTTCACACTCCTGATCAACAATATAACACAGTGGCACAAGCTATGGTAAATAGGTGATTACTCAAGTTTTTCAGGGTAAGAATTTCGCATCAGATTTAATGAAGCAGTTGTGTCGTTTGCTTCACATTCGAAAACTCTGAAACAGTTCTTTGCATTTGCAAGCAAGTGAGCGAACAGAAAGGGTATGTAGAACCGTTTCTAAAAAGTTAAGCCACTACGTCGATGACCAACACGACGAACAGGACACTTACCTTGAATTCGTAGTCTCAGCGTACAGCTCCAGAGTCCACACCAGTGCCGGTCTTTCGCCATGTGAAAGGGTTTGCGGCAGAAAGATTTCGCCTCCCTTCGACATCATAAAGCTTCAGCTTGAAACTGATAGTCAGTCAGCAAGAAATTTTCCAAAATATTTTGGAAAAGAGTGAAGTAGCCCAACACGAAAGCCTTAGGACTCAGGAACAGACAGACGACGTCTAGGGAAGCTGACACAGCACAGAATTGGTCAGTGGGTGCTAAGAAGTTTTAAACTAGTCATGCAAATGATTTCATCAGTAAATTTTAAGTTGCAGTTGGTACCGAGGAAAACGTTTGTTGTTCATGTTAGTAGGGTCAAGCCAATCCAAGGAGCTGTGGACGAATCGCTGCAAGTTGCATTAGCTATTCCAGTATCCATAAAGACTTCTAATAAAGCTAGGAATCGATTATCTAATGATGACTGGAACACACACAGCTTACGTTACACACGCTGATCACGGGATAAATAGTTTATTAGAGAGTTTATACGTTGTTTCTGTAGTTATTGTGTGCATTCTTGTCTTTATGTTGTTGTTACTTTCGTAATATCTATCACGAGTTTTGGAAGTTTGTTCTTCACAATTTTGATGACTGTATTAGTAGTTAGGAGTTTTTTACCGTTGTTTTTTTTTTTTCATCGCGTATATTCGTTTTCGAAAGAGGAGGGGGGGGGGGGGTGAATTGACAAGGTTTCCATTTTTTTTATGTGGAGTACCAACATGGACGTCCTGGAGGACTGTCGCGGTGGCGGTGTCTAAATTCTGGAATTTTTTGCTCCGGACAGATAGATGCGCCACTGACTAGCTATCGGTGGACACTGAGATTAATTTTCGAACTACGGAAATTAGGGAATGTGGTTCGCGGGTAACAAGAGCTGTTCTTTTAATTACACAACAATGCACAGAGGGAAAAAGTTCTAGAGGAAATAAGGGATGATTACCAAGAGTTGAAGCTCTCGTAAGGGAAACTGTGAGCGCAACTAAAGCACATAACAGATGTAGTACCACAGTCGTTAGTGAGAAAGAAAAGGGGATAGATAGGTGGACGCTGGGGAGAAGTTACTATCAACAGTGTTTGGAACGGCAGACAGCGAAGACATAAAAGACTAGAATAACACGGTGTGACAAATACAGGTAATATCAGACACCACTAAGATCACAGGGGCGTGCCACACTATGCAGCTTGGAGCAGGCTGTGTTGAATAACACCAAGACAGTACGGGAACTAACTTCTGTACACGAGAACCACTACGCCTCCACCAGCTTCAACAGTCCCCTGCTGACATGCAGGGTCCATGGATTGGGTTGTTTTGGGGGAGGAGATGAGGCAGTGAGGTCATCGGTCTCATCGGATTAGGGGAGGACGGGGAAGGAAGTCGGCCGTGCTCTTTCAAACGAACCATCCGGGCATTTGCCTGGAGCGATTTAGGGAAATCACGGAAAACCTAAATCGGGATCGCCGGACGCGGGATTGAACCATCGTCCTCCCGAATGCGAGTCCAGTGTGCTACCGCTGCTCCACATCTCTCAGTGCAGGATCGATGGCTTCATGATGTTGAGGTTGTCTCCATACCCGTACACGTCCATCCGCTCAATTCAGTTTCAAGCGACACTCGTCCGACCAGGCAACATGTTTCCAGTCATCAATTGTCCTATTTTGGTGTTGACGGGTCCAGGCAACCGTAAAGCCTTGTGTCGTGCAGTCATCAATGGTACACGAGTGGGCCTTCGGCTCAGTAAGCTCATATCTACGACGTTTCGTTGAATGGTTCGCACGCTGATACTCGATGGCCCAGCATTAAAATCTGCAGCAATTTGCGGAAGGATTGCACTTCTGTGACGTTGAACGATTCTCCTCAGTCGTCGTTGGTCGCGTTCTTGCAGGATCTTTTTCCGGGCACAGCGATGTCGGAGATCTGATATTTTACCGGTTTCCTCATGTTCACGGAACACTCATGAAATGGTCGTACGGGAACATCCCTACTTCACCGCTACCTCAGAGATGCTGTGTCCCATCGCCCGTGCGCCGACTATAACAGGACGTTCACACTCACTTAAATCTTGATAACCTGCCATTGTAGCAGCTGTAACCGATCTAACAACTGCGCCAGACACTTGTTGTCTTATGTAGGCGTTGTCGACCGCAGCGCCGTATTCTGCCTGTTTACGTATCTCTGTTTACATATCTCTGTATTTGAATACGGATGCCTATAACAGTTTCTTTGACGCTTCAGTGTATTATAGACAGTTGCACTTCTAAATGCGTTCCTGTTCTGGTCTGTAACATCTAACATCCTGTGACACAAGATACCGGTTACTCCACTTTCACAGGTGTCTGTGGCGCGCTGTCATATTTTTAGCAAGTAGCCGGGTATGGACTGTTTAGATCCCTTCTTCGGCAGTAAGTGTCTCATTCTTGTTTTTTCTGTTATGTTAGGAAGGAGGAACTGGTATGTTCTTCCCCCTGATTCTGCCATGTCCCAGATTCCTTGCTATTATCTATCAATGTAAGCTTTTATTTCGTTGTTCTATGTAGCTCTTGTGCCCAATATCTCCTTTCCTTATCATATTCGTGCTTTCTGCGCCAATACTGTGTACCTCTGTATCTTACTGCTATGTGTAGAGGTGACAAGTCTGACATCACCAGCGCTGCCTCAGGCGGTGTTGTTCCATACGCGCCTGTCAGCTGCCTGAGTACAATCCTCTGTAGAGCCTGTGTTGTCCTCACCTGTCTGGCTCTACTTGCCCAAACGCTCGACCCGTACCCCAAAATAGCGAGTTAGACTGTGTTGTGGTACGTTCCTACTGCACTCAGTGGCAGCTGAAAACTTCTTTGGCCAATTTTGTTATTTTATTTAGGTTTTAATGCCTTCCAGGTAGACGATTTCTACATTCGCAGGAAAGTTTTGTTTTTCGTCGATGTTAATTACAAGGTGCTTCAATGAAATGAAATGAGCGTATGTCACCGTTGGCTGGGAGGCCCCATCTGGGGAAGATCAGCCGCCAAATGCAAGTCTTATTTCAATCGACGCCCATAAAGATGGCAAACATCTACACAAGTCATATTTAAAAGTATAAAAAAGAGTTTGTTGAGAATTTTTGTTCTGGGTGTTGTTGTTGTTGTTGTTGTGGTCTTCAGTCCTGAGACTGGTTTGATGCAGCTCTCCATGCTACTCTATCCTGTGCAAGCTTCTTCATCTCCCAGTACCTATTGCAACCTACATCCTTCTGAATCTGCTTAGTGTATTCATCTCTTGGTCTCCCTCTACGATTTTTACCCTCCACGCTGCCCTCCAGTACTACATTGGTGATCCCTTGATGTCTCAGAACATGTCCTACCAGCCGATCCCTTCTTCTGGTCAAGTTGTGCCACAAACTTCTCTTCTCCCCAATCCTATTCAATACTTCCTCATTAGTTATGTGATCTACCCATCTAATCTTCAGCATTCTTGTGTAGCACCACATTTCGAAAGCTTCTATTTTCTTCTTGTCCAAACTATTTACCGTCCATGTATCACTTCCATACATGGCTACACTCCATACAAATACTTCCAGAAACGACTTCCTGACACTTAAATCTATACTCGATGTTAATAAATTTCTCTTCTTCAGAAACGCTTTCCTTGACATTGCCAGTCTACATTTTATATCCTCTCTACTTCGACCATCCTCAGTTATTTTGCTCCCCAAATAGCAAAACTCCTTTACTACTTTAAGTGTCTTCCTTTACTACTTTAAGTGTCTCATTTCCTAATCTAATACCCTCAACATCACCCGACTTAATTCGATTACATTCCATTATCCTCGTTTTGCTTTTGTTGATGTTCATCTTATATCCTCCCTTCAAGACACCATCCATTCCGTTCAACTGCTCTTCCAAATCCTTTGCTGTCTCTGACATAATTACAATGTCATCGGCGAACCTCAAAGTTTTTATTTCTTCTCCATAGATTTTAATACCTACTCCGAATTTTTCTTTTGTATCCTTTACTGCTTGCTCAATATAAAGATTGAATAACATCGGGGAGAGGCTACAACCCTGTCTTACTCCCTTCCCAACCACTGCTTCCCTTTCATGTCCCTCGACTCTTATAACTGCCATCTGGTTTCTGTACAAATTGTAAATAGCCTTTTGCTCCCTGTATTTTACCCCTGCCACCTTTAGAATTTGAAAGAGAGTATTCCAGTCAACATTGTCAAAAGCTTTCTCTAAGTCTACAAATGCTAGAAACGAAGGTTTGCCTTTACTTAATGTTTCTTCTAAGATAAGTCGTAAGGTCAGTAGTGCCTCACGTGTTCCAGTATTTCTACGGAATCCAAACTGATCTCCCCCGAGGTCGGCTTCTACCAGTTTTTCCATTCGTCTGTAAAGAATTCGCGTTAGTACTTTGCAGCTGTGACTTATTAAACTGATTGTTCGGTAATTTTCACATCTGTCAACACCTGCTTTCTTTGGAATTGGGATTATTATATTCTTCTTGAAGTCTGAGGGTATTTCGCCTGTTTCATACATTTTGCTCACCAGATGATAGAGTTTTGTCAGGACTGGCTCTCCCAAGGCCGTCAGTAGTTCCAGTGGAATGTTGTCTACTCCGGGGGCCTTGTTTCGGCTCAGGTCTTTCAGTGCTCTGTTAAACTCTTCACGCAGTATCGTATCTCCCATTTCATCTTCATCTACATCCTCTTCCATTTCCATAATATTGTCCTCAAGTACATCGCCCTTGTATAGACCCTCTATATACTCCTTCCACCTTTCTGCTTTCCCTTCTTTGCTTAGAACTGGGTTTCCATCTGAGCTCTTGATGTTCATACAAGTGGTTCTCTTATCTCCAAAGGTCTCTTTAATTTTCCTGTACGCAGTATCTATCTTACCCCTAATGAGATAAGCCTCTACATCCTTACATTTGTCCTCTAGCCATCCCTGCTTAGCCATTTTGCACTTCCTGTCGATCTCATTTTTGAGACGTTTGTATTCCTTTTTGCCTGCTTCAGTTACTGCATTTTTATATTTTCTCCTTTCATCAATTAAATTCAATATTTCTTCTGTTACCCAAGGATTTCTACTAGCCCTCGTCTTTTTACCTACTTGATCCTCTGCTGCCTTCACTACTTCATCCCTCAAAGCTACCCATTCTTCTTCTACTGTATTTCTTTCCCCCATTCCTGTCAATTGTTCCCTTATGCTCTCCCTGAAACTCTGTACAACCTCTGGTTCTTTCAGTTTATCCAGGTCCCATCTCCTTAAATTCCCACCTTTTTGCAGTTTCTTCAGTTTTAATCTACAGGTTATAACCAATAGATTGTGGTCAGACTCCACATCTGCCCCTGGAAATGCCTTACAATTTAAAACCTGGTTCCTAAATCTCTGTCTTACCATTATATAATCAAGCTGATACCTTTTAGTATCTCCAGGGTTCTTCCATGCATACAACCTTCTATCATGATTATTAAACCAAGTGTTAGCTATGATTAAGTTGTGCTCTGTGCAAAATTCTACCAGGCGGCTTCCTCTTTCATTTCTTAGCCCCAATCCATATTCACCTACTACGTTTCCTTCTCTCCCTTTTCCTACACTCGAATTCCAGTCACCCATGACTATTAAATTTTCGTCTCCCTTCACTATCTGAATAATTTCTTCAATTTCTGGGTGTATGTGTATATAAATCCTCTTTAAAGTACAAGCAAAAACTTGTTGAAAGTTATTGCTCATATTTTTTTTATAATAAACCCTTGGTTTAGCTTTCTGTTATTTCATTGTTATTATTTACAGTCGAATCTGATCCATACAAATGATTATACTCGTGCAATTATTCAAAAAGGAGGAGCTGGAATTAATTTGTTATAAAAAATTGCAGGCATTGAAATATGAAGATTTACACTTAATGTAAGACAGCTAATTGTTTACAATGTACAGATATACCTATATTAAATGTTCCTCTTTCGAAAAGAGTAGATGCATTTACACATCAGGCAGGTATGCATCAGCATAACATGAGCTGATCAGCATGAAACATTGTTGCAACGTGCTTGCAATGTTGGTACAGTATGCATACAACATTAGTATGATGTGTAGTGATGAGCAATAAACCAATAAAAACGACTAGATTCATGCCACTGCTCAAAAATTTTTAGTTGGCATTAATGTACTATAGCGAAGAAACAAGAAGTCCTACACTTAAAATCAAAAAAAAAAAATTTACCTCCCTTGCACATGTCTTTTTCCACAAGAATCCATGCATTTATACCAGGTGTGTCAAATAAAGTGGCCCAGAGAACAGAGTTCTAGGAAACAAAGGTACACACCAGAGAAAAGGAAATACACTACTACCATGACTATAGCAGATGTTGAAAGCGACCACCATTCATCTCTTGGCACTTTTACGCCCTGTTGAGTAAGTTGCTGAAGGCGAATTGAATCTGGACTCCTGGAACCGCTGCAGTCTCATCCGAAATGTTCTGCAGCACTTCTTCAAGACTATGAGGCTTGTTGCGATATGCCTTACACTTCACAGCTCCCCACACAAAGCAAACACACACTCACGGATGAGGTGACATGGGTGCCCACCTAAGGCCACCACTAGACTGACCTTCGCACTGTCCCACTCACACTGACACAGCCCGCACTATGCTCCGAACCAGTGTGGACCACGTGGCGGGCATACACGTGTTGTGCATGTTATGGGCTGTGATTTTATGCGTACATTCCCTTCCAGTCGTATCCATTCGTCCAGACCGCTTTTATTTGCCCCACCGTCTGAATCTGGCTGCTGCAGAAAGTCGAAAATCTGTTGTTACTAAAATGACAGATGAAGACTTCATTAATCTTCAACCACTAAACCAGTACTTTAGGAACACTGTACCAGGTATACGGGGAATGCAGGTACTCCATGTATTCTGCCTTACCAGAAACTGCCAATGAAAAAACAAAGAACAGGAAAAACGCCTAAACAACTTCCCAGTCTTCAATCCATTGCCATGAAACCAAAGCTAAAATACACAAAATATGTGTAACTTAGGAAGTCGAGATGAGGGGAACACTTAGCATGGAAGGTCAAGGCCCCTACTAAGTCACTCCTTAACACAACAACTACCGCATCAATTAATAACAATTTTTCCTAACAAGCTTATATAAAACAAATTAGAGTAAAAAACAACACGTGGCCATTCATAAATATGGTGCAAATGGCTCTGAGCACTATGGGAATTAACATCTAAGGTCATCAGTCCCCTAGAACTTAGAACTACTTAAATCTAACTAACCTAAGGACATCACACACATCCGTGCCTGAGGCAGGATTCGAACCTGCGACCGTAGCGGTCGCGCGGTTCCAGACTGAAGCACCTAGAACCGCTTGGCCATTGTGGCCGACGGCCGTTCTTAAGACAATATCAAATGTACAATTACAACAACTTAGTGGAGATTTCAATACTTAAGAAACAAATTACAATCTGAAGGTGATTTTGCAAGGTGGGACATATGTTCCACGCCCCTTTTTTAAGAAAGGCAATAATCAATAATATGAAAATGATTTACAAAGCACACCTGTTCATTACGAACCCAAATAACACAAGGAACACAACAAGTTAATTAAAGCAATTGATTCCCAAGCAATTAAAAACCCCTTTTATATATATAAAATAGGTTCAATAACTAGCAAATGGACACGACGCCAGGCTGCCCTGGGCAAAAGGTGACTTAACTTAAAATGCCGGAAGCAGCAGACCAGCTGTCCAAAACAACACCTAAACGCTGGGGTCCAACCGAGAGTCACTTCCCATTACATTAGATGACACAACACAGCTTCTGTGCACCGAAGCAGAACGGGCGCCACTTCAACACATCCCAACTCGCAGAAAAACTGGAACACAAACAGACTGCAGAAAACACGGCACACACCAAGCAAACATCAATTAATATAAGTTAAGAACCAATAAATAAAAATATAATTTAAAGAAAACAATAAGTGCTTTAAATAAAACGACTAAAATTTTGCAGCAATATCAATGCTGTAAAATATTTAAACTAAGACTTGTACACAAATGCAATGTTAGAAAATAATGTCAAACTTTTACACTCTCGCAGTTAGGCACCTAATATTTGCACATATCATTAAGGCCGACAATGTGTAGAAAGATGAAATGGAAATAACTTCAAGATAATATTACGTTATTCAAATGCACAACTTCAGCACAAACTAGGTTTTGTGCACTTTAATTTCCTTACATAGGTCTGCAATATAAGTGCCAATAGTGTAAGCTTGCTATGCAGAAAATTACAACTAGACTGTGCACTAATATCTTCAATAGCTTACAATTACTACATCTTTTTGGGACGCTGATTTCCTTAAAGGAAGTAGTGACTGCTGGTCTCCTTGCGATCACACACCTTGCTGGCTGCTGAACAACACATACATTAGGACAACAAACCAACCAACCAACAAGTGACAGTCGCTGCAACACAAATGGTTCCACGAAACGAAGCACCAAAACCACTTATACCTCCGATGGAGAGCGTTGCTCGAGATGAACTCTAGGAAATGGTCTGTCCAAGGAAACAGGTACCAAAGCAAGGCGACGAGCAGCACCCGAAGCTGACATCAGGCAGGGGCACCACAAAAACTGGCGACCGTCCTGCAATGTAGACCGGCTGCGACGCTGCTGGCTGAGCCACCGTGTTTTGCTCCTTCGTCCCCTCAAACACGCCGTGGTGCCTCGTAGCGAGTCCCACGACCAACTCCCCGACCGCAAATACCCGCCGCCAGATCACAACAGGGGCAAAGATCGTAGTACAGTCGGGTAATCGATAGTCGTGCCAAAGAGCTGGTGTGCCAGAAAAGGCGCACTGCGGCTCAATATGAAGACCTGATGGAACTTCTGCAATTTGTGCCACCGATACACCACCAATTTTACAAACGTTTATTCCATGAAACAAAGACTGGTGAACCATTTGCACCTAGTACTCGTGTGGATAATGATCGTGAAGTCACTACGGACTTGGGAACAACATCTATGAGACAGAAGATAATTGTGATACGTGTTGAGAAGTGTTAAACCCGAATAATTGTATTTTGCAAATCAATCAGTACGCTATTGATGCAATACTGTATCCTGTTATAACAATAAATGTCTGTTATGTTGAGTACGTACTCTGAGGATTATCATTTTATTCTATTGCATGTGAGAGGTAAAGGGGTCTAAGCTAGGTTGGATACGCCCACATAAGGCACGCGATCTCTACACGATGTGCTTACTTCATCGATTTCTTAGCCACTGGTGCCCCCAATACTTATCTTCTCACATTAAACACCTATCATCATTCCACAACCGCAATACCAGATCGGATACGTCTAGTATCTTGGCTGTACCTTTACATAACACAAAATCTTTCTCTGTGTCATTCTCCATCTGAGCCATACGACTATGGAACGCGCTCCCCTGTGATCTGCGTCTTATCCAGAACCATATAACATTCAAGAGGGAACTCAAGACTTACATATTAGGGACGGTATAGCCACCATTGTCGTGCCCCTCTCATCTTTTTCTTTCTCCTCTCCATCATAGCTTCGAATTTTACCATTCTATTTCTCTTCCTCTAACCTATCTACCTCTTCTATATCTCTTTCACCCCATTCTATCGTCTTATGTCTCTGCTTGATGAGAATAACTCACAAGCTGCAAGAATATAACGAGAAAATTCCCAACTAGTAATAGGACTGGCATTCATAAAAGAAAAAATATGTTTACTTTCCTATACATAGTCATTACTATTATTATTATTCTTGATTGTTATAATTATTTTTTGATTGTTATAATTATTATTGTACTACTTTTATAATCTCTATTTTTTTTCTGTAACATTAATACTGTATAACATGTTATATGTCCTTAATGTTCTGTAGAAACTGAAATTTGTTGAATCTGAGTATGCCTGGTTAGGTGTAAGAGAGGGCCTGATGGCCCTAATCTTGCGAGGTAAAATAAATGCATAAATAAAAATAAAATAAATAAGTGCGTATTGTCCATTCTTTGTACCTATCAACTATAAACCGGGTACGCTACGTATTTATTGTCAGTTGTAATAAAGGTTGTGGACCCGACTATTCGTCTGAAATGTTCGAAATGGCGAAAATCTCGTGTCCCCTCCTAGGAAAACCGTTAAACTTTGACTGGCGTTTTCTCTAAACTATTATTTTATCACTTAAATCCCTTGACCTCTGGGGTCCTCTTTTGTATAATCACCAGATAGTGGGCACAAAGTTGCATTAACATAGAGGAGGAAAATTTGGATAAGATGCGGGAGGCCCGTGAGCGCGTGGAAGTCGAGCGTGTGACCTTGGAGTGGCCGCGAGCCAGCGGCGTGGCGGCCAACACGAGGGCCACAGGGATGGACAGGGAGCAAGGGCACGTGGAGGCTGCGCGCAAGGCGAGACCAGCCCAGGCGAGGCGGCCGCGGCCGCGGCCAGAGGGACAGAGCGCGAGCCACGGCAGTGCCACTAGAGATTCGCACTCTGAGTGAACTAGCCGAAGGAAGCAACAAAGTGGGGAAAGGTTTTAACAGACTGCTCGTTTTGACGAACAGAATACTAAGTTGGAACAGCAAAGCAGAAGCAAAAGTGATATGCATGTCGCGTTTAATGCAGCGTAGGCTGAAATAAACAGACGTTTGGACTAGCAAAAACAGCTGCTGCGCAGGAAATTCGCGTATCAGCACAAAGCGATAGGTGTACGGTTTGAGGAAATTAACAGCCAACAAAGTCACTATGACAAAATCGTGAGTAGGCTACATGATTTAATCTAAGCAGTCGAGAAAACTCACATTATGTGTCAAGAGAGAATCAGATCGCACTCAGCCAACAGCGGTTAGTGACTGCCAAGAAGTTCAGTCACTACTGAAACCCAACCAACCTCAGGAGGATATCAACCACCGGAATCGGGATATCTTGGCCAATAATGTAAAATGATATTATGCACAGGAATAGTGCAGCTACTTCATGGAGCAGCAGTGAAGCAGGCACTGCCATAAAAACATGCGGTACTGAGTCAGAAGAAATTAGAGACTTAGAGGAGCGATTATGTAATGTTAGAAGACCTCCTGAAGAAACAGTTCCAACAGTTCGCACAAAATCGATACAGATGGACGAGCAAGGGTGTCAAGATCATTTGGTCTTTGTTTTAAGCTAGGATATTTGAAAATAGAATGCCATCTTCATGGAGAGACAACATGAATATGCGCTTTCTACATAGGCATTTGCGAGATGAGGCAAGTGCAAGAATGCAAGTCACCACCCACGTCTGTGTCACGTTCCAGGACTTCTGTCTCGCGTTTCTGGTCGATAAGCATCCAAGATAGAATATAACTGAATATTTTGAAGAAAGACATATGTCAGAATAGTCCTGAACGGAACCCTTTCCGTTATGTTCTCAAGATAGGTAATCAATATTTGGATACCCCGTATGAAGGTACGGAATTGATTAGGATATGTCTCATGAAGTTATCTCCGAGAATGTGGAGAGAGATTGCAAAATCTGGACGAAATATACAGGATGTTGTGCCGTTCCAGCAGCTGTTGCAAGAATTACGGGAAGAGATCGGCCACAGGAGTACTAACGAAATGAGAAACGATGACCAAGTGGATCACTACAATAATGAGTGAGAGCCAAGGAACAGAGGAACCAATTACGTGCCATACCGACGTTTTAATCCTTTCTGCGTCTGTGATTCCAGAGCGCAATATTAAGTATTCCTGGCTTCTTTGAGCTACCGCATTTTTTAGTGAACAACGTGTGTTCTGTTTTGTTTTGTTCTGTGTATACTACAAGTGTCGGCTAGTTCCTCAAGGAGAAGGGAAAGAAATACGGTAAGTTTACGATACAGTTATGTATACATTTTTCAGTAATTATTACGTAATTTCTAATGACTCCCTTTGGAGTCACTGACGCAGTAGTATGTATGAGATATGCAAAAATAAATTTGTATCGTAAGAGTGTACTGAGTTCGTTCTTATACAATGTTTCATACTTTTCATTCTTGCATCATATTTTCTTTACAGGTCAAGCGTCAACAACATCAAGCTCTACGGGGATTTTCTTTTGCATGCCGATGAATCTGAAATATCAGACGACGAAATTATTTTGGATGGTGAAATTGATGATGATCCATCAGAGCAACAAGCACTGCCTCAACAGATAGAAATTGAACTGGACAGTTTAGATCATCCTCTGACTGATGATGAAACTCCCATAGCTGTACAGTTTGAAACCTTAGGAGCGGTAAATGCAAAGTGCCCGAGCTATACGTGAGTATGGAAGGATCTGCAGGCTATGGATGTTCGGTCTGCTGTGTGCTTTTCAGATCCACAAGTGAAGAACGTACTCTTCTCCAGTATTTTGAAAGTTCTATTGATAAGATTACAATTGACCATTTAGTTACACAGACTAATCTATACTCAAGTGCTAGAGCAAAGTATAAACGCTAGTGACAATGAAATGAGGCAGTTCATTGGCATTCATTTACTAAGTGGTATTCTGAGTGTCCCCAGTTACAAGATGTATTGGGCAAATGACATAAGAAATCAGGTAGCTGACTTGATACCACACCATCGATGCTACAAGTTGCGGAGGTTATAAGAGGTCCATGACTAAGGAATTTATTGCTAGCGCACTCGAGCAGATGTAATCTCGATGGATTGCTCACGCGCTGCCTGCGATATGTAAGCTATAAGAGAATCTCAGACCAGAGAGCAGTATTAGCTGCATTAGGAACTGAGTGGCAGTAGGAGTAAGTAGTGTGTATGAAGTGGGCTGGGCCGGTCGTGGGGAGCGATGGCGGTGCCTGAGCGATGTAGTATAAGGTAAAAGCAGCCTCGAGCATATGTAGTATTGTTATTGTTATATTAAGTCCCATGTAAATGTTTTAAAAATCTCTTAATAATAATCTTTCTCATAAAAAGTAACTTTTGACAATCCTTCATCTCAATTTAAAGAATTTACTAATTTCTCCAATCCATGGTCATCCCAATTATTGTAAAGAAAAATCAGTTGTTTCCTTTTATACATGACAAATCTATCGGCCAGCATTGCACTAGGCTGTGCCAGAAAAATTTCTTATAGGAGCATATATATATGCGTTATCTGGCGACTTCATTGAGATAAGTTTTTTCAATTTATTCAGAATGAATTTCAGGGCCATGACGCAGCACTACTGACGTCCAAAATTTATCAGTTTAAATTCACAGTCAATAATTGAAAGGTTATAAGTGAGCCACAATTTTATTGAGAGGTTAGTCATTTTATTATTCCAAGGTTACGGAAGTGAACTGTTGGTAGGTTCGCCTGTAACGCAGAAACTAAAATTTATTTGCCGCTTTTGACCTCAGGGGATTCATTACGCTTCGATGAGTATGTGCTGTAGCGTGCACAGGGCCCCGAGCCGTAGTAGTGCTATTTCTTCTTTAGTTTTCTGCACTGCTGCCTACTCTTCTACTATCCTTTATATCTATCAAAGCAGCTCTTCAACTATCGATCTATCTAGGGTTAGGAATGAGTAAAGAAAGCCTGATATGACAAGTTTTACCTGAAAGTGACAGTTTTCATTAGACACTTTCGAAATGGCAAGAACTAACAGCATAATTTTAATAACAGACAAAATTATAATTATCAGTATCGTCATAATTATCAGCAACGGCAAACATATTTTGGCAACAATAGAGGGTTTTCCCCATAACAGCAACAAAACCAGCCGGTTAGCATACCTTACCAACAATGTTATGTACAAGGTCAACCAAGCTTTAATGTTTCGCGGCCTACACGTATAGCGTCGACTCCACCAAATAGTAACGCACAGTAACAAGGAAATCATTACGTACAGGAGACACATCATTTCAACTCCTATAGCAATGCGCCGTATATTAATGACTATTATGACAGACGTAAAAGTAATGAGCACAGTTTTCAGCATAACAGTCGGTCTTACCAGCAGCAGAATCCGCAACAACAGATTATCATGAATGAACCAGACAGTCGGTATCATCCCGAACCTAATACGTCAGGAAGAAATAACAGAACAGTGCAAATAGTCGAAATGCCACAGCATCCTCCTGCAAATAACAGCACGTCAGAAAGAATTTGACTAGATACAGTACAGGTTGCATCTTCCAACAACGTAAGCACTACTTTTGACACACAAAATCTTGTTCACGAAAATGTTATTACTTTTGATGACATCCGTGACACACATTTGCATGAAAAACCAGTTATTCAAAAAACCATTTCCCACCCTGTCATTGAAGTAAAGATTGGATCATCCACATTTTCGGCAGTAATCGATTCTGGATCACCTATGTCAGTTATAAATGAAGAAACTTTCAACGAATGTAACAAAGAGAACACTTATCCTACGTTACCAATAGGCAAAATTAAAGTTAAAGGAGCAGTATCTGGTAAAGGAGTAGATGTAAAATTACAGACACACTTATCTTTTGTATTGCAGGTCATACGTTCCACTCAAATTTTTGGATTGTTCCCTTATTGACAACAGACGTTACTTTAGGTACGAATTTTTTGGTATAACATGACGCAATTATTGACTTTCAAAATTCCTATTTAATGTTAAAGGATGAAACAGTACAACTGACATTAGAATTTCAGTACGCTTTATCTACAGATGAACAGGCAATTAATCGAACAGAGGTCATTTCTACATTGCGTAACACGGACTGTCATTCCACTTTGTTCACAGATACGTACGTACACAACTAAAATACACCAGACGAGCAACGCAAATACAGACGAGGAACGTAGGCTACTCAACTACGCAAAATTCTTTTACAGCAAGCTCCAGTTTTTGACAACATTCTTGGTACTATGTCCGGTTTTATGTATGAATTTCAAGTTAAACAGCATGACACATTTAAAGTTATACATTATCCTATTCCGTATGTCCACAGAGAACAAATTAGGAAAGAATTGCAAGCTATGCTTGACCAAGGAATTATTGAACCGGCAGTTAGTCCGTATATAAACCCGCTCCACATTGTTAAGAAAAAGGATACCTCACTTCGCCTCGTACTTGATTCGCGTCATGTCAACGACGTTAGTATTAATGAAACAGGTCGCCCACAGGCACTAGAAGAACTTCTACAGAAATTTCATGGCACTGCTATTTATTCCACATTAGATTTGAAATCGGGATTTTGGCAAATTCAGCTCCATCCGAACTGCAGAAAGCACACAGCATTTCTCTTTTCATGATTGTTATCAATTTTGCAAATTACCGTTCGGTTTAACAATTTCTTCAGAAGCATTTATTCGCGGTTTAAATACCATACTTCCGACAGAACTTAAAGATAGAATCACTACATGTGTAGACGACATCCTAATTGCAGAAGCTAACTGGTCTGAACATAATTTGATTCTTGAACAACTGTTGCAAACTTTTCGTGCACAAGGACTCACAGTTAATCTTAGCAAATCGCACTTTGGCAAAACTTCTATAAAATTTCTTGGACATGTAATTTCAGCAGAAGGCCTTGCGCCTGACCCGGAAAAACTTCAAGCTTTACGTGACGTGACTGTTCCAACGACGAAGAAACAACTACGCAGCTTTTTGGGATTAATTAACTTTTTCCACAACATTATTCATTACTCTGCTTTAGACACCCCTAGATTATGCCAATTGACGGGTAAAAACGCTATTTGGTCCTGGGATAACCAAGCACAGTCTGAGTTTGTTAGTCTGAAGCATGCCTTGTTGAATGCACCACTTTTATCACACCCAGATCTTACAAGAAATTTTTCCATTGCTACCGACAGTTCCAACACTGCTTTAGGCGTACACAGTTTTCAGGAAATTGGAGAAGACGGTACTACAGTAATTAAAAACATCGCCTTTGCAAGTCCCATTCTGTCACCTGCTGAGCGCAATTATTCTGTTACAGAACTTGAAACATTATGTGTTGTATGGGCATACTACCGTTTACACAGATCATAGAGCTATACAGTTTTTACTTTCCGCTAAATTTACACACGACAGGTTAAGCAGATGGAAACTTTATTTACAGGAATTTAATTTTACAATTGTTCACATTCCCGGTACACAAAATATTGTAGCAGACGCACTATCCCGTTATCTCAGCAACAATCAGCAAAACATCGCAACCAACTTCTGCGAAGCAAATTCTAGCATCATGTATATTCAACGAATTGCATTTGAAAATTTCATTTCGTCGTCGGATTTTCTCTGCCTCGTGATGACTGGGTGTTGTGTGATGTCCTTAGGTTAGTTAGGTTTCAGTAGTTCTAAGTTCTAGGGGACTGATGACCATAGATGTTAGACCCATAGTGCTCAGAGCCATTTGAACCATTTTTTGAACCATTTCGTCGTCATTGCGAGACATGGCACAAGAGCAGAGCAAAGACAACGTATGGAAAGAAATTAAACACCTTTGGCAAGATAGGAATAACGTTACCATTAGAAACCATTATACTGTACGCAAGAACATTCTGTTTCGCCGCTCTCACACTGACAGCAACAACTGGTTATTATGTATTCCTGACGAGCTTTTTAACAAATTAATTTGGTATACTCATTTAAGTTACGCACATTATGGAGAAAGAAAATGTTTTGTTATACTGAGACAGGACTGTTATTTTGCTGACATGGAGAAATGTATTCGACGAGTTTCAGCGTCATGTAAAATCTGCCAGAAAGCTAAATCAGACACGACTTCACACATTCCTCCGTTACATCCCATTGTACCGATTAAATTGAGACACATGGCCGCTGTAGACATATTTGGTCCGATTCCCAGAACTAATAGAGGTTTTTGTTACATCTTCGTCGCTGTTGAACTCACTTCGAAATTTGTTACCTTCACTCCATTACGCAAAGCTACTGCTAAATCTATTTCGAATGCATTTGTAAAACATTTTTTATTTCATTTAGGGCTTTTATTGAAAGTAATTTCCGACAATGGATCACAATTTCGATCTGCGATGTGGACACATATGTTACAAGCTAGAAACATTTATCCGATCTATATATCCAGGTATCACGCTTCTTCGAACCCTTCTGAACGACTGATGAAAGGAATCTATGTAGAATATACTGCCATAAAACATATATTGATTGGGACACACACATACTCTCATTCCAGTATGTAATTAACTCCATACCAAATGAATCTACTATGCTATCTCTGACTGTTATATTGAAAAATGTTGAACCACCTAACAAAATTAAAGAATTAGTATCTTTTCCTACATCCCTTCGACTACGCCACCATGAAATAATTGACATTGCGCTCAACAACATCAAACGTGCTGCAGAACGGCAGAGAAGACAGCAAAAGCAGGTTTGTACATGACATGACTTTCTCATTGGACAGAAGATATTAGAACGTACACATTATTCATCCAACAGAGGAAAAAGTAGATGCAGTAAATTTGAGCTTCTATACACAGGTCCATATAGAATTCGCAGCATTCCTCACTCCAATGTAGTACACATCGAAACTTTGAGAACCAGGAAAAGCAAGGGCAATGACTATATTTCCAATATTAAACCCTTTATTGAATGAACATACTTTATGATTTATCTCACTGTAATGCCATTTCCAGTTATTAATATGACCACTTACTGATGATGATCATATTTTTTCTTGGCAAGTGCCCAGCAAGGTATGGTTAGCAGGTCGCTTTTCTTGTCGTTACATATGAGACCGTGCACATTTTCCATTTTCTTGTGTATGTATGATTGTTTTCCTATTGAAAGTAGAATTTTTGTCTGTATGCACTATGAAATCTTTAAGATGTAGCAATCAAGTTGGCTTTAATATTTTCGCCTTGTGATATCTCAATATCTTCACTATTCTACATTTTTTGTTACTACATTATGATACTGTGTGTACATTTTTTTCACTTGAAAATTGTCTATGGTTTTGACCTAATAAGTTTTCTGTCATGCTATGCTGTATGCTTAGTCATATCACTAGAAACAAGTTTTCATTTAATGGGTATACGATTTAAATGCAAGATATTAATCCTTATTCATCATTTTCAGAAAGCAATACCATGTAAAAGAAATAAATTATATAACCACAGTGGTTTACTATGAAATGGAAATTTTACCATCAGAATGAAATAAAGAAAATGCAATACCTTGTCATGAAGAGTAAATGGATCAGAATTAACAAGCATTAACAAGAATATACTATACACACTGTATAATAGCCATTTTAACTAATTATTTTTCTTTCAGAATACGAGGCGATTGTTGCAGGCTGTCAGACAGAACTACACATGTTAATTTTAGTGAAGAAATATGCTAGAAGTAAGAAACTTTATAATATATGAAGTAATGAATGATAATGAATAGTTGTATGAGGAGAATGGTAAAATGAATATGAATAATCAAGTGTCTATTTTTTGCAGATGATAACAAATGATGATGAATACTAGTATGAAGAATATGGTAATATGAATAATATAGTTTTTCTTTGCAGTTTTTCTTTGAAGTTTATATATATTTTCTATTAGTTAAAGATGCTATATAGTTATTTAAGTATTTGTTGCAGTTCCTTTTGACAGTGTGTCATATGTCACATAGTATAATGACTGAATGTTTTGGGAAAGACAGCTAGAGTACATACCTATTAAGTACACGTTTCACTGGCTGTTAATTCGAAGTTTACTACTTTTCAGCATAATATACATTTTTCTTTCAGGTCAATAATCGATTTTCTATTTTTTCCAGGAGAAGCTTTTCATGATATTAATATGCTATAAGCAGTTAGTTATTAAACCTGTTCTAGTACTTGCATTTTTTTACCCAGTTGTGTGTGTCATTCATGAATGTGATCACATATACTCTACTTGTTTCATAACCTTGCTACAGGTGATTCATGACGAATGACGTTAATAATCCTTATTTCCAGCAATAAGTCAAAAGCAAATAATTTGATACCCCAGCAATTATCGATCCCACTGCAATGCATTGCTAGCACAAAAAAATTTTATTACTAGTCCCAACTATTACCAGTATACAACTAAATAATCCTACCAGTTTAAGATATATTTCTAGTCCTAAATATAATGCAAAATTTTCAGATGTATTGATTCCATTGTGTCCGTGTATTATTGGACTAAACACCTTGAATACTAGTTCAAATGTCTTACATTTTAAATATGTCCTATGTCACTTCCATGACATAGTATACAAACAATAGCAGCTCAATGCTACATGCAATAACTCTTGTTTTGAATGGTGACTTCTGAGTAATACTGAATGATGTTTTATAATACTGCATAAATGCTATGTCAATAATTACTGTAATAAGATGACTTATGAATGATGTTCTGTAATACTTTATACATGCTACATAAATGCTTTGTAAATAGCCAATGCATGCCAATGATTACTGTAATGAGATGACTTACATATAAATGCTATGGCAATAATTACTGTCATAAGATGACTTGTGAATAATGTTTTGTAATACTCCATACATACTACATAATTGTTTAGTAATTGGCCAATGAATGCCAATGATTACTGTAATGAGATGACTTATGCATAAATGCTATGCCAATAATTACTGTAATGAGATGAATAATGAATAATTTTCTGTAATAGTCCATACATGCTACATAAATGTTCAGTAACTAGCCAATGAGTGCCAATAATTATTCAAATTGGTTGATACACTAGTGTAATTCTGAATGATAACTAGCATAAGATTTCATGTATCCTTCACCTTCTGACCTAATTACCAGCATTTACTGCAATATCCATATATCCTGTCCATCCTCGTGATCATGGAGCACTATATTTGGTTTTTGCACTAATTCTATATTGATGTAAGAGTATGAATTCTACCAGAATGTGCTGTTGACATCAAGCCGTCCACCACTCTGACCGGAGGAGATGTCATTATGGTCCTACTGTTTGGTGTACTTAATGTACTACCAAAATGATAACATACAATATTAATTCAACATTTCAGTGTCTTGGCTACAGTGATAAATACTTCACGGAAGAGAACTTCAGATTGTCTCACTTGGTGTTGTGCTTCTGTAGGAAGATATGGACTTTCAGTGCAGCTATGTGCACCCACTGTGCTACAACCATGATGCTATCCTTCCCATTTCTTTCCTAGTTCTTGTAAAATGTTAGAGATTTTTACAGTGTGTATGCACTTTATTTCATTTCTTAATGTATTCAGTTCATGTAAAAATTATGATCAGTTCTCCTATAGATGCTAAAGACTTCCACAGTGTGTGTGCACTTTATTTCACTCTTTGATATGTTTAATTCATGTAAAAGTGCTAACGACTTTTACAGTGCCTGTGCACTTTATTTCATTTCTTCATATATTCAGTTCTTGTAAAAAAATGCTAAAGACTTATACAGTGCATATGCACTTTATTTCATCTCTTAATGTATTCAGTTCATGTAAAAACGCTAAAGACTTACAGTGTGTGTACACATTATTTCATTTCTTAATGTATTCAGTTCTTGTAAAAAATTTTAAAGACTTATACAGTGCGTGTACACTTCATTTCATTTGTTAATATGATCAGTTCTCCTACAGATGCTAAAGACTTCTACAGTGTGTGTGCACTTTATTTCACTCCTTGATATGTTTAATTCATGTTAAAATGCTAAAGACTTTTACAGTGCCTTTGCACTTTATTTCATTTCTTCATGTATCCAGTTCTTGTAAAAAATGGACTTATACAGTGCATGTGCACTTCATTTCATTTGTTAATATGATCAGTTGTCCTAAATATGCTAAAGACTTGTACAGTGCATATGCACTTTATTTCATCTCTTAATGTGATCAGTTCATGTAAAAATGTTAAAGACTTATACAGTGCATGTGCACTTTATGTCATTTGTTAATATATTTTGTACTCATTGCGTATACACTTTGTGATTTCTTAATATGTTCTGTACTCAGTGCATGTGTTCCCTATTTCATTTCTTAGTATGTTCTGTACTTATATTATTTATCAATAATGTTATGTATATGTATATACTCTGTGACTGTAGACTTAGTAAACTAAATAGGTTATAGAAAAATTTGTTGCTCATTACAAGTCCAATTGACTGCCAAATTTTTGTCCCCCAGTGGAGGGTTATGTAAGAGGTCCATGACTAAGGAATTTATTGCTAGCACACTCGAGCAGATGTAATTTCGATGGATTGCTCCTGCACTGCCTGCGATATGTAAGCTACAAGAGAATCTTAGACCAGAGAGCAGTGTTACCTGCAGTAGGAACTGTGTGGCAGTAGGAGTAAGTAGTAGCGAGCAGTCGTGTGTATGAAGTTGGCTGGGCCAGTCGTGGGGAGCGATGGCAGTGCCTGAGCGATGTAGCATAAGGTAAAATCAGCCTCGCACATATGTAGTATTGTTATATCAAGTCCCATGTAACTGTTTTAAAAAATCTCTTAATAATAATCTTTCTCATAAAAAGTAACTTTTGACAATCATTCATCTCAATTTAAAGAATTTACTAATATCTCCAATCCATGGTCATCCCAATTATTGTAAAGAAAAATCAGTTGTTTCTTTTTATACATGACAAATCTATCGGCCAACATTGCACTAGGCTGTGCCAGAAATATTTATTATAGGAGCAGATATATATGCGTTATTTGGCGACTTCATTGAGGTAAGATTTTTCAATTTATTCAGACTGAATTTTCAGGGCCATGACGTGGCACTGCTGACGTCCAAAATTTACCAGTTTAAATTCACAGTCAGTAATTGAAAGCTTATAAGTGAGCCACAATTTTATTGAGAGGTGAGTCATTTTATTATTCCAAGGTTACGGAAGTAAACTGTTGGTAGGTTATGCTGAATGTGAATGCTACACATACAATTTATTTGTTGGGAGGTTACACTAAATGTGAATGTTATATATGTATTTTTAACTGTTGGGAGTTTACAAGGTATTTGCATGTGAACGACAGTGCAAATATGTTACCCAAGGATGACCTACCTCTTGACAAGTTGTTCAAGGTGAAGCCAATTTTAAATCAACTAAAGAACAGTTTTCCCAAAACTGAAGTTGAAGAATACAACAGCACCGATGAAATTATTATTGCTATAAAATCACATACTTCTATGCACTGGATAAAATCAAAGCCATACAGATGGGGGCATAAAAGTATTTGCTCAAGCTGGTGTAAGTGACTACATTTGTGATTTTGAAGACTTATGATGGCAAGGTAACAAACACAGCAAGTAATTCTGAGTTAATAATGAGTGGAAATGAAATGATGCTTCTGATTGACAACTTACACAGGCATATCAATTTCAAAGTCTTTATGGTCAACTGGATTGTTTTCTTGAACCTAATAGTAAGACTTAGAAATGAAGGAATATATATTGTGGGAATCATCAGAAAAAAAAAACAGATTGGGTGGATGCCAACTGAAAAGTGATGCAGAAGCGTTTAAATTGAGTATTGTTTGTACACTTGTAAATATCGTGACCATACACTGTACATTAGACTCAGATAGTCAAGTGTCTGTTTTGAGGGAGGACGTCTACTATTGTTGTGGGGAAAGAGACTAGTTGGCTGACATTGTCATCGTGAAGAACCAAAGTTCGGAGAGCAGTACGAGGAACGGGTGTAGATATTAGGGATCAGAGTCAGATCGATTTTAAATGCAACGGAAAAGTAATGAGAGTAGTATTCTTGACTGTTTCAAAGTTGACAGTTGAATCCATTATAATCTTAGATTTTTTTTAGTAAATGCCAGGCCACACTAAATATACGCAGTGGTTTTGCTACTGTAATAATCGATGAGGGGGAAATACACCTGGGCCTGATGACTCTTAAATGTAAATGAACCAGCGATAGTGTTCTTTAAGTTTAGGGTGAAATGCGATCATCAATGGGAACATGGTTAGCGAGAGCAGCCTGACTCACACTGTGAGTAAGCGAAAGTAAATACAGACACTGAGGAAATTTTTGGAGAGAAAATACAACACATCGAGGAAGACAGTGCACGTGGAGAATTGAAAGCAATTTCACAGAACCACAGGAGACTGTTTTCAGGGCAGATAGGTACTATCAAAAATTTCACTTATAGGTGCCAAGTAAAGCACCATAGACCATTTTTGCTACGTCCATGGATAGTTACACTTCGCAAGAGGGAAAATGTTTCTCGGGAGATCGAGTTCATGATAGAACAACGAGTAATTGAGCCAGGTCTAAGTTATTGCAATAACTCTAACCATTTTGTTCCCAAGAAAGATGGTACAGTGCAGCTTATTCTTAATTCGAGACAGCTGAATGCCATTATCTATAGCGAAACACTTCATGAATTACTGCAAAAGTTCCATGGGGTCACTGTACTCAGTCACTGTATATGAGGGCCAATTACGGGGAGATGGACATCTGCCAGTCTTGTCTAATACGTCGTATATATGGCATTTCTTTGGTGTGGACATTGCTACGTGCTTTGTAAATTGTTATTTGACCTTAATGTGTCTTCTGCCGCTTTAATTCGGTCGTTTAACCCTGTAATCCCAGAATCATCGCAGAAGAACATAACACCATATGTCGACGACATATTAATTAGCGAAAGTTCTTGGCAAGCTCACAGTGAGATCCTGGACCAATTGTTTCAAGCCTGTCACAGTTGCGGCGTTATGATTAATCAAAAAATTCCGAATTCAGAAGCAAAAATATTAAATTTCTAGGGTACATAGTGACGCCAGAAGGGATAAGGTCTGATCCCAAAAAATTAAGTAAAATTAGATAATATCCAGTTTCAAAAACGAAGAAATGACTGAGAGCCTATATATGGTTAATTTTTTATAAAAGATTCGTTAAGCTTAAGAAGATCATTACTCCACAGTTATGTGTCTTGACTGGAAATAAAGCGTTATGGATATGGGATGAGGTTTCACAAAAGAAATTTTAGTTTAAAGAAGGCATTATTGCCTACACCTCTGTTTGAGCACATGGATCTTAGTAAGTGCTTTAGCATGTTGATAGTCAGCTTCCAGGGTGGTTCGGAAGTGACATGTTTTAGGAATGGGAAGAAAATAATAAAATTGTGCATAAACCAATCTCCTTCGTTGGTGGGGCGTTTACCAAAGCTGAAGAAAATTGTATAGTTACAAAATTAGAGCGTTGGCGCTCGTATAAGGATTTGATACTATCTATTTGGAAGACTTACAGAAATATATCTGGACCACAATGCATTACAGTTCCTTTTGAGAACGAAGTTAACCCACAAGAGATTGATAAGGTAAGCCATCTTTCTTCAGGAATTTAAATTCGAAATTTTCTACCTTGTCCTCAAAATGTAGTGGCAGATCCACTATCCAGAGGTTTCATTGGACTCAATCAAAATGATAATGATAATCCCAAAGAGAATATCTATGAATTACTGTATATGAGGTGTACTACATTCGAAAATTTTCTAGGGAATGCCATGATTAAGATACGAAGTGAACAGATCAAATAGCCCAATTACCAGATAGTTAAAGAAAGGCTCACTGATCAAGTAAAGATGAGGTTCCACGAATTCTGTACGATAAAGAATGGAACACTGTGCTACTGAAAAAATTCAGACCAAGTAAACTTGGTGGTGTGTATACTGGAAGAAATGGCAGACAAGTTGACGTGGTACTACCACTTACACTATGGTAATTTTCCAGACCAAAAATGCAGTAGGAAACTGGCAGAATACGTATATTTTATTAGTATGGGGCAGAGGGTAGTAAGGGTGCTCTGTACATATACATTATGTCAGAAGGTAAGGTCTTGTACTGTCTCAAGTAAGGCTCTGCTATTTCCAGTAGTATCACCTAGAATAGAGGAATTCAGGGCTATGGAACTGTTTGGCCCATTGCCTCGAACACTGGATGGATATCAGTGCATGCTTATTGCTGTGTCTAAGTAGGTGACCTTCGTGACCTTACGAAAATCTATAATTAGGACTGTGCCGCAATTTTTGATAAATGATTTCTGAAAGATGTCGAGCATGTAGAGAAGGTGATTGCCGATAATGGACCTAAATACAGATGTAAACAATGGCAAGCTACATGAAGGAGAAGTCGTATTAGGACTGTATGTATATTCGAATTTCATACGGCTCCAGATTTGCTTGAGAGGGTTATAAAGAGTTGATTAAGCTCTATCAATTCTACTGCAATCGATACCACAGAATATGGGATGTGTTTTTGGATAACTTTCAGAACCTACCTAATGAGATGGTACATGAGAGTACGGGTATGTGTCCAACTATGGCGCTGAAGAATTGGGCACCACTTGAAAGAGTTAGAGAGTGAGTCGATTATCTTCCAAGAGGGAGGCAAAGGCATAGTGAAATTGTCAACTTAGCTATCAAGGCGGTACAGAGAGACGTTCTGAATCGGCAGAAGAAACAAAAGGATGGGATACGCCGAATAGCATAAAAAATTGGAAACAGAGTGTTGATTAAAGGTCATCATTTATCTAAGACACATAGGTTTCCTGTTAGCAAATTTTTTAATGCTTATGTTGGACCATTGCAAATTAAGAAAGTAGTTCACGAGAATGCCATCGAGGTCGAAACGATTTGAGATAGAAAGTTATGAAGTTTGCACGAAATTTCGAACGTAAAGTTGTTCAGAGAATAAGATTTAGCAAGAACATGCCGATTTTGGTCAGATGATTGATGTCAAGGATTCTGGAATAATCGATTTTTGAGTGTTTGGTGAGTGAATGAGAAGTAATTGTTGATTATTAATGCTGTCGATACGGAAGGAGGACACACTAGAGGATATTTGAGGTGTATCGATAAAGGGAGATCTAATGATGAAGAGTTGTGTTGGTAGGGCCGAAAGTGCGCCGGTCTGGAGATGAGGTTTTTGTGAGATTGATAAGGAGTTTAGGAGTTTGAGGAATACAGAATGCCTTGTAATTTGTTCCAGAGAAGGTAATCGTGTGTTCCAGACGCTGTAAAAGCATAAAAAGAGAAAACCACAGAAAAGATGAGTAGCTGAACAGGTGATGAAGCACAATAAAAAGAATCGCGAGACCCACATATCACGTGAAACTGACCATGTGGTGGTGTTTTCAAATATTTCAATGAAAAAACTAACATCGTGTGTGAATTTATGTGTGGTTTCTTGTTAGCAGCTTCTCGTAAATCTTTATATAACAGGTGATGACGATGATGCCAACTTTATAAAGCTCCAGGTGTAATAGTGATAGGAATCGCTAGTAAAGTGACTGGAGATAAAGATGAACCATGGTTTTGAAAAGATAATTAGTAGTGTGAGACTCGTATTACCAGGAAGCAGTGCCGGCCATTGTAGCCGAGTAGTTCTAGGTGCTTCAGTCTGGAACCACGTAACTGCTACGTTCGCAGCTTCGAATCCTGCCTTGGGCATGGATGTGTGTGATGTCCTTAGGTTAGTTAGGTTTAAGCAGTTCTAACGGACTGATGACCTCATATGTTAAGTCCCATAGTGCTCAGAGCCATTTTGAACCAGGAAGCAGTCTCAATACATGAGTTTGTATGTGGAAAATGAGGGTAATGTATTGTTCTGGTTAAGTTTTTCATTGTTAATTTATAATTAGACCTATTAATCCATTCGTGTGCCCTTCCGTGATGTCTTCAGATGGAGTCATAAGTGGAGACTGCTGTGTAAGTCCAAGGAAGAAGGGGTTAGTCAGATTTTGAAGAGTACAATAAATGGAATCCTAAATCTCCTGTTCTAATGTGGTATGAAGGTATTAGTTCATGCCAGATGCATGATCTGACGGTTGCAAAGAATGGGTGTAGTGAGGATTGATTAAAGGAGTTAATTTTGGTTTCAGTCATGACCCGAACCTACCTGTACCTTTACTTGAACCTAATGCATATTTTAATACATGAGAGGACTTAAACAACATGTTTCCTTCCTTTTCCATCATCTCTCTGTAAAATAATAATTTAATGAAGTTATGGATAGGTGTAAAAATGGATATTTTACATGTGTTTCGCTAGCTATTATTCGATAATAATGAAGCATGGAAAAATTATTGACCTCCTACGTTTGATTGTCAGGCTGTGATAATCAGAGGGTGTATAAGTACCGAAAAGTCTGTAGTAGATTAGTGTGTTAGGATAAGTACAAAGAACAGAAATATGTCTCCCTAATGTACAAGTATGCACACAGTACATAAAATGATTTTGTGACTAGTATAATACTTAAGTCTAGTAAATATGATCACGATAACTGTTTGTAAAGGGCCATTTGTCAAGATGGCAGAAAACGTCAGCAGAAACTCATTTGTTAATGCAGTCATTCGATGTTGAATACATCCCTCTCTCAGTAATGAATAGATGGTTAAAGACTTCATATAAAATGCACCAAGTTATCAGAACAGTGCTCTGTGTCCGATGTCTTCATTCATAATTTAACCAGAGAGTACAGTGAGAAAGGAGGTGGAACTGATGTAAAGATGTTGTACCAATTCTTTTTGTTTGTAACAGTTGTAAGGCACAAGCTAATTGGAGCAAAGACGAGAATATGGTGTCGAGCAGAGAAAGGGTGCTGTTGCTTCAAGCGTATATGCAACTGCGGAGACAGCACAGCTACACATGCCCAAAACGCTTCCTTCCACCCTCACGCACCTATGCCTTCCTGAAAGGAGAGAGAGGAGTGGGAGCAATCGCCCTGCTGGCCCTGAGGGGGTGTGGCGCTCCAATCCCAGTCGTATCCTGCTGGTGGCTGGCTATAACCTCCAGTGTCACTGACCCAGGCAGAATGTGGGAAGCAGCTGTCAACACACAAGCTGCACACCCAGGGGCATGTTCCTCACCACAGTTGTCAGTAGTCACAAGAAATATAACTTGAGAATACACACTGTAATTTCTCATTAAATAATAAACTGGATTGTAATATGAGACTGGTGATGGACAGACAACTGGAGTAAGGGCGCACTGTAAAGGACAGTGTCAATGAAGAATATAAATTATAACACTCACGTATTAGTGACAGTGTATGAGGAATAATATGACATTTGTACTTAATTGTGAATGTGTTCTTGGAGACATTCATAGTGGAGACTATTTGCAACAGAAAGGGATTATAATGTATTAAAAAGTAATGACTGTAGAATAAATTCGAACAGAAACAGGTCAATATAAAGGGATCAGATAAGTCTTGAGTGAAAGCAGTTACAAGTATAGTAGATGAGGATGTGTACCAGAACTTGGTTGAGAAACAGTGCATGATGGCTGAAATGGGAGACCAGGACAAGTGTGTTGGAACTTCGTATACCCCAATCACGCCACTTAGCAGCACAAGAGACAAGAAACAGGAATGAGACTGTCTCCAGTGACGTTGCCCTCCTTCTCATTGCGACAAGACTGAGTATTGCATGTGGCCCATAACAGGCAATCCTCAAGTCCCAAATTTCTGTCCAGTACAATCTTTCTATCATTCAAGTGTCAAAATAAATGTCTCTTGTTTGTGAGTTAATGTGCAGCTGAAAAGCAAAAGCCAGGATGAAGTGCTACCAGTTTGTCACAAGTCCAAGCAGCAGTGCTTGTCACCATTTATTTATTTCATGAGTGCATAATCTGAGTAGTATAATCTTTCCATCAATATTGTTTTGTAAATCTCATATGGTTTATTATTTGATTCTTATACTTTGATATGAATAATACATTTAATAGATATAAAACTACTTTTGGAGGGATCAATTTGCACAGTACAGGAAACATCTGATGGCTACAGAATCTCTTTGTGATCATGTACAGCAGGAAGTTGAAATAGGGAATGAACCAATATGATTTGTCACAAGGTATAAGAATGTCAGTACTGCCTAACTATAATGTATCCAAGAAAGATGGTAACAGCATATTGTGAGTACCCAAGAGCAAAATGAATCCTCTATGAATTTTCATCAATGAACATTAAAGGTTGTTGCGAGTTTGAGAGTACTGTCATAATTTTCTTATTGTACTTCTACATTGATTCATAGAAAGACAGAGAGAATAACTGTCAGATCAGCTGTCTTGTTTATAAATAGTATTTTCTGTAAGTGTCATGGGAATATTATACTGTCTAATGATCTTTGTTTTCATATGATGATGTCTGAAGGAGTACAAAATCAATAGACTTCTGCATTGTTTATTTTAAAAATTTTTAAGTATATTAAGTTGATTATCTCTCTTATTGCAGGATGATGTTTAATAGTGCTTATCTGAAATTTTAAATTAGGTGGTATACAAAATGATGTTTATCAGAGGTTAATCTGATGTAAAAAAAAATTCTGAAAATGTGATGCTTATAATGAAGGTTCAATAATCTTTATTTTCATATGATATTTACTAAAGTTGTTCTTGTATATTTTGGATATTTGTTGATGTTAAAACTAATGTATTCATGAAGAAATATATTAGTGTAAGAATGAAAAAACCCCGTGTGGGGCTTGAGTCTCCTACGCCTCCCCCCCCCCCCCCCTCCCGTTTGAGACTGAAAAAATGTCTAAATAAGTACTTCCATTGAAAGACACCATTCAGTGCTTTTTTTCACAAGCAGGTGACGAGAGGGCACAGGTTGTTCCCTCCTCATTACAATTTTATTTCATACTCAGTGGGTTGATTTCATAAAGAAATAATAGTCATTTGATAAATTGATTACTGGAAGATGTTGAGACTCTAGTGAAAAAAAGGACGACTTGTGTTTATTAATTGAATTACATAACCCACTTCATTTCAAGTATCCCACAATGCTGCTATGCATTATTAAATGTTATGTCTGATAAATGGAAGTTCATCTCCTGGATGTATTAAGTCAAAGATATGTCATCTCTTGAATCTATGGTACCAACTTAAATGTTAGAATGAAGGCAGCAAAGATACATGTATGTGATCCAGGACAGGGTTGGCAACAGTTTCCCCTCTACTTCAGATAGCAGGACTGGACAACCGTTGTGTCATTGCCACTTGAAAGCACTTGTGGCATGGACTTCCAAGAGATCACATGGAACCTATAATGGTGTACAACTTGCCCATCAGATATTCTATATAGGATCAAGTAAACTTTCATATACATGAATAATCCGTTACTTTTCTGGGGACTTATAGTTAGTATAACACTATGACTGTTTTTTGAAGTACTTTTGATGGACAATATTACAGATATAACATTGCTTTTAGATGAAAGTATGGAGCCTCACTCCATCCATTAGTTTCAAAGTAATCTTTTGGTACCTTCAGTGCACATGTATAGGAATAGCTTTGCAGTTCAGTTAACTTCATTAATGAAGTAAATATTCAGTCTTTTGACTGATTTTGGATAGTTTACTTTGTAATGTGGGACTCACCATCATGCAAGATGGCCGCCGAGTAAGTGACGCCAGAAATCATTTCCAGAAAGTTAAGTGATTTAGACAGGAATATAATTTAGTTTAACGCCAACAACAAATTAAATACATGCATTAGTGTATCATTTAGTCTTGCCGTTAAAGGTTTGACTTTTATTTGCGTATTTTTTTCAGAAAACATGAAAAGATCGTAACTTCGTGAAGTCGCGCTTAGGCTTAAATTTTGTAAACGTGTTTGTTTCTTGTTTCGCGGTAATTTAACTAATTTCTCGGTAACAGATAAGTAAACTACTGTAAATAGCGTATAACTTCTTTGTTTTAATACAGATTTCAGAAAACTTGCTTATATACATTTGTTTATAGGCCTAATTCTCGTAACGTTTTTGGAGAATCAAAGTTAAAGTATCTCACTTAATTGTCCTTTTTTCATTCCATCGAGTGAAATATAAAATAAATAGCGTATACCTTCATTGTTTTAATACAGATCTGAGAAAAACAGCGGAATTTTAAATCAGAAACTTGCTTATATACATTTGTGAATAGGCTTAATTCTTGTAACGTCTTTTTTTATTTTCGGTAATTTAATTGATTTATTCTAGCTAAAGTATTATTTTTGCCATGAGTGAGAAGTGCCTGACTTGCCAGAATTGTTAGTTCCGGGGTTTGGTGTGATGGATGCAGTAGTTTTTTCACTGGGGGGACTGCAGTGGCGTGGGTGTCGGGAAAGTGGATCAGGCCCATCAGTGGTTATGTAGGATTTGCAGCAGAGATAGGAAGATGGTGGAACAGGAGGGGAAAATTGCTGCCCTTCAGGCTGAGCTAGATCAGACTAGGGAAGATCTGGACATGTTAAGGAGCAAAAGGGCAAAGAGAGGTGGGAAGTGGCAACAGGTAGCAGAAGGAACAGGCCTAGAACTAAGTCTGACAGTTTTGTGGTGAATGTCAAAAATAAGTTTGACCTGTTGCTTCAGTTAGAAACTGATGAGCCTCAAGCAGAAGTAGGTGTAGACAGGACACAACAAACTTTCAATAGGAAATTGACAAAGAATGTAGGAAAGCCATTGAAAAGGAAGAAAGTTTTGTTGTTAGGCAGTTCTCATGCCAGAGGTGTAGGCCACCATCTGCAGGAGGAATTAGAACCAGAATACCAGGTCACAAATTTTTTCAAACCAAGTGCTAGTCTGGATCAGGTGACAGAGGATTTAGGTTCACTCTGTAAAGGATTTAGCAGGGAAGACACCGTGGTTATTGTGGGAGGGCCAGGGAACAGCATCGACAGAGATCCTGGGTACAGTATAGAGTGTGACCTGGTAAAGATTGTGTCGGCATCGAGACACACCAATGTTGAATTTGTATCTGTCCTGAGACGCCATGACTGGCCTCATTTGAACTCTTCTGTTGGGAGAGTTAATTTTGAGTTGGAATGGCTGCTTGGGTCGGGTGCGGGGGCTCATATTGTTGTGGTTCCTGTTGATTCTCTCAGTAGGTGGGACTATACCAGGCACGGCCTACATCTCAACAGGAAAGGGAAGGGGAAACTGGCTGGGGTAATAGCAGGAAATTTAAGGTGGGGAGGCACTGCCATGAATGGTAAAATACCAGTGGTTACAGGTGTTGGAGCAGCACCTTTTTTAGGATAGGTAAGACAGAAAGATGTCAAGTTCTACGAGAGGTCAGGATTGAAACAAATCTTCAGTTTAGGAAAGAAATTAAACAGCACAATTCTAGCACATTGGATCACCAATCACAGCTGTCAATTATAAATTTTCACCAATCACCAGAAATTTTATCTCCACCAAGTTGTATCTCAGTCCTAGGTAATTGCATTGATGAATTAAAGTCACCCAACCCAGTTGTCATAATCTGCCTCTCTGAACACCAAGTGACCACTGGTATAGCAACTAGGCCTAAGCACAATGAGAGACAGGAGAGTACTGCAAATGTTAGAATAAGGAAAGGTTCTCATAAAAGTATAATTAAAAATAATGTAAGTATATTTCATCAAAATATTGGGAGTTTAAAGAATAAAATAGATGAGCTTCTGGTTTGTTTAGAAGATTTAGAAGCTGATGATGAAATAGATATACTATGCCTGTCTGAGCATCACATTGTTACTGATATGGATAAGGTAAATGTGAGTGGATATAAGCTCTCTGCACATGTAATGAGAGAAAATATGGAGAAAGGAGGAGTTGCCATATATGTCAAAAGTTATCATTGTGCAAAAAGTATAGAAACAAAAAAGTTTTGTGTAGAGAAACATATAGAAGCATGTGCCTGTCAGCTTAAATTAAATAAAGGCACATTTATAATTGTAACTGTATATAGGTCCCCATCAGGAAATTTTCATCTATTTCTGAAAAATTTGGACTCCTTGTTGTGCTATCTGTCAGACAGGGGGGAGCAAATTATTATTTGTGGGGACTTCAATGTAGATTCTCTGAAAGAGGGTAAGAGGAAAAATGACCTTGAAGTATTACTCGGTTCTTTCAATTTGACACCTGTTATTGATTTTCCTACTCGGGTGGTAAAGGATAGCAGCTCACTGATAGATAACTTCTTTATAGACCAAGATAAGTTTAACCAGATAAATGCTCAGCCTGTTGAGAATGGTCTCTCTGATCATGGTGCACAGCTAGTTACAATATATGACATAGCTCCATTCAGCAATACTAAACAGTCCTCCAAAGTAGTATGTTCAGTCAACGATTTAACAATGGCAAATTTCAGGGAAAGCCTACACCAGTTAGACTGGGATGAGGTGTATCGTGAACCTGATGCCAATTTAAAATATAATTTATTTCATGACATTTTTGTAAATGCATTTGAAAACTGCTTCCCCAAGAAAATAGTTAAATATACTCGTAAGAAACTTTGTAACATACCATGGCTTACTAAGGGTATAAAAATATCTTGTAACCGGAAAAGGGAAATGTATCTGACAGCAAGAAAGAGTAGTGACCCAGAAACTATCAAACATTATAAAAACTACTGTGTTATATTAAGAAAAGTTATGAAAAAATCCAGAAGTATGTGTATCATGTCTGAAATCAGCAACTCTGATAATAAAATTAAAACAATTTGGAAGAGCACAGGAAGACAGTATTACCATCAAATTGAATGAAAACTTTACGAACAAAAAGTCAGAAGTTGAAAATATTTTTAATAATCATTTTCTAAATGTTGTGGATATAGTAGAATCCAGGTGTTCATTAGAAGATGCTAGGCTGTTAATGGAAGAGGCCATACCTATGCAATTTGATACAATTGAAATCTCACCCACTTCTCCCTCTGAAATTAGGAAAATAATAAACTTGCTTAAAAGCAAAAACTCACATGGAATTGATGGCATTTCCAGCAAAATACTAAAAGCTTGTTCTCAATAGATAAGTAAGATTCTCAGCCAACTGTGTAATAGCTCTCTGGAACAGGGCATTTTCCCTGATAGACTGAAATATGCTATTGTTATACCTTTGCATAAAAAGGGGGATGGATCTGATGTCAACAATTACCGTCCAATCTCCCTTCTAACAGCTTTATCCAAAATTTTTGAGAAAGTGATGAATTCAAGAGTAGCTTCACATATTCACATATCTGTAACAATGAAGTACTAACAAAATGTCAGTTTGGTTTCCAGAAAGGTTTTTCAACAGAAAATGCCATATATGCTTTCACTAATCAAATTTTGAATGATCTGAATAACCGAACACCACCCATTGGGATTTTTTGTGATCTCTCAAAGGCTTTTGATTGTGTAAATCATGAAATTCTGCTAGACAAGCTCAAGTATTGTGGCATGAGTGGGACAGTGCACAAATGGTTTAATTCGTACCTAACTGGAAGAGAGCAGAAAGTTGAAATAAGTAGTTCTCATAATATGCAAAGATCAGCACATTCCTCAAACTGAGGAACTATCAAGAATGGGGTTCCACAGGAGTCAGTCTTGGGTCCTTTGTTGTTCTTAATATATATTAATGACTTGCCATTCTATATTCATGAAGAGGCAAAGTTAGTTCTCTTTGCTGATGTTACAAGTATAGTGATCACACCTGACAAACAAGAATTAACTGACGAAATTGTCAGTACTGTCTTTCAGAAAATTACTAAGTGGTTCCTTGTAAATGGACTCTCACTGAATTTTGATAAGACACAGTACATACAGTTTGAGTTCAGCTATTTATGCAATAAGGGTCATTGCAAATTTTGGTGATAAACATCTTAGTAAATTAGCTTACTATGCCTATTTTCACTCGTTGCTTTCATATGGCATCATATTTTGGGGTAATTCATCACTGAGGAATAAAGTATTTATTGCACAAAAGCGTGTAATCAGAATAATAGCTGGAGTCCACCCAAGATCATCCTGCAGACATTTATTTAAGGATCTAGGGATATTCACAGTAGCGTCTCAGTATATATACTCTCTTATGAAATTTGTTATTAACAACCAAACACAATTCAAAAGTAATAGCAGTGTGCATAAATACAATACTAGGAGAAAGGATGATCTTCACTATTCAAGATTAAATCTAACTTTGGCACAGAAAGGGGTGAATTATACTGGCACTAAAGTCTTTGGTCACTTACCAAATAGTATCAAAAGTCTGACAGATAACCAACAAGTATTAAAGAAGAAATTAAAAGAATATCTTAATGACAACTCCTTCTACTCCATAGAGGAAATTTTAGATATAAATTTTAAAAAAATATTAAAAAATAAAAAAAATAAAAATAAAAAACACAAAAAATGAAAAAGTTGTTATATTAACTTAAGTATGTTGTTAAATTAACTTAATTATGTCATGTATTGGAAAATTTGACTCGTTCCACATCATCACGAAATATCGTATTCGTGATCCATGGAACTAGTATTAATCTAATCTAATCTAATCTAATCACCCAAATAGGTAATGAACCTTGTGGTCTTAACAGCAGCTACAGAAGATAGTCATATTGCGTTAAGTCAAATAGGTTATACTTCTGTTGTAATGTGTCACTGAATTTATTAATTTTGAATGCACCAAAGGATAACGTTCTGACTGTATTCTCAAGCCCATGGTGGTAAACAGACATTCCACATAGCTATTAATTCTGGCCCTATCTCAAAGTAATCAAAAATGCTACTGTGACATTATAAGAATACGTAAATTGATATTGATGACAAGTTGGAGATTTAACCTAAAATGATAACACAATCTCTCCCTTTTCCATATTACATTTAATTTACCAAAGCTCTCAAGAATCAAGCTATAATCAATAAACAAGTTTATTTACTTCTTCTCTCAATAAATCAATTAATATTTAAACACTGAATATGCAATTAATCAAACTATATCTCTCTATATGAAAATGTTATTAACTGAAACAAGTAAATCTTTAGCAGTGAAAATTACACCTACATTGTAGCTGCACAATGAACTAGTTTGGGGGAGGATGACTTTATCTTATCTATTCTCATGTTCTCTTTGGAGGTAGGTTAGTAATTAGCTGTTGAGTTTCTCTATTCAAAGCATGCATCTGTTAGAGTATGCAACTCTCGCAAAATCGGACTCAACATTTAATGTCACCAAAAGCGCTTTGTATACTACCAAATGGCAACTGCAGCTGCGTTGTCTCCATGTTGAATCTGAAATCGCTAATTCCCTATTCTGGCCTTGACTGAAAGTAATCAGTCTCAGACACTATGTGTTCCGTGGAACGTTCAAATTTCCCTAGTCGAAATTAATGGCAATTGCACACTCACTCTGGGTTGAAGGACCTGTGCAAAATTCAGCCATCTGCAGCTCGTGGTCGTGCGATAACCTTCTCGCTTCCTGCGCCTGGGTTCCCGGGTTCGATTCCCAGCGGGGTCAGGGATTTTCTCTGCCTCGTGATGACTGGGTGTTGTGTGATGTCCTTAGGTTAGTTAGGTTTAAGTAGCTCTAAGTTCGAGGGGACTGATGACCATAGATGTTAAGTCCCATAGTGCTCAGAGCCATTTGAACCAAAATGGACTCTGACCACAATCTATTGGTTATGAACTGTAGATTAAAACTGAAGAAACTGCAAAAAGGTGGGAATTTAAGGGGATGGGACCTGGATAAGCTGACTAAACCAGAGGTTGTACTGAGTTTCAGTGAGAGCATAAGGGAACAATTGAGAGGAATGGGGGAAAGAAATACAGTAGAAGAAGAATGGGTAGCTTTGAGGAATGAAATAGTGAAGGCATCAGAGGATCAAGTACGTAAAAAGACGAGGGCTAGTAGAAATCCTTGGGTAACAGAAGAGATACTGAATTTAATGCAGAAATGCGGTAAGTGAAGCAGGCAAAAAGGAATACAAACGTCTCAAAAATGATATCGACAGGAAGTGCAAAATGGCTAAGCAGGGATGGCTAGAGGACAAATGTAAGGATGTAGAGGCTTATCTCACGAGGGGTAAGATAGATACTGCCTACAGGAAAATTAAAGAGACCTTTGGAGGAAAGAGAACCACTTGCATGAATATCAAGAGATCAGATGGAAATGCAGTTCTAAGCAAAGAAGGGAAAGCAGAAGGTGGAAAGAGTATATAGAGGGTCTATACAGGGGCGATGTTCTTAAGGACAATATTATGGAAATGGAAGAGGATGTAGATGAAGATGAAATGGGAGATATGATGCTGCGTGAAGAGTTTGACAGAGTACTGAAAGACCTGAGTCAAAACAAGGCCCCGGTAGTAGACAACATTCCATTAGAACTACTGACAGCCTAGAGAGAGCCAGTCCTGACAAAACTCTACCATCTGGTGAGCAAGATGTATGAGACAGGCGAAATTCCCTCAGACTTCAAGAAGAATATAATAATTCCAATCCCAAAGAAAGCAGGTGTTGACAGATGTGAAAATTACCGAACTATCAGTTTAATAAGTCACAGCTGCAAAATACTAACGCGAATTCTTTACAGACGAATGGAAAAACTGGAAGAAGCCGACCTCAGGGAAGATCAGTTTGGATTCGATAGAAGTGTTGGAACACGTGAGGCAATACTGACCCTACGACTTATCTTAAAAGCTACATTAAGGAAAGGGAAACCTACGTTTCTAGCATTTGTAGACTTAGAGAAAACTTTTGATAATGTTGACTGGAATACTTTCTTTCAAATTCTGAAGTTGGCAGGTTTAAAATAGAGGGAGCAAAAGGCTATTTACAATTTGTACAGAAACCAGATGGCAGTTATAAGAGTTGAGGGACATGAAAGGGAAGCAGCGGTTGGGAAGGGAGTGAGACAGGGTTGTTGCCTCTCCCTGATGCTATTCAATCTGTATATCGAGCAAGCAGTTGTTGTTGTTGTTGTGGTCTTCCGTCCTGAGACTGGTTTGATGCAGCTCTCCATGCTACTCTATCCTGTGCAAGCTTCTTCTTCTCCCAGTACCTACTGCAACCTACATCCTTCTGAATCTGCTTAGTGTATTCACCTCTTGGTCTCCCTCTACGATTTTTACCCTCCACGCTGCCCTCCAATACTAAATTGGTGATCCCTTGATGCCTCAAAACATGTCCTACCAACCGATCTCTTCTTCTGGTCAAGTTGTTCCACAAACTTCTCTTCTCCCCAATCCTATTCAATACTTCCTCATTAGTTATGTGATCTACCCATCTAATCTTCAGCATTCTTCTGTAGCACCACATTTCGAAAGCTTCTATTCTCTTCTTGTCCAAACTATTTATCGTCCATGTTTCACTTCCATACACTCCATACAAATACTTTCAGAAATGACTTCCTGACACTTAAATCTATACTCGATGTTAACAAATTTCTCTTCTTCAGAAACGCTTTTCTTGCCATTGCCAGTCTACATTTTATATCCTCTTTACTTCGACCATCATCAGTTATTTTGCTCCCCAAATAGCAAAACTTCTTTACTACTTTAAGTGTCTCATTTCCTAATCCAATTCCCTCAGCATCACCTGACTTAATTCGACTACATTCCATTATCCTCGTTTTGCTTTTGTTGATGTTCATCTTATATCCTCCTTTCAAGATACTGTCCATTCCATTCAACTGCTCTTCCAAGTCCTTTGCTGTCTCTGACAGAATTGCAATGTCATCGGCGAACCTCAAAGTTTTTATTTCTTCTCCATGGATTTTAATACCTACTCCGAATTTTTCTTTTGTTTCCTTTACTGCTTGCTCAATATACAGATTGAACAACATCAGGGAGAGGCTACAACCCTGTCTTTCTCCCTTCCCAAGCACTGCTTCCCTTTCATGTCCCTCGACTCTTACAACTGCCATCTGGTTTCTGTACAAATTGTAAATAGCCTTTCGCTCCCTGTATTTTAGCCCTACCACCTTTAGAATTTGAAAGAGAGTATTCCAGTCAACATTGTCAAAAGCTTTCTCTAAGTCTACAAATGCTAGAAACGTAGGTTTGTCTTTCCTTAATCTTTCTTCTAAGATAAGTCATGTATTGCCTCACGTGTTCCAGCATTTCTGCAGAATCCAAACTGATCTTCCCCGATGTTGGCTTCTACTAGTTTTTCCATTCGTCTGTAAAGAATTCGTGTTAGTATTTTGCAGCTGTGACTTATTAAACTGATAGTTCGGTAATTTTCATATCTGTCAACACCTGCTTTCTTTGGGATTGGAATTATTATATTCTTCTTGAAGTCTGAGGGTATTTCACCTGTTTCATACATCTTGCTCACCAGATGGTAGAGGTTTGTCAGGACTGGCTCTCCCAAGGCCGTCAGTAGTTGCAATGGAATGTTGTCTACTCCGGGGGCCTTGTTTCGACTCAGGTCTTTCAGTGCTCTGTCAAACTCTTCACGCAGTATCGTATGTCCCATTTCATCTTCATTTACATCCTCTTCCATTTCCATAATATTGTCCTCAAGTACATCGCCCTTGTATAGACCCTCTATATTCTCCTTCCACCTTTCTGTTTTCCCTTCTTTGCTTAGAACTGGGTTTCCATCTGAGCTCTTGATGTTCATACAAGTGGTTCTCTTATCTCCAAAGGTCTCTTTAATTTTCCTGTAGGCAGTATCTATCTTACCCCTAGTGAGATAAGCCTCTACATCCTTACATTTGTCCTCTAGCCATCCCTGCTTAGCCATTTTGCACTTCCTGTCGATCTCATTTTTGAGACGTTTGTATTCCTTTTTGCCTGCTTCATTTACTGCATTTTTAAATTTTCTCCTTTCATCAATTAAATTCAATATTTCTTCTGTTACCCAAGGATTTCTACTAGCCCTCGTCTTTTTACCTACTTGATCCGCTGCTGCCTTCACTACTTCATCCCTCAAAGCTACCCATTCTTCTTTTACTGTATTTCTTTCCTCCATTCCTGTCAATTGTTCCCTCATGCTCTCCCTGAAACTCTGTGCAACGTCTGGTTCTTTCAATTTATCCAGGTCCCATATCCTTTAATTCCCACCTTTTTGCAGTTTCTTCAGTTTTAACCTACAGGTCATAGCGAATAGATTGTGGTCAGAGTCCACATCTGCCCCTGGAAATGTCTTACAATTTAAAACCTGGTTCCTAAATCTCTGTCTTACCATTATATAATCAAGCTGATACCTTTTAGTATCTTCCATGTATACAACCTTCTTTCATGATTCTTAAATCAAGTGTTAGCTATGATTATGTTGTGCTCTGTGCAAAATTCGACCAGGCGGCTTCCTCTTTCATTTCTTAGCCAAAATTCATATTCACCTACTACGTTTCCTTCTCTCCCTTTTCCTACTCGAATTCCAGTCACCCATGACTATTAAATTTTCGTCTCCCTTCACTATCTGAATAATTTATTTTATTTCATCATACATTTCTTCAATTTCTTCGTCATCTGCAGAGCTAGTTGATATATAAACTTGTACTACTGTAGTAGGCATGGGCTTCGTGTCTATCTTGGCCACTATAATACGTTCACTATGCTGTTTGTAGTAGCTTACCCACATTCCTATTTTCCCATTCATTATTAAACCTACTCCTGCATTACCCCTATTTGATTTTGTGTTTATAGCCCTGTAGTCACCTGACCAGAAGTCTTGTTCCTCCTGCCACCGAACTTCACTAATTCCCACTGTATCTAACTTTAACCTATCCATTTCCCTTTTCAAATTTTCTAACCTACCTGCCCGATTAAGTGGTCTGACATTCCACACTCCGATCCGTAGAACGCCAGTTTTCTTTCTCCTGATAACGACAGCAAGCAGTAAGGAAACAAAAGAAAAATTCGGAGTAGGTATTAAAATCCATGAAGACGAAATAAAAACTTTGAGGTTCGCTGATGACATTGCAATTCTGTCAGAGACAGCAAAGGACTTGGAAGAACAGTTGAACGGAATGGACAGTGTCTTGAAAGGAGGGTATAAGATGAACATCAACAAAAGCAAAACGAGGATAATGGAATGTAGTCGAATTAACTCGGGTGATGCTGAGGCAATTAGATTAGGAAATGAGACACTTAAAGTAGTAAAGGAGTTTTGCTATTTAGGGAGCAAAATAACTGATGATGGTCGGAGTAGAGAGGATATAAAATGTAGACTGGCAATGGCAAGGAAAGCGTTTCTGAAGAAGAAAATTATTTAACATCGAGTATTGATTTAAGTGTCAGGAAGCCATTTCTGAAAGTATTTGTATGGAGTGTAGCAATGTATGGAAGAGAAACATGGACGATAAATAGTTTGGACAAGAAGAGAATAGAAGCTTTCGAAATATGGTGCTACAGAAGAATGCTGAAGATTAGATGGGTAGATCACATAACTAATGAGGCAGTATTGAATAGGATTGGGGAGAAGAGGAGTTTGTGGTACAACTTGACTAGAAGAAGGGATCGGTTGGTAGGACATGTTCTGAGGCATCAAGGTATCACAACTTTAGCATTGGAGGGCATTGTGGAGGGTAAAAATCATAGAGGGAGACTAAGAGATGAATACACGAAGCAGATTCAGAAGGATGCAGGCTGCAGTAGGTACTGGCAGATGAAGAAGCTTGCACAGGATAGAGCAGCATGGAGAGCTGCATCAAACCAGTCTCAGGACTGAAGACCACAACAACAACAATATTTTAAGGCTATTCATTTAAACAAGGACTACACATTATTCTATAACCATCTTCTGTATATATTGTGAAGTAAAAGAATCAGTTAATTCCTCAACCCTATACTTCTTACAAATCCTACATTTTATTGATCCAAGTATAAAGAAAAAAATTATTAGAAAAAATAACAATAAAAGTAAAAAAAATCTGATAAAAATATTTTCTAATAAATGGAATCTTTGATGGATCCTGTTAACAACACTCATATTACAATGGTAAACTAGTTTTAGTAACAAGTGTTGAAGAAAATAGTATTTTGTTGAAAGCTGCATATGTTGCTGAAGTACTAGAAAATAAATGTACAAATTAAATGATTAGAAAAAATGTTCATGCAGATTATATGATTATTTGTGTGTATATCAACCCCATTTGCCAAACAGGTTTGAAAGATAATGGTAATAATACTAAATTTATAGATGAAACTGGTTTATATTGTTTAACTTTATCATCTAAAAAGGAAGAATCGAAAAAATTTAAAAAAGATAGTTTCCCAAAGATTTTTTAACGTCTATAAGGAAACTTGGTGAAATTGAAATTAGAAAAAAGTTCATTCAGAAACCAAATAGTACACAAGGGAAAAATTGGTTTTACTGTTCATAAATTATACGAAAATCCAATTTTAAATAAAATTAAAAGAATCCATAACATTGGTTTCTTGATAAAAATATGTATCTTTTTCTAGAAACATTCCATCAACTAAATGAAAATTTTTATTTATTTATCCAGAACATATATTTTAGGAAACTGTTAGCAACATTTTTGATTACCAACAATAATTTGATAATGAAATTTTTCTTCCATATCCATATGTAGTTTAAAGCAACTTTCAATGATAACTTTATTCAATATGTTCTCTTCTTCAATCTAAGCATTCGGTTTTTGTGTGAATAAATTCTTCTAAACTTTTTAAACTGTATTGAGCAAAGAAATTATTATAGAGTCTCCATGTTAATGTAATTCAAAAGTTTTCATATACTATTTGGAGTTAAGACGTTACAAAAACTAAGTACTGCAACAATTTCATAATTGTTTGATATAGAAACAGATAAACATTTTTGAAAACTGAAGAATACTTTTGAATTGAAATAAGTGACTCATGTGATATTAAAAAAATAATTTCATTAAATGAAAACAGATTGGGAACAAAAACATAATTCCAGAGAAGAATGTAAAAAATATACCTGGTAAGCTTTTATTAGACGTGTAATTGTATCACCAAGTGGATGTGGAAAACCGACATTAATGATCGATAATTAAATTAAATTAGGACAAAATTAATCACATATATATTTTCTAGAAGTTTAGATCAATCAAAATAATTAACATCTGTAAAAGGTATGAGAAAGTTAAGGACAAAAATAGTGAAAAATTTATACTTTTATTGAAAATAATGGTTAAATTGTAGTATTAGACGAATGTGAAAATAATTCAGTTCTTATGTCTGATGATTTTAATCTTGAAAATCATGATATATTTGAAGAATATTTTACTAGAGGAAGACATAAAGAAGTATATTGCTTATATTGAGCCCAAGGACATTCAAAAGTACCAAAACAATTAGTTTGAGGTAATTTAATTTTTTAAATAGTTTAGATGAGATAATAAAAATTTAACCCTTTGACTGCTGAAGGCTCGCCACCTGCTTGGCGCGCTGAGATGCCACGCCCTGTGGCATTATCTGTCCACCTGTGCTGTGTGTCTGTTTCTTGGAGCCGCCACTGGGACCGGATCGGCTGGCGCTGCTCAACCCGACCTGTGCTGAATATTTCTTGGCTGAATACCACACACTCAGAGCCAGCATGAATTTCTGGCTACTTTGAGCTGTAATATCTCAGGCAATAGTTTTTGTAAAGAAATAAAATTTGGCCATCCTGTACAGATTTATGCGTTCTCTTAAAAATAATAATGAAAAGAATTTTATGAGCCATATTGAACTAGAAAATTGTAGGTAAATCGGCCAAAAAAATATACACCCTAAAAAATTTCGAAGTTTGGCTGCTTGCATCTCCTGAACTAATGCTAAGATGAACGTTAAACTTGGCATGTAGCAACCTAACTACATAATGTGCTTAATATAAAGTTTCATACGCATAGATCTTTTCAGTACTGAATGAACTAAGCACAAAATTGAAGATTTTGTAAAAACGTCAAAAATGTGGTATTTTCGTTCTGATTTTGCTAAAAAACTATGCTCCATAAAACATACCAAGCTGTACAACTGGAATGAAAGTTTGAAGCCAAAATCTGGCTCGAAAACAATGTAAACTTCAGGTTAGCATATCTAGTAGTGTGAATGTATGATGAGAATGAAATTTAGAGTGCAATAGATTGACTGCACAATGATAAGGAATAAAAACTTTTATTCCCGTATTGTTTTCCAGTAATCTACAAATTAGTCGAAAAGATGCTGATTTTTGGAAAGATGAAAGCAGCGTGTATTCGATACTAATTTTTCAAATACCATTTTCTATTAATGCTTCAAAGCCAGTCTCATTCGAACAACAAATTATATGCCCCCCCCCCCCAGTACAATGAGTTTAATTTTCAATATTGGCTGACAACAGAGGCAAAATAGCAGAGAAAAATCGCACTGAGAAAAGAGTTTTAACTTTGGCATGTTGTTTCTTGTTGATCTAAGGCGTTTAAATCAGTTTTGTGGAAGTAGCCCGAGTGTGATCTAGATTTATACTGCTAAGGATAAAAGAATAAAACTGTCCATGTTATGTGTTAATAATTTAAATGTATCGTACCCAAATTAATGTATGGGTTTTGTTATACTGGGCCAATGTACTCACCATAATTATATTTTCCACAGTACAAATATTGTGCCATCTCAATCACCAAGTCCGTTCATTTGCCAGTAAACACTTACATATGAAGAATTTGGGGCTTTGTCTGAGTAATTTTACTAATGCTGCATTTACTTCCCATCCTTCTTTTCGATCTGGGCTGTGGACCGGCAATGGCAAAGTTCAAGATAGGTTTATATTTCTTTTACATTTTTGCCTTTTTTTGGTAATTCATTCAGAAGCATTAATAAATTTTCTTAGATTTAGCTCCCAATGATTAGTAATGCTTCTTTGTATGATAAGTCTCAAAGCACGGTGCAACACATAATGGAACATTGCAAGTATTGTATTGGTATCTAGTTTCCTGGCGCACTTTCTATTTCGTGCAAACCACGCATCTGCACATTAGCGTACTTTTCCGCAAATGTTCACTTACGATATCAGCCATAAAAGTCTCCCTGTGTATGACAGAGGATTCTCGCCATCGTAGAGGCTTCCCCTACCAGAATTTCTCCATTCTGTGGCATATTTTTCTACAATCTCCCTTACGAGAGAAAGGTGAAACTCTGTGAATGCCATTTTTCGCCCTGTTACCAACCAGTGGACAGCATGAGCATTTAAAATGCACAAATCCAGAATATGAAAAAAATATTTCTTATACCATTTCACAGTCTTATGCACTGATACCACTGAGCTCAGAAACATGTAGCTTGATAGCAAGTACCTTGTCAGTGGATGTAAACTCAGTTTCTCCTCATATTAATTTCTACTGCAGTTTTGGCATGTTGCGCCTGTTCTTACGAACAGTGCCACATGCGGCTGTTCCATGGTTGCAAAGCCAGATGAACTGCTCCAGATTGGAGTACCAGTTATCTACATATATAATATGACCCTGTTTCAAATATGGTCCCATAAGAGTTGCCACTAAGTCGCCACTTTTCCAAAATTGTGAAACCCAATTTCTGTTGTTGCGCCTGTATATACAATAAAATCTAAAATATACCCACTCTGACAGTCACACAGTACAAATGTCTTTATTCAAAATCTACTTCGCTTGGTTGGAATAAATTGCTTAAAAGATAATCGTCCTTTGAACAGCAAGAGACTTTCATCTATACAAAGTTTGTAATGTGTGCGAAATGAATTACGAAACGTCTTACGAACTTGTCAACAATCGTCCTAACTTTAAATAGACTGTCGCCTCCAGTACTCACAGAGTTATCACTGAAGTGTAACATTCTGAGAAGTAGACAAAAAAGGTCTCGGGACGTAATTTCGCTGAAAACTGGGGTGTTCAAGAGTGTATCTCTGGACCAATAATCAATTTTAACTTCTTAACTAGGGCCATTAGAAGGCAAACCACAACAAAACAATATATTTCCTCAAATCCAGTGTCTTTCTACTTTCACAGTCGAGAATTCACAGATTCTGTAGTATTTTCTCTGGTGTAAACGTAAAAACGACTTGTTGCGTCTGCAATAAAATGCAACAGTTCTTGAGACATAAATATCACAAAAAATGAAAGAATGCTTGGGTCAGTATCTAACTGACATTTGTGTCCTGAACTCGAGTCATAAAAGTAATGGTTTAATGACTGGAAATCGGTTTCTTTCCAGTCAAGTGTGTCACTTAAGCGCACTATTTTCTGAGCCGTTTCACTGTCACTTACTGATTCCTCAAATTCAGGGGAACTGCTGACTGTAATTCTTGCTCTCCCCTCTGATGTGTAGGGCTGAGGACTGCAATTTCGATATTCTGTGGAAGGCTCATCACTGTTATCAGTGTCAGATAATTCACACTCACAGTCGCTCTTAGTTAGCATATCCAGGATTTCTTTATCTGTGCAATCATGGCGACGTGACATTTCTCACGTAGAAAACGAGAAAACTGACGAAAATGCAGGAATCTAAGTCGAATTCTGCAAAGAGCGAATACAGCAACAATGGTATATGCACTCAAACTACACAGTCAGACCACTGAACAGCTACTAGAAGAGCAGGGCAGAAAGACAGCTCTGCATGTATACACATCCATAGTGCTCAGGTAGCTGTGACTCAGTGCGCCTAAATTCGTCCCTAGCAGTGGGATGGCTGGTGGTGCGGGAGGCTTGAACACGTCCTTAGCACTTTAGGGAAGACCCAAGGCCATGTGTATACATATCAGGCGCGCCAGGGGAACAGCGAGGCATGACGAGTTAACACGCCTGTAGCAGTCAAACCATATATGCCATGAGTTTGTTGGTGACAATTTATAAATCTATGATTTAAAAAAATGAGTAGAAAATGTTGAAATAATGATAAATTAGTGTTTTTCACAATAAATGTGACTAGAAACCTCAATGAAGAAAAATACAGATATCAAATGAAAGATTTTTGACAACATAAACAAAACATAAAACACTAAAAAAGTTAAACAATTTTAGAACATCAGCATTAAACATAAATATTCAAAATACATGTTAAATATAAACCATAAACATTCCTTAACAACATAAATGTGAAGCATAAACATTAAATGTAAATGTTACACATAAACATTAAACACTAAACATAAATATTAAATTTTTACATAAAACGTCAAAAAAACCTTAGTAAATCTTTAAAAAATAAGATGCAGATATTGTTACAAAAGCTAGAAGAAGTAGAAAGATAAAGGAATAATTGAGAAAGAAATTTAAATAAAGATACCCAGATCAGAATACGAAAAATAGAATAAAGATGCGCTATCTGTCATTGATGTAATTTAAAAACTAGGTAATAATGTGGTAAAAGCAACTGGAGAAAACAGAGAAGTTGAAAAACAAATTGTTCCTTATCACCCTCATTATTTAGAAGAATTTAACGATATTCTACGAATTATACAATATGATACAGATTATACAATACGTGTATCAGAGTAAATAATCTGTTAAAAAATTATAGAGATGGGTTAATATTAGCATATAGTTAAGGGAATAGTGGATATTCTATGCCACCAATGTTAAATTATTGCATTTTGTGACCCATTATCTTGGAAACGTTTTAAGACACAAACTTAAAATTTTCCATAATTATTGAATGCACCTTTCTAGATGCACTGAACTGGAATTATTACTAAAATTGTATTGTGGGGTACCATTTTTTTTCAATCACTCAATTTTTTGACAGAATGAACATAAAACGAAAACAACTCAGAATATTTGAATTATTCTAGTTCCATGTGTGTTGAATCTCACACTTGGCATGCTGTGAAAATTTCATGTCTCTATCATCAGTACGTTTTTACAAAACAGGTCATTTATGGCAAAAATGTAGTTCAGAGAAGTTGTTGTTGTTGTGGTCTTCAGTCCTGAGACTGGTTTGATGCAGCTCTCAATGCTACTCTATCCTGTGCAAGCTTCTTCATCTCCCTGTATCTACTGCAACCTACATCCTTCTGAATCTGCTTAGTGTATTCATCTCTTGGTCTCCCTCTACGATTTTTACCCTCCACACTGCCCTCCAATGCTAAATTTGTGATCCCTTGATGCCTCAAAACATGTCCTACCAACCGATCCCTTCTTCTAGTCAAGTTGTGCCACAAACTTCTCTTCTCCCCAATCCTATTCAATACCTCCTCATTAGTTACGTGATGTACCCACCTTATCTTCAGCATTCTTCTGTAGCACCACATTTCGAAAGCTTCTATTCTCTTCTTGTCCAAACTAGTTATCGTCCATGTTTCACTTCCATACATGGCTACACTCCATACAAATACTTTCAGAAACGACTTCCTGACACTTAAATCTATACTCGATGTTAACAAATTCCTCTTCTTGAGAAACGCTTTCCTTGCCATTGCCAGTCTACATTTTATATCCTCTCTACTTCGACCATCATCGGTTATTTTACTCCCTAAATAGCAAAACTCCTTTACTACTTTAAGTGTCTCATTTCCTAATCTAATTCCCTCAGCATCACCCGTCTTAATTTGACTACATTCCATTATCCTCGTTTTGCTTTTGTTGATGTTCATCTTATATCCTCCTTTTAAGACACTGTCCATTCCGTTCAACTGCTCTTCCAAGTCCTTTGCTGTCTCTGACAGAATTACAATGTCATCGGCGAACCTCAAAGTTTTTACTTCTTCTCCATGAATTTTAATACCTACTCCGAATTTTTCTTTTGTTTCCTTTACTGCTTGCTCAATATACAGATTGAATAACATCGGGGAGAGGCTACAACCCTGTCTTACTCCTTTCCCAACCACTGCTTCCCTTTCATGCCCCTCGACTCTTATAACTGCCATCTGGTTTCTGTACAAACTGTAAGTAGCCTTTCGCTCCCTGTATTTTACCCCTGCCACCTTCAGAATTTGAAAGAGAGTATTCCAGTTAACATTGTCAAAAGCTTTCTCTAAGTCTACAAATGCTAGAAACGTAGGTTTGCCTTTCCTTAATCTTTCTTCTAAGATAAGTCGTAAGGTCAGTATTGCCTCACGTGTTCCAACATTTCTACGGAATCCAAACTGATCTTCCCCGAGGTCGGCTTCTACCAGTTTTTCCATTCGTCTGTACAGAATTCGCGTTAGTATTTTGCAGCTGTGACTTATTAAACTGATAGTTCGGTAATTTTCACATCTGTCAACACCTGCTTTCTTTGGGATTGGAATTATTATATTCTTCTTGAAGTCTGAGGGTATTTCGCCTGTCTCATACATCGTGCTCACCAGATGGTAGAGTTTTGTCATGACTGGCTCTCCCGAGGCCATCAGTAGTTCAAATGGAATGTTGTCTACTCCCGGGGCCTTGTTTCAGTGCTCTGTCAAACTCTTCACGCAGTATCTTATCTCCCATTTTGTCTTCATCTACATCCTCTTCCATTTCCATAATATTGTCCTCAAGTACATCGCCCTTGTATAAACCCTCTATATACTCCTTCCACCTTTCTGCCTTCCCTTCTTTGCTTAGAACTGGGTTGCCATCTGAGCTCTTGATATTCATACAAGTGGTTCTCTTCTCTCCAAAGGTCTCTTTAATTTTCCTGTAGGCAGTATCTATCTTACCCCTAGTGAGACAAGCCTCTACATCCTTACATTTGTCCTCTAGCCATCCCTGCTTAGCCATTTTGCACTTCCTGTCGATATCATTTTTGAGACGTCTGTATTCCTTTTTGCCTGCTTCATTTACTACATTTTTGTATTTTCTCCTTTCATCAATTAAATTCAATATTTCTACTGTTACCCAAGGATTTCTATTAGCCCTCGTCTTTTTACCTACTTGATCCTCTGCTGCCTTCACTACTTCATCCCTCAGAGCTACCCATTCTTCTTCTACTGTATTTCTTTCCCCCATTCCTGTCAATTGTTCCCTTATGCTCTCCCTGAAACTCTCTACAACCTCTGGTTCTTTCAGTTTATCCAGGTCCCATCTCCTTAAATTCCCACCTTTTTGCAGTTTCTTCAGTTTCAATCTGCAGATAACCAATAGATTGTGGTCAGAATCCACATCTGCCCCAGGAAATGTCTTACAATTTAAAACCTGGTTCCTAAATCTCTGTCTTACCATTATATAATCTATCTGATACCTACTAGTATCTCCAGGATTCTTCCAGGTATACAACCTTCTTTTATGATTCTTGAACCAAGTGTTGGCTATGATTAAGTTATGCTCTGTGCAAAATTCTACAAGGCGGCTTCCTCTTTCATTCCTTCCCCCCAATCCATATTCACCTACTATGTTTCCTTCTCTCCCTTTTCCTACTGACGAATTCCAGTCACCCATGACTATTAAATTTTCGTCTCCTTTCACTACCTGAATAATTTCTTTTATCTCGTCATACATTTCATCTATTTCTTCATCATCTGCAGAGGTAGTTGGCATATAAACTTGTACTACTGTAGCAGGCATGGGCTTTGTGTCTATCTTGGCCACAATAATGCGTTCACTATGCTGTTTGTAGTAGCTAACCCGCACTCCTATTTTTTTATTCATTATTAAACCTACTCCTGCATTACCCCTATTTGATTTTGTATTTATAACCCTGTAATCACCTGACCAAAAGTCTTGTTCCTCCTGCCACCGAACTTCACTAATTCCCACTATATCTAACTTTAACCTATCCATTTCCCTTTTTAAATTTTCTAACCTACCTGCCCGATTAAGGGATCTGACATTCCACGCTCCGATCCGTAGAACGCCAGTTTTCTTTCTCCTGATAACGACGTCCTCCTGAGTAGTCCCCGCCCGGAGATCCGAATGGGGGACTATTTTACCTCCGGAATATTTTACCCAAGAGGACGCCATCATCATTTAATCATACAGTAGAGCTGCATGTCCTCGGGAAAAATTACGGCTGTAGTTTCCCTTTGCTTTCAGCTGTTCGCAGTACCAGCACAGCAAGGCCGTTTTGGTTAATGTTACAAGGCCAGATCAGTCAATCATCCAGACTGTTGCCCCTGCAACTACTGAAAAGGCTGCTGCCCCACTTCAGGAGCCACATGTTTGTCTGGCCTCTCAACAGATACCCCTCCGTTGTGGTTGCACCTACGGTACGGCCATCTGTATCGCTGAGGCACGCAAGCCTCCCCACCAGCGGCAAGGTCCATGGTTCATGGGGGGGGGGTGTTCAGAGATACTGATGTTTAAAACATTTTTATTACAAATTCTTTTACAGACTTACATTTCTTCATGTTTTATTCACTATAATTGCACTGGCCCACAGTCTGTGTTCTTCAGTGTCACAACAGCCCCGTACTTGCCTACTCCTTTTGTTTCTTGCTTCTTTTGTCGTTTGCTGAACAGCTAATTCTGCCTCACATACATGAAGCTCATCCCATCCAGTTTCTCCAGTACTTTAGCTGCGTTCTGTCCAAATCTGACCCCTAACTTCTCCAGTTTCCACCATTAAAAGTTATTACAACATCAGTCACTGTAACTTCAGAGTCGTAACACCAACAAATACATTTTACGAACATACAACTATGCGACATTATTGAAAGACTCATTCACATTCTGGGTCTTCCCACATAAACATTCTTTAGTAGCTCAGGATTTTCTGAATCTCTGTAAATAGGTTTGATTGCCTCCAGTAGTGCCAAAGGAAGAGAATGTTTATGTGTAAATTCATGTGTCTGTTACCTGCAAATTTGAATTTCTTAAACTTACTTCTAAACTCAGTCATTTTATTTATGTATAAAAAGCAATAGAAGTTGGTTTACAAAGAAAATAGCCGTTAATCACACTACTTTCAACGACAACTAGATTCAGAAACAAAGGACTGATTTGTTTATTCACAGTACCAGCATCTAAGACGTTGCAGTAGGCACAAAACAAAGCAATTCACAGCTTTCCAGACTGTGTAGTTCTGAGTGATAAACTGTAGCAGTATAAGCGTGGCGGTGAAATTTGATAGTCACACGTCAACACTCAGAATATCATTTGAAGATCTCACAATTGTCTGAGTTTAATGCATTATATACAAAAATGTTCAGGAACGTAAAAAGTACATTGTGGAATAGAAAACTTAAAATGTCAAATTTCAGTGAATTTCACATACAATGTCCCCTAAGAAAACTATGAACAATAAAATGTTAATGAAACGAAAATCAAATTTAATTGAAACCTTATCAGTTATTTGCAGAGCAAAATTATTTGAAAATAAAAATTATTATAATGAAAAAGCTTAAAAAGGTTAACAAATTAATTTTAGGATTTTATTATTAATAATTCAAAAGGTGTTATATATTTTTGAATAATCTATCTCACATACATTCGAAATCAGAAAAATATGGAAAAAGTTTAGTTAATACTTTAATTAATATATTAACTTTTAAAATGCTTCTTTGTGATTACAATTGTTGTGGCCCAAGAATAAAACTATAAAAAAGAAAGATTAGGTAGAGGAGATCAAAGAATATATCCATCAGATGAAGCTTGTAAAAATATGATACTGCATGTAGAGATAATGAAGATTTAGAAAACGACATGAGCAGATGAACAATTTCAGTTAAATGCAAAAGAAAGTTTGTATGCTGTCGTTGCTTCATTTGGTGTAATATTAGCAGTACAGCAGTTACATGAATAATGTTTGGAAAAAGAAAATAAGGAATGGACTTCGATGAGAATGGTTGGGACTTACAAATTTTCAAATTAATAATTTTATAATTTTTAAAATATGATAGCATTATAAATGTTGTAAGATATTGATTTGATTGAATCTAAGTAAATTTTTTAACCACATAAATGAATAATTTTACAATTGAATATACTTTGCTGCTGAATGTTAAAAATTAACCTAAGGCATTTTAAATTAAAGTAAACAATGAACAGTTAAACAACATTAATAATTTTGTAATTGATGCTAAAAAAGGTATTAAAATAGGTGGAAATTTATTTATCATGTTATTTATTCCAATTGTAAAAAAATTTAGCATCTTATAAAAAAGTTAAATCTGGATCTAGATTAATGAAACATCAAGATGGGTTTTTACCATTATAATTGGCTGCATTACTATGTTTAGCTGCTGCCACTGCAATAGCTTGTACAGTATCAAAATCAAATGATGTAAAAAACAAATGACAAACAATTCAAAGAACATAAAGACGTAACTTCACAATGAAGGTGGCTTCAGCGGGTGATGGACTAAAAAACGAACAAAAACTTTCAAAAAATGTTAAAAAATGTAGTAAACGTATATCAGACCGTGATACAGAAAGACGTTCAAAGAAATAAAAATTAAACATTTTGGAAGTGCTTTTATGATGGATAAATTACCTAATAAATCAAAAAAATTTTAATGAGGTATACTGGAGTTAGATATTTCTGATAATGATAGTACTCAGTAGAATGACTATCATAAAAATAATAGTATAAAATTGAGTTTGATTTGTTTGGTGAAACTATACCAATAGCATTAATTAATTATTTGAGAATAATTATATTTATTATAATGTTCAAGAATTCAATATTTTGATGAAAACATTTGCAGACATTTGTGTTCATTCTGTTTAAATTATTATCTGACAGCTGCAAAGTAAGTAATACTTAGCATTTAATAAATGGACATTTCTGGCAATTAAATAATAATTGCATATGAAGAATTAGAATAATCTTAGAATCAAAAATTGACAAGCATGAATTGACAAAATAAGATCTAGACTTGCAAATGTAGAAGAAATAGAATAAAAAATTGATACAGTAATTAATAAATATGAATTAGAAATGTAATCAAAAATTAATACAGAAGTTAATAAAAACAAATTAAGAGAAACACAATCAATCATTAAATCAAAACTTAATAGATATGAATAAAAAATTAAAAAATGGGTGGTTCAAAAACAGAATATTTAATTTAAAACTTTCAGAAAAAATTATGTATAATATTTCAAATAACTGAGACTTATATTTTATTAAGAAATCAAAGATTAGAAAAAGTATTAGTACCGGTTATGAACTGGCACCAAACAATGTTTATAAAAAGAATTAAATAAACTTTTACCAAAACTGAATATATAACTATTTTTACACACAACATTAACTATCTGAAATAAATAGTTCTAGAAAAACAAGCAAAAATATTGTCAGGGAGGCTGAATACAGCAAAATTTTCACAGATTTTTACAAATGAAATAGATCCTGTGATGGGATCACACAACATCACAATAAACAAATAATGTGAAGGTGACACTTAATAATAGTAATGTAGTGAACTCAAAAAAGGATAACCTATAGACAAGATGGTAGATAATCATTTGATATTGCAAATGATAGGAATTTATGTGTTAGAGAACATAAATTTAAAATAAGAAAACTCGTTATTCAAGGGAAAAACGAGATGGAACTTCTCATGTTCAATTAATTTATGATCACAATAATAGGAACTCATGCACCATCTGAAGCAGATACTGAAAATATAACAGTGAACTTGATTGAAAATTATAGTATTGAAGTGAAGTTAAAAAACAGAGAAAATAACATTAATTCAGAGTGGATGGAGAGTTCTTTATATTGTGTGAAATAATTACATCATCATAGATTAAATATATTTAAATTGTTTAATTTCTTAGCTATGTAAGTTGTTAACCTTAATCACTTAACAGACAATCATATTTGATGTCTAACATGTAAATATTCACTGACTCATGTCATTGAAAAACAACAACAAAACATAGAAGACAAAGAAATGAAGGGAAATTTGAAAAACTGAAAATGTAAATTTCTAAAACAAAGTATTGTAGATCCTGCTATTCGAGAAGAAATTCTTCAAGAACTACATAAAGCACTGACAAAAAATTTTAAAAGAAGAGATATGGCAAGCTAATGTAGTGGAAATGGATTCTGGAAACTTAAAAGGGATTTCAAAAATAAATGTACAATATAAATATTAGTTAACTCTAATACATGTTTTTCTCCAAATTTATTTTGGAGATTCCAGTTAAGGATAAAACAGAAAAAATGCTACTTATTATTCTGAAACAATTTTCAAACAAAGGTATCCAAGATGTTTACAATCAGATAATGCTAAAGTATTTTAGAATGAAGATTATCAGGAACATATAAAATTAAGCATTATTTAACTTTTACAGAACTAAAAGCATCCATTTTGAAAGATTTACTAGAACATTTATAGAAAATAATGTGGAACAATTTGACCTGCAACGAAATTTAAAATGGATTGATTTTGTGTCTGAATTAATTGATGAATATCATAATAAAACATATTCAAAAATTAAAATGAACCCAAAAGATGTATGCAAAGAAAATAAAAAATTATTGCAAACCATTTATGTATCCAATTTTGAGGATGCAAAGCCTAAATATAAAATACGTAAAAAGTAGGAATAAGTAAGTTAATAGTAGTTTTAAAATAGACTACAGAGCTAATCAGTCAACAGAAATTTTGGAAACTGAATAGGTTATTTATTCTAATTCAATCACATACAAATCGAAAGCTTTAGGTCGAGAAGTGGAAAGAAATTTTTATGTACAAGAACTTCCAGAAACAAAATATCCAGTGGCATACTTGTAGAAAAAGTTATAAAAACGCAAGGTAATGAAGTTCATGTAAATGGTTAGTTTGTTGTACCTCACATAATAGCTGGGTGTTCTAAAAAATAATGTTATAAAATATTTTTTAATAAATTTTAATCTTTATAAATGAACAAAATTGAAAACTATTTATTTTTTCTCTTGCCATAAATGAGAAAAGTAAGTATAATTTACGTATTACTGATAAAGAAGTAGATCTTAATACAAACATTGGTGATGGTTGGGTTCATCCTAATCATGCTCAGTTATATATGTTTCAAAAATCCAAAAGCTATTGAAATTGATGGTTCAGATTTCCTACATATGACAGAAAGTCTAATAAAAAATTAATTGGTAATCATATAACAAAATTATTTGATTTCGTAGCTATAAAAAACAGGACTAATATCTTATCAATAATGGAACACACTTTTATTTCGTTGTCACTTTTATTAAATTTAACTTCATCCTTCTCTGAAACAATTATAGGGAATGACTTATACTTAATAATGGTAAAATCAACTGTAATTAAAATGAAGCACTTCACCTATTAGAATTTTTTTGTGAATCTTTTAAGACTATAAAGAAGTAATCTGGAATGGAGATTTACCTGTTATTATGACTCTTAATTCAAGTTCAAATGATGTTATTCTTAAGAGGATCTAATTAAAATGACGCTGGAGTCGGAATAGAAGATACATTACCAAATGATGGAAAAATTTGTGTTTAAAATATTGAAACAAGATAACCTATTGTTAAATGTACTCCTGATTATGAATCTAAATTAGCACAAGAAAAATTTAAAAGATCTTAAATTAACAATATCTTTCTTTCAATTACAGACTACAGAACTTGCTGGACTGAGTAATAAAAAAAGTATGAGATAGATAAAACAACTCGCTATAATGCAGCAGAATTTCATATTCCTTATTTTATTTTTGTTGTTTTTCAATGAAACATTACAAATAATCAGTTGCTTGTTTCTTCATTATTTGATAATGATAAATTACAAAATATTTATTTACAAAATGAAGGAAATTGAAATTTTTTATTAAGAGATATGGAATTTAAATCTGCCAAATATTTTTTTTAAAAGCTTATGATTCATATCGTGATTTTAAATGAAGAACACAATTAAAAGGAGATACTCATGTCAATCCACCTATGATTGCATTACGAATGATCCTGTTTATGTTATAAAAAACGACTTGAGGGAAGATACCTATATTATGACAACACAAAAACTATGAAATTACATGCAACTTTCAATGACATAATTTCTAACGATGCTTTAGCTTATATAACTTCTTTAACTCATGGTATTTAAACTGCAATATTAACTGAAAATTTTTAATCATAAATGAATACAATATTGTAAAATTGTTAACTTCATGTTTACATTTCCTTCACTAGTATATTTAAAAATTTGTAATCTCAATTATAAAATGATATATGCCTTTCTTGGACAGTTCTATTTAAGTGTATGATCTTTGCATTTTTAATTTTAAAAACTGATTAATTTTAAAAAATACAAACTTTAAAAAGATAAAAATAGTTTTTGGTATAATTATTAGTTGCTAAACATTTATTGCTGTAAAATTATAGCAAAATTTAATTTTTAATATTTTTACTTTTCTTTTATATTTTTAAAAACTTTTCTTATGTGATTGGATTTATTTCTTGAGAAGCTCAACAATTCTAATGGATTCAAAAAATTAGTCAGTTAGACAAAATCTTCATATAATATTACTGGTTGTGAAAATGTACATACTAAATATTTAAATCTTTTAAAAAAATGATAAACTGAGATACAAAGGAATGGGAAAATACAAAAATATTGAGTTTCTCGATGTAGAATTCACTACATGGATATTTTCAAACAATAAATATAAAATCAAGTGATGTTTATAAAAAATTATACTTTAATTCTCAAGATTTGAAATTTTTTAATATTGAAACACATATGTATTCAGTGTATTCATTGACAGCGATGGCGAGGCATGACAGAATCTCTGATCAGAGAGTTATTTATCGTGGCTAGTCTGCACTTGACCGCGCGAGTGTGCAGTTCCGAGTTGGATGCAGTAGTTGTACGTAGCGAGTCGCGAGAGCATGTAGTTCAGTTGCGAGTTGCCTGTCGTAGTTGTGTGTGATGAGTCGGCGGGCATCGACATGGGTCTCTGGTCACGATTCAGGATAAGGTATATTGTTAAATAAGGTAATGAAGCAGCATTGCGCTCAGCTAATAACATATGTTAATTGTAACTAATTTGTTCAAGAATTGCCCCAATAATAAGTTTTTATAAAGTGGATCTTTTAAAAAAAGTAATCATTTTAATTTAAAGAGTTTTTCCTATGCATTTCCTCCAAGAATCAGAATTAAATATACACCAGCATTGCACGGAGATGAGCCGAATCATACGAGAAGATATTGACGGAGTTTACTAATGTAAGAATTTTGGTTTTTGAGTTCAGATTTAATTATTGCACAGGGCCAAGGGTCAGCGCGTCTGCCCTTATAAAATTTACCAGGTTCATTTCAGCGTTAGTTTTGTGGCGACCTAACATTCTGGCTCATTTGCATTTTTACTTAACATTGACATTCTTAATTTTGCAATGAGGTTACACTTTCTATATTATTGACTTTAAAAATTCTTAAGGGGAGGTTACACTTAGCTCAATTCCCATTTTTTTATTATTTACATTCAACAAAACTAACATTCTTGGGAGGTTACACTTGGCGACATCCGGACCAGGATCGTATTTCTTTGAGAATCTTCTGATAAGTAGTCAGATATCTGCTCTTATTTACTTAATTATAATTAGCATTTGGCGCAACGCTTTCACTAATTTTGTGACTTTCTTCCACACATCATCGGCAATTCGTTGCTCTTTGTTGTATTTGTATTTGTTGGATTTTGTATTGTCTTTGTTTCATTATTGAATAATTGTGATTTGTGTAAAAAAATGCCGCGAAAAACTGTTAATAGTACATCGCGAGGTATAATGAGTGAAATATCTGACTTAAACAACTTGACCGATAGTAATTGTGACACACAATGTAATGATGACAATCCTCCATTTAGTGACAATCAGTGTGTACCGACCACTTGTAATGATTTTTATCTTAATGTTGAACAGACAAATTCAATTGTGTCGTCTGTTAATCTAATGAGAATTCATGATGCGGGGCGTTCTGTTGCAATGAGTGCTGCCCAGCTTGACACACCCGGTTGGCAGGATTTACGTGACGAACAGATAAATTTTTCTAATGAAAATGGACAGGGTAATCAGAGTGTGTCGGACTTATTTAATTCCGGTGTAGTGACTAACAGTGCATATCCGATTGATGAACATTTTCGAGAATCGCAAAATGACCAAATGGTCACACAAAACGTGACAATTGCAGGTATGCCATCAAACAGCACACAGAATAGAGTAGGGAATATTGTGTTGGATCAAGTTATGGCATTTTTTAGACAACTTAATGAAAAACTAGATAACAATTCCAAACAACAGAGTGAAGATAACAAACAATTTGGTGAAAATTTCAAACGACTAGATGACAATTCCAAACAACTTAAAGAAGATCTCAAACAACAGCTTAATGAAAGTAACGAAAATCTCAAACAACAACTTAATGAAAAATTAGACAACAATTCCAGACAGTGAAATGAAAAATTAGACAACAATTCCAGACAGTTAAATGAAAAATTAGACAACAATTCCAGACAGCTTAGTGAACAGATTACAGCCGTTGCTGCGCAGTGCCATGATACGAAAGAACAATTACGTGAAGAAATTGAGGCTTGTGCTAGGAAAAGTAGCGAAGGAATTAGATCTGTTGCGCAAGAATTAAGGGATATGCAAACCGCTGCAACAGAATCACTTAGAGACGAAATTAGTGCAGTCGGTAAACAATGTTCTGAAAAAGCAACACAATTACACGACGAATTTAAAGTAATGACAGCAGAACTTTCGCGGACACTGGATGCAAAAGTAGACGAGAAATTCGAACAACAGAACAGTCAAAAATAGAACTAACACAGGATTCCGATGACATCAAAGCTGATGTTAAAAAACTGAACGAAACTACACGTAAAATGCAAAAACAGATTAATGCCTCTGACACTAAAACCGATGATCAGGTAAAAATACTGAAAGAAAAATACGATGAATTGGCCAGTCGTATTGATGTTATCGAAAGTAATAATGGCAACAAATCAGACGATACAGCACCGATTTTGTTTAACCAAACACCTGAATTCCAAAATTTACAGCAGACAATCAATGAGATCGATTCGTCTAATAATACATTGCGTAGAAAATTGTCAGGTTTACAGCAAGAGGTAACGGAGATAAAAAATATTTCAGTTAATAACACATCACAGCAGACGCCACTTTGCGAACATTTTTCAGCCTCATGCAGCGCGTATAATTTAGGTAATCTACAGAGAGTACGTGAGTTAGATTCAGAACAGCTACAGTCAAACAGATTCCCATACAATCCTGAACCTGTTCCGTCATACAGAGATGATAATTTTGATTACAAACATTTTCTGTCAGTGAGAAAATTTAAAGTATTTAAAAATGACAGAACACAGATTCACCCGCTAGATTGGATACAACAATTTAGCTTTGCTTTTCCACCGACTTGGCCCGTAACGCACAAACTTGAATTTATTTGCAGTTTTTTGAAAGGCGAACCGGCAACTCGTATGAGACCGATCGCGAGGCAATGCTATTCGGTAGAAGAGTTTCAGAATGCTTTTCTATCAGCGTATTGGTCGAAGACGACACAGCGCGGAATTAAAGATCAATTAATTAGTTTACCAAATTATGAGAACTCAAATTTTTCTACTATCACGCAATTTTTTGAACACATGGTCCAACAAAACCAGTACTTAAGTGAACCATATAGTGAATCTGCACTCATTCAATTATGTATTTCTAAATTGCCACGATCATTAAGAGTGTCACTTTTAATGGGACTGCAAAAAGAAAATATTTCGGCATTCAGGGATCTGCTGCAGCTTTTAGAAGTGCAGCAATCAGATTATTCTTTCGTAAACAAAAATTTTTCATATAACTACCAAGGCCAACAAACTTACAGTAATTGCGGTCAACCTCGTAATTTCAATAGCAAAGGTAACAGACGCTTTAGGAACGACAACCACCAGAACTTTAATAGCAGACAAAATTTTGATTATCAGTATCGAGAAAATTATCAGCAAGAAGAACCACATTTTAGTAACAATAGACGTTTTTATCCACAACAGCAACAAAACCAGCCGGTTAGCATACCTAACCAACAATGTAATGCACAAGGTCAACCTAACTTTAATGTTTCGCCGCGTGGACGTATAGTCCCTGGTACAACAAATAATAACGCACGACAGCAAAGGAACAACTACGTACAGAAAACACAGTATTTCAATTCCTATAGCAATGCACCGTATAGGAATGACTATTACGACAGACGTAAAAATAATGAGGACAATTTTCAGCGTACATCTAACAACAGTCGGTCTTACCAGCAGCAAAATAATCGGCAACAACATATTCTCATGAATGAACCCGACAATAGGTACCATCCAGAGCGTAATACGTCTGGAAGAAATAATAGAACAGTTCAAATAGTAGAAATGCCACAACATCATGCAGAAAATAATAACACATCAGCTAGAATCTGACTAGATACAGTACAGGTCGCATCTTCCAGTAACACAAATACTACGTTAGACACGCAGAATGTTGTTCACGAAAATGTTATTACTTTTGACGATATCAGAGACACACTTTTGCAGGAAAGACCAGTTGTTCAAAAAACCATTTCACATCCTGTCATTGAAATTAAAATTGGTTCATCGAAATTTTCAGCAGTAATCGATTCCAGATCACCTATGTCAGTTATAAATGAGGAAACTTTTAACGAGTGTAACAAAGAGAATACCTATCCTACATTACCATTAGGCAAAACGAAAGTGAAGGGAGCAGTATCGAGTAAAGGAGTAGACATAAAATTACAGACACATTTATCATTTTGTATTGCAGGTCACACATTTCACTCAAATTTTTGGATTGTTCCTTTATTGACAACAGACGTTACTTTAGGTACGAATTTTCTGCTACAACACGACGCAATTATTGACTTTCAAAATTCCTATTTAATGTTAAAGGATGAAAATGTACAACTGGCATTAGAATTTTAGCACTCTCTATCTGCAGAAGAACAAACAATTAATTGTACAGAGGTCATTTCCGTATCATGTAGCATAGACTGTAATTCCACATTGTTCACAGATACGTACGTACATAACTATAATACTCCAGACGAAGCCGACTAAGACGTAATACAGATGATTTCTGATAAAGTTAAACAGAGCAGTGCAAATACAGACGATGAACGCACGCAACTACACAAAATTCTTTTACAGCAAGCTCCAGTTTTCGACAACATTCCTGGTACTATGTTCGGTTTTATGTATGAATTTCAAGCCAAACAGCACGACACATTTAAAGCCAAACATTATCCTATTCCGTATATTCATAGAGAGCAAGTTAAGAAAGAATTGCAAGATATGCTCGACCAAGGAATTATTGAACCGGCAGTTAGTCCGTACATAAACCCGCTCCATATTGTTAAGAAAAAAGATGGCTCACTTCGCCTTGTACTTGATTCGCGTCACATCAATGACATAATTATTAATGAAACAGATCGACCACAGACACTAGAAGAACTACTACAGAAATTTCACGGTACTGCTACTTATTCTACATTAGATCTGAAATCGGGATTTTGGCAAATTCAGCTCCATCCGAACTGCAGAAAGTACACAGCATTTCTCTGTTTTGGTGACTGTTATCAATTTTGTAAATTACCATTCGGCTTAAAAATCTCTTCAGCAGCATTTATTCGCGGTTTGAATACAATACTTCCGACAGAAGACAGAAGACAGAATCACGACGTACGTAGAAGACATTCTTATTGCAGAAGCTAACTGGACTGAACACAATCTGATTGTAGAACAACTGTTGCAAACTTTTCATGTGCAAGGACTCACAGTTAATCTCAGTAAATCGCACTTTGGTAAAACTTCTATAAAATTTCTTGGACACGCAATTTCAGCAGAAGGCATTGCGCCTGATCCGGAAAAACTTCAAGCTCTACGTGACATTACTGTTCCTACGACAAAGAAACAACTACGCAGCTTTTTGGGCTTAATTAACTTTTTTCGTAAATTTATTCATTATTCTGCTTTAGACACACCTAGATTGTGTCAATTGACAGGAAAAAACACTATTTGGTCCTGGGATAAGAAAGCGCATTCTGAATTTGTGAAACTGAAAGAAGCCTTGTTGAATGCTCCACTTTTATCGCACCCAGATATTACCAGAAGTTTTTCCGTTACCACCGACAGTTCTAACACCGCTTTAGGCGTACATATTTTTCAGGAGTTTGAAGAAGATGGCTCAACAGTAATTAAAAACATCGCATTTGCAAGTCGCATTCTATCTCCTGCTGAACGAAATTATTCTGTTACAGAACTAGAAACATTAGGTGTTTTTTGGGCTTTCACGAGATTTCGGCACTTTCTTTATGGACCATGAGCGATACAATTTTTACTTTCAGCTAAATTCACACACGACAGACTAAGTAGATGGAAGCTTTATTTACAGGAATTTAATTTTACAATTGTTCACATTCCCGGCACACAAAATATTGTAGCAGACGCACTATCTCGTTCTCTCAGCAACAATCAGCAAGACGTCGCAACCAACTTCTGCAAAGCAAATTTCAGCGTGATGTACATCAAACAAGTTGCATTTGAAAATTTCATTTCATCGTCATTACAGGACATAGCACAAGAGCAAAGTAAAGACAACGTGTGGAAAGAAATTAAACACCTTTGGCAAGATAAGAATAATGTTACGATTAGAAACCACTACACTGTACGCAATGACATTCTGTTTCGCCGCTCTCATCCAGGCAGCAATAATTGGTTATTATGCATTCCTGATGAATTTGTTAACAAATTAATCTGGTACACTCATTTAAGTTACGCACATTATGGAGCAAGTAAATGTTTTCTTATACTGAGACAGAACTGTTATTTTACGAACATGGAGAAACGTATACGACGAGTTTTAGCGTCATGTAAAATCTGCCAGAAAGCTAAGTCAGACACAACTTCACATATTCCTCCATTATATCCCATTGTACCTGTTAAATTAAGACATATGGCCGCTGTAGACATTTTTGGTCCGATTCCCAGAACTAATAGAGGTTTTTGCTACATCTTTGTCGCTGTTGAACTCACTACAAAAATTGTTACTTTCACTCCGTTGCACAAAGCTACTGCTACAACTGTTTCGAAAGCATTTGTGAAACATTTTCTATTTTATGTAGGGTATGATGAAAGTAATTTCCGACAATGGACCACAATTTCCATCTGCTATATGGACACGTATGTTACGAGCTGGAAACATTTCTCCGATCTGTATATCCAAGTACCATGCTTCTTCGAACACTTGTGAACGAATAATGAAAGAAATTGGTAAACTGTGTAGAATATACTGCCACAAAAGACATATTGATTGGGACACACACATACCCTTATTCCAAGATGTAATTAATTCCATACCAAATGAATCCACTATGCTATCTCTGTCTGTTATATTGAAAAATGTTGAACCACGTAACAAAATTAAAGAATTAGTAAACTTTCCTACATCTCGTCGACTACGACACCACGAAATAATCGACATTGCGCTGAACAACATCAAACGTGCCGCAGAGCGCCGGAGAAGACAACAAAAACAGGTTTGTACACGCCAAGACTTTCACATTGGACAGAAGATATTAGTACGTACACATTATTTATCCAACAAGATAAAAGGTAGGTGCAGTAAATTTGAACTTCTATACGCAGGTCCGTATCGGATTCGCAGCATTCCTCACCCCAATGTTGTACACGTCGAAACTTTGAGAACCAGAAAATCGAAAGGAAACCACCATTCATCCAACGTCAAAGCTTTTATTGAATGAAGATACTTTATGATGTGACATGCAGTAATGCCATTTGCTAATTTTTATGATCACATATACAATTATACTCACATGAACACTTACTGATGATTATAGTATTTTTTCTTGGCAAGTCCCCGGCAAGGTAAAGTTAGCAGGTCGCTCTTCTTGTCGTTACACATCAGACTGTGCATATTTTTCCAGATGAACTTACACATTTTATGACCACTTATGCAATTATATTTATGTAACTACTTACTGATGATTGTCGTATTTTTTTTCGCAAGAGCCCAGCAAGGTAAGGTTAGTAGATCGCTCTTCTTGTCGTTGCACATCAGACCGTGCATATTTTCCAGATGAACTCACACATTTTTATGACCACTTATGTAATTATATTTATGTGACTACTTATTGACGTTTGTCGTATTTTTTTTGGCAAGAGCACGGCAAGGTAAGGTTAGCAGGTCGCTTTACTTGTCGTTACACATCAGACTGTGTGCATTTTCCATTTTTTTTCTGTATGTATGATTGTTTTCCTGTTTTGTTCGTATGCAGTATGAAATAGTTAAAATATAGCAAACACCAGTTGACTTTGACATTTTGCCTTATGATACCTCAACATCGTGACTGTTTTACATTTTTTTGCTGCTGCATTATGATATTATGTGTACATTTTTGCCTATGAGCGCTGTCTATGTTTTTCACATGTTACGTTTTCTGTCATGTTATGCTGTATGCTTAATTATGTTACCATAAACCAGTTTTTATCTAATGGGTATATGATGTAAATGCAAGACATTAATCTTTGTTCATCATTTTCAGAAAGAAATAACGTGTAAAGGAAATAAATTAAACATAAATGGGAATTTCACCTACGGAATAGACAAAAGAAGATGCAAAAACCTTATGAGGAAGAGTAAATGGATCAGAATTAACAAGCATTAACAAGAATATACTATACCCATCGTAGAGTAGCAGTCTTAAGTAATTTTTTCTTTCAGTATACGAGGCGATTGATGCAGGCTGTCAGACAGAACTACACATCTTAGTTTTAGTGATGAAATATGCTAGAGATAAGGAATAGTTGTATAATGAGTAATGAAGTGATATTTTGCAGATGATAATGAATGCTGATGAATAATGATGAAGAATATGATAATATGGGTAATGAAGTTTTTCTTTGCAGATGACAATATGGATAATGAAGTATTTCTTTACAGGTGATGATAATAATGGAGTTATGATAATGAAGTGATAGATAATGAAGTCTTTTTCTTTACAGATGAGGATAATGTTGAAGTTATGTATTTATGCTATGTAGTTATTTAAGTATTTGTTGCAGTTCGTTTTGACAGTAGGTATTTTATTGCTTAGTAGGATGAATGAAGGATTTAGAAGGGATAATTATGGAACACATCTTTTATACACATTTCACTAGCTGTTAATTCGAAGTTCACTACTTTTCAGCATAAAATGCGTTTCTTCCTTCAGATTAATAATCCCTTTTTTGTATATTTTTTACAGGAGAAATTATTTATGAAATTAATGTGCTATAAGCAGTTGTTCATTAAGTCTTTGTCATCTATGAATGTGGTCACATATACTCTAATTGTTTCATAACCTTGCTACAGCTGACTCATGACGAATGACGTTACATATCTTCATTTGCAGCAATAACTCAAAAGCAAACAAAGTAATTACCAGTCCCAAATAATGCTACTAGTTTAAGAGAATTCTGAATAATGCTGATCAGCTATGAATAATATGTCACTTGAATAATAATGCTACTGATTACTGTATTGAGATGATTACTGTATTGAGATGGACAATGATTAATTAATAATGCTTTGTAACTAGGAAATGAATGCTACTGATTACTGTATTGAGATGGACAATGATTAATTAATAATGCTTTGTAACTAGGAAATGAATGCTACTGTTTACTGTATTGAGATGAGAAATGATTAATTAACAATGCTTTGTAACTAGGAAATGAATGCTACTAATTACACTTTGTAATTAGGATATGAATGCTACTGATTATGCTTTGTAACTGGGAAGCTGATTACTGCCAATGTTGTCTGTAAAACTATTAATGAACATTTTTCTGTAATACTACATACATGGTACAGAAATGTTCAATAACTGGGCTATGAATGCCGCAAACTACTAATGTAATTTCCAATGAGGACTAGTATATGACTTAATGTCCTTCACCTTCTGACCTAACTACCCTGAATTACTGCAATATCCATTTGTCCTGTATATCCTCTTGATCATGGAGCACTATATTTGGTTTTGCACTAATTCTACGTTGGTGTGCCTTGTAAAAGCGTGGTGTTGACACGACATGCTGTCCACCACTGTGAGCGATGGAGACGTTATTATGGTCCCACTGTTTGGTGTACCTGATTTACTGCCAAAATGATAACATGGAATATTACTACGACATTTCAGTGTCTTGGCTACGCTGATAAACACTTCTGGGAAAAGAACTTCAGATTGTCTCATTTGGTGTTGTACTTCTGTGGAAAGATATGGACTTTCAGTGCAGCTGCGTGCAACCTAAAGTGCTACAACCATGATGCAATCCTTCCCTTTCCTATCCTAATTCTTGTAACATAGTGAAAATCATTTTTGCTAACATGATTTATATTCATGGCCTATAAATTTTTTCGACTTGCTGAAATATTCTGAATTTCAGTGCGTGTGCACTGTTGTCATTTTTCTAACACGATTTCTACTTATTGTATATACATTTGTGATTTGCTGATTTTTCTAACATGATTTCTACTCATTGTCTGTGCATTTTGATTTGCTGATATGTTCTGAACTACAGTACATGTGCACTTATGTCATTTGTCAATGAGATTTGTACTCGTTATGTCTATTTGTTGTGAAAACTTTGAAGAATTTTTCAGTGCATGTGCACTTATGTCATGTGTTAATATGTTTTCTACTGAACTTCAGTGCCTGTGCACTTTTCTCATTTTTCAATATGATTTGTACTCATTGCATATACTTTTTTTGTGATTTCCTGATGTGTGTATGCACTTTTGCCATTTGTTAATATGATTTGTACTCATTGTGTATACTCGATTTGTTTTGTACTCAGCCGGCCGAAGTGGCCGTGCGGTTAAAGGCGCGGCAGTCTGGAACCGCAAGACCGCTACGGTCGCAGGTTCGAATCCTGCCTCGGGCATGGATGTTTGTGATGTCCTTAGGTTAGTTAGGTTTAACTAGTTCTAAGTTCTAGGGGACTAATAACCTCAGCAGTTGAGTCCCATAGTGCTCAGAGCCATTTTTTTGTACTCAGTGCATGTGCACTATATTTACTTTATGTTCTACACCTGTATATATCTGTATATTCTCTGTTTGTAAAGTTAATTAGTTAAGAAAAAAATTGTTGCTCATGGCAAGTCCAAATGGCTCACCATCGCTGCCAAATTTTTGCCCCCCCCCCCCCCCCCCCCCCGCCAGTGGAGGGTTATGAAACACGTATGTATTCAGTGTATTCATTGACAGGGATGGCGAGGCATGACATAATCTCTGACCAGAGAGTTATTTATCGTGGTTAGTCTGCGCTTGACCGCGTGAGTGTGCAGTTCCGAGTTGGACGCAGTAGTTGCATGTAGTGAGTCGCGAGAGCATGTAGTTCAGTTGCAAGTTGCAGTCAATCGGTAGTTGTGTGTGAGGAGTCAGCAGGCGTCGACATGGGTCTCTGGTCACGGTTCTGGACGAGGTATATTGTTATCGAAGGTAATGAAGCAGCATTGCGCTCAGCTAATAACATATGTTAATTGTAACTAATTTGTTCAAGAATTGCCCCAATAATAAGTTTTTATAAAGTGGATCTTTTAAACAAAGTAATCATTTTAATTTAAAGAGTTTTTCCTATGCATTTCCTCCAAGAATCAGAATTAAATATACGCCAGCATTGCACGGAGATGTACCGAATCATACGAGAAGATATTGACAGAGTTTACTAATGTAAGAATTTTGGCTTTTGAGTTCAGATTTAATTATTGCACAGGGCCAAGGGTCAGCACGGCTGCCCTTATAAAATTTACCAGGTTCATTTCAGCGTTAATTTTGTGGTGAGCTAACATTCTGGCTCATTTGCATTTTTACGTAACATTGACATTCTTAATTTTGCAACGAGGTTACACTTTCTATATTATTGACTTTAAAAATTCTTAAGGGGAGGTTACACTTAGCTCAATTCCCATTTTTTTTATTATTTACATTCAACAAAACTATCATTCTTGGGAGGTTACAACGGTAGCAAATTAAGGAAATGACTTGAATAAGTCAAGACCCACAGTTTTCGATAAACTTAAAGTTACCGTAATGCAACAACTGACTGAAACAGAGGAAGTATTCCGCTAGAATACAAATGGATATCTTTGAGAGAAGAAGTGGTGAATGCAGCAGAGTAAGTGAATGGGAAGAAGGTACAGTAGAAATCGTTAGATAAAACGTGATATATTAAATTTGACAAGAGGGAAAATTATAAAAATGCAGCAAATAAAGCAGACCACGGGAAACTGAAATGTCTAAACATGACGTCGACAGAAAGTCCAAAATTGCAACGCGATTTTGTACTTGGAAAACATAGGGGAATGAAAATGAGAAAGAACAAAGAAAACTTTGCTCAATGGAGAAGCAACTGTCAAGAACTCATTTGGCAAGGCAGAACAAAGCAAATAAGAGAAGCCTAGAAAGTGGAAGGAATATGTAGAGAGGAGAGTGGGAGGGGTTGTACAAGCTAACATAAGCATAATGTTAGATTCCTGTGAAATGTCTGAACACGAAAAGCAATACTGATCCTACCACTTAGCTAAGTAGACACACTGAAGAACTGCGAAACTGTGTTTATAGCATTTGCATGTTTAGAGAAAGGTTTTGACAATCATAATGAAAACATTCTTTGAAGCTCTGGAGATGTCAGCGATAAAACGCGAGGCCACAAGATTATCTACAACTTGTACAGAAACCAAACTGCATTTCTAAGACTTCAATGACTTGAAAGGGAAGCAGTAATTGAGAAGGTAGAAGTAGAGATGACATAAAATGAAGACTGTCAATAGCAAGAAAGCGTTCTGAAAAAGAAAATTTGTTCACATCGAATATAAATTATAATGGTTGTATAGTATTTTACAAAGGTATTTGTGTGGAGTGCAGCCTTGTATGTAAGTGAAACGTGGACGATGAACAGTTCTGTCACAAAGACAATGGACGCTTTCAAAACGTGATGATCAATAAGAATGCTGAAGATTAGATTTGAGAATCGTGTAACTAATGAAGAGGTACGGAATGAAATAGAGGAGAAAGAGGAAATTACGGCCCAACTTTGACTACAACAGGGGTAAGTTGATAGGACATATTATGAGGCGTCAAAGAGTGAGAACAAAGAGGTTGGGTGATAGTATTCTAATAATTATCATCTGTTGAAATGCTATTCTACTATTTTGTCTATTAATGTAAGCAGTGAATTTACTCTTCCATGCACTCCTCCACAAAACATTTAAACCAAAACTGAAATCAGCTGAACACCAAATCTTTCAACCACTGTCTGACAACTACTGGATTCACTTTTAACTTTCTATTACTATCAATGACTAGTCACACACACATACAGATATAAGGAGAACAAAAATAAACAAACATTAGTTTTCAGCATATAATTCTGCAGGTTGGCAACATGTACATAAACAAACCAGACAGGAAGGGACATGAGGTGAACACACTGCCGTTACGACTTCAAATCAGAGTTTTCGGTAAAACGTCTACTGCTAGTGACAGAAGAAAAAAGAGCGAACATGAAAATGTGCTTATGTTCCATAATCTAAGTTTTAGTTCAACCTCCAGCATGTGACCAGGTGAGGGGAAACGTATATGTCCGCCTGTCCGCCAAAAACTCGATTCACTGTAAGTAATCAGTCATTCACGTAAAAAAAGATGTGAACTGATTTATAATCTGCAAGTATCACATATCAAAACAATACTGAATCATTCTAGATTCCGCCGAAGATGCCTTAAAGTAAAAGGCGAAACGCGTCTTGAATCAGTAAAGTACACTGGATAAAGAAAAAAAAGTTTGTTACTTACCAAAGGAAATTATCAATAGCTGTAGATATTTAGTAAATTACATCTTATGACATACCAGCAAATTAGTTTCGGTTTAACTTCTCATTCTACATGCTGTTAAATGCTGTTTAAAAAAATTCATCTATCCCTTCTGAAAAACTGTAGTTACTTTCATATTTCGGTAGATAAACAGATTTAGGATATTTATCATGCGACGAAATACATGACTTTTCACAAGTTATCGTTTGCAAAAAAACACGTTTCGAATTCTTGAACCGTTTACGAAATTTGCGGTTGATACAACCACATGGTTCACGACGAGCAGGACGAAGTACCGGTCGCGTCGCGAGCAACCCGCGCGCGGTCACGGCACAGCCCATCTGCCGACATATCATTCAATATCTCGAGAACGGTGATAGCTATCGATCTGCTCTCAGCTTTAAAAACAATTTCGATATGTTGACTAAATTTCATACGCAATAATGTATTACCTATAATGAACTGTATGCAAAGTCCACGCAATGCATTTTTACCTCTGCACACTCATTAAAATTTCGTGTAATGGTTTACGTAAATGCAAGACAGCAAGTAACCACGACGAATAACGAAAAGAAATTCGATCCTTTATCGAGAGAAGATATCAGGCTGTAACATGCCCAAGAATTAATTTTTTCTGCCAAATAGTTTCCTTGGAATCGGATGATAAGTATTTCATAGCTGCTGCCGCGTCCGCGCCAGCGGTTCGGCGAAAGTTCGTGTGGCGCGGGGGTTCCGTACCTGACGTCACGCTCAGCGCGTTCTGTGATTGGCGGCGCGGACCTGGAGCGCGGCAAGCGGCAGCGGAAGCGGTTCGACGTGGTCAAACCGCGACGCAGAGCCCGCCGCGCCGTGCCGCTGACGCCGTTTCCATGGCAACCACGCCGCTGACGCGCGGTTTTGATGCGCGGCGGCCCTAATGGGAACCGGCCTTAAGAGTGTGTGGTGGTCGCTAGCTATATTCAGGATGCAGAAGTGATGATTTTGTTTGGTGTAGGATCCGAACTGCGTGTTTACTACGTAGATACGATACGTGGTGATATATAGTCAGGTTGGAAAACGGTATCACGCTGAAATATTAAAGCTTTCGTTTTCAGCCGCAGAGCAGGGTAATCGAGGAAGTGTCTTCCTGTATTGCATGATCTGTAGACCACTTTCGTAAGGTTTAACTGTCAATGCAATATGGCCATCTGTACAAAATAGTTTTGCAGCTGAACGTCTCGTCTGCAGAAAAAAAGGCAGACAATGCTCCCACACTGGCAGCATCAGTAATTTGGTGGGTAAAGTCAGTAAGAGCTAATCAGAAACCTCCATTCATTCACAAGACACCCTTTGTGTTGGGACATAGGAGCCTCTATGGACTGGTTCAAACAAGATGGGAGCTAGATATCTACAAAAATTTCTGAGAGTAACGTGATGTTGAAGTGCTCAAAGTCAAGTTGAAGCAGACCATCCATCACTGGTAAGATGCTGTCCCTGATCCACCATTGTAGCTTTAGGGCATCTCCAGACCAATAGCTCTAGGACACCGAAAATTCCCGCCATTTTTCTCTTCTGCAGGACAGTGCTTCGTATTCTGTTTGCATAATTGTTCTGATAATTGTTCTGATTTTCCCGTCTGTGTTTAGACAGTGCTCTCTTTGCAAACAACAATAATGCTTCGATGATTAACAGTGTTTTAGTAGGTGTGCACATTCATGATGAAGGCTTTTAGCGGTGAGAATATACCGTTTCTGTGGCGTATATTGAAATCACCATGTCACGATTTCCAGGAAGGCATGGGATGGCCCATTAGGACCATCAGGAAGAATGCATTCGGTGTTTTCTGTAATATTTTTGTAAACATGTCCTGTTCGGGCAACAATTTCCATGCAGACAAGCTGAGACATCACGAAAACTCATACAACAACAACAGAGGTAACCGTTAACTATTTCTGTGACCCTTTAAGATTTCCGATAGATATACTTGGCTCTTATTTATGTAGACATGAGACATCAGTATAACACTGACAACCTAATAGCTGCGCCTGCGAGGGTGAACCACTATGCAAACATCTCGCTGGACTACAGGTACAAAGGCTATGCATAATCGAGTCAGCAATAGTGCCTAGGTAAACACGTGCTTCGACAGGAATTTCTCAGGCGTCAAGTATGAAAGGGACACCGCCACCTCATGCTTGTGGGACCCGAACAGACACCTGTACGTGGCTCAGCAACTGACGGCCTCTTCGTCGCTTCACGGGGCCCACCAGTGCACCCTGACTCCTGGCAGTGTGTGCGGTGGCGTTCTGTGTGGTCCAGTGGACAGGGGACAGTGGCTGGTGCGCACTTTGCGATCGAGATATTTTTAACTGTCTAATTACGTGTGATGTGTGTTTCGTGATGGTATTCCTTGTGTGGTCGGAATAAAAAGAAAGATGATCGATTTAATTACTTCTTGCAAGACCTGCATCTTCCAAAATAGCAGAGAATGATGAGCAAGAGAAATCCAACCTCCGCAAACAGAATATTAATAAACAAACAGAATACCCTTGAGTATCCTGTGATGGGATCCTTGCTCTCCACCACCAGTTTCCAGGTAGAGAAGAAGATTGGGAGAGAGGTGTGGGAGAGGGGGGAGTGGTGTGTCAAGGCACAGGGAATCTAACAATAGGTTGATGATGTGTCAATCAAAGGAGAGCAATAGGTTTGCCCCTGAGTGCATACCCGCACTAACAAAATGCACCAGTAGCCCTAATGCCCCCCCCCCTTACTGCTGACACTCTGTGAATTAAATCGACCTCAAGCTTTGTATAGGTTTCCATATCTAGAGTTGCTGCCTAATGATCATCTAATTGGGTGACCACCAGCGCGGTTTTGGTGGGGTCCATAGTCATTACAATGTACAGAAAACTTGCCTCTACTTGTGTGAACCAAAACGCTGTGTTGTGTGGCCAAAACATCGATCTGGATGCTTTGGGTGTGTGTTCCATTTTGCGATTTTCGTTTCATCTAACTCCATCATGCTGCTTCTATATTTCAGACCTTATTTCCTCTACTTGGGTAACATTGGTGTCACCAGGCTGCAGGCAGTTGCTAGACTCATGAATTTAATACATATGCTTAGTTCTGGTACAGAGATAACAGAAATGAAACATAATGCAGTATCTTCAGACAATGTCCTATTTAGAACAGTCAAACAATTCCTATACAGAACAAATTGGTTCAATTCATAGAAAGCTGTTGCGAAACTAGATAATTTAATATGAGTACTTTGAAGTTCGTTCGGTAACAAAGTGAAAATTAACACTTGGAATTTAATAGACACAGAAGTTCGCACTGAGGCAAGGAGAAACGAACTGCAGTGGTACATGAACCCTGTTGACCGGTCATTGAGCGAATCAGCTGCACACCTGACCACATTGTGATCTGCTGTGTGGGGATACAACTACGTGGAAAGAGCCACAGATAAAATACATGTAGTTTGGGCTACTTTCAAGAAAGACACTGGCAAAATGCATGAAAACCTATACAATATTACTGATCTACAGAGAGTAGCTGATGTATTTAATGTATGTTTCACAATAATAACAAACAATCTGATACAAAAACAGCAAAAAACAGATTCTGGAAACAGTGACTGGGAAAAAATCTGTTTAAATGAAAATAAATCATTTTGTATCAAACAGATGAAGAGGAGATATTGAATTTTATCAAGGAATTAACATCAAAATTTCCTTTAGCCATAGACAATGTTTCTGATTACATATTAAATAAAGTGTGCAAAATTATTGACTAAACCCCCAACATGTCTTTGCATGTCCTCATTGTGTAGTGTTGTTTCTCCAGAAAAATTAAAAATAGTGAAAGTAAGGCCTGTGTTCAAGCAAGGAGACAAAACAAGTGAGAAGAACTTCAGACCAATATCTCTACTCTTTAGTTTTTCTAAAATATTGGAAAAGTATATTGTAGATTTATTTCATTTGTCGAGAAAATTAATAGTGTATCAAGTGCCCAACATGGATTCAGAAAACACAAGTCTACAGGAACTGCCATTTTTTGGCCAATTTTCAGACTAGTGTTGTTCTTGAAATTTATCAATGACCTATAGTCATCCAGCAAATCCCAAAAATGTGTAAAATTGGTGGATGACACAAAAGGATTGACAAAAGGCAAAAGTACGACTGAACTACAATATGAAATACAAAATTGCATCACTCACCGAACAGTTCACCATTAACAATCTTGTTAAAACAGTAAAAACTGTTATGAGTAAGATGCACCAGAATAACTGCTTAAAATAAATTATCTTTATTCACTACAGAATGTTTGGGCATTTATCTTCATTGTCAAGTACCTCCAAAGACAATTTTGGTGAGAGCAAATTTAAATGTGAATGTCGTTTATATTAAAGTGACTATATCCATCTCACATCTTTTAGTGAACTGTTTTATAACTGTTCTGTTTTGACATGATAGTTACTGATGTAAATATGTTAAAAATAATACATTAATTATCATTAGGCTTTGCATTTTTACAAAGATGATACAGACGAACAGTGATATTAGTTTAGTAAATATGTAGACCTCATGATAAATAATAAATACTAAACATTATATATATACATACATTTGATGGTTAAGTTTTCCAATGACCAAAGTAAGCTTAATAATCTACATACTTGATCAATTTTGTGAGTTAAGTAGAGGATAAATTCTCTAAAATTTGCATTTTATAATAATAATGGATACTTTAAATCAATTTTTTTACAGAATAAATACACTCCTGGAAATGGAAAAAAGAACACATTGACACCGGTGTGTCAGACCCACCATACTTGCTCCGGACACTGCGAGAGGGCTGTACAAGCAATTATCACACGCACGGCACAGCGGACACACCAGGAACCGCAGTGTTGGCCGTCGAATGGCGCTAGCTGCGCAGCATTTGTGCACCACCGCCGTCAGTGTCAGCCAGTTTGCCGTGGCATACGGAGCTCCATCGCAGTCTTTAACACTGGTAGCATGCCGCGACAGCGTGGACGTGAACCGTATGTGCAGTTGACGGACTTTGAGCGAGGGCGTATAGTGGGCATGCGGGAGGCCGGGTGGACGTACCGCCGAATTGCTCAACACGTGGGGCGTGAGGTCTCCACAGTACATCGATGTTGTCGCCAGTGGTCGGCGGAAGGTGCACGTGCCCGTCGACCTGGGACCGGACTGCAGCGACGCACGGATGCACGCCAAGACTGTAGGATCCTACGCAGTGCCGTAGGGGACCGCACCGCCACTTCCCAGCAAATTAGGGACACTGTTGCTCCTGGGGTATCGGCGAGGACCATTCGCAACCGTCTCCATGAAGCTGGGCTACGGTCCCGCAGACCGTTAGGCCGTCTTCCGCTCACGCCCCAACATCGTGCAGCCCGCCTCCAGTGGTGTCGCGACAGGCGTGAATGGAGGGACGAATGGAGACGTGTCGTCTTCAGCGATGAGAGTCGCTTCTGCCTTGGTGCCAATGATGGTCGTATGCGTGTTTGGCGCCGTGCAGGTGAGCGCCACAATCAGGACTGCATACGACCGAGGCACACAGGGCCAACACCCGGCATCATGGTGTGGGGAGCGATCTCCTACACTGGCCGTACACCACTGGTGATCGTCGAGGGGACACTGAATAGTGCACGGTACATCCAAACCGTCATCGAACCCATCGTTCTACCATTCCTAGACCGGCAAGGGAACTTGCTGTTCCAACAGGACAATGCACGTCCGCATGTATCCCGTGCCACCCAACGTGCTCTAGAAGGTGTAAGTCAACTACCCTGGCCAGCAAGATCTCCGGATCTGTCCCCCATTGAGCATGTTTGGGACTGGATGAAGCGTCGTCTCACGCGGTCTGCACGTCCAGCACGAACGCTGGTCCAACTGAGGCGCCAGGTGGAAATGGCATGGCAAGCCGTTCCACAGGACTACATCCAGCATCTCTACGATCGTCTCCATGGGAGAATAGCAGCCTGCATTGCTGTGAAAGGTGGATATACACTGTACTAGTGCCGACATTGTGCATGCTCTGTTGCCTGTGTCTATGTGCCTGTGGTTCTGTCAGTGTGATCATGTGATGTATCTGACCCCAGGAATGTGTCAATAAAGTTTCCCCTTCCTGGGACAATGAATTCACGGTGTTCTTATTTCAATTTCCAGGAGTGTATAAATTTAACAGAATGAAAACCGATTGAAAAGCTGTCAATTTATAATATTTAATTGAATTAAAAAATTAAACCATCACACATATTGTAACCTCCCAAGTACGTTAGTTTTGTTGAATGTAAATAAAAAAAATGGGAATTGAGCTAAGTGTAACCTCCCCTTAAGAATTTTTAAAGTCAGTAATATAGAAAGTGTAACCTTGTTGCAAAATTAAGAATGTCAATGTTACGTAAAAATGCAAATGAGCCAGAATGTTAGCTCGCCACAAAATTAACGCTGAAATGAACCTGGTAAATTTTATAAGGGCAGCCGCGCTGACCCTTGGCCCTGTGCAATAATTAAATCTGGACTCAAAAACCAAAATTCTTACATTAGTAAACTCCGTCAATATCTGCTCGTATGGTTCGCACATCTCCGTGCAATGCTGGCATATATTTAATTCTGATTCTTGGAGGAAATGCATAGGAAAAACTCTTTAAATTAAAATGATTACTTTTTTTAAAAGATCCACTTTATAAAAACTTATTATTGGGGCAATTCTTGAACAAATTAGTTACAATTAACATATGTTATTAGCTGAGCGCAACGCTGCTTCATTACCTTATTTAACAATATACCTCGTCCTGAATCGTGACCAGAGACCCATGTCGACGCCCGCCGACTCGTCACACACAACTACAACTGGCAACTTGCAACTGAACTACATGCTCTCGCGACTCGCTACGTACAACTACTGCGTCCAACTCAGAACTGCACACTCACGCGGTCAAGCGCAGACTAGCCACGATAAATAACTCTCTGGTCAGAGATTCTGTCATGCCTCGCCATCGCTGTCAATGAATACACTGAATACATACGTGTTTCACCATTTACTGTCTTTTTGGTTGTAAACTGCAGCTCGTAACCAATAAAGTATTGTAGGTTTGCGTCTGCACAGGGAAATGTCTTATAATTTAAAATTTGGTTTTGAAAACTTTGTTCCAAATATGTATTATTCTTTCATGATTCTTAAGCAAAGTGCCGGCGATATTTACATTATGCTCTGTGCGAAATTCTATCAGGTGGCTTCCACTTTCATCCCTTCCCCCAAGCCTTTGTGTTCCTCTTGGTTTCGTGTACCTGCTACCGTATCACATTTTAAATTTTTGTTTCGCTTAACTATCTGAGTAATCTCTTTTGTCGTACATTGATTGTTTCAATGTGTTAGGAGATAGTGAACAATCATGAACGGTAGTCATGAAATCTGTTTATGGTGAAATGAGAAAACATGAATAATGAAATATGTGAAAGAGTACATTCTACAGAAAATGAAAATTTGGTATGTCTTTACCCAACTTCGTCTTTCCTTCATGTAGGTGTAAGATACAGTTAATCAAACGCACCGGGCGTTTCAGTGGGTCCCGCCCCGTACCTCAGTGGCTGTCCGTCATTGGCTACCGCTAGCGTCTGCCGCTTCCAGATGGGAACGCCAATTCCGCGAGCCGCCGCCTCAAAGCGGAAAACGCTTGCCGCCGCCGTTGCCGCACAACGCGCTGCCGCACTCTAGTGGGAACCGGCCTTTACATATACTGCGGAAGCAGACAGGATATGCACACGGACCGTATATAGTCTTCGCAGCACTAGATATTTCCAACGAAATTGGTAGGTCATCCACCACATCTGACAGTCACAAGTCATCTGCACTCCCCCCCCACACACTGGCCTGACGTGTGACCAGAGTACCCCCAGCTGACCAAGGTCACTCTCTGAACTGCTGTACAAGGGCTGAGTCGGTTCCCCTCGACACAAAGGCGTTACTGTTTCTGGTCTCGACCTGCTTACTTCCTTGCTTTCTAAACACATCACCAGATTCTGGGATTACATAGCAGGTTCGAATCCTGCCTCAGGCATGGATGTGTGTAATGTCCTTTGCTTAGTTAGGTATAAGTAGTTCTAAGTTCTAGGGGACTGATGACCTCAGTCCCATAGTTTTCAGAGGCATTTTATTTTTGGGATTACAGGAAAACATGTGTTTTCACATGGTTTGGAAGAATATCATACCATTTACGCGATACTTCTCGATATCAAGCAAAAGTTCTAAAAAGGTGACTCATTTCGAGATAGTTCCAGAAACATGATTCACTAGTGAATGTTATCATTAAAGGACTTCTCCATAGTATCCAACACAGGTATGTGGTTGACGGGAATGATTCCAAGTCGCAGACAGCATTTCTACCAAAAAACATATCATTAGAGATCTGAAAAGCTACAGTACATTTCTTACGACCTTAATCAGCACAGCATCTACTGTACGTGATCATTCTCAATCATCCATCGTCTATAACGTAGCGAATACACTGCAGAACCTCTGATGTGGCAACGAGAAAGAATGTGTTGCAAGTAGTGGAGAAATATCTAGTGGCGGTATGAGGGAGTTACAAATACCGGCTTCATATAGCACGTTCCTTAGCCAAATCACTTTCTAAATTCGATGATTTTGTTACGAGCTTACACTGTCGGTGACGTGTAACCGCACTTTCAGTCTGTTAATACTCCGGCGTGCACTGTCTATATTCAGTAGCGTGGTATTTGTGTGGAAAAACCACTTCATTCAGAGTTAATGCCATTCCTCTATTTATAAGGCTTGTATAGTTTTTAAGATGGATATCGTTAGTGATACTTGTGAGCATCTGTAGCAGCAACACCGCTTGTGACAGTAATATAGTCGTTGCGATCGTGTTTTTAACATCTCACTGCCTGTAAGACGGTTACATTTCTCTTTCTAAGACTCTGTGATGCTGCTCTCAAGAAAAACTTATGAGACATGTCCACCCATCGCTGATTTTCGCTCAGTATTGTTTCGTATCGCCAGCAATCAGTTATTGACGAAGTATTATACTTAGTAGTAGGGGAAGCGTGATAGGTTCGCCTTGAGCATCAGCCTTATAAAGTATGTGTGTGTGTCTTCCGATATGTGTAAAGAAAATGTCTATATCCAGTTGCAAGGAAGGTAAGGATTTGACATGGAATACTGCAGTAGCCACAGAGGGAGTGAAAGATTTCTTTTTTCTTGTAAAAGTATGTCAAGTCATAAGAATGGTACAGATATTTATATTTCCAGAGTCACTGCCATCAGCAGGGGGTATTTTCAATACTTTGCAAATTGTGGAATGCCTTCCAATTAAGACCATGATCGTAATATTTAATTGTAAGTAACATTCGTAAAATATACACTCCTGGAAATGGAAAAAAGAACACATTGACACCGGTGTGTCAGACTCACCATACTTGCTCCGGACACTGCGAGAGGGCTGTACAAGCAATTATCACACGCACGGCACAGCGGACACACCAGGAACCGCAGTGTTGGCCGTCGAATGGCGCTAGCTGCGCAGCATTTGTGCACCGCCGCCGTCAGTGTCAGCCAGTTTGCCGTGGCATACGGAGCTCCATCGCAGTCTTTAACACTGGTAGCATGCCGCGACAGCGTGGACGTGAACCGTATGTGCAGTTGACGGACTTTGAGCGAGGGCGTATAGTGGGCATGCGGGAGGCCGGGTGGACGTACCGCCGAATTGCTCAACACGTGGGGCGTGAGGTCTCCACAGTACATCGATGTTGTCGCCAGTGGTCGGCGGAAGGTGCACGTGCCCGTCGACCTGGGACCGGACCGCAGCGACGCACGGATGCACGCCAAGACTGTAGGATCCTACGCAGTGCCGTAGGGGACCGCACCGCCACTTCCCAGCAAATTAGGGACACTGTTGCTCCTGGGGTATCGGCGAGGACCATTCGCAACCGTCTCCATGAAGCTGGGCTACGGTCCCGCAGACCGTTAGGCCGTCTTCCGCTCACGCCCCAACATCGTGCAGCCCGCCTCCAGTGGTGTCGCGACAGGCGTGAATGGAGGGACGAATGGAGACGTGTCGTCTTCAGCGATGAGAGTCGCTTCTGCCTTGGTGCCAATGATGGTCGTATGCGTGTTTGGCGCCGTGCAGGTGAGCGCCACAATCAGGACTGCATACGACCGAGGCACACAGGGCCAACACCCGGCATCATGGTGTGGGGAGCGATCTCCTACACTGGCCGTACACCACTGGTGATCGTCGAGGGGACACTGAATAGTGCACGGTACATCCAAACCGTCATCGAACCCATCGTTCTACCATTCCTAGACCGGCAAGGGAACTTGCTGTTCCAACAGGACAATGCACGTCCGCATGTATCCCGTGCCACCCAACGTGCTCTAGAAGGTGTAAGTCAACTACCCTGGCCAGCAAGATCTCCGGATCTGTCCCCCATTGAGCATGTTTGGGACTGGATGAAGCGTCGTCTCACGCGGTCTGCACGTCCAGCACGAACGCTGGTCCAACTGAGGCGCCAGGTGGAAATGGCATGGCAAGCCGTTCCACAGGACTACATCCAGCATCTCTACGATCGTCTCCATGGGAGAATAGCAGCCTGCATTGCTGTGAAAGGTGGATATACACTGTACTAGTGCCGACATTGTGCATGCTCTGTTGCCTGTGTCTATGTGCCTGTGGTTCTGTCAGTGTGATCATGTGATGTATCTGACCCCAGGAATGTGTCAATAAAGTTTCCCCTTCCTGGGACAATGAATTCACGGTGTTCTTATTTCAATTTCCAGGAGTGTATGTGGGCGGTTTCCTAGGACGATTCTGTCTGGAGGGGGAGGTGGGGGAGGGGCCGGTGGTAGCCTATGACGGGAATGATTAACGTTTCCAGCTAACGGCAGGAGCTGTCTGAATGGAAAGGCCTGTTGGGGTACAGGAATCTACCTGATCTAACCGTGTCGTCGTCTAGACGGCTGAATAGTAAACTAGTGCACGGTATGTGTTGGACAGTCTTCGTGATCATGTGTGTTGCCTGTGGAAATTTGAGACGATTCAGTACAGACGAGTATTTGCGCTGGATCATTATTCCCTCCCATGTAAATTGCCCAGTTGACTGCTTCTGCACATTTCCCATCTTCATTTGGTTGGGAGCACATTGACTGTGGGGTGTGCTTCTAGCAGGTGAAAGACTGGTAGAAGACACGTTTGCTGGTTCTCTAGACATGAGAATTATAGGGATGATTTGTAATCTGCTATATATAACCGACATCCGTATTTACGAATGGAAATACCAGTGTTCTACATTTTTTTCGAGTTTTCACGTAAAGATCTCCGCAGACAGGATAAGCTTCTAGCTACTCAGTGGTTTACAGCACGCTGCACCTCGCTAAAGTTTCGGGTTTCTAGAGAAATGATTTCCAGTCTATATCTTCGGAATGATACTGTGCAAGCGATCAGTAGCATGCTGCTATGTGCTTGATATTCAAAAGTATCGTGTAAATAGTATGATATTTGTCGAAACCATGCGAAAATACATGTCTTCTTCTAATCTCAGAGTCTGGAGATGGGTGTAGAAAGCAAGCAAGCAAGCACGTCGAGACCAAAAACAGTAACGCCTTTGTGTCGAGGGGAACCGACTCAGCCCTTGTACAGCAGTTCAGAGAGTGACCTTGGTCTGCTGAGGGTGATCTGGTCACACGTCAGACCAGTGTTTGTGGTGGGCAGATGACTTGTGACCGTCGGTTGTGGTGGATGACCTACCAAACTCGAGGGAAATATCTAGTGTTGTGAGGACTATATACGGTCCATGTGCATATCCTGTCTGCCTCTGCAGTATATGTACGAGTGTATGGTGGTCGCTAGCTACATTCAGGATGCAGAAGTGATGATTTTGTTTGGTGTAGGATACGAACTGCGTGTTTACTACATAGATACGATATGTGGTGATATATAGTCGGGTTGGAGAACGGTTTCACGCTGAAATATTCAAGCTTCCGTTTTCAGTCGCAGAACATGGTAATTGAGGAAGTGTCTTCCTGTATAGCATGATCTGTAGACAACTTTTGCAAGGTTTAACTGTCAGTGCAATATGGCCACCTGTACAAAATAGTTTTGTAGCTGAAAGTCTCGTCTGCAGAAAAAAAGGCAGACAATTCTCCCACACTGGCAGCATCAGTTATTTGGTGGGTAAAGTCAGTAAGAGCCAATCGGAATGCTCTATTCATTCACCAGACACCCTTTGTGTTGGGACGTAGGAGCCTCCATGGACTGGTTCAAACAAGATGGGGGCAAGGTATCTACAGAAAGTTCTGAGAGTAATGTGATGTTCAAGTGTTCAAAGACAAGTTGAAGTAGACCATCCATCTCTGGCGGGATGCTGTCCCTCATCCATTACTGTGGCATTAGGACATCTCCAGACCAATAGCTCTAGGACACCGAAAATTCCAGCCATTTTTCTCTTCTGTAGGACAGTACTTCGAATTCTGTTTGGGTAATTGTTCTAATTTTCTCGTCTGTGCTTAGATAGTGTTCTCTTTTCAAACATCAAGAGTGCTGCTATGATTAACAGTGTTTTCGCAAGTGTGCACATTCATGATGAAGGCTTTTAGCAGTGAGAATATTTACCATTTCTGAGATGTATGTTGAAAGCAGCACATCACGATTTCCAGGAAGGGTAACATGGAATGCCTCATTAGAGGAAGAATCCATTCGGTGTTATTCTGGATAATTTTTGTAAACAGGTCCTGTTAGGGCAAGAATTTCCATGCAAATAAGTTGAGACATCTCGTGAGCTCCTACAACAACTACAAAAGTGACTGTTAACTATTGCTCCGACACTGTACGATTTCTGGCTCTTATTTGCTTAGACATGAGACATCAGTATAACACTGACAAACTTTTAGCTGTGCCTGCAAGTGTGAGCCACCATGCAAACATCTCGCTGGACCGCAGGTACAAAGGCTATGTGTCATTGTGCCAGGAATGGTGCCTAGTTAAACATGTGTTTCGACAGGAATTTCTCAGGTGTCAAGTATGAAAGGGATGCCATCGCTTTATGCTTATGGGACCAGAACGGACACCTGCGTAAGGCTTGGCAGCTGACGGCTGAGTCGGCGCTTTGTTGGGCTCCCAGGGCACCCCGACTCCTGGCAGCGAGTGTGGTGGCCTTCTGTGCTGTCCAGCGGACAGGGGATAGTGGGCGGTGCGCGCTTCACGATCGAGCGATTTTTAACTGTTATTTAAGAGTGATGTGTGTCACATGATGGTATACCTTGTGTGGTCGGAATAACATGAAAGGTGGTGGATTTAATTACTTCTTACAAGATGTGCATCTTCCCAAGCAGCAGAGAATCATGAGCAAGAGAAATCCAACCCCCATCAACAAACTTTTTATAAATAAATACAATACCCTGGAATTTCCTGTCAGGTGACCACCCAGCCGCCAATTTCCAGGTAATGGAGAAGGGGGAGAGGGGGGAGAGGGGGGAGAGAGGTGGGGGAATTCGGTGTTGGGTTGGGAGGAGTTGTTTTCCTAAAAAATTATTTAAATAAATAAATAAGCCAGATTCCATATGCTGCCTTGAATCGCAGAAATTGTTTAAATAAACATTATTCCACACATTGTCTCAATTGTTTAAACATTATTCCATGCAGTGTAATCGATTTCCTGACAAATTCTTTGACTAAATAAATAAACTATATTCTGTACATTGCCATAAATAATTAAATAATATTCCATACAATGTCTAAATTGTTTAAACAATGTTCCGTACACTGCAATCGACTTCCCTCCAAATGACCAATCAACTGAGTCTTTTTCCCGCCTATTTCCAAGAGGGGGTAGGGGATGGGAGGATGTTATCAGAGGGTGAGGGGCTAATTACTTGATCAATTTAATTAACTAGTCATTAACATTGATAAGAGCGAGAGGAGACTATTCCAATAACTCATACCTGAAAGTGTAACTGTATCAGTGTGGTGGAGGGTGTTTGAGGTTTCCTGGGAGATGGGTGCGTGGGAGAGGAGGGGGAGGGGTGGAGGAACAATAGGTTAAGTACCTGTCAATCAAAAGGAAGGATCCCTTCAGCAGGACAATAGGTTGATGGCCTGCCAATCAAAGGAGAACAATAGGTTTGCACCTGAGTGCATATCTGTCCCTGATGTAGGCAACTCGCACTAACAAAATGCACCAGCACCCCTGCTGGCCCCCTACTGTCAGCTTCACAAGAATAATGAGTGATACAATACTGACATAGGAGAACATTGGAGACAGAAAGACATCCACAGCACCAAGCAAATCCACATGAGCATAGTGCCAGATACATTGTTACACATGCTACATGGCATTCACCTGCCAGCATAGAGAAAAGTCATTATAGTCTACCAAATGGAAATTTCACTAGATGTTGTAGCAGACCTGGTATACAGGATTCAGGATGCAACTGTGCTGACCTCCTACACTGCAGCCGTGACGGCAGGCCAGAACACATATCTGATCGACTTGCTAGGGGATGTTTCTGTAAATGATCAAAAAGCTGTTTCTCTACGAACTTCTCAGCAGCAGACGACACCACCCAGCCAGACACTTGCTGCTATCACCAAACGTTTGTGTACCAAGAGCACAAGTACACTTCTCCATGCTCTTTCCTCAATCGAAAACGACAGTCTAACATAGGGGCATTGGTTTGTTAGTCACTGTCTCTGCACCTCTTCGTAATGGAGTGCAAGAAAGAACGCAGACTTTTAGTGGACACTGGTTATGTTCTACATATTGTGCCGAGAAGCCTGTTACACAAGTAACGATCACAGATCTTGCTACAGTTTTTTTGGACTAACATCTCATCTACAAGACTTATGGAACACAGTACGCGGAATTAGATCTGGGACTATTTCACTTTGGCAGATGTGACAGAGCTGATCATTGAAACCGACTTTTTAGCGCACTATCGCCTACTGTCAGACGCGACAAATCCATGCCTCATCGACAGCACCACTAACCTTTCTGATGATGGTTTTCGATACTGTGCAGTGGTACACGAAGCCAAACTGATCCAGTCCACAGGTGTTAGATACGCTGAGCTACTGGAGCAGTTCTCAGGTATTATGCACCCTTCAGGCACCCCAAAAGAGGTACGTTACAACACCATACATTGTATTAACACTACCGCAGGTCCACCAATTTCCTGTAGACACAGACGCCTAGCCCCAGACCATTATGCTATTGGAAAAGCCGAATTTAGTTCCATGTTAAATGATGGCATAATTCGTCCACCTAGCAGCCCATGGTCATGGCCTGTACATTCTGTTCCAGAGAAGAGTGGCACATGGCACACTCAATGCTAGGACAGAACCAGAGCATTATCCAGTATCGCTATTGGAGACTATAACTATGCATTTCTCGGCGCAACAGCGTTTAGCGTGTTACATTGCGCAAAAGCCTATAGTCAGATTCCTATGGCTGAGAAAGATACACTGAAGACAGATATTGTCACGCTGTTTGGCCTCTTATAAAACTGATTCATAATGTTTGGGTTACGAAATGCTGGCCAGACATGATAAGAATTCGCAGCTTTAGTGCTACATGGATTGTTATAATATTTTGAATATCTTGACGACATTCTCGTTTTTTTGGCAAAAGCAGGGGAATGTGAACAGCAATTACTCGAAATTTTTAGACACCTAGAAAAATTCAGTGTTTTGTTGAACACTGCGAAGTGCAGACAGAGATCACCTTCTTGAGCGACCTGATATCAACAGGGTGATTGTTGCCATTATCAGGAAACGTTGAAGCCATATTAAGTATTCCCGAGCCAGAGACCTCTAGAGAACTGCAAAGATTCTTAGGTATTCTCTCACTCTTTATTGGCGCCATCTACCTCCTTTCAACTGAACTATAGGAGGCTCTTACCATGGCAATGTCTAGTCCTAAAGTTAGAGGAGGAATATCAGTTCAGTTGACCAACACAATGAATGCAAGTTTCTAATCGGCTAAACAAACATAACAAATACTGCACTTCTCGTACATCTGGCGTTAGAAGCACCTCTTGCACTCATATTGGATGCCAGCCAAACCGAAATTAGTGTCACGTTACAACAAGAAGTAGATGATGCCTGACAGCCTCTCTTGTTCTACTCACATAAACTCTCGCCAGCACAACATAAACGGGGAACGTACGACCACGAATTACTCGCAGCTTATGAGTCCATAAAATATTTTCTTACGCAGTTGGAGGTAAGAGAATTGCAATTTATGCAGACTATACACCCCTCGTCTATCCCATTCGCCAAATAATGACAAGTGATTGCCAAGACAATAAAATCAGTTGGAGTTTATCACACAAATTAGCTCTGATTGCGACACATACCAGAAATCGATAATCTAGTGGCAGACTGCTTTTCCATATGAGCAGTATCACAGAGGTGGTAGACTTGATTCAGCTAGCGAAGGCACAAAAATCTGAACAAGAAGCAACAGGGATTTTTGACAGACACCGCGTCTGGTCTTCAGTTGAGTCTTACCGACGTTCCAGGCACAAATGCCAAACTACACGGCGAGATTTCGAAAGGTAGAAATTGTCCATTCGTGTCTTCTCCATTTCGATAACATACTTTCCATAGCTTACACAGCCTATCTCACCCTGGCATAAACGCAACAAGTAAACTAATAAATATCTATTTTTTCTGGCCAGGAATGCAAAAAGATTGTCAAATCAGGGCTTGCACATGTCCACGATGCCAAGGCATCAAGATTTCTCACTAAGTGTATGACCCAGTGCGAGATTTTTAACACTCAACAGCAAGATTTGTACATGTTCATGTTGGTGAGGTAGGATTATTATCTACTTCAAATGGACGATATCTTTTGACAGTGATTGACCGTTTTCCCCAATGGCCAGAGACCATCAATGTGGACAACAATTCAGATGAGATACTGGCAACTGCCCTTGTGTCACAGTAGATATACCACTTTCGTTGCCCACTTCACATTACAACAGATCTGAGTGAATTTTACAGTGCAGTGCACCACAAAACAACAAGCTACCACCCTGCAAGCAACAGTATCGTTGAATGGTTACACCGCTCGTTAAAAGCCGCACTAATGTGTCAAAGGTCAAGATGGACATCTGAATTACCATTAGTCTCAGCCTACATAACATCTGCAAGCCTGACCTAGATGCTTCACCAGCTTAGTTAATATATGGAGAACTTCTATGGCTACCTGATGAATTCATCGACTCACATGCAAGGCACTATGCATATCTCAAATGAATCACATTTCATTATTCAATTAAAGAGAGCAAATATCACAAAACTGGCCACGTCAGGCATCGCGCCATGGAGATCCACAAATCTTTGTGCATTGGATGTACACATATAATGTTGAGCAGAGATGGGATGAAACCCGCACTGACGCCTCTGTATACTGGTCTACATTGTATACCTAGCGTAAGTGGAAGAATATTAGACATTCTCATCAATTGCAAGTCTAACACTGTCTTAATCGGTAGAATGAAACCAGCTTTCGTTTTGCAAGGAAAATCACAACTAGATGTTCAAGGCAACCATCTGCAGCCTACACCCAAAGTTCAATAACTTTTACCAGAACTATCACAGGCTCAACCACAATACCATACGCATTCCTAATGGCATGTACACTTTCCAGTGCGATTCCTGGATGACACTCCCAGCACAAACTGAAAACGATGCTTTGTTTTCCCCAAGGGGACTGCTGTAGGGATATGCAGCCCTACAGCAAAGTCAAGTGGACAGCTGATTTGCTTAATGATCTGTCAACATGGTTCATGCACCAGTCGCCAGGAGCATGGTCTTCGGTTTTTCCTTGCTGCAGTGCAATGTTCTATGACTATTGATTTCTGTGTATTAATTCTCACTTGATTAGTCATCAAACTTGTCAGTACTCACGTTATATTAACTACTTACACACCAACGTTCTACGAATAGATCTAATTTGTTAGGTGTAAGATGTGCATGATTGTTCTAAATAAAACACTGCCTCGAGATACTGTATTATGTTTCATATCTATTCTGATTGTACAAGAACTCAGCGCATGTAATAAGTTCATAAGTCTGGAAACAGACTGTGACATAGTTGTCATTAGTTAGTTTTTTGGTCTTCTGATAATTCGATTTAAGATCTGCTTGTATCTTTTAAAATTAATATCAAATTCTGGAGTTGTTTTGGTTTGATTGGCTATGTAATAGAGATATCTTTCTTCTGTTAGTGGAACTTATATGGCTGGAGTGATTCAACTACTTTTGGTATTATTTTTCAGGTTTTTCCTTTTTTTGAGTGAGAAGCACAGCTCAAAATAATACTGAAAGGAGCTTAAACATTTATCAAATTTTCGTCACGTTTTTACACCTATGTCCTTGCTCCCATGTCCGTTTAATTACATTGTAAATAAATGTATTTATGTTTTCTTTACATTGAAGTTCTGCACAGTAGTTATTAATGATTCAGTATAATTTTTACTGATATTATTTATGCAATGTGATTTCCAAAACCTGTTATGAAACCTTTTGTGCAATTTTTTTGTGTAGTAAAGTGTTAAGAAGTGAAATAAGATATCAAAATATCGATATTCATTTGTTAACGAAAATATACAAATACAAGCAAATCAACCAATATTTATAATGGTATAAATAGAGTCTGTTAATCGCTTTCACTATGTTCTTTTATCTTCACATAATTGATAACGTCATAAGCAACTGTATTTTTCTCCTTCACTAGAACTGTGTATTTCATTTAAAATGTTATTTAATGAAAATTGTTTCATCAACTTATGTTCTTATTTATATACAATGTAAATGTCAGCTTTATTCTATTATTGTAAAAATCTAAATAATGTTTCGCTTTCAGATGTCTCTTCCCACTGTGGAAGGACACTCAAAGGAGAAAGTATCCAAATCTTGATGGAACATTTGCAGTTTACCAAGATAACAAATCACAATAAGAAAATTAAGTTTAAGATGAGACAAAAGTAGAATATCTACGACTACAGCAAATGTGAGTTTGGTGAAAAAAGGTTACCTTCTGATGTTAGCAGCTGATGCCGCCATCAAAACTTTATTCTCAAGAAATCTCAACATGATGTGACGGTCTGTTAATGGCCTGTGTGAATGCTGCCATCTGAGATGCATTGTAGACATGACATGATGGCCATTACGAATAACAAAACTGTTCTGACAGCCAAACATTGAAAGTGATGTATTTCACAGAAGTTAACACTCCAATGTGAATTGTCTTGAAACAAAATTTTTGACATTTTGCAAGGTGTGTTTGCTATTGCTTTCATCAAGATTCCACCATGCTGCTCTGAACAGAAGTAGCAACTCATGAAAAGACTTCAAGCTATTCTAATTTCTGAGAGACAAAACCCGGTAAACGAAATGATTGCAAAATTGTTTGAGAGAAATGGAAATCTCCTACATTTAAAGTACTGTGAGGGTAAATACGTTGAATGGTTAAAATGGCTGTAACTAAAATATGATATTCTTCTATACAATATAAATGTATATGATTTATTTATGCTTCATTTTGAGGAGTCTTCATTCGTAATGAATAGAAATGACAGATGTTGGGCCATTGGAATGTCGAATACCACTCACCTACTTTGACCCATGATGTAATGATGTTGTGGTATGTGACCTCTCATTACAACCACATCCGAAATATAAGGAATTCTTAATTTGTGCTGACACCAAATTAATATTTTGTATAAGGCTATAGGTAAAGTCTGAAATGTACCATTCGGGAGGACGACGGTTCAATCCTGCATCCGGCCGTCCTGATTTGGGTTTTCCGTGATTTCCCTAAATTGCTCCAGGCAAATGCCAGGATGGTTCCTTTGAAAGGGCATGGCCGATTTCCTTCCCCGTCCTTCCCTAATCCGATGAGACCGATGACCTCGCTGTTTGGTCTCTTCCCCCAAACAATACAATCCAATCTCAAATGTACAATAATTCCAACAAAGGGAAGTAAATATAGGAATCCGTGCACTGAAAGGCTTCTGAAATCTGTTCATTTATCAAATTTATACAATATTATTACATTATATTTTTTCAGAATGTTTTAGACATTAGCTGAGTTGCTTAAAACTTTATGCTGTATCCCAGATTGAATGAAAGTACACTAACTGTCTTGCTTGTGGGACGATACAAGGAGAGAGAGATTTCCAAGTGCAAATCTGTCAGTAGTGACCTCTTTTGGATATTTATCACTTGTTGGTGCCACCTCAGCTCCATCTATACACTTGTTCGCACAGACAAGTCATTGCACGTAAATTACTCATCAGCAGAAGCTTTGGTCTGTGCTGTTGGTCTGTGTCCTGCCTATGCAACGTCTGGCTAGGTTTGAAGTCACGAGGATGGCACACAGACAAGTCTGAGTAGGTAACCAGTATCTCAGACTAATATCTCAGTCCATTGTTTCTTTGGCGAGTGTGGTGTCGTTGTTGGGCTGATATTGCGAAAAACAGAATTTGGTAAGAGTGATGTTTCTGGAGAGTCTCAGGAGTTGCAGATTTATTCCCGAGAATTTGTAACAGAATTTATAGAACTTTATAGATCGTTACCATCTGTTTGGAAAACTGAAAGTTAGGAGCACAGTGAGAGAAACTAAAGACGTGAAGTATATCAGGGATTTGGTAACAAAACTAAGGAAGTTGAGCCAAAGCTAATCATGATATGGTTACAAAGAAAATTAATAGAATGTGTAAAAAAGTGCAGCAGGCATGTTGTTCAGGGACAAGCAGTGAAGACGTATATACATCAAAATTGTGGTATTCTGAGTTTCTGTCTTTTCTGCATGATCAGAAAGTTCCTCAACCATCAACATAGACCATTGACTTATCAGAATATACAGTAAGTGAAATAATGTTGCAGGCTTTATAAATACACTCATTTTAATCAATGCGACGTATTTGCATACATATAAAACGTTATACAGTTGAGTTCAATAAAAACGCACATCAGTATGTAAAATACACCACATTTCAAATACATTATCAGAATTTGAATCATTCTGCAGTGGTTTTGTCTGCAAAATACCCAACAAATATTATCGAATGGACTTAAGCTCTAATTAATAGTTTCTGTTGTATGCTATCTGTAACCCTACTAGCCAATTTTTATTCTAGGACACAGATTCTTCCAGATCTTCTGGTGTAATATAAATACAAGCATACTCATGCTGCAAGAAATTGTGCAGAGCACAGCATGTAACCATAATGTCATCTGTGTGCGTTGGTTTCATACCGATTTCTGTGTACAATATCCTAAATCTTGCAGTTAGAGTCCCAAATGCGTTTTCCACAACTCTGTGAGCCCTTAACAAACAGTAGTTGAAAACACGTCTGTCTTCTGGAAAATTCTTCTGGCTGAATGGTTTCATAAAATTAGTTTGTGATGAAAAGAAACTGAAGATCATCACTAGTTTCAGGTTTTGAAATTTTCAGGATATTATTCTCTAGCCTTCTGGAGGGTTGTGCGTATTTTGGGAACACATCCGTCAGAAATACGATCATTATTAACTGGTAGTTATCGTTGACTGTAGCCAACATAACTAACCTTTTGTGTTATTTGTTCTTGTAAAAGAATAATCTGTTGTTTGTTGGAGAAATAATTCACATATGTTTTACACCTATAGTCCCAAGAGCATGTAGGAGATTCCATTTCCTTCAAACTCCTTAGTGATATGTCTCCAGTATTCCTCACAGTTTGGAAACTGAAAATGAAAAAATATGCATATTTGAGTTGACAGTCAAAAATCGTTATAGAATATATTTCCCACAACCAAACTTATTCCTTAAAACTGTACATAATTTTAAAAAATGAAGTTGAATAAATTTTGTACTTTGCGTGTTTCACTTGTCGCAGGACATGGAAGATTCTCAAAAACTAAATAATTAAACAGTTAACGAATATGACAAACCAAAATTTCTGTTAACAGATTGCGTTTTGGATGGGGGACAATCTTCAATGTCGACCATAAACACACCTACCTCAAAATTTACATGTAGAAGACAAAAAAAAGAAGAACCTCTATCAATAATGTGCAAAAAATTAGATACACAGGAGAAAGAAGATACTACAGATGCTACAGAGACACTGTATGCCGATAAGCTCAGACAAGTGGATCCAGTGCAAAGAGTTTTTACCGAAAGGCTTATCAGTGAAGTTTTCTATGAGCAACAATTGCAAAATATTAACGAAAACCGTATACTACCGACAAACAATACAAATCCTGCATGGGAGTTCTGTGACATATTTTTTTCAAGCCTTCAATCAGAATGAGATATCTAAAATATTTTATCTTTGTGTCTCACATTGTCCCACATTTGAATAGGCCTACATTATATATGTATAAATTTGTAAATAAATTTGACTATGTTCTTTTATTGTACAACATTAAGACACTCAATCATGCTAAAAAGTTTAAAAAAAGGATATGTGGTTAGATTCCGTTCTCGCCTTCAAATATTGCTGCCTTAATACTGCATATATAGCATGACATGATTCTGGAATGATGTGAGTTAATGATGATGATGATGACACAGCAGCAGAAGATTTAAGATCAGTGTGGCTTCTGGCAGTAGCTAGAAATTTGTTATTGTTATTTATTCAGCATCCATTTTATCATATACAATGATATAGGAGTTGTCATGTTACATTATATGAGTTTGTAACTATACAGTAAATTAATAACATAGGCCTACAGTGGTAAAACATACATAAATATATATCTCATGCAGCTTATAGTAGAGAATAACAAAACAAACAATAATTAATTAATTATAGCGTGTACAGGCAAACTATTTTCGTAAATTTTTTCAGATATGAATTATCATTATCATTGACCCCTATGAATAACAGAACAAACAATAATTAATTAATTATAGTGTGTACAGGCAGACTATTTTCATACATTTGTTCATATATGAATTATCATTTTCATTGACCACTATGTCACTATGTTTTGAAAATCCATATTCTCTGTAAAACTGAAAAACGTTCTCTTAATAACATTTTTTAAGATCATTTTTAAAAATGTAAAACTTTTGTATCTTTTTGATGCTTAAGGGAAGAGCACTAAAAAGGATTTTGGGGTGATATTTCGCACTTTTGTGATATTGGGCTGTTTTATGTGTTTCTCTGGGGAAATCATTGCTGTGTCTTGTTGATAGTCATGGCACTCACTATTTAAAGAAGAAAATTGGGGGTGAGATTTGAAAAAGTAGATACTTTCGTAGATATATAAAGATGGAAGCGACATTATTTGAAATTCTTTGAAAATTTCCCTTCAGGGCTCTCTTGGTGCAGCCCCTTTCATTATTCTTAATGCTCTTTTTTGAATAATGAATGACCGGTTTGCCAGCCTTGAATTACCCCAAAATAAGACACCATACCGCTATAGACTATGCATAAGAGCATAATAAGCATATACAACTGTTTTTTCACTGCAGCAGTTTTTCAGCATTCTGAGTATATAGCAGCATTTACTTAGCTTTTTATTGAGCATTTCAATATGTTTAGATGCTCATATAACTAGATACCTAAAGATTTTAAGATTGACATTTGTAAAATCTTCTGTTCACAAAGTTTGAAAACTCTACTGGGCTTTACTTTATTCGATACGTGGCTGAAATTCATCCATACTGTTTTTTTCTCATTTACAAATAAACAGTTATCTCTAAACCATTTTACGGCTTCTTCTTTTGTTATTTCTACTTTGTGTTGCAAGTCAGTCTCATTTTGAGCTTTAATAAAAAGACTTGTATCGTCCACATACAATACAGCAGTGGTAGGTCATTTATGAAAATCAAAAACAAGAGGTGTCCCAGCACAGAACCTTGTGGCACTCCATTACTAACTTTCTTATATTCTGAAAAGTAAGAGGTTCCTTTGTGAACTATTTCTACTTTCTGGTATCTGTCTGACAGGTATGATTTAAACCAGCTGTGAACAGTACCACGTACACCACAGCAATATAGTTTATCAAGCAATAATTCATGATCAATAACATCAAATGCCTTTGATAAATCTAAAAACACCCCACAGTTTATTTCGTTATGATCTATAGAGATCAGGAGAAGTTTTAGGAAATTATATACAGCTGTTTCAGTTGACCTATTTTTTCTGAAGCCATTTTGCTCACTGACTAATATTCTACTTGTGTTCAGGAAAGCGGAGAGTCTTTCATGCATTATTCTTTCAATAACTTTTGAGAAGCAAGGTATCAAGGAAATGGGTCTTAAGTTTTTTACATCATGAGGATCACCATTTTTATATAATGGTTTTATTATTGACAGCTTTAGTTCTTCATGGAAAGTGTCAGTGCTGAAAGAGGCATTAATTATGTTTACAAGGGGACGAGCAATATTTATGCTGTGTTTAAGTACTTTATCTGGAATACCATCAGTCAATGTCGCTAAAGGCCTATCGTAAGCACTTTTTATATATTACACTGTAATATATATATGGTTTCGCATGTTACAAAACGTTAAAATGTTTCTTCATCCATTCTCAAATAGGTGGATCAGTCATCTTTTTCCAATTTTAGCTCGTTGAAAAGATTAGCATATGAATGTGACGCACGGTTTACAAGCCAGTGCTTTGTCCACTTTTTACATCGTGACCGCTTTCTTTTCAACTTTCGAAATAATACCTGTAGACTGCAAAACTGCTTTATAAGCAGATTTACTCAGTTTGGCCATAACCTCTACACTGTTGCCCGGTAAATTCAACACTGAGCAAAACTGTACCTACAGTCGGAACGTGTAGATGCAATGTAAAGACACAGACAGTCGTTGCGAATCTAGTCTGCACAGACAAATCGGGAAATGTAAAGGCACTTTTAGAAATTATAATAGCTTTTTGCCTTTTGCTGAATGCCTACTACAGTTTGATGGAGCACGCTAGAATCTTGACGAAAACAGCAACAAACAGACTTTGCAATCCGCCAATATACATCACTTCCCGTGTTTTGCTGTCGAAACACTCTTGTATGCGTACACAAGACTGGTCTGGCATTGCTGGAAATTATCTTCTGCCGAAATCACGAGACTTGGAATTAAGGTCGACCTCAGTGGTATCGATAGTGGAATGAATGGACGTTTGTATGAAAACATAGACCCATGTAAACTTTACACAACCGCAAAATAACGTTGAAAATTCAATTTGTAGGGCTTTCGTGTTTGTTGTTTTGTTCGACTCAGGTTTTGTGCTACAAATGGTTAAAGTTCCTGTGAAGTCGGATCATCGTTTGTGTGATGGCAAATATTTATGAAGCTCTTCAAAGTGTGTAATGTGATGAAATTTGTAATTTTTTCCCGTGGGTACTGTATACCAAATACCTTTTCATGATTTATTTTCAGACATGAATTTTGATGGCCAAGCTGTACAGTTTCTCCTCGAGTCTCAAGGTTTATCAAGCAATTTCACATCCGACGCTATTGGAACACAGAAAGATACAAGTTAGTACACTAGTTCCTATGTCAAATCGTAGCCTCAGATTCTTTTATACTGCTTAAGCTGTATTAGCCACTTACAAGTACTCTCACATGTAGTTAAGTTCATTCTTCATTTTTGCATTCATATAAAATGTAATGTAAATCCCATCATGAAGGAGAACCATTAGAGATGTGGAACAAGTCAAGTTGCACATTAACCAGCAGTAGCATCCACTACAGCGCACGTCGGTAAATTACGCAAATAACAAATTATGACTGTTAACCTAGTCAGTGTCCCACAATTATCATTTATTCACAGCTGTCAACATGAAGGAGAACCATTAGAGATGTGGAACAAGTCAAGTTGCACATTAACCAGCAGTAGCATCCACTACAGCGCACGTCGGTAAATTACGCAAATAACAAATTATGACTGTTAACCTAGTCAGTGTCCCACAATTATCATTTATTCACAGCTGTCAACATGAAGGAGAACCATTAGAGATGTGGAACAAGTCAAGTTGCACATTAACCAGCAGTAGCATCCACTACAGCGCACGTCGGTAAATTACGCAAATAACAAATTATGACTGTTAACCTAGCCAGTGTCCCACAATTATCATTTATTCACAGCTGTCATTAACCGTCTGAGAATCTTGGAATTGTATGAAGTGAATTTTTTTAGTGCTGCATTCTGGTAAAATGAGAAAATAATAATAAAACAACTAAGCTATTGTCAATTACTGAGAAGATTGCTTTCTTGATGCACACAGTTATTTAACAAAGTGCTATGTATGCAGTGAAGTGTAAGAAGAACTAGGCTACATTGGTCCATTCATTGTGTTCCAGGGTTTTAGTAAGGAATCCTCCATATTTACTTCTTCCTTGTGTCATTCCATACCTGAGCAGGTTAGCGTGTTAATCATTATGTGGTGATGTTGGTGGCAGAAGATTCCTCCTCTCCCTCATAAGGAATTTGTGTACCCCACCTGTCTGCACACTGTAGGTAGCAGCACTGTATTCTCCTAGTTATATGGGAAACCGGCACTTGTTGTTAACCTACCATGTGCGTCCCAAATCCCAGAAGCTGAATACTGGCATGTGCAACTATCTTGGCAGGCTAAAGAGTTATTTTTACAGGAGAAATTCAGATTTTACTTTGCCCAGAAGGCAGTTTCTATGTCCACTGTATAATTTAGGTATATTTCAAACTGTTTTGGTAAAACCTTCTACTCAGTACCATAATTGCAGTGAAATAAATAATGCTTACATCTTGTTTACTGGCATGTTGAATCTAATTTGATTCCATTTTAAGGCTGTATGTAGTTTGCTTTTCTTTCTTTGTTGATGAATAATGCTTCCCCATCAGTGCCCGATGTATCGCTGTGTCTGAAGATGCTGAGGAAGAATTTTACATGTACTATAGGCACAAACTGCTGTACAGTTAGATGTATGGTTTCAGTAAATGTTTATGTTGAAGATTGTTTAGTTTGTCTAATATTTTTCTGGTACATGTTGAAACAGCAGCAGACTTGAATACAGCTAAGACAAAGTATGAAAGGTGCAATGAAAGCATGTTGATTTTGAAAACTGAACATTAACAGTGATCGCAGAATTCATAGTTCTATATAATCTGACAGATTACTACAATTTATGTCCATAGTACTGTTTATGAAGTATATTGGCTTTCACTCCTCTGGCAGTAAATGTTTTTACCATTTGAATAAACTTCTTTCAGTAGCTCATCAGATCTAAGAAACTGCTCTCCCATATGATGACATGGCATCTTTCGCAAATAATTTTCATTTTCTCTCGGAAACAAAAATGATTAGTCAGGATATTTAAGCCAGAGAGCTACATTTAACTTACATAAAGCTTTTGTCTCTAAACATTTGTGAACTGTTTTATCAAAAATCATATTTCAGAATCCTTTCATCACTTTTCAAACTACGGGAAATCTGGGACGGAATAACAATATGATTTAGGATTGATTGCTATCATCACACAGATAAGGCATTGAATAGCAGACAGGCATATGTAAAAGTAGGCCCGGACTGTTCAATTAGCAATCAGCCAAGATCTGTAACACACACACACACACACACACACACACACACACACACACACACACACGGCCACTGTTGTCTCTGGGCACTGAGGCCTCGCTGGGTAAGTAGTGGTCTAGGACTGAGGTAGGTAACAGATTTACAGGAGAGGTGGGGAGGCGAAGATTAACAGGATAGAGCTGGGGGATGTGTCGGGGACTGGATGGTTTAATAACAAAATTCGGAAAATGCTGATGAAGCAAAGGTTGTTGCACTCTCAGTTCAAAACAGAATGCTTAAATGACAAGTAAAAGTTTTAGAGATTTGTCGATCTGTAAAAAAAATCAATGTGTGAGGCACACAACTACCATCTTCTTATATTAGCAAAACTCTAACTGAGAACCCAAGAAAATTCTTGTACTATATAAAATTGCTAAGCTTGTTGATCAGTCTGGAATGGCAGTAAAAGTTAGCCAAAAGAAAGCTGAAATTACAAATTTCGTATGTAAAGATTCCTAAATTGTGCAAACATACTGTCATTTGACCGTCACACAGACTCCCATATGAAGGACAAAGTAATAGGCGTCTCTGGCATAGAGAAGCAACTGAAAGAGTTGAAAACAGATAAGTTGCCAGGTCCATATGGAATCCCAATTTGGTTTTAAACAACATTGACACCTTACTTTGCTTGCATTTATAGTGAATCTCGTGCCCAGTACAAAATTCCAAACGACTGAATTCTTTATATAAGAAGGGGAAAAGTTGGGACCTGCAAAATTACAGATCAGTATCCTTAACACGGGGGCTGACTCTGATTCGGATCATTATATGGTAAGAGTGAAATGCAGGCACTGCATAGCTGTCTATAGATCCAGAGGGAAGAGAAAAGCTCCACAAAGACATAGTGTTTCCAAATTGAAAGAGAAGGGGGTACCCGAAAAGTATGAAACAGAACTGTAGAATAAGTGTGAGGCTAAACAAAGCCAAGCTCTGAAAAGCATTGAATGGAAGAGTACGATTAAAGAGGCTCTACAAGAAATTGCAGAAAAAGTTCTAGGTTTAGAAGAAAGGGTGAAAAGGGCAGGATGGTACGATGAATATTGTAAAAAGGCAGTGGAAGAGAGGAAGAGCCAAGGAAGAAAGTGATAAACAGTGCAACAAGGAGAATTCATGAAAGAGGCAGATAGGATTTGCAGGAGAAAGAAACGAGAATTAGAGAGGAGATGGATTATGGAGGTAGAAGAAAATTCTGCAAGAGAGTTCAGGAACTGAAGAAAGGCTTCTAACCACGTACGGTATTCTGCAGAGATAAAGAAGGAAATTTTATAGGAGGAGAACAACAGGTTCTAGACCGAAGGGTCGAATATTTCAGTGAGCTGCTGAATGTCACTACAGAAAGAGAAGTTCTGGAAGAAAATGAAACAGTGTGTGACAAACCGTGGTGGAATGTTTCTTAGGATGAAAGACCTGTATCTATACCAAAAATAGAGGATGTTAGGAAGGCAGTTAAAAGCGGAAGAAATAATAAGGCTCAATTTAACGACAACATTTCAGCAGAGATTGGTACATCAGCTGATAGTGGAAATATGGGAAAAGGAAGGGATGCCAGACCAGTGGAACATGGCCATTATATGCCCGATTCAAAAGAAGAAGGACAAAGCAAACTGTGAAAATTATTGCAATATTGCTTTAGTCAGCTTGGTGTACCAAGTATTAGCCAAAGTCATTGCCATGAGACTTGCACCAATCACAGAAGAAATACTCGGCGACTACCAGAGCAGTTTTTGATGAGGCAGAGCAACAACTGACCAGATTTTCATTATAAGGCAAATAATGGAAAAGGGTTATGAATACAATGTGTATGTACACCAGCTTTTTGTAGACTTTAAATAGGCCTATGATAGTGTTAAAAGGGAAAAGCTATAAGAAACCTTAATGGAGATGGAATTCCCAAGTAAACTTATCAGACTGATACAAATTACCCTCACCAGCACAAAATGCCAGGTAAAAGTAGGAGAAAAACTTTCTAAAGAATTTGAGGTCAGCCAATGGTTAAGACAGGGTGATGTATTATCCACACTACTCTTCAACGATGTGTTGGAGAGAGTGATGCGAAGGGTGGAGATTGATAACTGACGTGGCACTCTGTTTAACCGTATGCACCAAAATCTAGCTTATGCCGATGATATGTGTATGTTGTCTAGAAGTTTGAAAGAAATGAAAGAAGAATTTGGCAGACTGGAAAAGGAGGCAGAACAGTTGGGACTTAGAGTAAACAACACAAAAACACAGTATCTCTTTGCTTCCAGGAAAAATGCTGTTGTTAAGGAGAAATATGTTAAGTTTAACAGAGGCAATTATGAGAGATGCGAGAAGTTCCAATATGTGGGAGTGCTGGTTAAGGAGGATAGCAGAATAAGAGAAGAAATAAAATCTAGGATTGCTGCAGGAAATAGAGCTGATCAAGATCCTTCAGTCACGTAGCCTGAGCAGAAAATTGAAGGTAACTGTCTATCGCACAGCCTTAAGACTGGTGGTAATATATGGCTCAGAAGCATGGACAATGACTGTAGCAAAAGAAGAGTTCTTGAGAAGATGGGAGAGGAAAATATTAAGAAAGATTTTTGGAACCGTGTATGAGGCGGGGCAATGGAGAATAAAGAGAAACAAGGAATTGGAAGAACTACATAGAAATCCTAACTTGGTGACTGAAATTATGTGTAACAGATTGAGATGGCTGGGCCATGTAGAGCAAATGTCGGAGGATTGAACTGTCAAAAAGATTTACACAGGAAATCTAATTGGCAAAAGAAGCAAAGGGTGACCCTGGAAACGATGGCTGGAGGATGTGGAAAATGAATTGAGAAAGATTGTAGTCAGGAGATGGAGGAAACGAGCAGAAAATGGTCAGGATTGGGCTGTGGTTATCGGAGAGGCTAAGGCCCTACATGGGCTATAGTGCCAAGGAATAAGTAAGTATCCTTAACATTGGTTTGGTGCAAAATTTGTGAACATACCGTCAGTTTGAGTATAATAAACTTCCTTGTGATGGAAAATTCACCTTGTGCTTTTCTCACACACTCCCTGTGAGCCGTGGATGAAGGTCAGCAGGCAGAGTACATATTTTAGAGCTCTAGACAGTCTTTGACATGTTGCCCCACTGCAGACTGTTAACGAAAGTATGAGCATATGGAATAGGTTCCCAGACATGTGAGTGGCTCAAAGAGACGTATGCAGTAGAACCCAGTATGAGTGTTCATCAGGGGCAAGGGTACTGCCAGGAGAAGTGTGATAGGACTGCTATTATTATCCGTATAGATATATGATCTGATGGGCAGGTTGAGCAGCTATCTGCAGCTATTCACTGATGATGCTATGGTATATGGGAAGGTGTCTTGATCTAGTATCTGTAGGAGAATGCAAGATGAGTTAACAAAATTTCTAGTTTGTGTGTTAAGTGACAGATGGCTCCAAATGTAAAAAAAAAAAAAAAAGAAAGAAAAAAGTAACTTAATGCAGATCAATGGGAAAAACAATCCTGTAATTTTTGAACACAGCATTAGTAGTGTGCTGCTTGGCACAGTCACGTCAATTAAAGATCTAGGTGTAACATTGCAAAACGATATGAAATGGAATGAGCATGTGAGGATTGTGCAGGGAAGACAAATAGTTAATTTTCAAACAATGCAAAATCAAGGCTGGATGTAACAATATTACAAGAAGAAAAGTTGGTAATAATAATATTGAATGGTTAATTTTGATTTATTGGGAGTATTTTAGGAAAGTGTTGTTCATATGTAAAGGAGATCATGTATATAGAACACTAGTGTAACCCGTTCTTGAGACTGATTATTTGGGTTCCCCACCTGATTGAATTAAAGGAACACATCAAAGCAGTTCAGAGGCAGGCTGCTAGATTTTTTACTGGTAGATTTGATCAACATACAAGTACTATGAAGATCCGTCGGGAACTCATATGGGAATCCATGGAGGGAAAGTTGTAATGTCTCTTGCAGCGGTCTCTCCGCGATATTTTCAAAAATTTTATAAATTATATAACTCAGTACATATCTCGAAATATCTCTTCTTATCTTACCGACTATCAATGCAAAGTACAGGGTGATTCAAAAAGAATACCACAACTTTAGGAATTTAAAACTCTGCAACGACAAAAGGCAGAGCTAAGCACTATCTGTCGGCGAATTAAGGGAGCTATAAAGTTTCATTTAGTTGTACATTTGTTCGCTTGAGGCGCTGTTGACTAGGCGTCAGTGTCAGTTGATGCTAAGATGGCGACCGCTCAACAGAAAGCTTTTTGTGTTATTGAGTACGGCAGAAGTGAATCGAAGACAGTTGTTCAGCGTGCATTTCGAACGAAGTATGGTGTTAAACCTCCTGATAGGTGGTGTATTAAATGTTGGTATAAACAGTTTACAGAGAATGGGTGTTTGTGCAAAGGGAAAAGTTCTGGACGGCAGAGCACTTCATCACTGGCCTCCAAGAAGCCCTGATCTTACCCCCTGCGATTTTTTCTTATGGGGGTATGTTAAGGATATGGTGTTTCGGCCACCTCTCCCAGCCACCATTGATGATTTGAAACGAGAAATAACAGCAGCTATCCAAACTGTTATGCCTGATATGCTACAGAGAGTGTGGAACGAGTTGGAGTATCGGGTTGATATTGCTCGAGTGTCTGGAGGGGGCCATATTGAACATCTCTGAACTTGTTTTTGAGTGAAAAAAAAACCTTTTTAAATACTCTTTGTAATGATGTATAACAGAAGGTTATATTATGTTTCTTTCATTAAATACACATTTTTAAAGTTGTGGTATTCTTTTTGAATCACCCTGTAGTTTCAAGTCCAATTATTCCTTGTAGCGTCCATTTACTCCATGGAATAGCTTCTCTGCTATCTATGTTTTCTCTTATGAAAAGAATAGAGGACTTCTTGCCGAGTAGTCGTGAAAGAAGGATGTATATGTATGTATTGTTGAGCTAGTCGCCATCTTGATGAGATTCTGTATGAGAAGGAATTTAATACATGAACTAAACTAAAGTAAGTGTGTTCGCGTATTATTTAACGGATTATTATTATTGACAGTGTCTGCTTACTACGCTGTGTTGCACGGGATCAGTGGGGAACGTCTGATTTACACTGGACGAACCTGCCGTTTTGTATGCTCAAGATATCCAGTTACTTCAAATAAATAGGCTAACACGGTCTTACCAGCAGATCTCCGGTCTTCCCCATGTGATCACCAAAAGTTAATAATTATTACAAATGTATCCAGGAGATCGACTGACAATTTTCGTCGCACCGAGACTTAGAAATTGCTTCACTGCCTTATGGAATTTAAGTTAAGCTTAATTTAATCAGGATAGAACAGTATTGAACTGTGTGAATGTGATAAGCCTGCTTTGTCAATGAAAATTCCCTTAATATACGCATGTTTTTACTATCCTGATCAGTGAAGCTAAATCAGGCCGGTGTGAGAGAGGTTTTTAAATTTTTAGATCCCATACAAAAGATATTAAAAAGTGATGTTCTTTTTGACAAAATTTAGGCAACTGACATTTGAAGCTGAATGCAGAACAACTTAAGGACCACAAAAATAAAAGAAAGTGGAGCTCTTACAGTGGCATATAGATAGTAATTTTTTTCTCACTCTATATGTGTGGAACATAAAAGGAAACGATTAATAGTGGTACAAGATACTCTCCGCCATGCTCCATATTGTGGCTGGCTGGGTATGTATGTATCTGTAGATTCTAGATGCAGCAGTGAGTGGCTGTGTTGAGGGGGGGGGGGGGTTGATGGTGATGGATGGAGAGGAGAGAAACAGAGAAGGAAAAGGGACTACGTAAGTGTGCTTGGGATTAGAAGGCATGTGTGAAGCTGGAATGATGGGGGTAGGGAAAGAGATAAGGGCAGATGAAGGAGAATGACTAGTGAAGATAGAGATTAGCAGGTTACCAGGAAGGGTTCCAACCTGCACAGTTCAGAGATTACAAGACTGTCGGAGAAACCACCTACGAGCATTGCCTCAGAAGTCCAGCCTGATCTCCGATCCTTCTTGAAATACCTAGGTCTATTCCAGAATCTCTTCCCTGGGTCTGTCTCCCTACTCACTGCCACCAGTACCCAGACTCATAACCGTCTCCATGCTTTGTAAAATACCTAGATCCATCCAACCAGGCTGACCCATTGTGGCTGGATACTGCATCCCTACAGAGAGATGTCTTCCCTTGTGGAGCAACACCTTCAGCCTATTACCTCTTACCTACTCTCCTTTTAGACACTCTCCTCCATTGAGTCTCCACAGTTCTTGTCCCTGTACCACCCAGCAGGCCCAACTCGCGAGTGTCAGTGCCGCCTCCCTTTTACTAACAGCCCTGAGTCCCTGGCCTTACCACCATTGAAACTATCTCTTTCAATGCCCAACTGACTCCAAACCTACAATCTCATGCCAGATCACCAGGGCCAACTGTATACTCACCCATAACTACTACTTATTTGAAAACATGACCTACAAAGAAATCCACAATACGGTTACCTTTAACTGCTGGGCACTGTACTTTACCGACCTGTTTGTGAACTATTTATAGGACTCCTTCCAAACTACATGGAATCCCAAACCTGTCACCTGGTTCAGATTCATTGATGAAATTTTCATGATTTGAACCGAGGATGAGGACACCATATCCTCTTTCCTCCAGAACCTCAGCACCTTCTCCCCCATTCCTTCACATGGTCTTGCTCAACACAAAAAGCTACTTTTCTTGACATGGTCCACTATCTAAAGGATGTTTCCATCAGTATCTTCATCCTCACCAATCGCACCAGCTTCAAATAAAATCTCAGTTTTGATAGCTGTCACCTGTTCCACACCAAGATTCCCTTCTGTACAGCTTAACCAGCTTGGCCATCACATCTGCAGCAAAGAATGATCTCTCTGCAAATATACCGAGGGTTTTACTGAGGCTTTCATAGATCAATATTACCCTTTCCGCCTTGTCCAGAAACAGTTCTCCCTTGCCTAGTCTCCCCAATCCTGTACCATCCTCCTGATACCCGCTGGGAGGCACAAAGAGCGCCACCTCTCCCCACCCCCCGACCCTCGCCCCCAAGGACTCAGGACTGGAACAACTGACTCATGTCATCAATGTTTTTCTGCTAATGTTTTGTTATAACTCTCCACTGCTCTTCCTTGTTCCATTGTGCTGAGCACTGTTGTTTGATGAATTACTCTCTCGTTCTTTAAGAAATTGTTAGTTCTCGCTTCACATATTCCACTCTGTTGTCTGTGCACAAGACATGAATTTTACTACAAATTTGTTTTTTCACTAGCTTCATGAAATTTCTTATTGCTCCCAGTATTCAATTTTTGTTACTTAGTACAGTCAATACCTTTTATAGCGACATCGCTTTCAATGGCATGTTGGTTGTAAGAGGGAAATCTAATGGTCCCATCTAAATCCTATTAAGTGCTATATTTAAAAAACTGCTTAGTGTGGCATTGCTGTCCCATGTGCTTAGAGCCATTTGAACCACATTGCTTATTGCGATTTATCATACAAAACAAAATTTTTATTACACATTCAGAGAAATATATTGGCTGTAATGCCTAATTACCAACAGCAATGTACTGCTAATTTTGAACTCTTGTTTTCTGCAGATTATTGGTTTCAAATTGGGCACTAAAATGAATGCATCGTCAAATGCAAAATGCATACCTACATCTTAAATACAAAAAACAAACAAAGATAATTGGTTATCTGAAGTAGGATTGCATACTGTAGTATCAGTTACTGTATCACATTTTACAGTTAAAGCAAGTGCTTAAAAAACTAAACAACACTGACTTTTCTGTGATTGTAGAAAAGCAGAAAATTAAATTCCAGTATGTGTTATGTTTGCAAAGTACAGAAGTGTATAGTGTATTTGTTATTGATGTTCTGTGGTGGTGTGTATTAGATATTTTCAGTGTGTTACATCACATTTGTGCAACATTTTAAAGAGAAAAATAGGAGAAAGTGTCGGCCTTTGTGTAATTTATGTATTGAACACTGTCTTTTAATTTTGTTACTGTTGATTAATTATTGTAATACAGTAACAGGAATGAAGTTGTGTCATTTATAAATTGTATACCATACAGTAAGTTTTTATCTCGTTCATTATCCAAGACCATGTCCGACATTATTGAAAAATTTACATTCTTGCTATTTGTTTCTTCACTTATTAAAGATTTTTAAATTTTGCTGTTTTTTTTCTGCACATATTGCATAAACATAAAAAAATACCTCATCAGTCCCTCTCCAAAAATACTGTAAGTGTACTGTATTTGTGCTACTTTTCGAAGTGTTAACTCTGTGCTAGCCTAAGATTAACAGATACAGTTTTTTTATCAAGAAACAAAGCAAAAAAATGGTTCAAAAGGCTCTAAGCACTATGGGACTTAACATCTGAGGTCATCAGTCCCCTAGACTTAGAACCACTTAAACCTAACTAACCTAAGGACATCACACACATCCATGCCCGAGGCAGGATTCGAACCTGCGACTGTAGCAGCAATGTGGTCCAGGACTGAAGCGCCTAGAACTGCTCGGCTACAGCGGCCAGCAACAAAGCAAAAATCCAGTTTGTGTGATTATCAGCTATAACAACTGTAAACCTTAGTTCTTTTTACATTATTGTAAATGGTTTTGACTGAATGTACAAAAATATATTTCTTGAGTGATCATCTATTAGAGTCAGGAAATATCAGGAACCTCCAGCTGATCTTGATTGCATCAGTCCACACAAGGAAACCTCTTGCTCTCAACTCATAAAGTTGGAAGGCTAATGTTGTCCATCTACTTTCTAAGCACATAATATGTGGAGACTCAATAGTTCCCATATAATAATATCATTAGACATATCTTCCTGCAAAGCTTCCATTCAATCAGATATTAAATGTTGTAATCCTCTTTGCCACAAGTTTAACAGTTGATATGGACTTGGCTTTAACTAAATAATTATTTGGTTGCTTCAGTTTGTACATACTATTATCATTCATTGCTGTTGCAACAGTCTCTTCCTTATTGTACATACAACAGACTTGTTACTTAAAAATGATGGATTGTCTCTGTTCCACCATCTTACATAAAGTAAATTCATATTTAACTATGACACCTGATGCTTTAATTTTTGTCCTTTTTCTATCAACTTGTGCATCAGTGTGTGTGTCATCAATTCCTTCTGTAGGTAAATTTTGTCAGTTCACCAGTACCGATTGTGAAGTTAATATCGATCTACTTGAATTCATTCTGAATCATCAGAATAAATCTTCTGGCCATTATATATGGCTTTACCTGCTGCAGTGAAGAATGTCTTGTAATTCCCTTCTGATTATTTGCTATTTCCCTTGTTTTTGCTACAACAGTTTCTTGCAGTGTCACCATACTTATTACAGTTGTAGCTTCTTAGTCCCTTGTAGGAATTGCACACAAAGTTTATCTTTCTTGTTCAGCTGAAGAACTGTGTAACTATTGACAGACTAGCAGTTCTTTTTGTACTTCACTTTCTGCAACAGTTTAATCTCCAGTTATTGGTAAGTTGGGGTTTTGGAGACTCATGATCATATCTTTGTAGTCATTTGGTAACGGTGCCAATAAAATGCATATTACCCACTCATCTTTCACTTCAAAATTCAAAGCACTTAACTTATAAGTGGAAAGTATTGTGAATACGTATTGTTCTACTGTTGTACAGTTTCCCCGCTGTACAGTTCTCGAGCTGTACAGTTCTCCAGACAGCAAACTAATTTTTCTGTGAAATCTTGAGTCTTCATATACCTGTTTTAATTTTTCCTGGACTTCTTTTGCAGTTATATTCCGCAGGTGCGTGGCCATTGCTGGATCGAGTGACAGTATTATTTTTGCTCCAGCACCACAGACTTTCAGCTTGTCCTTTACATGTCCGGCAGATGTATTCCCGTAACTTTTCTTGTTGACGATATTTGTCATTGCAGACACATGAATTGTAGTTCTTTCTTCCTTTCAAATTTGGAAATAGTAATGAATTTAATGCCATATTTCCAGCTTCAAACAGATCACTGAGTTTAGTTATTTGTGGTTTCATAATTTTTAGCAAACAGCATTTAATGGGTGGACTAGGTAAACTGGGCCCATATCATGTTGTTTTTTGCTTTAATATTCAACAAAGTGGTCACACACACACACACACACACACACACACACACACACACACACACACACACACACACACGATACTTGGAATATGCGCATAGGAACAAGAAGAAAGGACATGCATAGAATTAGTGGCAAATGACAATATATCCGCAGAAAAAAATGAAATGATTTTTTGGCTGGGGACCCCATCTGGGGTTGTTCAGCCACCTAATGGAAGTCAGAATATTGGACACCACTTAAGCGAGTTGTGCGTCAATAATGATGAAGACAACGCAACACCCAGTCCCCAAGGGGACAAGATCTGTGACGTGACTGGGAATCAAATCTGGGCCCTCCTGTGGCAGTTATCTGTACTGACACTAGGCTACAGAGGCAGATTATATCAGCAGAAGCATAGATTGTCATTTATAACAAGATCTACAATATTGTAATAAGTTATGTTTCTGGCCACATTCTCACAGCCAAGAATACGTTTTTGAACTAAGAAATGTTCTGCGTACAACCATGTTGGGAAAGACTAATTGCTACTTACCATAAAGAAGACATGTTAAGTCCCAGACAGGCACAATTAAAAGCCACTTACATAAAGCTTTCAATCACAGCCTTCATCAGTGAAGAGAGACACACCATTCATACAGACATACATGCACACACGGTTGCCAACTACAGCATCTCGGGCCATAATGCACCTATCACGTGGGATACCAGCAGCAATCTGGAGGGGCAGGGAATGGGAAGGGATTGTAGTGTGTGGATGGGGAAAGAGACAATTGCTGTCTGGTAGAGTGTGGCTAGGATGCCAACAGGTATAGCGTCAGGAGGTTGCGGGGTAGGGAGGTGGGGAAAAAGGGAGCAGAAAAGGAGAGGAACAGGGAAAGAGGGGCGGTTGCATTGCCAGACAGTGGCAAATAAACAGGGTGGGAGATGAGAATGGGAAAGAGATGATAGGACAAAGGGTATGGAAACTGTTGGGTGGAGGGTGTGGGGATGGTAGTTACCATAAGTTATCTATTTTCTATAGGAGTGTTATTAAAAGGTCATTAAAAAAAAAACTTTTTTCAGTGAAAGTAAACTCTGAGATCAAACCTCAGTTTGTTAGCTGGTTAAGAAAATATTACTGCAACATATGCAAAAAATCTTTCGATTTGCCAGGTGTGAGAGTCAGGCTAAAATATCTCATTCTAAAGGGAAAGCTTGCTTGAGTTTTCTTAAAATAAAAGAGAGGATCAACTCTCTTGAAAAATTTTTAAGTGCATTTGCGAGTGCACCAAGATTCTCGACAGTTGCGAGAATCATTTTGTGCAAGGGACATTGTTAGAGAAGCTTAAGCAGTAGTGGCCTTGAAAGATGTTAATAAGAAGTTTTTATTGAACTTGTGTTCAGATGCTGGAGAGACATTCAAACTGTTGTTTCCAGATAGTTCACTTGCTTTTATCTTCAAACTGAGTGCAACAAAGTGCAAATATATGATCGACTATGGACTTGCTGCGTACTTTTCTTATGGGTGTAAAAATAAGCTGCATCAGTCTGATGACTTTGTCCTATGTTTTGATGTGACATTAAATAAAATTTTAGAGATGAATCAGATGGATATCTTTGTGAAGCTTTTTGATATCAGTAGAATTAAGGTTTTGTCTGGACAAAAATTATAAATCCTTAGAAAAAGTAAGGAGAAGTAATGTGGAAGTCACCACAGAATGTTGTAACAGCTGTGTATCAGTAGCCACCAGCATGGGTGCACGTTGATCACAACAACAGACATGCCATTGGATTGCAAAGCAAGGGTACCAGAGCACAGCAGTAAGTGGCACCACACAGTGATAAATGTGTAGCTAGTGGGGTGATTTCACCACACTAGGTTGAGTCTCCTGTTATTGGTGGTGTAACAAGGTGCTAGAATTTAGTGAAAGAAATAGGCACAAGAGGCATATAAATAAGTCTGGATTTTAAGGCAGGGAGCACTTCTCGCCACCAGAAACTGGTAGTACCACAACGCCAGAGCTATGCCGGATAACGAGAATCTCCAGGAATCGCATGGTTTTGGGACTGGGCTGCAGCTGCCACCAACAGTGAGTCCTTCATAAGACTTGGTATCAAAGCCCTGCTGACCTGCCATCCGGCCTGTCGCCACGGGCTCCGAGATCCTAGTAGGACCTGGCACCGTAGTGGCAGCTGCTGTCCGACTCCTGTCTGAGGGCAGTGGGTCGAACTCTGGGCAGTCTCCACGCGCTGCCACTGTGGCCCCGTGCAAAACCGAGGAGCCATTCCCCGAGTGTAAAGTCCTCACTCCACGACAAGTAGCATTGCTTAAAGTGACAGCCGTGACTTCCAAAGGAAGCCAGCCTCAGCAATGCAAGGCACTGGCTGAGCAGCTATGGGTGGAAGCCGCCACCTGTTCATCAGCACCAGCAAGGGGGCAATGAGTAGAGGCGTGCCTGCCCTGCTAGGTCTTGTACTGAACTCAGTAAAAGTCACTTTTAACTGTCCACAGCATTTCACCTTGAACCACCAGCCTATCATCTCCACTCACTCATCCTCCCAGCGTGCACAGCACGCTGCGTGTTTTGTAAAGTGTTTTAACAGCATGTTTTTAAGCAGACCTACTTCACAGGTTTTACTTGATAATTTTATTGTATGAATCCAACCATTAGATCCAAAAACATTTTTCAAATTAAAAAAAAAAGACTTATCAACATTGAAGTTTCTGGGTTTCTTTTTGTTAATTGAGAGAGATAAGCTCTGCTTTGCAAGTGGTATGTGGATAATTGTTTTGCAAAAACATATATTTTTGATGATCCACCTTCCAACTGTGCAGAATATACTGAAATGAGAAAATATTGTTTCCTTTCAAATACTGTACCACTCGATGGTAGAAAATGTGTCACACCTTGACAGAGTTTTGATAATTTTGAGTGATTTATTAACTAAATTTGAAGCCACTGAGAAATATTTCAGCACAAACAAAAGACTTTTTATTAAATTTGAACTGGTATTTTTCAAAACTGTTTCTTTAGAATGTACATCATTTTAAGAATGTTTCAAACTACAATTTGACTATTTGTCTCCGATTTGCAAATTATTGTACATAACTTTTTGAAGAAGATTGTTAAGAACGACAAAATACCATTTTGGGTAAGTTTCTCAACATTGGAGGTCAATATAATCTGTAACCAAGTGAGACAAGGAAAATTTAGGGTTAACATATTTTAGAATCATTTTACACTGCTAATGGAATGTCTGACATAGATGTGGGAAAAAAAAAAAAAAACCAAAGCCCATTACATTAATCTTTGCTGTGAAGCACATACCATTTTGGAACAAAATTTTAAAACTTATTTACATAAAATCAAGTTATTCTTCAATACTAGATTACTTTTATTCATATTTAATGGTGATTACTTTTATTCATATTTAATGATAAGGAATGAAAAACACCAGGAGCTTTGGTAAGTTATTAAACTGAGTTTAGTCTTTTCACATGAAAGTGCTACAGTTGAGTTTGGTTTTTGGATAAATAGAAATTTTGTTGGTAACAGTCAGAACAAGTTTAGTTGCTCAAAGAACAGTAGAAAATGCAGCAAGATTACATCAAAGAATGAAGATTGTATGGTTTACCCAATTGCTGTTGACCAATGGTAGTTAACCACAGATGATGTGAAGAAAAACTGCAAAGAGCCAAGAAAAACCCAAAAAGAAAAGAGTAGAAGAAGGAAATTTTCTTTAGAAGTAAAAAGAAACTTGAGGAACTGAGAAAAGTTGAGAACCTCAAATTTTTGATAGGAGAAAAAAACAACCAAACACTGAAATGCTACAGAAGGAAAAAAAAGTAATAATGAAATCTCACATAGTGCAGTTATTTTGCATATTTCAGCCTGCTTTAACATATTTATCATAGAGTAGGAGATGTGTGATGTTACTGCTAGTAATAATTTAGAACTGTCTAGGCATGAAAAATATGCTTTTTACTATTTATTCTATGTTCGCATCTCTCTGACTTACATTTTAAAATATACTATGTTAAAATTCAGTGTAAAAAAAATAATAGTAAAAGGAGAGCATTAGACAGCTATGAGGATGGTAGAAGGCAACAAATAAGAAACTTTTCTCTTAGAAGGTAAGTAAAAGTTTGTATGTTAAAAGCTGAGGGCCAAAGAAAAGTTTTTATATTTAATTGTGGAAAGTCATGAAAATCAATACAAGAATAAAAGTATGAACCATGTTAGAGTTTGGATTGCAAGCCAGTATGGCAGATCATATAAGAAACATATTATGTGATTTGGACTAGTACTAACCAAAAATGAAGACTAAAGGCTGGAAATAATGTACAGAATGTCTAAAAGAAAATATAATAGAAAGAGAAGAGTAGCTGGAAATGAGATGGGGATTGGATACTTGGGAGAAGAATTTAATGGAGCACTGAAGGACTGAAGTGGAAACAGGGCCCTTGGAGAAGAAGGTATCCCCCTCGAAATAACTGAGATCCTTGGGAGAAGCAGCTACAAAGCTATTCCACTTGATGTGCAAAATTTCCTCAGTTTAAAGAAGAATGTAATTATTTGAATTCCAAAGACGGTAGGTGCTGAAAGATGTGAATACTGTGAAACCCCTATTTTACATTTTCATGCAGTCTAATAAAAAATGCAAATTTGTGGAAAGTACAGAATTGAGGAAAATGTTAAAGCCCCCAAAATATGAGCAAAAACACGTTGAATTGACATATTTGATTAAAAATTGCAATACTCTCCAATACTTTGTATAAAATTTGTCTAAGTGAAGGAAATCAAATATACAATACAATGCTTACACAACAATTTCTGGCACTGAATTTCATCAGCTCTTAAAAAACAGCAGGTAAAAACTCACAAAAAAGTGATATTGTATCTGGGTACAAGGTAGTCAAACTGTTTTCCAGTACACAACAACTACAAATTGTACATTCAAAACACACGTTTTTGAGAGATCATCCTTTGTGCTTACCCAGAAAAAATGAAACATTGGTGAACATGTTGTATTAAACCAAAAACATCACAGCAGCTAAGTGGTTAAGCCATAAGCGTAAATGCAGACATCTGCTTAATGACATACTTTGTCATGATTGCTTCTATTGTTTAATGCTTTTCTTATGAGCTGCAGTTCATATGGTCATCACCATCAAAATGTCATTTTAGGCTTGATGAGAGAAACAGACATGAAAAAAAAAAAAAAGTTTTTCCCCCAATTGACGTTACAAGCTTATTAGAAGTTGGCTCAGCGAGTTTCTGTACACTGTGTAAAATGTAAATCTGAAAGAATGCTCAGGTTTGCTTCATACCCTCTACCACTACTGCAAAGCTTTATGATATAGTGTGTGGTTCAGAGTATATACATGAGCAGTGTAGGTAGTTGTTGCAACTGTATTGTGTCAGATTTGAACACAGAAATCTTTAAAATGTACTATCGCAAAACCCTCCTCCTATTTCCATGTGTCATATCTTTATAGCACATCATCTGCTTGAAAAGCATCTTTCCAGCACTTCACAAAATGCGTTCACACCTACCTGCACTCCCTTTGCAGAAGGGCCACTCCCCCTCTCCACGCATCCAGTAGGTGAGCTCATTTTACTACATGTGTTAGTGTGTTGTGGTGGCTGCACTGGCTGTTGGGTGACTTAACAAGTCACCAACCAATAAGAGTTGGAAATGGGTGCCGTTTCCTCAATTATGACTAAGCATATTCTTTGAGTCTCAGTGTTTGAATTTGAAAGGTTGACAATTGATATTGTTGATGAATACAATATGTTGGAAATACATGCAAAAAGGTAAAGACTGAGTTATAAGTGGCACGAGAAAATGTGGAGGCTGGGCCCCCACATCACATATTGGCTCAGTCCGGAGCATTTCCCAGACTGTCTTGTTTTTCCATTACCTCTGCAACCTAGCAGTAGCTCTGTCATAACTGTGCGATGAAGATAAATGTTACAAGGTGTGTTGGCAACACCAATTGTGGATTACATAAGCATTTCCTCCCTCACTTCTCCCCTCCCCTGAAATATTGCCTTAATTCCACCACCACCTGTGGTGCAAACCATCCGTCTTTTGAGCTAAGTTTAACTTGCTCAGTCACATCAAATGTCAATAGGATGAAAACGGGACGAAGTCAAGCGAAATGTTGCATAAGAACTTATGGGTTTTCCGCAGGTGCTACCAATTTATGGTGTAGAGTCGGGAAAAACATAAAATTGTGGAATGTAAAATCGAGATTCCACTGTATTACTAAACCATTGGTTTGATAAATTGTAGTCGCAATATAATGACACAAGTTGTTTACAGAAGAACTGAAAAGCTGCCAGAAGCTGACCTCAGGAAAGTTATGTTTGTCACTGACAAAACACCAAACTCTTATTGGAGAAGCCAAATGAAACCCTAACAAACATTTATGATTGGGCGGTATATAATGAGTTGACATTCAACATCAAGAAAATGATCAGTATGCACTTCAGCATAAAGATGGAAAACAACTCTGTTACTTGAAGTGTAAAATAGACTTCGTAATGAACATGAAGTTTTTAGAGGTGAATATTGATTGGCAGTTAACTTGGAATGGACATTGGCAAAAAGAATGTCATGAGCATGTTGTCTTAAGATTTGAGCAGCATTTTTTTTTTACAGCCAACAGCTTGGTGACAACCAACGTACATGCAGCTTTTAGCTATGCGGTTCTTTTCTGGGTATCAAAGATACAAATCATGGACACAATTTTTAAACTGCAAAAAAGGGTGAAGGCAATAATATCTAAAGTAGTAGTTAGCCTCATTATAAAGAACTATTTAAAAAAACTGGGTATTGTTACTGCACTAAGTGAGTACATCTACCAATATGTTGTTCAAATCAGGGTAAACATTACTGAGTATTTCACTAATATTCTGTACATAATCATGGAACTAGAGCCAGAGACAGTGAAACTTATGTTTACCAAGGATAAAAAATGGAAAATTCAAAACAACTTTTTCTATCAGGGAATGAAATTGTATAATAAATTGCCCAAAGAGATGAAAAAGTTTGTTAAAATACCTTTTGTTTCAAAAGCTATCTGGAACATTCTTCATAAGTAATTTATACAGAGCAATTAAATATTAGTTAGAAGAGTCAACGTAGTGATTAATAACGAAAGGGAACCAACAAGGCGTCCTGTCAGATTACAGTTAATTAGATCATTTGTACAATAAATCATACTGGTGTGAAGTTACAATACAAATTAATTTTTAAATATGCCTATGTGCTGAACATTTATAAGTTTTTTTAATGCACATATGTTATTTAGTAATTCCTATCCATCACCTTTCACACATTACAATAATAGAAATTCTTCTACGGGATGAAGTTGTCAAGAATAAACTTTTTTAGTTTGTTTTTCAAACTTTATTTGGCTGTTTGTTATACATTTTGTATTACAGGGTAATTTATCAAAAATTTTAGTTATGGCACTGTGCACCCCATTTTGTGCCAAAAACAACCTTAATGTGGAGTAATGAATGTCATTTTTCCTTCTGGTATTGTAATTATGTACACAATTGTTCCTTTTGAACTGCAGTGGATTATTTGCAACAAACTGCATGAGGGAGTAATTATGCTTTACAGCAGTAGTCAGAATACCCAATTCCTTAATCAGATGTCTCAAGACTATCATGGGTGAGCAACACATTTATTCTTACGGAACATTTTTGAGCAATGAAGATTTTATTTGTTAAAGATGAGTTACTCCAGAAGATTATTCTATATGAGATTATTGGATGAAAATATGCAAAATATGTCTCTCGCCATGATTTGCAGTGATTGTAAATACAACTGTGGCTGAACTAAATAGTTTTAGGAATTCCAAACTGTGCTTTTTCCAGTTTAAATTCTTATCAGTATGGACACCCAACAGTTTTCAAGTTTCCATCCTTTTTATTATTTCTGTAATATGTATTACACTTATTATTGGTGTAGTACCCCTAAATGTGAAGAACTGAATATGTTGTTCTTTTTAAAATTGAGGGTGACACCGTTTACAGAAAACCAGTCAATGATTCTTCATCATTTGCCATTTCTTCTGTTGCTTTATGTGTGCTTGAATTGATTATGATAATAGTGACATCAGAAAAAAAACTAATTCTGCTTGTTGTATATTAGATGGAAGATCATTTACATTTATGAGGAACAATAGTGGATGTAAGATTGAGCCTTGGTGCACTTCATTTGTGATTTCTCACTAGTCTGAATAATGTCCCTGGACTAAATTGCTTGAGGTACTGAGTATAACTTTCTGCATTCTTTTCATTAGGTAAGACATTATCTGTTCATTGGGTATACTGTCAGTTCAAGGAAACTTCAGTTTATTTGTAAAAATATTGTGATTGACAAATTTGAATGTCTTAGATAGCTACACCTAGATACTATGCCACACTAACCAATACTATGCCATACTAACCAGCACTATTTTGTTACTTAATGCTTCCAAACTTTGGTGAGTAAACATGTAAGTGGCATTCTCAGTAGAGAAAGTCTTCTAAATTCCAGACTGTTATTTGTTGATGATATTATCATTGCTTGGATGAGATACTATTCTAGAATACATCGTCATCTCAAAATGTTTGGAAAATGTCAGCAGTAAATAGGTTGGTAATTACTGACATCTGTCCTATAACCTTTCTTAAACAGGGGTTTGACAATGGCATATTTCAGTGTCACAGATAAGTGTATTGAGTTAGTGATGCACTGCATATTTCGGATAAGACAGAGTTTATTGTATGGGAACTAATCTTTAGAACTCCATTAGAAACACCACCATGAGCTTTTATTGCCGGCTGCTGTGGTCTAGCGGTTCTAGGCGCGCAGTCCGGAACCGCGCGACTGCTACGGTTGCAGGTTCGAATCCTGCCTCCGGCATGGATGTGTGTGATGTCCTTAGGTTAGTTAGGTTTAAGTAGTTCTAAGTTCTAGGGGACTGATGACCACAGATGTTAATTCCCATAGTGCTCAGAACCATTTGAACCATCTTTTGAGCTTTTATTTTTGAGAGAATAATATAACTTCTGTAATTTCAGAATGAAATGTTTGTGATGGTGGTATAATTAAATTTTATGAGAGTTGCCTTTGCAACATGCTGTTGTGTGCCTAGACATTCTACTCAATTTAAGAAATGATTATTAAATATATTTGCTACCTGTGACTCATCATTTGTAGCCATTCCATTCAGTTCAATAGTAATGTTGTCCTGTTCTGTTGCTGGTTGTCTTGTCTGTCTTTTCACTACATTCCGTGTAGCTTAAGAGTTATGTCAGAATTACTGATTACTGACATGATGTGCATGTATCTTGATTTTTAAAGACTTTTCTTATTAATTGTGAGTAGTTCTTGTAGCATACAACTAGTGCAGAATGCCTATGTGTTCTCTCTTACCAAAAGATACATTTCCCTTTTCATTCACAAGATACTTTAATCCCTCAAGTGATCCTTGGTTTTTTACTTGGCTATTTAATGTACTTTCTGTTGAGCTTATGCAGAGGGCTATGTATCTCCAAATAATGATATGAATTTATCATGAAATAGCATTTGGTTCATTATACATTTCATCCCACCTCATCTCTTGTGAAGTGTATTTAAAAAAACATTTGTTCTGAAGTCATAAATTAGTCTTACTGGTTTCCACAAAGGATTATAAACAACTATCTCATTTACCCTAACTAACCATGCATCTTGATCGGAAAGAGCATTTCTTGCTGGGTAAACAGTTATTTTCTTGCTTTGAGCTTCACCAAAGAAAATTTCAATTAGAGTCCTACTGTCTTTATCCACCTGTGATGCAAAGTTATTTACCAGGTTCAAGTTTATGATCCAAATAAGGTTTTGGAAATACGAGGGCTATCCACAAAGTACATTATGTTTTGGAATTAAAAGTAAATAAGGTATTGGAAAATTTTTTAATTATATACAGATGAAAGCCACACTTAAATACTACTTTTCTACATAGTTGCCATTTAAATTAAGGCACTTATCGTAGCGATGCACGAGCTTGGAAATTCCTTCGTCGTAAAATTCGGCCGCCTGCGCCTTCAACCACGTGGTTACCTCTTCTTGAAGCTGTGCGTCATCATCAAAACGCTGCATAGCCAACCACTTCTTCATTGCTGGGAATAAGTGGAAGTTGCGCGGTGCCAGGTCGGGACTGTACGGCGGATGAGGAAACAACTCCCATTAAAAGATTCGAGAACTTCACGAGTGGCATTTGCCGTGTGGGCCCGGGCGTTGTCGTGAATCAGCAAGATCTTTGAGCCCAACTTTTCCCTGCGCTTGTTTTGTATTGCTCTTCTGAGGTTGTGCAAAGTTTGGCAATACCTTTGAGAGTTTATTGTAGTGCCTCTTTCCAGGAAATCCACAAAAATCACACCTTTTCTGTCCCAAAAGAGGTAACCACGTGGTTGAAGGTGCAGGCGGCTGAATTTTATGATGAAGGAATTTCCAAGCTCGTCCATCGCTACAATAAGTGCCTTAATTTAAATGGCAACTATGTAGAAAAGTAGTATTTAAATGTGGCTTTCATCTGTATAATAAAAAAAATTCCAATACTTTATTTATTTTTAATTCCAAAACGTAATGTACTTTGTGGATAGCCCTCGTATCAGAATGCTGTGGAAAATCTATATTGAAGTTTTTATTTAATCGTATGGCTAGGGCACCCCGCCTGGCAGACCATTCGTCGGGTGCTGATCTTCCAATTTGATGCCACTTCGGCGACCTGCAGTCGATGCAGATGATAGGATGATGATGAGGACAGCACAACACCCAGTCCCTGGGCTGGAAAAATTCCCCGACCCAGCTGGGAATCGAACCCGGTCCCAGAGGATTGACAATCCATCACACTGACCATTCAGCTACCGGGAGCAGACATAGTGAAGTTACTACAGACTATTAACTGCCTGCTGCTGTCTGACAGACAGCATAGTAAGGAATCCAGACTGCTCATAAACAGTTCAAAATGTATGAGTGGGGATCTATGTACAATTACAATTTAAAGTGAACTATTTTTCAGGATTAATTCACAAGCTCACACTTCTATGTGCTGATCACTACAAAATCTACTTGTCTTAGTGTTTTTGAACTTGGGTTCCATCATAATATATGTAACAATGGTTCCTTGCCCCATATTAGCTCTGTATTAAGATGCTAGAGTGTAATCTTTTGTATGTAACTTATCTAACCCTGTGGTTATGGGATGCTCAGATAAGCATGGGATGTCTACCTTTTCAGAGCTCTCTGAATTTTCCAAACAGACAAGTAACTCTACTACCTTATTGCTCAATTCTCTAATATTTTGTTGAAACAAGATAACCTTATTTTTCTGGGCATTCTTAAGCATTTTGTGGAGCTCTTATTTTATTTTGACCTCTTTCAAAACAATTTGTCCGAATCTTGATTCTATCCTAAAAAAGGTACCTCTCTGACACCAGTAACCACAGCTATCTTTCTTTGTATGATGATGGACCCCTCCCCTCTCTTGCCCCCCAGACATTTTCTGCAAGAAGTTCAGCCAACCTATTTTTCCCTCTCCTACTGTATCAACAGGTACTGCACTCACATGAGATTTCATTTCATGATGATGATGATAATGATGCTTGCTTTGTAGGGAACTCAACTGCACAGTCATCAGCACCCATACACATTCCCAATCTGTGCACAATCAAGTCTAGCCACTTTCATGAATGATGGTGGAATGACGAGGACAACACAAACACCCAGTCCCCGGGCAGAGACAATTCCCAACCTGGCCGGGAATCGTACCCGGGACCCCATGATCCAGATGTAGAAACGCTGGCCACTAACCACGAGCTGCAGATGATTTCATTTCAGTCAGCAACAGCCTTCCCAACTTTGGTGTTCACATGGCTCACCAGGGCTGGTCATGGCACTGTAGGATCTCCACAAAACACACGCTTGTGCGTGTATTTGCTACTCCTATTTCATTCAGATCACCCCTAATGCTGTCAGAGTTGCACAAGTTCTGAAAATCAGGGAATGTCAGGGAATTCCAAACAAGTCAGGGAAATCAGAGAAATTTGGAAAAAAGCACTGGATAAATCTCATTTTTGTCTCAGTAGATGAAATGGTTTGTTTACCGAAATATCTTGCATTGTCGCTGGCTGGGTGGAGCTGAGTACATGTGCCACTTCGCTATTCCCTCATTGTTACTGCTTCCCCAGTTCCTGCCACTCCCCTCAGCTTGCAGTCAGTGCTGCCATCACTTCTTGCCACTAGCCTAGCAACTGCCGACGAGAGGCAGGGAGGCATGAGAAGTGGTTTGTTTGGTTCTGATTCTCAGAGATTGTTGATGCAGTGGCTGAGATGGTGGTCATGTGTGCACGAGTTGTGTCTGACTGACTGTGTGAATGTGTGCATGCTCTCATTTTCTGACAAAGATTATGGCCAAAAATTTAGTTGTGAGAGTGTAACTGTCTTTTCTATGTGTCTGTCTGTGGCTCAGTGATCATCGTTATGGTGAGTTGCTACCTATCCTCATTCATATTGCTTCTCAGAGTATTTGCGCAAGTTATATGTTGCATGAATTGATCAGTGCAGTCTCATTTCGTCAACATGGTGTCTGTGACATGTGACTAGCTGGCCACACAAGTGGACTTCCATGACAGGCCAAAACCGCACGGGCGATAGATTTCAGGAATTGCGACTGTCTCACTGCAAGTACTGTGAACAGTGCGATGTTTTATAGACATTTTATTTCTTCTGGTGCATTTTAACACTTCAAAAGTAATTTATATATTAGAAAGCATGGACGATAAGAAGAAAAAACCTGTGGTTTTCGCTGGCAGTTTGTATGCTATGTACTCATATATTTCTCGAAAAAATAAATAAATCATACAATAGCTGTAAAATAATAGACATAACATAGTCCCTAATAACTGTCAATAATGAACATAGTAGAACCAACATTTTATTGGTTTATGGGAGCCTTTATATTTTATGAAGCAACAGCTTTTTCATGAGATGAGAAATTATTTTATTTTCCAAGCACAGATCAGAAACTCACAAGAATAAACAACTCGTAACCAAGCCGACTACGGCAAAGATAAAAATCTGTCAGCTACAGCTTTCACCCGCTGTTTTTGGCGCAGTGGATAAATGACGTCGCCACATGAGCCCCCCTCCTTTTGAAACCGGGTGCACCAGGTATGTGGGGAAACTTGCACTTGATTTTTCTACCAGCTCTCGTGAAAACATCTGGTGCAGGCAATGGCTGCTCCTGTTCTGCACTTGCTGATTCGTTGTCCTCTTCTGAAACCGAGGGCTCGGCGAGACTATCTGCTGTTTCTTTGGCTTCCACGTTGGAGGGTGATTGTGCAGACCGAGGAAGGAGTGTACCCTCTTCGGTGTAAGCAGGCTTAAGCCGCTCAATTGAGACTGTCTCTTCTTTACCATCCTTATCGATTTTGAAGCTGTGGCTTCCTCTTGTGATTACCCTATATGGTCCAGAGTAAGGCGAAACAAGCGGCGGGCGCACCGTATCATCCCTAAGCCACACGTGGGACGTTGCTTGCAAGTCTTTATGTACAAACTCTCTCCGGTCACCATGTCTGACAGGGTTAGTGGGTTTGATGTTTTTCATTCTATCGCTGAGTTGTCTCGCGAATTGTGTGCATAGCTCAGGGGCGAACGTCTGTGTAGATGCTGGAACGATAAATTCTCCAGGAACCCTCAATTGCTCGCCATAAACTAATTCTGCGGAAGAGCATTGTAAGTCCTCCTTCACGGCCGTTCTCAATCCGAGTAGGACCAGCGGTAGTGCTTCAGGCCATGACGTGGAACTACACATTAATGCAGCTTTGAGCGTGCGGTGTAGTCGTTCCACCATTCCATTACTAGATGGATGATAGCTTGTGGTGCATAGGTGGTTGCACCCGCACGGTAGTAAAAGCTCACTGAAAAGTTGGCTCTCAAACTGCCTTCCGCGATCTGTTGTTATGTTTTGCGGAACGCCAAACCTGGAGAACCATGAATGCAACAGTGCTTTTGCAACCGACTCCACAGAAATGTCTTGTATTACAACTACTTCTGGCCACCTGGTAAAACGATCAATGATTGTGAGCAAATAGCGTTGTTCTGAAGAGCATGACAGCGGGCCCACAATGTCCACATGTATATGTGAAAATCTTGCAGATGGTGTCGGGAAGTCAGCAATAGGTGCAAAGACATGTCTGCCGATTTTATTATGCTGGCATGTTAGGCATGCACGCGGCCATGCACGACAATCTTTTTGTATTGCGGGCCACACTACTTTGGAGGAAACTAACTTGGCTGTAGCTCATACTCCTGGATGTGATAGATTATGTAGTGCACTATAAATCTCGCGACGATATTGTTCTGGAATGTAAGGTCGCTCCTTTCCTTTTGCTACATCACACCAAATTCCGTCTGGAACATTTGGGACAGACACACGTCTGAGCTGCAGCGCAGTTCTCTGTTCCTCTATTAGACGGCGCAAGAAAGGATCTTCTCGTTGTTTAGACGCTAACTCGGTCCAATGAATTGAATTTAAACTGGCACAATTCCTAGACAGGCAATCTGCGACCAGGTTGTCTTTTCCTGAAATGTGACGCACGCCAGTTGTGAACTGTGCAATGTACTCGACTTGCCTGCACTGACGTGGTGAATTGAGCTCTGTGTCTCGTTGAAATATAGCTACTAACGGCTTGTGATCGGTAAAAATTGCAAAGTGCCTCCCTTCGACAGACGTGCGAAAATGCTTTATGGCTAAGTAAATAGCAAGCAACTCACGGTCAATAGCACTTCATTTTTGCTGCTGTCGAGTCAGGTTTTTAGAGAAAAATGCGAGCGGCTGCCATCTGCCATCAACTTCTTGCTGTAGCGCTGCACCCACTGCTGTTTGGCTCGCATCAACCATGAGCGCTAAAGGAGCGCTCAATCTTGGATGTCCCAGTAGTGTTGCCCGAGAAAGACATTTCTTCAAGTCATGGAAAGCTGCTTCAGCATCTGGACTCCATGGAATTTTACGATTTCCTGTTGTATTTTTACCTGCAAGTAACGTTGTGAGTGGCTCTTGGGCGGCAGCTAATTTAGCTAAGTGACGTCTGTAATAGTTGAGCATGCCTAAAAATCTGCGAAGTCCTTTGTAAGTTGTGGGAAGGGGCATCTGTTGTACTGCTTCAACCCGCTCAGGCAAAGGTGACAGGCCTGCTGCTGAAACCAAATATCACAGGAACTTAACCTCGCGTTTTCCAAACGTGCACTTTGTTTTGTTAATAATTATGCCATACTCTGTCAGATGGTGGAAAAGCTGCCGCAGATGTTCGACATGCTGATATACAGAACCAGAGAATACTAAAATGTCGTCCATATAACAAAATACGAATGGTAATTCTCGAAGCACCTCATGCATGAATCTTTGCCATGTTTGGGCAGCGTTTCTGAGGCCAAATGGCATAAAATTGTACTCAAACAAACCGAATGGTGTGATAACTGCTGTTTTTTTAATGTCAGATGGAGCCATGGGAATCTGGGAAAATGCTTTGGCACAATCAATCACACTAAATATTTTGGCATTGCTAATCGTACTGTTAAAATCAGTCACATTGGGTACTGGGTAGCAGTCCGGAATTGTGCGGGCATTGAGCGCCCTGTAGTCTCCACATACTCTCCATGAATTGTCTTTTTTACGGACCATGTGAATTGGAGATTCACATGAACTATCAGACCTACTTACAATACCTGTTTTTAGAAGTCTGTCGAACTCAGCTCGCGCCGCGAGCAGCTTCTCTGGAGGCAGACGCCGCGGGCGGAAGGCAACGGGTTGACCTTGTGTCGTGCTGATGTGGTGTTGAGTATAGTGTCTGCATTTCCTGGTTGCGTTGACGGGTTCGGTAAGTGCTGGAAAGTCTTGAAGCAGTTTACGAAAAAGTGATTCCTCCGACAGTGCTCTGATATTGCCTACAGTATACAAAAGACTGTCGGGTGTCTTCTTGCGTGACGCACACGTGTGCGCCCCGCTTAGTTGCGGGTACGAAATTGTATCACAATATCCCGACGCGGATGACGCGGTAGAGGAGCCGGAAATCTTCGTGCGGAAAGACACGAGCACATCGCACTGCACTTGAACCGACGCGGAAGACGCAGTAGGCAATATCCCTTCTGTGGGAACTGTCATCAAACGACGGTTAACCAGGTTGGGCATAAGTCGGTAGTTCCGTAAAAAGTCCGCCCCAATTATAGGACTCGGCACATCAGCAACCACAAAAGTCCATTTTGGATGGAAGTTGGAATTCAGATGTAATGCCAACTGTTTCTCACCATAGGTAGATATTCTGGAATTGTTTGCCACAGTCAGCACATGTTCCGTCGTTGTCGTGAGTATATCACCTCTCTTTCTTGGATAAACACTGACTTCTGAACCTGTGTCAATCAGAAACTTCTCACCTGAAGAGAGGTCCAACACAAACAGTCGGTGCGATTGGTTGACTGCAGATACCGTGGCGTTTTCGCCTCTTTGAATCACGCTATGACTCGGGCGCCTATGTTGTTGTTGACGAACGTTAGCGCCCTTTAACGCCTGCCTTTTAAGTTTGGGTAGCTGCAGGGTTGAATACATTGATGGGCAGTGTTACCGAAGCGTCTGTGGTACCAGCACCATTGATCTGTAAAATCCTGTTGGATAGCATTTCTTCGTCTTTCCCAACTGCGACTTCGTAGCTGGTGGTGGCGTGAAGTTACTTGCACGTTGAGTTTTGCCACTTGTGCTGCCAGTTGCTGTATGGTGGGTTCGGTCGATGAGCACTGCTGTTGGGAAGTATTATTGCATGTTCCTGACTCACTGACGTCAGATTCCATCACACTACACGTTCTAGGGCCTCTATCCTGGCTGTAGTTGAATTCGGAACGCGCAGAAACTTCGGTTAAGGTGTTTGCGATGGTGTCTGCCTTTTTTGCTAAGACTTGCAATGGTAAGTCTGTTTCTGCTGCAATGATGGCCCGGATGTTGGCAGGAAGTTTACGAAGCCATATTAGACGTAAAGACTCTTCAGGTAGGAGTTCCGGGCCGGCTAATGTACGTAAGGCTTTGAGTACTTGTGACGGAGTCTTGTCGCCCAAATCTTCGTATGCGAAAATTTTTTGTAGTCGCAAATCTGGTGACAACGTATAATGCTGTATGAGAGCTTCCTTTAGCACAAAGTAATTTTGTTGCGACAAGGTTTCTTCTACTTGCTCTATAACTTCTAAATTTAGATGTGAAACCGCTATATTAAATTTGTTAGACACCCCACGCTGCCGAAATATGCATTCAGCCTGCGTAAACCAAAGCTGGGGGCGCGTCGGCCAGCATGCGGAAAGCTTAACAGTTCCGTGTCGCGCGTAGGTACTCCCATCTTTTGCGTTAACATCTGTCGTTCCGTTTTGTGGCGAATCAAAGGGCGTGGACTGCGATCCTTGGTCGAACAGACTGTAGTCTTCAATCTTGATTCCACTGCCCCATGCTTTTGTCTCTGAATTCATTATTCTCGTTGGTATATATATTTTCTTTATGCTTCTGCTACGATTTTTCGGGGTCACCACTATGGGAGCCTTTATATTTTATGAAGTAACAGCTTTTTCATGAGAGAACAAACAGCTCGTAACCAAGCCGACTACGCCAGAGATAAAAATCTGTCAGCTACATCTTTCACCCGCTGTTTTTGGCGCAGTGGATAAATGACGTCGCCACAGGTTTACACAACTCTAGCCTGCCTTATACACTTCTTTCAAGAAACCTACTTTTTCTGAGGTTATTTCTGAAATCAGTGAAGGTATTTTAAATCTGTCTTGCGACTCCAAGAAAAGCATATTTTTGTCACCAAATGTGTTTCATTTTATTGGAATAAAATAACAACAGTGGTCTTAATGAAACACACATACCATTTGGCTTGCCTTTTCCATCTAAAAACAATTCATAACAAAAGATGTGGATGTTAGTACTTAAGATTTTTGCTCACATGGGTGAGAAATATGGAAGTACTTACATTTTTTGTGAACCTATGTCTTTACTTACCCTTGATATCTCAAACTTGTAAGGGAAAAATGCTAAAACTTGTGTGGGAATCAGGAAAATATCAGAGAATTTCACTTGGGGAAACTTGTGGCAACCCTGGCTGTAATTATTATCCTTAACCAGGATGTTCCCCACTCCACCTACTACAATAACGTGAACCTCTTTGCCAAAATCTTTGCAAGAACAAGAACTCAGCACTCACTTAATGGAAGCATCTGATAATTCATGATCACGGTGTGATGCTTTTACAAGTAAATCATGTGCCAAGACCTATAGTGTCCAGAACTCAACATGTCACTCATCATGGGGGATGATAACTCAGTTTATCAGGTAGTATGAGGAGAAGACGTGAAGCTGTATGTTTACTGGAGTCACGATGTGTCCTTAGTGTGTGCAGTGATGTACAAAACTATGTTTATATTATAATCAAACAATGGAAAATCCATGATGGAATGTAACAATGAGTGTGGTTTCAGTTGCCTGAGACTGCAGTTGTGTGTGTGTGTGTGTGTGTGCGTGTGTGTGTGTGTGTGTGTGTGTGTGTTGACAAAGGCCATTGGCCAAAAGCTTTTGTATGAAAATCTTTTTGTGCTGCCTATATGCAACTTAGCATCTCCGCTATATTGTTTGTATGATAAGTTATTTGGTGCAAACTGTGTGTAAATCAAAGGACATTACAAAATAGGGACTAACTGAATGAGGCAGTGCAGTTATTAAGACATAGACCTCATATTTGGGAGGATGGAATTTGCTCTCTCGGGCTGTCCTGATTTAAATTTTTCGTGATTTACTTAGATCAGTTGAGTCTAATGTCATGATAGTTCATTCAGCAAGACCTCAGTCAGCCACCAATCCTACTCTCATAAAATATATGCGTATGTATACAGGGTGAGTCAGCAGGAAATGTCAATGCTTTGGGAGTTGATAATATTAGTGATTCTGAACAAAAAAAGTCTTGTGAAAATATGAGGAAACTAATGAAATCGGTGGGGAACAGGACAGATGAAAGTGATAGTAAATTAAGTATTGTGATGTAATATTTTGTTAAATTGTGTATATTTCCTTACAAAAGATGTTCAAAAAGTCCACTGTCAACTGCAATGTATTTTGCAGCTTTCCTATACAACTGCTGTGTTGCTGATCGGAATTCATTCGTAGAGATCTTTACTTGAGTACACACATGTAAAATACAAGTGTGAAGTTTCTACATTGTGTCTACGCTGCCCTTGCAGACTTCGCTCTTAAGCCAACCCCACTAACAGTAATCTACTGGAGTAAGATCAGGTGACCTCGGTGGCCAAGAAATGACTCCACAGTGACTGATCCAGCACCCAGGATATGTTTCAGTGAAGAACTGTGTCACTGACTGTACAGAATGTTTGAAAACTCCGTCATGCTGCAAGCACATATGAAGTTTGTGTTGCTAAAGGAATAACCTCCAAATATTCTGTTAACACATTTGGAAGGAAATCAAGATACTGTATTCCATTAATACAGTTATCTAAAACAATTGTACCATTGAGTTGGTTATCAATAATACTGCTCCACACATTTACAGAGAAACATTGTTGAAAATTTGTGTCCACCGTAGCGTGCCCACATGCGAGAGTTGCATGTGTTATTGATGCTGTTGTGGGTAAATTTTGATTCATCAGTGAACAGAATACTTGGAATACAATGTTCATTGGCAATGATCCACTGACAGAAGTCCTTCCATTTGGCATCATTTCTAAAAGCAGATATCACACGCTCTGCCAATGATACTGATGCAGACCCTGCACATGTACTGTGCACATCACTCGTGTTTGTGGAATACCAAGCTGTGCAGCAGTTTTTATAGAGCTGGTAGTTGGGCTGTATTCTACCATGTCAAGAATGTTCTCCACTTCACTAAGTTCTTGTTATATGGGCTATTCAGACACAGCATGTACACTGGGGAGTGTACAAATATGTCGCTATCTGCTACCCTAGGATTATGAAATCATCATCCATATTAGCAAACAGCGGCTCTGGAATTGCCATTGCAAAACACGTAGATAGAGATCATGTCACCATACTTCACGTGTATGTAAACCTTTGGCATTTTCATTACACTCACCCGTACTGTTTGACTGTGCACATAACAACACTGTAATACACGGTTGCAACCACTGTAGTACTGAGACATGAAGTAAACAACATGTACACTTGGGAGACCTGTCCCTCTGCCATATGTAAATGAAGTGCATATTGAAATGGGCAGTAAAGACGACTGTCCGTAACCTAATGTCACTTTGGTTATATTCGCATGTGAGTGCTGGTGAAGAATGACATGCAACTGATGCCTGTGATTTTTAGACAGCTGTATGTTGGATATGGTTAAGAAATGGCATATGTTCATTTGAAGCTTTTTGTTCAGAATCACTAACACTAACATGCTTCAAAGCATTTACCTGCCCTCCTTACTCAACCTGTATTTTGAGTTATTTATTGTATTATCATGAGAAATCCTGTACCATTGCCAGATGATCCCTGAATGAACAAATATAACTAATAAAATACTGACATGATTTATTTATCGAGAAATCAAAATATTGCTAGAAGCTTATATTGGGGAAGTGCAGTGTGGTTTCAAGAGAAATACTCATCCTGTGACTTATGTGAGAGGACGTGCCTACGTCTCTAACACTTTCAGGTTTAGAGAAAGCTTTTGACAACTTTGACTGGAATACACTGTCTGAAATTCTGAAGGTAGTGGAGCTAAAATATACAGCTTGTACAGAAACTAGGCTGCAATGGTGACCTCTCATTGTGCCCAGCGCTTTAGAGAATACTTGTGAATACTTGAGTAATGTGTTGCATAACCTCAATTGGTCAATTTCCATTGCCATCCTTGCACTGACAATACCTCCTTCCACAATCTGAGATAAAGCTTCATCTCCTCCATGTTCAGAAGAGATAGGAACATCCAGTTCCAGGTGCAACTCAGACTCAACAAAAAGTCGTGTACGGCTCACTTTTGAGATTCTTTTCTCATAACCCAATCTCTAAAATTCAATTTAATAGAGTTCCCCTAAACATCCAGGGTCATGGCACCTCTACCAGAGTGTACCACAGCAGGATGGATACTCATGAAATCAGTCCCTGAAATCACGTTAATGTCAAATTTAAAAATTCACTACTCCTGGCATTTAAAATGAGATCAAAGTTTGCCTTCTGACTTCCATGCTTTTACTGTATATTGCACCTGTTAGCTACACCCCCCCCCCCCCCCCCCCCCCACCTACAGCCAGGACAGGCCAAGCCTCCTCTCTTTGCATCTCCAAAATGCTGCTTCCCCGATGACAGAAAATGGACTGCCAGTGTGTAGAATGCATGACATTGATATCTTCCTTATATCAGTGACAACAACTGGACTCATGGCTGACACTTCATCATTGCTGGACTTGTGCAGTAGTGTATCTCTTAACTCTTCTCAATAAATATACCGAATGCCGTAGGCTCCTACCTGTCTCTGTGATCCAGCAACTCCTTTCACATTTAAAACTGGTCATAATTGTGATGGGACATCAATCTGCAGTGGATTATTTTGGGAATTTGCTGACCTAATCTCAAAAGCAGCGAGAATGGCTTTTTAATCATTTTGTTCATCCCTTTCATCTTGCCTCCAATTCTGATTCTCATTAGTGCTCCTTTTGCCAGTTTGACCTGACCCCGTTCATCCTCTGCCAATCCGATCTGTTCCCTTCATACCTCCTTTCATTTCCCTGCTTGTTCCAAGGACCTACATGCCACCAATTATAGTGATGGGGTCGCAGCTGTTTATTCGCCCTCTCATCTTTCCTTGTGTGGTTGTGTCACATGTTTCCACTCCTATTGTGACTGTTATCTCTTGGTCATATTCTGTTGTTATTTTGTGGTAACTGTACATCGGCTTGTTCACATTCGCCTGAATCATATTATAATTCTTAAAATAATGATTTAAATGAATCGATGTCTTCCGTACAGCAACCAGCAAGAATGATGTGACAAAGTTGTGTGGGCAGCTTTGTGATGCAAATTTACGAGTTCTGCAGGACTGTATGGATCATAAAAATATTGGTTGCTTTGCAACATGCACTCAAAAAGTCATGCAAGACTCATGAATTCTGATGGAGTTAAATTTACATCTACACCCATGCACTGCAAATCACCGTGGAGTGCAAGGCAGAGGGTACAACCCATTTTACCGATATTAGGGGTTCTTCCTGATCCATTCATGATTCATCTAAGGAGTGAGGAAACAATGACTGACTGAATGGGATTATTCTACTCTTGCCCTCATGATACCTATATGAGGGACACACAGGGGGTTGAAGCATATTCCTAGATTCATCATTTAAAGCTTGTTAGTAGATTTTCTTTGGATAGTCTACGTGCATCTTCAAGAGACTGCCAGGTCAGTTTCCTCAGCATCACTGTAACTCTCTCCCATGAGTCAAACAAAATTGTGTCTACTTGTGATGTCCTCCTTTGTAAATGTTCAATATTCTCTGTTAGTCCTATTTTGTACAGGTCCTACACACTTTAACAGCGTTCTAGAATGGATCACACAAGTGCTTTGTAAGCAATCTCCTTTGTAGACAGACTGCAGTTCCCCAATATTCTCGCTCCGGTCGCAGGTTCGAATCCTGCCTCGGGCATGGATGTGTGTGATGTCCTTAGGTTAGTTAGGTTTAAGTAGTTCTAAGTTCTAGGGGACTGATGACCATAGATGTTAAGTCCCAAAGTGCTCAGAGCCATTTGAACCATTTTTGAACCCCAATATTCTACCAATAAGCCAAAGTGTACCACCTACCTGAGCCTATATGATCGTTCCATTTCATGTCCGTGCAATGTGTTATTTGTAGGAGTTGCCTGATTCCAACAGTGACTCATTGCTATTATTGTCATGGGATACTGATACTACGTTTTTTTCATTTTGTGAAGTGCACAATTTTACATTTCTGAACATTTACACCAAGCGGCCAGTCTTTACATTGCTTTGAAATCTTATCAAGATATTTATGCAGCTTCTTTCACACAATACTTCATTATAGATAACTGCATCATCTGTAAAAAGTGTGATGTTACTATTAATATTGTCTGCAAGGTCATTAATATAAAACATGAACAGCAAGGATCCCAACACATCTCCATGGGGCACAATCGAAGTTACTTCTACATCTGAGAATGACTCTCCATCCAAGATAACATGTTGTGTCCTCTCTACTAAAAAAGTCCTTGGTCCAGTCACAAATTTCACTTGATAACCCGTATGATTGAACTTCTTACAATAACTGTAGTGGTACTGAGGGAAATGCTTTTTGGAACTTAAGAGATAGTGCATTTATCTGGCTACCTTTATCCAAAGCTGTTATAATGTCATTTAAGAAAACTGTGATTCGGGTTTCACATGATCGTGTTTTTGGAATACATGCTGGTTGACATGGAGGAAGTCATTCTGTTCAAGATACCTCATTGTGTTTGAGCTCAGAACATGTTCTAAGATACTATAACAAATTGATGTCAAGGATTTTGGATGGTAGTTTTGTGGATCATTTCTACTACCCTTCTTGTAAATGAGTGTGATGTGTTTTTTCCTCAACTACTAGGCACAGTTTTTTATTTGAGGGATCTACAATAGACTACAGTTAGAAGAGGGGCTAACTCAGATGCAAATTCAGTATAGAATCTGATAGGTATTCCATTGGGCCTTGGAGCTTTGTTCAATTTTAATGATTTCAGCCATTTCTCAACACCACATACACTAATACAGAATTTTACTCATCTTTTCAATGGTATGAGGTTTAAATTGGGCCAATTCTCCTGGGTTTACCTTTGTAAAGGAACATTTGAAAATGGAGTTAAGGTTTCAGTTAGTGTTTTGCTACTATCGACTTCATCCCATGTCTCATTCACTATGGACTGGACACTAACTTTGGTGCCAGTAACAGCTTTTACATATGACCTGAATTCCTTTGGGTTTTGTGGAAGATAATTTAACAGTATTCTGCTATGGTAGCCACTGATGGCTTCACACATTGCTCTCTTGACAGCCAAATGTGTTTTATTCAGCATCTCTCTGTCTATAGTCCTATGCTTTGTTTTACACCTATTACGCAATACTCTGTTTCTTTAGAAGTTTCTTTACAGTGACTGACTGACTGAGGTGGCGCAGTGGTTCGCACACTGGACTCGTATTTGGGAGGATGATGGTTCAATCCTGTGTCTGCCACACTGATTTAGGTTTTCCATGATTTCCCTAAATCTCTCCAGGCAAATGCTGGGATGGTTCCTTTCAAAGGGCATGGCTGACTTCCTTCCCCATCCTTCCCTAATCCAATGAGACCGATGATCTCTTTGTCTGGTCTCCTCCCCAAAAACAACCCAATCCAATTTACAGTGACTGTATACCATGGAGGTCCCTCCCATAATGAAATGTTCTACTGGATATTGTGTGGTCAGCTACCGTATTTACTCGAATCTAAGCCGCACTTTTTTTCCAGTTTGCGTAATCCAAAAAACTGCCTGCGGCTTAGAATCGAGTGCAAAGCAAGCGGAAGTTATGAAAAATGTTGGTACGTGCCGCCACAACTAACTTCTGCCGTCGAATATATGTAGCGCTACGCAGGCATGCTTTGTAGGCACAAAGATAAATACTGGCGCCAAAACCTCTGCGTCAGTAAATAAATTTAAAAAAAAAAAGTGGAAGACGAGCTTTTTTTCTCCACTGCGAGTTTCGACCACTGCATTTTCATACATTATCCAACGAAGTAAATACAAATTCCGTATTGTTCATTTTCGAATGTAGCACAATTTCAGTGTATTACGAAAATCTGACTGGCAAGACTGTTTGGGATGTTTGTCAATATGGCCAACTCTACGTTCTGAATTTTTTCCTATCTGTGAGAAGAGATAGTTGCTAATAGGAACCGGATGAAATATGAATCACATACAGTATTCTCTTCACCATAAAAATAATACGAATATAAACATTTTGCCATGTATTCTTTCGTGTTTGCTGCTATCTCATTTAAATTCTGTCTGCCTAATAAACTACGAAACTAGAGTGAGACAACAGCAAACGCGGAAGAATATACGTATTGTGTCATGTTTATATTCGTATTATTCTTACAGTCAGAAATGAAGCACGGCAAGTGACTAGATTTTTAAATCCAAGATGACTCTAATTTCTGTGCAGAATTTGATGTAATAAAGATTTTCAAACGGAGAAAAATTTTCGCCTAACTCTCGTTCAGAACATGTTCTATCATACGCAGTCTATTATTTGATTCTTGTTGATCATTATCAAAGAAAGCAGCAGTGTAAGTAACAACAAATAGCAGTCTCTTGCCATTGTTTCACTAATGACACGATTCCTCTTTTTTTTTTTTAATTGTACGCGGCGGTAGCGCGTACAAAAAGCAAGCCATGCCGCGTGCCGCGACAGGCCGTAAACACGCACTATCAGAATGCGACAAACAATGCATGACACAGTGCAGTAATGCATTTTCAGCTTAAGAGTGATGCAAACACCTATAACAAAGAAAATGGCATTTATCAGATCAAAGCAAAATAAGCAATCGATTCAAACCAGATGAAGCACGTGAAAAAGGAAGGGTACCCGTATAAATACGGACGGAGCGCCTGACCCATAGCAATGGCTACGTGGTAAAGCTTAACTGCTAAGCTTATGACGCGAACCAAACTACTGTAGCTGTATCGTCATTCATTCAACCTAAATTGTGTCTCATATTACAATGGACCAACTTCGTTTCGATTTGGAGGTGCGGCCTAAAACTTTTCTCTCCCCTTGAATTTCGAGTCTCAAATTTCAGGTGCGGCTTAGATTCGGGAAATTTTTTTTTTCCTTTATTTCGAGTCTCATTTTTCAGGTGCAGCTTAGATTCGAGTGCGGCTTAGATTCGAGTAAATACGGTACTCTTTTAAATTTGAATCATGACACTGCTGATTTTTTATCTAATTTACTTGTACTTTGATTATCATTGTTACCACAACCACACCGTGATTGCTGATAACAGTTTTCATAAGCACATCCTCAAAGAGGTCAGGTCTGTTCATTGCCGTTAGAGTCAATTTAGTTACATCATGAGTGGTGGTCCAAACTATCTGTATTAGGTAGTTTCCAGATAAGGCATTTAACAATGTTTCACAGGGTCTCTTGTCATGCCCATCACTAACAAAACTATAAGTTTCTCATTTGGTCATTACCAATGATTGCATTATGATTTATGTACAAGCAAACTGAGATTTCGTCAAAAATTATCATTTACTTCAGGAGATTAGTCTTGTGGGCAATAGAAGGATCCAATTACCATTTTATGCCTACCCTGGCACTGAGTGGTGCACAATTAGTCTCACATGCAGCTTCAGTTTCTATCTCAGTAAATTTGTGTTCCTTGTCTACTGTGATGCCACCTCCTTCTCCCATTAAACTATCTTTTCAATATGCACTTAAATTTTCTCAAAAAATTTCATTGCTATCAATTTCAGGTTTCAACCAGCTTTTTGTACCTAGTGTCATGTGAGCTTCATTGCTTTTCAGGAACACTTCAGACTATGTTGCTTTGTTGCAAATGCTTTGGCAGTTAACCACTAGGAATTTAATACACTAACCTGTGAGAGGTTTTCTTTTGTTCTTAGACTTATACTTTTGGGTTTTCTACAACTACCGTTATCTGGATTGGACAGAAAGTTGTGTACATGGGCAGGGAAGGGGGAAAAGATTGTTACATCCTGCTTATTATGACAGTGTACGGGAGACTGAGCAGTCAGGACTTGTGAGTGGGCATCCAGGGCGGCTGTTAAATGACAGAATAGGAAATTTAGTAAAATACAGAGAATATATTTCAATGTACAGTATACAAGGGGCGTGCCTAGAGTCAGAAATTACTAGGTTTAGGCCAGTCTAGGAGGATGAACGAGTAAGTGGGCAACAGAAAGGGAAGTGGTTCATGTTAAGTTATGTTGGTGGCTGGTTACGGGGCGCAGAGCCAAAGGCTCTGCATCCCAAGAAACGATGTCTGTTCTGCTCAAGGTCTGGGTCACAAGAGAGAGAAGCAACTGTGTTATGTACTGCAGAATCCTCTAGTGTCCACACACGTGACCAGTATTCCACGGACGCTATTGGCTAAAACCGATGGCATGAATTTGCTAGTAGTTTCAGCAGAGGGCTCAATGCATCTCTTGTCAGAAGCTTTAACTGTACAGAACAGCCTCGGTTCTGAAAGGCAGGAAACTTCTGTCTTGTAGGCACAGTGGAAGTTGCTCTGGGAGAAAAAGATTTGACTGGCTGTGTGAAAGAAATTTTTCAAACCAATTCCCTAAAACATTCCTTGACTGGCTGCCACCCTGTACAGTTGTCTGACCTAAAAAAAAAAGTCTTTGTGTGCACCTCACATGCAGTCAACTATCTTGGTAGCAGCCTCTAACGTGTAGTGCACACCTGACCCATTTAGAAGTGTCTTACCATCCTCAACCCTATGGTGCAATTCCAGGAAATCACAGACTAGCTTGTCGCAGAACTTTCAAAGTCTGTAATTCAGTCCTTCCACTCAACTCAAAACCGTGGGGCTATGATCAGTTATGGGCACAATGCTGTGAATTGTGAGCTTCATTGAAATTCCACTGCCAGTTGCTGGAATGATCCAAGTAATATCTCGGAGCCCATACGACACGCATCGTTTGTTCCAAAATGTGCCACAATCTGCAGTTGGTTGCATTCTATTCCCTCAGTGGCTGTGGAATAGCCACAACATGTGAATGAGGGCCCCAGCCTCACTGGTGCACCTGGTGTCCTCTCCTTTTGTCCCTTGTTGCCATTGCCTAAAGGGGTACCATCATTTGCCATACATTTGAATTGCCGACGGTTAATAGACCCTACCCTTTTGCGTTTGCCTCCTCTTGATGCTGAGCAAAACCTATTTTCCCACTGGTTTCAGCTTAAGACAACATCTCGAACTTGTTGGTCAGGGGGATTGGTATAACACCCCGAGTCCAAAGTGGTCCCTGCCTGATGCGTGCAGGACTTACACATCTACCATTAGTGTGCCACTAGCAGTCAAATGGATGAGTAAAGACATATCTTGTACTTTCCGCAAAGGAGACAGGATCCACAGGAGAGGATGGTGCTTGAGATACCTTTGGTACCAGTATCACAGATACATGACTGCCTAGAGTTCTTCCAAGACAGATTCAGAGCAGCTGCAAATTTTTTGACAGTGGTCAGGGTGATTTCTAGCTGGTTACAAACATCAAGCAACTCATCCTGCATTCAAGAACAGCATTCACAGCGGGACTGCATGTTGGCTGGTGCAGTGTATTTCAGGGCAGTGAACAAATAACTTTAAATTAACCCTGCTGATTATCTTTTACATCTGTTGAACTAAAAAATTACTAATTCCCTATAAGAATTGGAGAACCAGCACACCACAAAATTGGTCAGTAAACATGACACACTGTCAGATGAGAAAGGGGCTTAAAAACCAAGTGGACCTGTATAAATCCAGTTTCACAATTAACATTGTTTCAGGAATAGGTTAGACCCACAGAAGATGGCATGTAGGGTGTCAAAACATGTCTGGGTAAATATAAAAAAGAAATCATTGTGTTTTGCTGGATGTTTACGAAATGTAATTCTCTAAAACGGAAGAAACATCAAGGATGACCTTCCAACATTAGCAAGGTGATTGCAGTGACAATTAGTTTTGTTTATGGATGATGTTGCACCAAAGAGGCAGTTCGGACATTGTTCTTCACAGTGGAGCCTAGAGTCAAGAAAAGTCAAACCACTTTCATAAAAGTTTTCAACCATATAAAATGATGCAAGTCTTCTGAAATTTTCAGAAAAACAAGTATAAGCTGGTAATGAAAGAAGGTTTGAAATACAATATGTACAATATCCAAAGATAAACATTAAGAAGGAGAAACCAAAAAAGGATTGCTCAGAATGAAAACAGAGTAAGGCATGGATACCACCAGTTCCCCTGCTATTTTACATGTGTATCGGAAAAGTGCAATGTGGTAATGGGAGAGCTTCAGGTCGAAGGGACACTAGTAATTAGATTTGCTGATGATATTGCTACTTTGAATGAAGATGAGGAAGAATTACAGGGCCTTTTTGATGCAATGAGCATTCTAATGTATACATAATATTAATTGAGAATAAACCAAAGAAAGGAGTATAAAATATCAGAAATGAGATTAGGATAAATGTAACGACAAAAATTGAGGACCATATAGTTGATCTGAAGAAATTCTGTTCCCTCAGAAGCAAAATAATGCGTGTCAGGTAAACTGAGGAAGATATGATGATGATGATGATGATGATGATGATGATGATGATGAGTTCCATACTCTTTTACAGAGCGTAGGGGAGCGACGCGGGAGGCCCACGCCGCCTTACTAGGCAAGGTCGTAGTGGAGGTGGTTTGCCATTGCCTTCCTCTGACTGTAATGGGGGTGAATGATGTTGATGAAGACAACACAACAACACCCAGTCAACTCGAGGCAGGAAAAATCCCTGACCCCGCGGGGAATCGAACCTGGGACCCCGTGCTCGGGAAGCGAGAACGCTACCGCGAGACCACGAGCTGCGGACTGAGGAAGATATAAGAGGAAGATATAAGAAGCAGAATTGCACTTGCAAATAGGGTATTCCATGGCAAAAGAAGCCTACTTATACTGAACATAGGCCTTAGTTTCAGGAAGAAATTTATGAGAAGACATGAGGGACGGTTGTCTCCAAATAATTGAGCCCTGGGGAATGTCACTCTTCTCTACACATTCACCCTTCAATGCTACACATTTTTTGCATCAAAATATGACTTGACATATACCTCGGTTGTAGACATCTGTATTTTGGGTGTTCAGGACATGTTGCACCGTATTTTGGAAATGCCTGTCACACAATATTTTCTTCATCTGAGGAAAGAGGAAGATGGTACTGCTGCAATGTCAGGAGAATACAGGAGTGAGTCAAAATTTGAAAGCACAACAGATGAGACGCACTGAAGTGCCAAAGAAAATGGTATTCAAATACAGAGATATGTAAACAGGCAGAACACAGTATAGCCGTAGGCAAGTCCTTTGTAAGACAACAAGTGTCTGGCACAGTTGTTAGATCAGGTAGTGCTGCTACAATGGCAGATTATCAAGATTTAAGTGAGTTTGAACATGGTGTTATAGTCGGTGCACGAGCGATGAGACGCAGCATCTCCGAGGTAGCGATGAAGTGGTGATTTTCTCATATGACCATTTCAGGAGTATACAGTGAACATCAGAAATCTAGTAAAACATCAAATCTCCAGCATTGCTGTGGTCGGAAAAAGATCCTGCAAGAGAAGGACCAACGATGACTGAAGAGAATCGTTCAACATGATGGGAGTGCAACCTTCTGCAAATTGCTGCAGGTGTTAATGTTGGGCCATCAACAAGTGTCAGCATGTGAATCATTCAATGAAACATCATTGATACGGGCTTTCGGAGCCAAAGGACCACTAGTGTACCCTTGATGGATGCATGACACAAAACTTTACGCCTCGCTTGAGCCCGTCAAACACTGACATTGGACTGATGAAAACTGGAAACATGTCTCGTTTAAACAAGTCTCGTTTCAAATTGTGTTGAGTGGATGGCCGTGTACGGTTATGGAGACAACCTCGTAAATCCATAGATCCTGCATGTCAGCAGGGTACTTTTCAAGCTGGTGGAGGTTCTGTAATGGTGTGGGGCATGTGCAGTTGGAGTGGTATGGGACCCCTGATACATCTAGATATGACTCTGATAGGTGACACATATGTAAGCATCCTGTCTGATCACCTGCATCCATTCTTATAAATTATCGATTCCGATGGACTGGGGCAGTTCCAGCAGGACAATGCGACACCCCAAACAGCCAGAATTGCTACATAGTGGCTCCAGGAATGCTCTTCTGAGATTAAACACTTCTGCTGCCCACCAGACTCCTGAGACATGAACATATCTGGGATGCCTTGCAATGTGCTGTCCAGAATAGATCTCCACCCCATTATACTCTTACGTATTTATGGACAGCCCTGCAGGATTCATGGTGTCATTTCCCTCCAGCACTACCTCAGGCACTAGTCAAGTCCATACCACGATGTGTTGCAGCACTTCGTGCTTGCAGTGGCCCTACACGACATTTGGTGTACTATTTTCTTTGGCTCTTCAGTATATTCATATAGTCCTTGAATACAGAGTTGTAGCTCTGAAACATGTTGGACAGCAATTAGAAAATAATATTTTTGTCTGACAACAGAATATTATTAATTGATGAAAAAATGCATGTATGGATGAAAGGACTTGGTGTACCTGCTGAGAATGTAACTCTAACTGGTGATGTAACCCTGTACTATAATTATTGATAAAGTGTGATCTGTAGCGTCAGCCATCAACTGGTGAGCATACATCGTGAACCCGGGGCTCAAGGATGCAACAGTTTGAAAAAAATTGAAAACACAGTGCCGCACTGCCCGCTGAGCGCCTAGTGAGTCGGTGACGCAATCCGCCCGACTTGGCTCGGCGCCAGGCCGGCCGACGCACCAGCGGAGCACGCTGCTAAAACACCTACAGCGCACGTCCGGGATAACACCCACCTGCTGGTGCCTGCAGAGTCTAAGTCCGTTATCAGCACCATTACGTAATAAAGGTCGTACGCTCCCTATATAAGTGGGCAGTGCAAGCCAGCGGAACCATTCCGCTGTGAGATCTATCTGCAACAGCATTGAAGCACTATGCCTCATCAATGTGTGTATCGTCAACGCCGCCACCGTGTGCCTGTCTACAAACATATAATAATCCTCGAAAATAAACTTGGCACAAATGGAACCGCGCAAAGTGTCATATTGAATGGACTGATTTGTTTCCGTGGATGTTGACTGTAGTGCTCTCTTTACTTGTTAAGACGAATGTCCATTGTCCATAATGTGTGGGTTTAAAAATTTACAATAAAGGTAGAGGAAGATGGTTGTCTGTCATTTTTAGATGTGTACGTCGACATCTTCATCTTATCTATATTCTGCAAGCCACTGTGAGGTATATGGCAGAGGGTACACCTTGGTGTGACATAAGAGCGATGGCACAATCAGGAATTCAGTGTTTCGAAAGGCCACTCATATTGATCATTGTGTACGATCTACTAATAGCCACCATTCCGCACAGACAGTGGACCTTCTAAAGACCTTGCTCCACCAAGCCCATCAGTCAGAACTGGAACACCTTTAAACTGTGTTCCTGAACAATGGATATTCATCTCAGTGAGTACACAGACCAATATATATGTACAAATGACAGAAGAAGGAAGAGTATGATGCCTTCAGAATGACTTCTTGTTTGCCATACATTAGAAATGGTTCAGCTAAAACAGGCAGGATATTAAGAAGACATAAAGTTAAAGTAATCTTTTGACCTCCTTCCAAAGTGTCAGTGCTTTTGGGACCTGTTAAAGACAACTTTGAGTTGCACAAAGCAGGTATTGTGCACGGGACTCCATGTGAATATGGCAAATTTTACATAGGGCAAATTTCGTATGCTGTGCAGGGTTGCATTATAGAACGTCAGTGGCATATTCACCTTCTCCAATTTTTGCTGAACACTGTATTTCCACTGGTCATTCAATGAAATATAATGAAACAAAAATTGTGGCCCATATGTCAAACTTCTGGAGCTCAATCATCAAAGAATCTCTTGAAATACAATGGCGTGAATCCCTTATAAATCAAGATGGTTTTTTCCGTTTAAATTCTGCATGGGGCCTCATTATAGTGAAACTTCATGTTGGACATTGTCCTGCAATCTTACTGTGATATGAAGAGGTGAGTTTCTACCACTGAGGGCACACGGAGCAGTGCACAGACTTACAGCAGAAGCACATGTGCTCAAGCAATGCATGCACACTGCCAACTAACACCACGCCTGTGCCTGCAGTACCTTATATTGGGGAGCTTACTGTACTGCACGTCACTGTTCACCTGAAGATCAGCAGAAGACTCGGTGCTGAAATATTGTACGAGCAAGCTGTGGACATGGCAGTTCTCCGGAAATTTTACAGAAAAAACCAAAAATCTATTATGTAACTTTATTTTTTCAGGGCTACAGTTAAAACTTTTACTAAGCATTGTACATCTGGAGCACAACATTGTGTGAAAGTGAATAATGGACTTTAGGAAAATCAGAGAAGGAATAAATGGATGTGTTTTAGATGTGATGCTACAGAATCTGTACGAACAGTGTGTTTTTTGATGATTATGGAATGTTGACGTATAAAATTAATAAAAGACTTCTTTGGCATTTCATTTCTTTGTGAAAATGTGACTGATAGTGGAATTTAAACGACAATGGAATATCCATGCTGAAGTAACAATAATACGAAAGGGGTAGATTGCTATTCTTCACATATAGGAGGCACTTAGTCATGACAAGCACAATGAAAAGGCTACTAAACCTTTAACTTACAGACAAAGAAATCCTTCTTCAGAAGGTCACACACACACACACACACACACACACACACACACACACACACACGCTCTCTCTCTCTCTCTCTCTCTCACTCTCACTCTCACTCTGACTCCCTCCCCCCAACACACACACACACACACAGACACACACACACACACACACACACACACACACACACACACACACACACAAAATGGCTGCTCTGGTCTGAGCAGCTGTAGACAGCAGCTGTGTGTGTGTGTGTGTGTGAAATGGCTCTTTTTGTCCAAAACTAAAAGCTATGCAGCCTTTTATTACATCTGTCTGCGACTTAATGGTTCCTCTGTGGTGAGTATCAGTCTATCCTTATCTTATTGTTGACAGTGGAATTTAATGAGACCGATTTTAGAAATGAATAAATATATCTCTGCTGTGTTTTCAATCATCTATTTAGCTCTTCTTCATTTTTCTACTGGTCTCATTTGTAAGCTTATGCTTCAATCCTTCTAACTTTGTTGCTATTTCATTTTCTGCTGAAATCCCTTCTATCTTTTCACTTTTATTCCCCGAGGATCATTTTGATCCTCTTTATGTTACATACATGGGCCTTTCTCTCATTACCAGGAGAGGTGCGTGCAAGCTGGTCCCAGTTCATAGGCAGTAGCCTTGTTACATGCACTCATAGTGTAACTGAACTTCTTAATTATTATTAGTAGTAATAAAAACTCCAAATATGGAATTTTATAGATGTAACACTATCATTCTAGACATATGCTCATATAACTGTTTTTCCCAATCTGGTCGTGGCTCACTTCTTATCCTGAAGAATTTATTGAAACATCCATTTCACTCCATTAGACCACCAGTAAATGTCTGTCTCTTACCTTATGCATCCTTAACAAAATTCAGCTCCATATTGTGAAAAATCAGTGCAGTAATATCCTGCTATCCAACTCTTATAATCTTGAATAAGAGAAAATTGTTGAACGTAGACTGTGCAGAAGGTAACAGTAGCAGTTAGTCTTCTTTTCATGTTGTGCATGTTTAATTTTAAAATTCTCTCTGTCTCTCTTCTTTTTTCAGATACGAATCCAGTTGATGAGGATGATCTTTTCCAGTGTGGGAAATGCAAGAAGCATTTCACCTCTTTCCAGTTGTTTGTACTTCACAAAAAGGAACATAAGCAAGGTGAAACAAAAAAATTAGAACAAATTTACATATAACCTCACCTTCCCCTCTGGCCACAGTTACAGTTTACACGAAAAATATGCACTGAGTGTCCCAAAACATAATTTTTACTTTTAATAAAAATTTGATTTATGTTTGTAAGGTACAGCATTCAGCAGGTAAGGAAATAAAAAGTTCCTCATTTATAATGCACACTGTTCAGTCATAAGTGGTCATTATTTTATCTGGGAAAGCTTGTTATCAAGATGGTCTAGTCTTTTTAATAGATATAATAAATTTATTCTCAGATGCACATGAGTTGCCTTTTACAAACAGCCACCAGATACTACAATTGAGATGTGGAATTACTATTTTTTTTCAAATTTGTCATTTGTGATGAATAAATCAGTGTTAACCCAAAACTGAATACACACCTGAAACTTTCAGGATTTGATTTGGTCAAGTAAACGAGGTAGCTGTTAGCAAATTCAATTTGGTTCTGAAGGAAAGAAGCCATGACGAGACTGAAAACTCATGTTGCGATGTACAAGATGAAATGGATCGTATTTTGACTAAATAACTAGGCAAAACTCATTTGTCAGTGATTTAGAAGCTCTTATTTCCTCAGTCCTGGGTACTTGTGAACTGTCTGCATTACTTGCATGCAGAATATTGGTTTAGAATGGCATGAGTAACATGGGATACTATTTGTTGGGAGTGCAGCAGTCAACTATTTTGAATTTTCTTGTAAATGCTTAATGTGGTAAATGCAGGATGGGAGTTAGTGGACTAAGAGTTGTAGGTGTAAGTTAACTATGACAGAAGTGAATTTGGGGAGGGACTGACATTGGCAGCTCTAAGGTGCCCTGAATGACTTGAAGCAGTCAGCAAAAGAATGTGCTAATGCTCAATTTAATGATCAAGTGGCCTGATATAGCTTCCTGTTTTGATTTCAACTGCACTACGTGCTGTCACAAGTAGTGCTGTCAGAACAGCTAAAAGTGTTTCTACACTGTATATATTGTTTTGCCCTATCGTACTTATGCTCATATTTTTGGGTATCATTCTCAATATGGCAGTGATGTTTAAATATTGTAATCGAGTACAGAGGTGAGTGCTTTACGAGGATGTTATTGAAGACAATTATCCATTCCAGTTAGTAAAAACGAAGAAGATCACAGAATTATTAAAATGGCCTGTTTCAACATGTTTAATAGGCCATCTGGAGATTATGAACACCATTTGGGTGGAGCAGGTTGCATGATGAACAGCAGCATATGGTCACAACAGAAATGGTAATGGTAGCTGCAGTTACCATTGTGACCACAGGCAGCTATTCAGCGTGCCACCAGCTCCAGCCAAATGGTGCTCATGATCTGAAGATGGCTGATTACATGTGCCGAAACTGTTCATTTTGATAAATGAGATGTTTTGTGATCTTTACTGTTTTTACTAATTGATCATCAAGACCAGATCACTGTTACCTATTACATGTTGGTTAAAGTTGCATGATCCATGCAGAGTCTGACTACTCATTGATTACATCCAATGTTGAAGATACTGCAAGTGTGGCTTGGCATTATATTGCAACCAGTGTAACCTCAAAAGTTTCAGACACAGTATTTGTTAAAATTCAGAGGAATTCTTTAATGTTGGGAACATATAAATGCAATGATATATATACACTATGTCATCAAAAGTATCAGGACACCTGACTGAAAATGACTTACAAGTTTGTGGCACCCTCCATGAATAATGCTGGAATTCAATATGATGTTGGCCCACCTTTAGCCTTGATGACAGCTTCCATTTCACAGACATACGTTCAATCAGGTGCTGGAAGGTTTCTTGGGGAATGGCAGCCCATTCCTCATGCAGTGCTGCACTGAGGAGAGGTATTGATGTCGGTTGGTGAGGCCTGCTGCATTCTAAGACATCCCAAAGGTGTTCTATAGGATTCCGGTCAGGACTTTGTGCAGGCCAGTCCATTACAGGGATGTTATTGTCATGCAATCACTCCATCACAGGCCGTGCATTATGAACAGGTGCTCAATTGTGTTGAAAGATGCAATCGTCATCCCCGAATTGCTCTTCAACAGTGGGAAGCAAGAAGCTGCTTAAAACATCAATGTAAGCCTGTGCTTGTGATAGTGCCACGCAAAACAGCAAGTGGTGCGTAAATATTTTGTCTACATTAAGTTGCTTATGGTTGCATATGACAAACTGTAAAAGAAAACAGACACTGTAAAAGCATAAGACAGCAGGAAAACTGCGCTATATGGTTAAGAAGTTAATTTTATGTGCTCTTTAAAAATCTTTAATTACAATTTAAAAGCTAGTATTTACATGTATATAAACAGTAAAGAACATTCTTTTATGTTTTACAGCTATAAAATAAAAAAACCCACTGGTGATGCTGCAACTGCAGTGAAACATGTTTGGGATAAAAAACAAATTGTGTTTTGCTAAAGGTGGACCCCATCCAAAAACATATGTATTGTTAAAGCAAACACAGACAAAAGAGCTTCAACCTCAAGATGATTTACCCATTTAATAGGTTACATACATGAACAATTAATATAAAAGTTTGTAGAAGAAGTTATGAATAGGCCCATTGCGATCTACAATTTACAGATTTAATATGTAACAAGCAATAACTCAAAACTTTGCTGTCATGATTTCGCACTTTCTATCGCTGATCTCTTCATTTCCTTGTGTGGCCTGGAAGAAGGTTAAAGATGGTGATGCACAACTCCATCTGCATGTACATCTATACTCTGCAAACCATCGCGAAGTGCATGGCAGAGGACATATCCAATGGTATCAGTATTACAGTTTCTTCCCTTTCCATTTTCATGTTGAGTGCAGGAAGAATGATTGTGTAAATGTCTGAATGTGTGCGGCAGTTAATCTAATCTTATACTCACGATACCTGTCTGAGTGATAAGTAGGGGGTTGCACTATACTTCTAAAATCATCATTTAAAGCTGGCTCTGTAAACTATGTAATTAGGCTTTTTCGGGGTAGTTTATGTCTATCTTCAAGAGTTTGCCAGTTCATTTCCTTCAGCATTCCTGTCACACTCTCCCACAGGTAAAAAAAAAAACCCTGTGACCATTCATGTTGCTCTTATCTGTATATGTTCAATATACCCTGTTAGCACTATTTGGTACAATAAAAAAAAATGCACATACAGGCGTCTGCCAACAGCGAAATGTGTCAAATACTTTAGGACGAAGATTGTGCAATACTTCTGCTTTTGATGTGCTTGATGTCACAATTGTTTACATTTTTAACAGGTTGTGGGAAAATATTGCAATTGGTGGCTCGAGAACCGTTACTTTTATGCAAGATGACTTATGTTAGATGTGAGAATGTTTCTTCAGTTATGGAGCATTTGACTATCATTCAAAACTTAACACTTTGAGGAGCAGCTATTTAGAAAATTTATGGGCCCAGAAGTCCATTATACCATTATTTAAAATTTACTAGCATATTTATGTTTGATATATCTTAAAGGGTAACATGCTAAAAAAGACCAATCTTGAAGTTCGATTTTTTTATATTTATTTAGTTCTTTCATAGATTACAAATTACGCAGTCAAGACGGCAAAAATATAATTATCCCTTATAAAAAGTGCTAGGTGGGTTCTTGAGCAAGTAAACATGTAATTGGTGTTGCTGTGAAAAAGTGGAAGTGCTTGTCAGAACATTTATTCAGCCAGGTAACTCACATAATGTTCATTGTACAGCAGTGAAATTTATTATTGTGTTTGTCAGAAATACTCAGCTGCTGCAATTTAAACTGTTATCTTAGGATCCTCCCAAACACCACTCTCAGAAACAACATCAAAAAAATGTGATGATTAGTATTATAGGTGAGAGCTTAGCTTGTCATGTTGCTGTATATATTAATTTCATCCATTAACTTTTCCTGTTTGTATGTTCGCACTACTCAACAGTGATGTAACTATTGGTTGAGTAAATCACAAGTCCTATTCTCTAAATATCTGCTGTCAGTGGCTGGCAAGTCATGTAATATGAGATATGATTGGCTAACAAAAGCACATCACACTCTCGATTTCAGTGCTTCGAAAGCTACCATTTTGTAATTAGAAGAATTTGTATTTATACTTTGGTAATAGAAAAGCATGTAGTGTACATGTTGCTGTACATCAAAGATCTTTGCAAATGTGTTGTTTTTCACAAAGGTGTTGTTTTTTGCTGGGTTTCATTTCCTAAGTTGCTGGAAAGTTCTACGCTATTGTATAATACCTTGACTATTCAAAGGATCTGTAAATTCTACAGCTCCAAGGGGAAATGTATAGTCACTTAATGCGGAAAAAGTGTACTGTGTTTTCATCCAGGAAGAAAGTTATTCCATTCACATGGTAAAAAATGTAATTTTAACTGGAAAAACCTAGGAATATTTTTCCTTGTCCGCATATAATCATAGGATACTATGTTTCTTCATTTTGTGAAGTGCATAATTTTACATTTCTGAGCATTTAAAGCAAGTTGCCAATCTTTGCACTACTTCCACATCCAATCATCAAGATCTGATAGAATATGTATGCAGCTTCTTTCAGGCAGTACTTCACTATAGGTAACTGTGCTATCTGCAGATAGTCTGAAATACGATTAGTATTGTCTACAAGGTTGTTAAGATGCAACATGAACAGTAAGGGTCCCAAAACACTTCCCTGGGGCACACCTGAAGTTACTTCTATGACTGATGATGACTCTCCATCCAAGTTTACATGCTGCATCCTCCCTACCAAAAAATCCTCAGTGCATTCTGTTTGAGATACTTCATTGTGTTTGAGGTCAGAATACGTTCTAAGATGCTATAATGAATTGATGTCAAGGATATCGGTCAGTAGTTTTGTGGATCACTTCTATTACCCCTTTTGTTAACAGATGTGACCTGTAGTTTCTCACCTATTATTGGGCACAGTTTTTTATTCGAGGGACCTACAGTAGGTTATAGTTAGAAGAGAGGCTACCTCAGATGCAAATTCAGGTAGAGTGTGACAGAGATGCCTTAGGGCTCTGGAGCTTTGCTCAGTTTTAACAATTTCAGCCGTTTCTTAACACCATTGACACTAACACTTATTTCACTCATATTTTCGGTGGTGCAAGGACTGGGGTAATACTCCTGGGTTGTGCCTTGTAAAGGAACATTTGAAAAGGAGGTAAGAATTTCAGCTTGTGTTTTGCATCCCCCAGTTTCAGTTCCTGTCACATTTGTAAGTAACTGGACACTAACTCTGATGCCGCTCACAGCTTTTACATACAACCAGTATTTCTTCAGGTTTTGTGAAAAATCATTTTGACAGTATTCTACTAGGGTAGTCATTGAAAGTTTCACACATTGATCTATTCACAGCCAAAAGTGTTTCATTCATCATCTCTCTATCCCCTTGTTTTACACCTCTTATGCAGTAGTCTCTTTTTCTTCAGAAATCTCTTTACAGTGACTGTATACCATGTAGGGTCCCTCCCATTACAAACTGTTCTACTGGGAATGTATCTATCCATTGCATGATCAGCTAATCTTTTAAACTTTAGCCATAGTTCCTCAACATGCTCCTGTCCTGTTCTGAAAGTACCAAGTTCATCATGAAGATATGAGGACACTATTGCTTTTTTTTGTCTAACTTACTGAACATCTGTATATTCCTGCTTGTTTTTGTTGCCCTTCGTACTTCGGTAATCATCGTTGCCCCAAGGTCACTGATAACAGTTTCTATATAGAAATTCTCAGAGAGGTCAGGTCTCTTTGTTGCCATTAGATCCAATATATCTCCATCATGAGTGGGGTTCCAAACTACCTATTCTAGGTAGTTTTCAGAAAATGCATTTAGTACTTTTTCACAGGATGTCTTGTCACTGCTGCCAGTAACAAAACTGTAATTTTCCCAATTGATTGTTGGATGATTAAAGTCTCCACCGATGACTGCAGTATGATTGGGGGACTTATGTACAAGCAAACTGAGGTTTTCTCTGAAGTTATTGGTTTTCTCTGAAGTTATTGGTTACATCAGGAGTTGAGTCTGGTGGGCAACAAAAGGATCCAGTTGTTATTTTATGCCCACTTTGATATTGAATCTTGCTCAAACAATATCACATGCAGCGTCAATATCTGTCTCGGTGGATCTGATTTTCTGGTCTACTGTGACAAATACACCAAATCCATCTCCCATTAGCCTATCTTTGTGATAAAAATTTGTTGTTATCAATGTAAGGTTTCAACCAGCTTACTGTACCCAGTGTTATGTGAGCTTCACTGCTTTTCAGGAGCACATTAGACTCTCAGTACTTTCTTGCGAATGCTTCAGCAGTTAACCACGAGGATTTTAATACTCTCACATGCTAGAGGCATCTCTTTTGATACTTCTGGTTTCCTTCAGCTATCATTATCTGGATTGGATGGAGAACTGCCTAATCTAAAAAATTCTTGTGTGTGCTCCGCACAGAGTCAGCTACTTGGGTAGCAGCCTCTGGTGTGTAGTGCACACTTGACCCATTTAGGGGCATCCTACAGATCTCAACCCTATGGTTCCAGTCCTAGTAGTTCCAGACTTGCTTGTTATAGAACTTTTAAAGTTTATGGTTCAGTCCTTCCACTCGACTCAAAACCAAGGGGTCACTATTAGTTCTGGGGCCATTGTGCAAATTGTGAGCTTTGCTGAAACTCTGTGCGGCAAGTCTGGTCTTTTCAACCTCTTACAACTATATCTACATCTACATAAACATTGAAACTTCCTGGCAGATTAAAACTGAGTGCCCGACCGAGACTCAAACTCGGGACCTTTGCCTTTCGCGGGCAAATGCTCTACCATCTGAGCTACCGAAGCACGACTCACGCCCGGTACCCACAGCTTTACTTCTGCCAGTATCTCGTCTCCTACCTTCCAAACTTTACAGAAGCTCTCGCAGGAGCTTTCCTTTCCTATTCCAGTCACAAATAGAATTAGAGAAAAATGACTGTGTGTAGTATGAGCCCTGAATCTCTCATCTTCATTGTCCTTATGCACAATGTATGTTGAAGGCAATAGGATTGTTGTGCAGTCAGAATCAGTCCCTCCAGGGATTCCCATAAGTTCCTGAAGGATCTCAGTGACACTTGCATGTTGTTTGAACGTACCAGTAATAAATCTAGCAGCTCACCTCTGAATTGCTATGATGTCTTTCTCTAAATTGACCTGGTATGGATCCCAAACTCTCAAGCAGTACTCAAGAGTAGGTCACAATAGCATTCTACACTCCTGGAAATTGAAATAAGAACACCGTGAATTCATTGTCCCAGGAAGGGGAAACTTTATTGACACATTCCTGGGGTCAGATACATCACATGATCACACTGACAGAACCACAGGCACATAGACACAGGCAACAGAGCATGCACAATGTCGGCACTAGTACAGTGTATATCCACCTTTCGCAGCAATGCAGGTTGCTATTCTCCCATGGAGACGATCGTAGAGATGCTGGATGTAGTCCTGTGGAACGGCTTGCCATGCCATTTCCACCTGGCGCCTCAGTTGGACCAGCGTTCGTGCTGGACGTGCAGACCGCGTGAGACGACGCTTCATCCAGTCCCAAACATGCTCAATGGGGGACAGATCCGGAGATCTTGCTGGCCAGTGTAGTTGACTTACACCTTCTAGAGCACGTTGGGTGGCACGGGATACATGCGGACGTGCATTGTCCTGTTGGAACAGCAAGTTCCCTTGCCGGTCTAGGAATGGTAGAACGATGGGTTCGATGACAGTTTGGATGTACCGTGCACTATTCAATGTCCCCTCGACGATCACCAGTGGTGTACGGCCAGTGTAGGAGATCGCTCCCCACACCATGATGCCGGGTGTTGGCCCTGTGTGCCTCGGTCGTATGCAGTCCTGATTGTGGCGCTCACCTGCACGGCGCCAAACACGCATACGACCATCATTGGCACCAAGGCAGAAGCGACTCTCATCGCTGAAGACGACACGTCTCCATTCGTCCCTCCATTCACGCCTGTCGCGACACCACTGGAGGCGGGCTGCACGATGTTGGGGCGTGAGCGGAAGACGGCCTAACGGTGTGCGGGACCGTAGCCCAGCTTCATGGAGACGGTTGCGAATGGTCCTTGCCGATACCCCAGGAGCAACAGTGTCCCTAATTTGCTGGGAAGTGGTGGTGCGGTCCCCTACGGCACTGCGTAGGATCCTACGGTCTTGGCGTGCATCCGTGCGTTGCTGCGGTCCGGTCCCAGGTCGACGGGCACGTGCACCTTCCGCCGACCACTGGCGACAACATCGATGTACTGTGGAGACCTCACGCCCCACGTGTTGAGCAATTCGGCGGTACACCCACCCGGCCTCCCTCATGCCCACTATACGCCCTCGCTCAAAGTCCGTCAACTGCACATACGGTTCACGTCCACGCTGTCGCGGCATACTACCAGTGTTAAAGACTGCGATGGAGCTCCGTATGCCACGGCAAACTGGCTGACACTGATGGCGGCGGTGCAGAAATGCTGCGCAGCTAGCGCCATTCGACGGCCAACACCGTGGTTCCTGGTGTGTCCGCTGTGCCGTGCGTGTGATCATTGCTTGTACAGCCCTCTCGCAGTGTCCGGAGTAAGTATGGTGGGTCTGACACACCGGTGTCAATGTGTTCTTTTTTCCATTTCCAGGAGTGTATATGCAGTCTCATTTAAGGAGGAGCCACACTTCCCTAGAATTCTCCCACTAAACCAAAGTTCTCCATTTGCATTTCCTACTACAATTCACACATACTTGTTCCAATTCATATTGCTTTGCAAAGTTATTCCCAGGTATTTAAAACGACATGACTGTGTCAAGTGGGACCCTACTTATGCTGTATCCTAATATTCTATGTTTTGTTTTTCATACTCAACCACATGAACTTAAGTTTTTCTATGTTTAGAGTTAGCCAAAATTCATTACATCAACTAGAAATTTTGTCTAAGTCGTCTTGTATCCTCCTACCGTCCCTCAACTTAGACACCTTACCTTACAACACAGCATCAGCAAACAACTGCAGATTGCTGCCCATCTTGTCCAACATATCATTTATGTATGTAGAGAATAATAGCAGTTCTGTCACACTTCCCTGGGGCACTGTTGACAATACCCTTGTCTGTGATGAATGTTCGCTGTCGAGGACAACATACTGGGTTCTCTAACTTACTAAGTCTTCGAGCAGTCACATATCTGTGAACCTATTCCTCATGCTTGTACCTTCTTTAACTGCCTGCAGTGGGACAGCATATCAAATCCTTTCTGCCAATCTAGAAATTTGGAATCCACCTGCTGCCCCTCAACCATAGTTCATAATATACCCTGTGAGAAAAGGGCAAGCTGAGTTTCTCACAGAGTGATGCTTTCTAAAACCATGCTGATTCATGTACATATTCTCAGTGGTAAGAAAATTTATTATATTTGAACTGAGAATATGTTCAAGGATTCTACAGCAAACCAATGTTAGGGATATTGGTCTGTTATTTTGTGGGTCTGTTCTTGTGCCCTTCTCATACACAGTCACCTGCGCTTTTTTTCCAGTCGCGTGGGACTTTGACCTGGATGAGAGATTCGCGATAAATGCAAGTAGCTGGAATGATCCAAGTATGATTCTGGAGCTCGGACACTAGCTTTCATTTGTTATAGTGTGTGCCACAATCTGCAGTTGCTTGCACCCTGTTTCCTCAATGGCTGCAAGAATAGTCTCTTAACATGTTGAATGGGGCCCCCCAGGGATGCACACTGAGCACATCTGGTGTCCTTTTCTGTTCCTCACTGCCACTTCCCTAGGAGGTACCTTTATTTAATGTACATTTGAACTACCGATATTTAGTAGACTCATATCCTTTCGTGTTTGCCTCCTCCTGACACTGGGTAAAATAGATTATCCCAAGACAGGTAAAATGAGCCCCACTGGCTCATTTCTGTTTCTGTGAAAGACAGCACATCAAACATGTTGGCTATGGGGATCGTTGTAACATTCTGAGTCCACCCCAGCCCATGCCTACCTACTGCCATTAACATGCCACTTGCAGTGAAATGGCTCAGCAGTAACAGATCCCTGTTCCTTCCTACAGAGGAGACAGGATCCACAGGTCAGGACAGCACTTGAAGTGTGTTTGATACCACAGGTACATGACTTTTTGGGAGCTCTTCCAACACATCAATTCGCAGCAGATGCCAGTCATTTGACAGTAGTCATGGGGATTTCCAACTGCTACAAACGTCAATTAATTCATCCCATGTTTGAGAACAGCATTCACAGTGGGGTTGCATTGTGGCTGGCACAATGTTTTACTTGACAGTGAACAAATAACTTTAAACTAAGCCTGCTGACTATCTTTAAATCAGTTGAGCTAAAAAAATTATATATTCCCTGTAGAAACTGAAGCAGATAAACTCATGGTAAAAATTACTAGTTTTCTGAAACTTTTGGAGGTTAATTACCCTTGTTAACAAACTGGAAAATAGAGTTGTTTTGAAATAAATGTAGATAATACAGGGGGAGTAAAAAAAGAGTTTACAGCTTTGGAAAAATATAAAAATTTATTGAGATTACTTACAGAATTGGTAGATGTGTCATTTTGTTGCAAACAACCTCAAGTTTGATTCACTGGTGCAGAATGTGCTCACTGTGTGTTTTGGTTCATGAAACAAACTCTGCAGCAACTTTTGGCATAAATTTTATGCAGAAAATGCTAAAGCACCTCCAAGCAGGCCCACAACTTACTCTTGGCCCAAGACGGATTGTTCACTGCAATGTAATAAATCACCAGGTCATCCGTATGTTGATGATTGTGTCCAACAGGTTAGGGAGAGCTTTGCCTACAGTCCACAAAAATTAATGAGATGTGCAATTTGAGAGATTGGCATTCAGCAAATAACTGTTTGGTGAGTACTGTGTAAATGTTTACACTTAAAACTGCACAGATTCACTATGGCACAGCACATTAGTGATGCAGATAAGGTTGCTTGTGGAGAACTCTGTGCAGAAATGTTGCATTGGATAGAGGATGATGAGACATTCCTGAACACAATAATCTTCTGTGATGAGACAACATTTCATTACCAGTGGCATGGTGAACACTCACAACTGCAGTATATGGGTCACCAAAAATCCATGTGCAACACCGGAAAACATTTTTTGCAGCCCCAAAATTAATGTTTTTTGTGCCCTTAGCAAATTGAAAGTGTACAGCCCTTTCTTCTTTACAGGGAAAACTGTCACTGTTATTGTTTATCTGAATATACTTGAAAACTTTTTAATTCCACAGATTTATAAAGATAATGTTGATGGGATGTTTTACTACCAGCAAGATGGTGCATCACTTCATTTCCTTGTGGAAGTTTGAGGTTTCTTCTTTAATTGCCTCCCAGGTCAGTGGATTGATTATGGAGGGCCAATCACATGCCACCTCATTCCTCTGGAGTTTCATTAAACACCATGTGTATGTTCTTACCCACCACAGAGTTTAGCCAACCTGAAAAATTGAATCTATGCTGCCATTTCACAGGTTACACTCGATTTGCTTCAATGAGTGTGGGAAGAAGTTGATTACCAGTGGAATGTTTGCCACTTCATAAATGGTAGTCACACTGAACCAAAATGACACTTTGAGCTTTTATGTGAAACTTGAGGTTGTTTGCTACGATATGACACATCTACCAATTCTGTAAGTTATCTCAAGAAATTTCCATATCATTCGAAAGTTGTAAAGTCCTTTTTGACTCACTTCTCTTGAGAGAGGTGGTTGGTTGGTTGATTGATTTTGGCAAGGGGACCAAACACCAAGGTCATCAGTCCCTCTTGAGAGGCAAAACTAAATGTAACAGAATATTTTAGTTCCTATATCTGCTACAGTAATTATATCACAAATGCTGATTTAGTACTAAAAATTACACTGAAGTGCCAGAGAAACTGGTATAGAAATGAGTATTCAAATACAGAGATATGTAAACTGGCAGAATACGGTGCTGCGGTCGGCAATGCTTATGTAAGACAACAATCATCTAGTGCAGTTGTTAGAACAGTTACTACTACTACACTGGTGGGTTATCAAGATGTAAGTGAGTTTAAATGTGGTGTTGTAGTCAGCGCACGAGTGATGGGACACAGCATCTCCGAGGTAGCAATGATACTGTGAATATCAGGAATCTGGTAAAACATCAAATCTCCAACATCAGTGTGGCTGGCAAAAGATCCTGCAAGAACAGGACCAACAATGACTGAAGAGAATCATTCAGTGTGTCAGAAGTGCATCCCTTCCGGAAATTGCAAGTGTCAGCAGGCAAACCATTCAACAAAACATCATCGACATGAGCTTTCTGAGTCGAAGGCCCACTTGTGTACCCATGATGGCTGCACGACACGAAGCTTTACGCCTCGCCTGTGCCCGTCAACATTGACATTGGGCTATTGATGACTGGAAACATGTTGCCTGGTTGGATGAATCTCATTTCAAATTGTATTGGGTGGATAGACGTGTATGGGTATGGAGACAACCTCGTGAACTATGGACCCTGCATGTCAGCAGGAGACTGTTGAAGCTGGTGGAGGCTCTGTAATGGCGTGGAGAGCGTGCAGTTGGAGTGACATAGAACTCCTGATATGTCTAGATACGACTCTGAGAGGTGACGCATACATAAGTATCCTGTTTGATCACCTGCATCCATTCATGTTGATTGTAGATTCTGATGGACTTGGTAATTCCAGCAGGACAGTGTGACACCCACACGTCCAAAACTGCTACAGAGTGGCTCTAGGAATGCTCTTCTGAGTTAAAACACTTCCACTGGCCACCAAACTCCCGAGACATGAACATTATTGAGTACATCTGGAATACCTTGCAACATGCTGTCCAGAAGAGATCTCCAACCCTTGTACTCTTACGGATTTATGGACAGCCCTGCCTGATTCATAGTGTCAGTTCCCTCCAGCACTACTTCAGACATTAGTTGAGTCTCTGCCACATATCTGGGATGCCTTGCAATGTGCTGTTCAGAAGAGATCTGCACCCCCTCGTACTCTTACAGATTTATGGACACCCCTGCAGGATTCATGGTGTCAATTCCCTCCAGCACTACTTCAGACATTTGTTGAGTCTGACACCTCTACAACAGAATTAGCGCATGCATCATGCATCCAGACCTGAGAGTGTGCAGTATCTTGCTCATAAAGTGCTCAGGCAGGCAGGCAAGTGCACACACATACACACACACACACACACACACACACACACACACATATGCACACACTGAGAGAGAGAGAGAGAGAGAGAGAGAGAGAGAGAGAGAGAGAGAGAGGGGGGGGGGGGGGTAGTGTAGTAAGTTTATTTCAATCAGTTCTCTTATCGTCGGCTGATACTCGTATCCGAGTTTTCATTTCTCTCCTGAGATTTCCTTTGTCATGGTTCAGGCATGGAAGTGTCGTTGATGGCTTAGCAATCCAATCCTAGTGTGGAACAGGCGGCCACAGCCATTACAGCTGATGGAAGGTGGAGGATGTGGCTGAGCCTGGAGGAGTTTATGTCTCCGGCATTTGTCATTCTCCATTCTACGACGTTCCAGCTCAAAGTTTTGAAGAGCATTTGAGGTAACTGAGCGCCAGCGACTTTGGTCTTCTGCTATTGTGGACCAGTTACTCGTATCGATGTTCAGGTTTTTCAGATTTTTCTTGTACTGATCCTTATAACGTTTGAGAGGGGCACCATGTGGCCTTTTACCTGTGCTCACTTTGCTGTACAGCATTTGGCATGGAAGTCTGTCATTTTTCATCCGCTGGACATGTACGACCCATCTGAGTTGATGCCAATGATAAGAGCTTCCATGCTATACATTTTTGCTTTCTCAAGAACAGCCGTGTTGGATATGAAGTCATCCCATTTCAGGTTCATGATATATCTTAGCTTCTGTTGGTTGAAGTGTTCTAGTTTCTTCAGATCACAGCGATATAACGTCCAGGTTTTGCAACCATATAGCAGGGTGGAAATGACTACAGTTTTGTACACCATCAGTTTGGTGTACAGTGTTAGGTCTTTATTCAGGAAGACACGCTTTGTAAGACGTCCAAATGTTATATGGGCAGCATATAATCCATTCTCCACATCTTTTACAGATGAGCAGTTAGATGACAGTATGCTTCCCAGGTAGAGGAAATGGTCCACTTGTTCCAGGGGTGTATCATAAATGGATATGCTGAAGTCAGGAATGGAGGAGCCAGGAGTTGGCTGCGCCATCACCTTTGTCTTTGGAATATTGATGGAGAGACCAAATCGTTCATACGCCCTGCTAAAGAAATCAACTGACAGCTGCAACTCTGGAGAAGCATTGTCATCAGCATACTGCAGCTCTGTCACACAAGTGGTACTGGTGAACCTTTTTGAATGGAGTCTGGACTGGTTGAATAATCCACCATCAAACCTGTACTTTAGTTGTTATTTTATGCCCACTTTGATATTGAATCTTGCATTGTTTACGGTTGTCTCTTAAAGCATAGCTGCCAGATACAATGCAAATAATGTTGGTGCAAGAACGCATCCTTGTTTAAGCCCACTTGTTATTGGGAATTCACCAGTCGTTTCATTCTGGTAGAGGACCTGTCCAGTCATATCATCGTGGAGAGCTTCAGTCAAGTCAACAAAATGTTCAGGGCAGCCGAAGCATTTTAAGACCATCCACATGGCTTCTCTGGGAACTGTATCAAAGGCCTTTTCTAGATTGTAGAAAACAAGTAGTAAAGGCTTTTTCTGTTCTCTGCACTTCTCCTGTAATTGTCGTGTACAGAAAATCATGTCAATTGTCCCTCTTAAAGGTCGAAACCCATATTGAGACTCAGGTAGTATAGTCTCTGAAAGTGCCTGGAGGCGATTTAAAAGGATTCTTGAAAAAATGTTGCCAGTGACAGAGAGTAGAGATATTCCCCGGTAGTTACCACAGATGCTTCTGTCGCCCTTCTTGAAGATGGTGACAATTGTGGAGTTCTTCAAGTCAGCTGGTACCTTGTGGGTTTCGCACTTTAATAGAATGAGTGAGAAGAGTCTAGTTTTTAGAGGCAAGCTGCCACCCTCAATAAGCTCCATGGGGATGCTGTCAGGTCCAGGAGCCTTCCTAGGTTTCACACTCTTGAGTGCCTTGCAAAATTCTTGAAAAGTTGGAGGATCAGCCATCCAGGCTTTTGGAGGCTGCTGTGGGACATTTTTTAGAAAATCTCCAGCGGCAGTAGAAGGGCGGTTTAACAGTGAACTGAAGTGCTCTTTCCAACGATTTAAGATGTCCTGACTTTCAGTAAGATTGGTGGAGTTGTCAGCAGCTTTCAGTGTTCCTGATGAGGAGCAGATAGGTCCATACAGCTCTTTAATACCAGCGTAGAAGCCACGCAGGTTCCTTGCATCGGAAAGATTTTGGAGTTCTGTGGCTTTCTGTTGCCACCATTTGTTCTTGATTACTCGTATTTCAGTTTGACATTTCTGCTTGAGTTCTTGAAAGTGTGCTTTCTTTTCTGCACAGGATGGATCTTGAGCAAGGGATAGGTAAGCATGCCGCTTTGCGTTGATGATGGCTTGGATTTCTCCATGGTTGTCATCAAATCAGTCACTTCTTTTCCGTGCACTAAAACCAACAACATTCTCAGCAGTTTCTTTGATGATGTTCTTTAATGTGGTCCATTCTTGTTCGATATCATCTGTGGTTGCTGGAGCTTTGTTAAGTTGTTCAGACAGTATGTCTTGGAAGTGTGAGCGAACGTTTTTGTTGTTCCGGTTGCTTATGTTGAATTTTCTGCGTGGTGGGTTTGAAAAGTGGGATCGTGGCTTGCGATACTTTGGTACTCTCAAACGGCTGACTAAAAGTCTATGGTCAGTCCAGCACTCATCGATGTTTAGTGCTGCTTTTGTGATGAGAATGTCTTTCTTGTCACGCTGTCGCATAATAATGTAGTCTATAAGATGCCATTGTTTGGAGCGTGGGTGCATCCATGTGGTCTTATAGCAGTTACGCAAATGGAATTGGGTATTGGAGATGAAAAGCTCGTGCTCAGCACATAGACCAAGAAGTAACAACCCATTTGCATTGCAGTTTCCCACCCCTTGTTTACCCATGACGTCTCTCCAAAAACGGTTGTCCCTTTCCGCTCTGACATTGAAATCACCAAGTAAAATTAATTTATCTTGAATGGGTATTTTAGAGAGAGTACTGTTCAGTTGGTGGTAGAACTGGTTCTTTGTGTCTTCATCACTGTCTAAAGTAGGAGCATATGCAGAGACGAAGGTGATGAAACTGTCTGAACCAATGGGTACTCTAAGAGTCATCAGTCTTTCATTAGTTGAGACAGGTGTAGATCGAAGATCTTTCACTATTTTCGTTTTTACGGCAAATCCTGCACCATGGATGCGTGATTCTCCTGCATCCTTTCCCTTCCAGAAGATGGTGTACCCTGAACGTACCTCACTAATGTGTCCCTCACCTGAGAGTCTTGTCTCACTCAAGGCAGCTATGTCTGTATCTAGCTGGGCTAGAGCGGTTCTTCTCTCTGGCCTGTAATTGTTCACATCCAGGAGGATCCTGACATTCCATGTCCCTATTGTCATAAACATTTCATTCTTCTTTTGTTAACGTCCGCCGTATAAGGAGTGACCTACTGGGTGCGGATTCCCAGCCCGGTTCAAGTGTGACTTCTGATGTTTAGCCCACATTTTCTAGGGCCTTCCCCATTCAGGGTGGGCAGCGGTCATCCTAAATAGGTCTGCCCAGTTGCAGATGAAGGACCGGATTCCCGAGTAGTCACACGGGTTCTCAGGAAGGCGACCATCACACACCTGCCGCCAATGTGCAGGTCCAGACTAGTAGCTTCCAGCCTCACTTGGGGCCTGCTACCATCGTCCTTATCCCATCACCATTGGTCTTTAGAGAAAATGACAGGAGAAATTGCCATTTGCGTGAATTTGTTTAAGATGGATTACAGCTTGCGAGAAAGTGACCCACACTCTATGATTCTGGAACAATTCATCACGGCACATATGTATGTGACATGTGACTTCAGGTACCAGAACTGCAATGAACTGCCACGAGTTCAGTGATGGCTGAGCGGCGCCTTTACAGCCAGTTCGTCTGGCATGACCTCTTCCGCCTCCACGATCGTTGAGAACCTGGGATATAAGATTCTTCTTCCGCTCGCTTCGCCGTTTGGTCGAAGGGTAGATAATAGATACTAGAGAGGAAAGTGAAAGACACCCTTGGGCCTCGGAATCCTAATACCGTTGGGGTCGAAGAAACCAAGAGTTGGCCGAGGGAGGCCGGATAGGAAAGGAAACGGGAGAAGCCTGACACAAGTAAGTGGAAGTAATGCCAGGCTTAGCTAAGGGCCCGTGTGGTTGCCACCCACATACTCCAAAGACGGGAGCCCCCTGCGGGGGCTCATATAAACTGATTAAAAAGACTAAACCATTTTCAACTGACTTATTCATTATCAAGAGCCCAACTTTATGATCTATTGATAATGAATAGTCAGTTGAAACAGTTTGTAGACATTAAGCAATTTATCTGAGTATTGACTGAACTAAACTTCATAATCACTAAAAAATGGGCTACATAAATGAGCACAATCTGTTGCAGCTGTTGATTCTACCCAGCAGAACACCCTTTTTAAACTGAAAAGTGAGGCGTATCCGATTGCTGTGGAACTCATCATTAATAACATCCAGAGATCTCATGAAAGTTGGGACACTACATTTACTGAAAATACAGGAAGGTGAAGAGGTTGCAGTATACAGAAAAAATCGAAAGACTTAATAACAAAGTGGAAAAAATGCTGTCTAATGCACTGCTTTAGCTCTCATAAATATGACCATTTTATCTTACCTGACTGACAGAATATGCAAACAATATGCACTGAATACAGTTCAGCTGTGCAGAAGCCCAGTACCGGGCGAGTTGTGCTTCGGTAGCTCAGTTGGTAGAGCACTTGCCCGCGAAAGGCAAAGGTCCCGAGTTCGAGTCTCGGTCGGGCACACAGTTTTAATCTGCCAGGAAGTTTCCCAGAACAACATGTTTTGCAGCACAATGGTGCACTTCAACACAATACAAATGCAGAGCTTTCTGTGGAGAAAACAGTAATTCGGGAAGGGAAATTTATTTAATCAACTGTCATCCAAATTACTAAGAGACTATCTTGGAACATGGTACCAGTTTTATTACCCATTGCTGTCCTGCAGCACCATGTAGTGAAAGCTTCTGTCCTCTTTTTATCTGCACTATTTCACATACACGTGAAGCCTACACTCCAACATATACTCTCTAAAATATGTTTCCAAAATTTAAATTTGTATTCAGTGCTAAAATATTTCTCATATTCGTGAAAGCTTTTCTTCCTATTGCTAGTGTGCATTTTGTACCCTTTTTCCGTATACCTTCACCAGTTATTTTGTTGCCCAGAAAGCAAAACTTGTGCACTACCATACCTTTAGTGTGTATTTTCCAATCTAATACTCTCAGAATCGTCTGAATTTATTCAACTGCACTCCATTACTCTCATTTGACTTTTGTTAAAACTGTTTTGTTTATGTTATCTCTCTTCGAGATAACTGGAAATTCCATTCAGCTGGTCTTTCGAGTCTTTTGCCATTTCTGACAGACATACATTGTCACTCGAGAAACCTTTTAGTTATTACATCTACCCCCAGAGGTTAAGTTGTTTTACTTCATCTGTCTGACAGACATATAATGGTATGGAAGGAGTCCCAGAATCTGCAGGAAGGATCACCTCAGTGTGGAGAGAGCTAAAAGTGGCAAATGATTTACACAGCTACTTATTTCTGCCCTGGGCTAATGAGTGGCCACAATATTCTGTTTCAGGATTTGTACTTCGAGGGTGAATACTGAGACACAGCCAGCAATAAACCTGACAAAAAAATGGCTGAAAACAAGACACCAATATGAGTTCTCAGCAAGGCAAACAAGATGTTGTGCATTCAGAAGTCTGTGTTTAAACATTGAGAATTGGATTTATAATTTTATGTTTATGGTGTTAAAAGCACAAATCCCTCAGCCTTTAGTCTGATGTTAAATGTAGCTTCTTTCCTTGCTGTAATGAGAAGTGTTGCTCTGATCTCTGGCAGGTTTACGGTATATCAGAGGTCTGTCATTTAAGCTAATTGCAAAGAATCTGACAATCTTTTGGGTAGTAAAGTTGAAATATATCAGAATTACTGAAGATAGTGAGATACGTTCATGACAAAAGTAAATGAATATCATAAGTTGTAACTACACTGGTGTCCAAAATTAAAGCAACAAACCGCTATTTTCACATCTTGTGTCTAATTCATGGTATAATCATACAAACTTTCAACAGGTGTCTGTAAAATTGTGTTCTGCATGGAATGTGTCATTCCAGTCAATGGACAACCATGCCAACAACGAAATCAGGACACCTATCAAACAGCCCAGTGTGTAACGAGTAGTCCCACATCCACAATTGCTGTGTATAGAGTCACAGATGGGCACTATGGCAGAAAGAAGACACCTACAAGACTCTCTGTTGTGGAGGGCCATAAGAAGAATGCAAGCAGCACACTCATAAAATGATGTAGTTGAATGGCTTAATGTGAATTGTTCTGTTGTTTTCGGATGTGGTGACAAATTATAGAGACTGAAACAGTATCCCAAAGACCAGGGCAGGGCTGAGTATGATATAAGAAAGAGAGGAGTGTTATTTGGCTGTAAGGACATGACGGTACCACCTTCGTATTGCACAGCAACTGGCATTTGACCTTGCAGCATCCACTGAACATGTTATATTGAGACAGATGGTGACAGGCGGCTTTGGCAGAGTAGCTTTTATTGTCGCAGACCTGCTGTATGTGTACCTCTGATGTGCCTTCGCAGAAGGAAACGTCTAGAGTGGAGTCATCAATATACCACATGGACATCAAACTGTGGGCCAGTATTCTTTGCACAGATGAGTCCAAATTTGGTCTGGAGAGTGATTCTTCAAGCATTCGAATCTGGAAGGAACATGAAGCGCAATTTCAGGACCCAAGCATTGTGGAAACAGACCGATATCGAGGAGGATCCTTAATGGTGTGGGCAGTGATTATGTGGACCACTTGAACACCTCTTCATGTAATTGTATGGGTGAATCGGCAAGGTTTAACTGCTGTTAGGTATTGTGATGATATCTTGAGGCCTCATCTGCAGTTGTTGTAGGTGGTGTGAACACAGCTTTCGTATTGATGGACGATAATGCTTGACCTCATAGAGATGGGTGGTTGAAATTTTCTTGGAAACAGAAAATATTGCACGCATGGTGTGAACTGCTCGCTCCCCTAATTTAACTCCCATACATTGTGTCTGGGATGCACTAGGGAGATAAGTTGCATCATGTCAGCATCCATCAACCACTGTACAAGATTTGTGAGCAGCTCTGCAGGAAGTATGGGTGTTATTGCCTCAACATGAGATTGATCACATCTTTCACAGCATGCTGTGTCATTGTCTGGCCAGTATTGCTGCCAGAGGTGGTCACCCCATACTGAGCACATTAACCAGTTGTCAGAATGTGCGTGGAAATCTGTTAAGTTGGGAAAAAAAATGAAGAACATTTTTGTCTTCTGTTATGCATATAGCAGTTATTTATGTTCTACATTCTGTACAGTGTCTCTACTTTACTATCACCTGTTTATTCTGTTTCATGGCAAAATAATTGCAACCTTGCAAAATTTCTGTTTTTTGCTTTAATTTTGGACACCAGTGTATGTTTTTGGGAGACCAGGAGGATGAACTGTTTTCTTCAACATTGTGGCTCATGACAAAAAAACCTGATAGCAGTAACTTTCATTACAAAATTCCTTCACCCAGATAAAGATAAAAATTTGAAATGAGAGAAACAATAAGAGGTAAATGTGGAAGTGAACAGGTGAAAGATACAACATGAAACTCACGTGTGTGTGTGTGTGTGTGTGTGTGTGTGTGTTGTGTTTGTGTGTGTGTGTGTGTGTGTGTGTGTGTGTTGTAAGGAAGGGAGGGAGAGAGAAAGAGAGAGAGCGCCTGCATGGATCCAATTACTTTCATTTTATGGCTAATTTCTTTTGCAGTAATTATGAATATACATTCTTGACTACTTTTAAGTGTATTTGTGTATGTTCCCCAGTATTCATTGAGGAGTAGAGGTACTGCATCAGTAACCCAGGACTGTGAAATTTCATTTTTGTTCAAGGCTTTTAATCCTGAAGGGTAATTTTTATTGATTGCTGGCCTCTGTTGAAGAATGTGAAGTCAGATTTTGGCTGTCACGTATGATAAACCTATAATAATGTTTTAAAAAATTGTCATATTTGTACAATGTTAAGACATTATAACATATTAATAAAGACACATACAGCTGTATTAAAGTGCGCGTCATTTATGTTGGCGGCCGAGTTTAGGTTCGTTCTGCGCATCTGACGTCACAAAACACAGTCAGCCAATTAACAGAGAACGATGTTGCCACATCTCGACTGCAGTGCAGAGCATGGACGAGTGTCTTCAGTTTTAGAAACGTTCAGTCATAAATAAAGTAATAGAACAAAAGCAATGTCTTGATAGCATACATTCTTTTATAGAAAGTTTGGAAAAAGCATTCTTTACACCAATTGCTTCATATTCTATTAATTAATTAAACCAAACAAGCAATAAGACTCCTAATTCAGGCGATAGCAAGGAAAGGTGTTTGTATCACTCTCACGAACCGCTTTTTCGCAATAAAGAACAGCGGTAATTGTTTATTTCCTATTGTACTTCGACGAAGCGTGAATAATTCATAGTCATACCAACAGTGTTTGTCAGTATTTTGCGTGCGGTGTTATAGTCCTCATGGCATTGTGTAGTCGGACGAGGTGCGTTAGCGTAACGGTTAAGGTGTTGGGCTGCTGTGCGAAAGGTTATGAGTTCAAACCTTGTGCGATGCTTAATATTTTCATTATTTAAAAACAATATTGAAGTGCCTTACTTCACGAATTATATTCGTTTGAATGCAATTTTTTGAAATTTCTAGTGCTTTGTCTCTTCATTAACCCTTTCGCTGCTGCAGACACGTGCTCGCCGCATTTCGCGCTGTGCGCGATTTTGTCATCACTGCACTGCTCGCCTGTGCAGACACATGGTGTTCCCACTGCTTTGACAAAAACTATTTGGCCCAAAAATTTGATTTTTACACGTCTTCTTGACTGATACCTTCCCCCCATAAATGACTTAATTTTGTTTCGATGTTCAACGCAGTTATTATGCAGCATTAAATGTAGTAAACCATTGCAAGAAATTTTGAAGAGTGCAGGCGAGCAGTGTAGTGACAAAATTGCGCACAGCGCGGAATGCAGGGAGCACGTCTTTGTAGCAGCGAAAGGGTTAATGCGGCCATGGTGGCTTTACTTCAGAAACTGCGCGCTCCCTCCTAAACGTAAGATTGCGAACTATGCTATACTATGGCGCTGCTTCTATTAGTGCGTGCGTCGTGTGCAACTGGCAACGCCGCAATCTCCCGCGTCTGGGCAGGCATGCGCGAGCCGCCAAGATAAAAGAATTGAACTATAGTAACTGCAAACTATTTACAAATGTATGTAATAAACAAAACCAAACAGCACTAATTTGTTCATAGACCTAATCACAATTTAAGTTCAGCATATTTCAAGTCTTACAGAGACACTGCACTTTTCCATTACCACTTCCTCTTCATATTGAAATTTAGTCTTCGAAATTTTCTTTTATACAGCAGCTCCACACTATCTCTGTTTAGAGACCAACAGTAGTCAGTCCTTTATCCCACCTTTCTTGATAACATAATTCTATTTCTTTCATGTTGTAATGAGCCCTTTCCCCATATTCTTCTCTAACATCTCCAAGATTGTCAGTGAAGAAGTCGACATGGCCATGAAGAAAATGGATTTTAAGGCTCTTGTTGCATCCTAAATTTTTCAGAGCTGTCAACATATTTACCACCATGGCTTTGAAATCTAAGTGTTTCCTGTTCCCTAAGAAATTGTCAGCCACATTCTTAAATCCTTCCCAAGTCAGTCTTCTTGTGTTAGTACATTTTCAAAAACTTCATTTTATACATTTTCAGGTACTTCACATTTCATCAAACTTCTAACAAGGGAACCTCCCCATCGCACCCCCCTCAGATTTAGTTATAAGCTGGCACAGTGGATAGGCCTTGAAAAACTGAACACAGATCGATTGAGAAAACTGGAAGAAGTTGTGTGGAACTATGAAATAATAAGCAGAATTTACAAACTGAGTAGTCCATGGGCAAGATATGCAACATCAAGGATTATCTGAGTTCTAGAGCGCCGTGGTCCTTGATCTGTCCGTTCGTTCATTGACGTCTCTGTTCACTGTAATAAGTTTAGTGTCTGTGTTTTGCGACTGCACCGCAAAACCGTGCGATTAGTAGATGAAAGGATGCGCCTCTCCAATGGGAACCGAAAACATTTGATCGCAAGGTCATAGGTCAACCGATTCCTCCCCAGGAAAACACATCTGATATATTCTATACGACACTGGTGACGGCATGTGTGTCACATGATAGGAATATGTTGTTGACCCACCTAACTTATACACTCGGCGAATGGGTAAAAAGATTCTTCTACCTTGCCCAATTTAGGTTCTCTTGTGGATGTGACAATCACTCCCAAAAAAGTGATGAAAACATAAGAGTTTGACACATAAACTGCAAACAAAAAATAAAAGTTTTGATTTGAGGGAAGACTTGAACCATGGATCTCTTGTTCAGCAGTTGCTCACGTTAACCACGGGACCACGGCGCTTCTGACCTCACAGTGCCCTTGATGTTGCCTATGTTCCACATCAACTACTCAGTTCGTATATTTTGCTTATTTTTTCATAGTTCTACAGGTACATCTACATTTATACTCCGCAAGCCACCCAACGGTGTGTGGTGGAGGGCACTTTACGTGCCACTGTCATTACCTCCCTTTCCTGTTCCAGTCGCGTATGGTTCGCGGGAAGAACGACTGTCTGAAAGCCTCTGTGCGCGCTCTGATCTCTCTAATTTTACATTCGTGATCTCCTCGGGAGGTATAAGTAGGGGGAAGCAATATATTCGATACCTCATCCAGAAACGCACCCTCTCGAAACCTGGCGAGCAAGCTACACCGCGATGCAGAGCGCCTCTCTTGCAGAGTCTGCCACTTGAGTTTGTTAAACATCTCCGTAACGCTATCACGGTTACCAAATAAACCTGTGACGAAACGCGCCGCTCTTCTTTGGATCTTCTCTATCTCCTCCGTCAACCCGATCTGGTACGGATCCCACACTGATGAGCAATACTCAAGTATAGGTCGAACGAGTGTTTTGTAAGCCACCTCCTTTATTGATGGACTACATTTTCTAAGGACTCTCCCAATGAATCTCAACCTGGTACCCGCCTTACCAACAATTAATTTTATATGATCATTCCACTTCAAATCGTTCCGCACACATACTCCCAGATATTTTACAGAAGTAACTGCTACCAGTGTTTGTTCCGCTATCATATAATCATACAATAAAGGATCCTTCTTTCTATGTATTCGCAATACATTACATTTGTCTATGTTAAGGGTCAGTTGCCACTCCCTGCACCAAGTGCCTATCCGCTGCAGATCTTCCTGCATTTCGCTACAATTTTCTAATGCTGCAACTTCTCTGTATACTACATCATCATCCGCGAAAAGCCGCATGGAACTTCCAACACTATCTACTAGGTCATTTATATATATTGTGAAAAGCAATGGTCCCATAACACTCCCCTGTGGCACGCCAGAGGTTACTTTAACGTCTGTAGACGTCTCTCCGTTGATAACAACATGCTGTGTTCTGTTTGCTAAAAACTCTTCAATCCAGCCACACAACTGGTCTGATATTCCGTAGGCTCTTACTTTGTTTATCAGGCGACGGTGCGGAACTGTATCGAACGCCTTCCGGAAGTCAAGAAAAATAGCATCTACCTGGGAGCCTGTACCTAATATTTTCTGGGTCTCATGAACAAATAAAGCGAATTGGGTCTCACACGATCGCTGTTCCGGAATCCATGTTGATTCCTACATAGTAGATTCTGAGTTTCCAAAAACGACATGATACTCGAGCAAAAACATTCCACACAACTTCTTCCTGTTTTCTCGATCGATCTGTGTTCAGTTTTGCAAGGCCTGTCCACTGTGCCAACTTATAACTAAATGTGAGGGGGGTGCGATGGGGAGGTTCCCTTGTAAGGTTCAGCCCCACAAATAATCCTTCATTAAGTTTGGCCTCAGATATAAAAGAAACATTGAAACTACTATACTTAAAGCAATTACCATCATTAGGCAATGCTTTGTCGAATTGTTTCAGGGTTAGGATGTTATTCTCTCGTTTCACTATAGGTTCTCTTATCACATTTTTCTCCCCAGGATTCATTGTTGTTCTGTAGACCATTCTATTCTACTCCAATGCGATTCACAGACACAAATATCCCAGAGACACAGGAAGCAAGAAGACTTTTTAAAGCCTGACTGTTGTCACGGCAGTTGTCCTATTACTTTCAGCTCTCCACACACAATCCATTGATGTTTCCAATAATTTAATGCCTTCAGCAGCATCTCCTAATTTTTGTAGCTGTCTTTTAAGTGCACAGAATATGCTACAGGTGCTGAACCCTACTTAATACCAATGTGTAGACTTCTTTTTTTAGAACCTATAAATAGCCTTCATTCATTTGTGTTGTATGTAACATCATATCTTCGTAACACACTTTTAGTGTTTGCACAATAAACAAGAGAGCCTTCTGTAATAAAATACTCACAAAATTCCAATTCTCATGAGTGAAACCAGTTGCTGGGGATGAGCAAATGATTTATCATTAACTGAGACCTCTTTTGTGGGTGTGGAGTCGTAATAAGGATCTGAAGTTTCACTTGGTGGTGGTGGTGGTGATGGTGATGAAGATTCTAAAGTAGTGGGTGGTTCATGCATGGGAATGTTAGGACCATGTGGTATTGATCTTATGGCTGATTTTAAGTTTGTCAGAAATATAGGAAAAGACAGATTGCTACTGACTGTAAAGAAGACACATCAAGTTGCACTATTAAAAGACACTTACATAAGGCTTTTGGCTGCAGCCTTCATGAGTGAAAGAGCGGCACACACAAGCAAGCAGACCTCACACACACAAGCAAACACACCTCATGTACACATGACCACCAACCCCAGCATCTCGGGGTGGAATGCAACTGTAATGTGGGATGCAAGCAGCAATCTGGAGGGGGCAGGGAAGGGGAAGGGATAGTGGTGTATGAGTGGGGGAGAGACAAATGCAGTCTGGTGGAGTGTGCAGGAACCAGACTGCCATCAGGTGCAGCATCAGGAGGTTGTGGGGCAGAGGGGTTGGCAAAAAAGGAGAGGAGTGAGGATGATATGTTTGCAGAGGGCTGCAAATAAAGAGGGTGAGAGATGAGAATAGGGAGGAGATGACAGGATTAGGGGCTGGAAACGGTTGGATGGAGGGTGTGGGAACAGTGTGTTAACATAGGCTGAGGCCAAGTAATTAACAGGAGTTGAAAATGTAAGTATAACTCCCATCCGCGCAGTTCAAAACAGCTGGTGGGAAAGGGAAGGACCCAGATGGTTCAGGTTGTGAAGCAGCTATTGAAATGAAGTGTTTTATGTTCAGCTGCATGTTGTGCCACAGGGTGGTCTACTTTGCTCTTGGCCACAGTTTAGTGGTGGCCTTTCATCCTGGTGGACAGCGGGTTGGTAGTCGTACCAATATAAAAAGCTGTGCAATGATTGCAGTAGAGCTTATAAGTGACATGGCTGCTTTCACAGGTGGCCTGGCCCCTGATGGGGTAGGGAAAACCTATGACAGGACTGGAGTAGATAGTGCTAGGTGAGTGGATTGGGCAGATTTTGTACCTTGGTCTTTCACATAGACATGATCCTTGTGGCAAGGGGTTGGGATTGGGTGTGGCACAGGGATGGACTAGGATATTGTATAGATTGGGTGGACAATGGAACACCATTTTAGGAGGGGTGAGAAGTATCTCGAGTATGATGACCTCATTTCAGGATATGATGATAGGTAATCAAAGCCCTGGTGAAGGATGTGGTTAGGTTGTTCGTGTCCGGGGTGATCCTGGGTAATGAAGGGGACACTCCTTTGTGGTTGGTTCTTAGGGGTGGTGGGAGGATTTGGGGTGTGAGAGGAAAAGGCACGGGAGAGAGGTTTGCTGAATAGGTCTGTGGGATAGTGCCTGACTGTGAAGGCCTTGGTGCGATCCTTTAGCAACTGAGTGCAGGTTTTTTTGTCACTGCAGATACACCACCCCTAGGTGACCAGGCTGTATGGGAGGGCCTTTTAGGTGTGAAAGGGATGACAGCTGTCAAAATGCAAGTACTGTCGGTGTTTGGTGCATTTAATGTTGGCAGAAGAGTGGGTGGAGCCTTCAAAGAGGAGGAGGGCAACATTTAGGAAGGGGCACACTGGACTGAGGAGGACCACATGAAGCAGATGGGAGAGAAGGTATTGAGGTTGTGAAGGAATGAACATAGGGTGTCTTGCCCTTGAGTCCAGATCATGAAGATATCATCAATGAACCTGAACCAGACTTGGGGCTTGGTGTTTAGGGAGACCTCCTCTTGATGATCCATAAAAAGTTTGGCGTGGGAGGATGCCATGTGGGTGCCGATGGTTGTGCCGTGGATTTGTTTGTATACCTTTCCTTCAAATGAGAAGTTGTGGCTTAGGATAAAGTTAGTTAGGTATATGAGGAATGGCGCAGTGGGTTTGGAGACTGAATGATGTTGGAAAGGTAGTGTTCAATTGTGGTAAGACCACAGGGAGGTGACATCAACAGTGAGGAAGTGGTTGGTGTCTCTTACGTGGGAGGCTTGATTACGGGCAACTGGTTTGGATGTGTTGGTCAGTGAGAGCTGAAATTCTTTCAGGAGGGGCACAATAACCAGTCACAGTGGGATGTCCAGGATTGTTGTGTTTACGGATTTTGGGATGCATGTAGTACATGGGTGTGTGGAGTGTCATAGGGGGAGGAGGGAAATGGCTTCATAGGAGATGTTCTGGGAAGGGCCTAATGCTTCAAGCAGAGATTGGAGTTTGTGTTGGACTTCTGGGATGGGATCACTCTGACAGAGATTATAGGTGGAGGAGTCAGGTAATTGGCAGGGGTCTTCTGCCAGGTATTCAATGCGATTCAAAACAACAATGGTGGAACCTTTGTCTGCAAGTTGGATGATTGGGTCACAATTTGTTTTGATATTGTATATGGCTATTCTTTCTCCTACTGAGAAGTTGGTTTCTGAGGAAGGGACCTGGGGAAGGATGGTGAAGCTATGTTGAAGGGTTGAAGGCATGGAAGACCTGGAAGGTGACCAGCAGGTGGTTAGGTGAGAGGGGGGAGGATCACCGTTTGATGGTGCTATGAACTGGACGGGGCAGGGTTCAAAGTTGGAATCTGTGTGGTTTTGGTTGGAGGGATTGGTAGCAAATATATGCTTCGATGCTTCTACATGCTTCCTAAAATCCACAAACCCAAAATCGTGGATGCCCCATTGTGGCTAGTTATTGTGCCTAAACTGAAAGAATTTCGGCCCTCACTGACAAGGACCTCCAACCAGTTGCCTATAATCTAGCCTCCCATGTCAAAAACACCAACCACTTCCTTCACCAACTCTCCACCATCCCTACCTCTTTACATCCAGGATCTCTACCTGTCACCATTGATACCACCTCTCTGTACACCAACATCCAACACGCCTGTGGTCTTACCGCTATTGAACTCTACCTTTCCCAACATCCTTCAGGACTTCAAATCCACTACCTCATTCCTCATACTTACCAACTTTATACTAAGCCATGGCTACTCATTTGAAAGGAAGGTATATAAACAAATCCACAGCAAAGCCACGGGCATCACATGGCATCTTCCTTTGCCAACCTTTTTATGGGCCATCTAAAGGAAACCTTCCTAGCTTTCCAAAACACCAAACCCCTAGCCTGAATCAGTTTCATTGATGATATCTTCATTATCTGGACCCAAGGGCAAGACACCCTGTCTTGGTTCCATCACAGCCTCGACACCTCTCTCATTCACTTCATGTGGTCCTCCTCAGGCCCACCTAGATGTTGACCTCCTCCACTCTGATGGCTCCATCTGCACCTCTGTCCACATTTAACCAACCAGCCACCAACAGTACCTGTATTTTGACAGCAGTCATCCCTTTCACACACACAAAAAAAAAAAAACCTGCTATACAGCCTGACCACTCAGGGACAGCTTATCTGCAGGGTCAAGACCTTCCTTACTCTGTATTCTGTGAGTTTCACCAAGGCCTGCACAGACAGGCACTGTCCTCCATACCTAGTCCACAAACAGACCCCCCATGTCATTTTCCCCTCACACTGCCAATCCTCCAACCACCCCCTAGAACCAACCACAAAGAAGTGTTCCCTTCATCACCCAGTACCACCCCAGTCTATAACAACTGAACCACATCCAACACCAAAGATACTTCCCACCCCTACTATAGTGGTGTTCCGTTTCCCACCCAACCTCCACAACATTCTAGTCCATCCCCATCCCCATCCCACTCCCAATCCCAACCCCTTGCCACAAGGATCACATCCATGTGGAAGACCCAAATGCTAAACTTCCCCAATCCACCCACCCATCATTTACTACTCCAGTCCTATTACAGGTTTATGCAACCCCATCAGGGATTGGGGCACCTGTGAAAGCAGTCAAGTCATGTACCAGCTCTGCTGCAATCATTACACAGCTTTTTATATTGGTATGACTACCAACCAGCTGTCCACCAGGATGAATGGCCACCACCAAACTGTGCTCAAGACCAATGTAGACTACCCTGTGGCACAACATGCAGTTAAATATAACATACTTGATTTCAGTGGCTGCTTCACTACCTGAGCCATCTGGATTCTTCCCTCCACCACCAGATATTCTCAACTGCACAGATGGGGGTTATCTTTAAAACACTTTCTCCTTTCCCGTAATTATCCCGGACCCAACCTATGGTAACATATTTTTCCCCACACCTTCCACTCAACAGTTTCCACCCTCTGTCATATCATCGCTTCCCCATCTCTCACCTTCTTTATTTGCAGACCTCTGCCAACAAATCCACCCATCTTTCCCCACACCTCCTTTTTGCTCCTTTTTTGTTCATCTTCCTGCACCACAACCACCTGATGCTGCACCTGTTGGCTGTCTGATCCCAGCACAGTCCACGGACAGCATTCGTCTCTCTCCCCACCTATACACAATTATCCTTTCCCCTTCCTTGTCACCTCCAGATTGCTACTTGCCTCCCACGTGATAGCAGCATTCGAGCATGACATGTTGTAGTTGGTGGTCATGTGTGCATGAGGTGAGCTTGTTTGTGTGTCTAAATGGTGTGTGTCTCTCTTTTACTGATGAAGGCTGTTTCTGAAAGCTTTTTGTAAGTGTCTTTTAATTGTGCCTGTCTGCGACTTGACGTGTCTTCTTTATGGAAAGTAGCAATCTGTTTTTTCCTACATTGTTGTTATTCCTACCTGGAGTTTCAATTGTTGGATTTTAGTTTTATATAATCAGTTCCTTTCATACTCTTCTTGTTACGCTCACCAACTTTCACCGTATGAAAATATCAATCACCTGCATGTTTTTCTTGTTCTCTCCATACTATTGGAATCCTGAATGGGATTTCCTCAAACATGCAATGCATATGTGACAAACAGAATGTGGCACAAAAGTTTTGTCGTGGTCTCCTAACCTTAACCCTTTAACTGCTCTGGATGTGTTAACGCGCGCGTCTTTGTACCTGTCCCTGTGTGCTCTGAATGTGTTTACGCGTGCCACCAGTCCTTATACCTGATACTCTGAACGTGTCTACATGTAGATGATTACAATATGAGAAAAGCTGAATGATTTATTCAAAGAAAGAGCTCCACAAATTGAGTGAGTCAGTAATGTGTTTGTCCATATCTGTTGCTTATGCGAGCAGTTATTCGACTTGGCATTGATTGCTAGAGCTGTTGCATGTCCTCCTGAGAGGTATTGCGCCAAATTCTGTCCAGTTGGTATGTTAAGTCATCAAAATTTCAAGATGATTGAAATGTCCTGGCCATAATGCTCCAAATGTTCTCAACTGGGGAGGGATTCGGTGACCTGGCTGGTCAAAGTAAGGTTTGGCAAGCACGAAAACAAACAGTAGAAACTCACATGGGTGTGGGTGGGCATTATTTTACTGAAATGTAAGACCAGGATGGCTTGTTATGAGGGCCAACAAAACAAGGTGTAGAATGTTGTAATTGTTCCACTGTACTGTAAAGGTACTGCGGTTGACAACCAAAGGGGTGTGCTGTGAAAAGGAATGGCATCCCAGACCATCATCCCTGGTTGTAGGCCTTAATGCAAATGAAAGTGAGATCAATATTGGCCTGCTGTCTGGGGTGTCTCCAGACATGTCTTTGGCCTGGCTTCTCATTGAATGGAGTAGAATTTTCTTCAGTAATGAGTCCCACTTCGAATTGAGTCCCAATGACCAGCAGCAAAGACAGGTCTGGAGACATCTGAGACAGCAGTGGTATACCAGCCTGACTGTCTCCTGCCATATGGGCTGACAACTAGGAGTGATGATTGTTTTAGAGTGTATTTTGTACATGTGCAAGGATAAAAAGGCTATCTGGTTCTCTAGAGGTCAGACTTAAAGATTCACATGGGGGGGGGGGGGGGGGGGGGGGGAGTGGCCAATTGATTACATGAAAGACTCAAGCATTCCTTATCTTTACATGTCAGTTTTAACTTGGTAGTTACTCAGATAAAACTCAAGATACAATTCCTGTTTCTCTGTTTCTCTGTTTCCATTCTGCTGTCCTGCCACATAGGAAGTAACTTGCTTTTTCCAGTCCACATTGCATCCATATAAAAGGACAAAGAAAAATTTTGCATATGATAGTTATTCAGTAATGTATATCATTGTTTGTCTGACAGCACTGTTGATTGTGTATGTACTTACTTGCGTTATAGGTCACACATCAAAGCTGCATAATTCCAGTGTTCTTTCACTACCTGATGAAAGCAAAAGTTCCACTTCTGAAACCCTCTACTGTCAGCTGAGAGTTGATTCTCTGGGTACAGCGACTCCTGAAATAGGGAATCCAATTGTTTTCAGTGAAAATGACATTTTGTCATTTGCTGTTGACCAGGCATCTCTCAACACGTCGACAACTACAAAGGTATGTTACAAGACATAGACTTTTCTTTATTTGTAATAAAATAGGGTCAGATATTGATCCAGAATGTTGATGTATTTATGTGGCATCTGTGACTCCAAGTTTCATTATGACTCTCATACTCAGAAGTCCATTTAATAAGCTTCTTCCCCCAGGCTGTGCTGTTATTACTGTGTAACTTCTTTCTCTCTATTCTCATTTTTAAAATTAGCCATTTCAGTCTACAGCATGATAATTATTGAACTATATGAAAAAAATGTAAATGATCTACAAACTATGGCATACACACACTTTATTCATCATGTAAACATCACTACAGATATTCAGATTTAGGTTATGTCTTGTTCGATATGCCTACCATCATTGGCGATGATGTGGTGCAGACAGATAGTGAAATTCTGCATAACCTTCTGGAGTGTTAAAACATCGGAATACAGCCCCACAAAAAGGAGTCACATGTGTTCAGTTCCGGAGAATATGGTGGCCAATCAAGACCCATGCCAGTGGCCTCTGGGTACTCCAGAGCCAGAATGCAGACCCCAAAGTGCTCCTCCAAGACATCAAACACTCTCCTTCCTTGATGCGGTTGAGCATCTTGTCGAAATCAGGATGCCATCTCTCAGTCCCCCAAATGTGCCAATTTTGCTTATTGACAAACCCATCCAAATGAAAGTGGGCTTCATCGCTAAACCAAACCATGTATGTGCATACCAATTCCCATCATGCCCTGCATTCCACTGTACAGTTTGAATGTTGTATTGCAAACCATTCAGACATTATGACGATTTTATTTCGTATAGTTCAATAATTGTCAGCCTGTATGTTCATACTATGTTTGTCCTGTATTTCTCTTTCATTCTTGGCCAGCCTGCTCTGTTTCTATCTTTGTCTCTGAGTTAATTCTTTTCTTATCTTTCTGTTACTTAATTGTATTGAACTATGTTCGAAAACCAGCTAACTGATTGCACTCTGCTGTCTTCTTTCGCATCAGCTCTGTAAATATTCCACTTCTTCAGTTTCCCTTATGTTCCAGCACTTCTTGTTATGCATATTTGAAGGGCATACTGTGGCATTATTAAGACACACATACTACCAGTTTTATATTAAATGAGAAAAGTTTCAGATATCCCAGTCTGCAATGACTATGTCTGGACTTGGGGAAACTTTGAGCAGGTCCTCAAGGATTGTTTCTTTAGTGTTTAATGAAGGGTAAACCACTTGTTGTGGTTTCCTCTATCTTGTTTCTTACTACAGGCTCAGAACATCTTTCATTGTGACACTGAGACATAACCTCCATTAAAAGTGACTGTAGAACTGCCTAAAATAAATTCCCATGCTTGACACCTGTTGTTAATCTTCTCTGAGATCTTTCCCATGCATTTGCCAGGCCATTACTATGGTAGCTACTTAGAGATGTGATTCTAAGATTTGTGGCTGACAAGGAGCCTCTGTCCATCAGTTGGGAAATTATGTTGTAATGTATGTAATTTCAAACTCTGAGAAACATTTCTTTAGCTTTTGAAAAGACATGTCGTAACATGCTGTAGTAGATACTGTGACAACATCAGATCCAGCTCAGGCCTTGGCCTGAGTAGAAGTGAAACTCCTACAGATCTCGGTAGTGGCTCATTGACAGAATGAAGTTAGCTAATGGTGTGGATGACTTGAACAGTGTGCTGTGTCTTGATCTGGGCAGTATCTCATTTGCTGATTGGAGGATTTCATTCCTCACCACAGCATTAATATTGCCTGAAATGGGGTCGCTTCGACATTTTCAGAAGAGTGGTGACCTTGGTATCTTAGAAAAACATAGAATTCCCAGGCTTGGTCAAATTTTATTTCATGGGAATACATATCCATCATCAGATCTCTAAGAGGGAGATAAAAATAAATATATTTTGGAATTTGTGAAACACAAATATGGACCTATTACACATAAATCAAAAAACAAACTTATTACATTACAAGGCTGTGACACAGGATACATAATTGTTTACTGAACTGGCTAACAATATGCATAGTACTTAAAGAATAATAAGTAAAGGTTACAAATAACCGTACTGGTTTTGCTGGTGGAAGGGGTAGCCAGTTACGGATAACAGTTAGTTTGGTAAAAAGATGTAAGAAAACATAGTGTAATGCTAAACTTTAAACAAAACAGAGTGTCAATTAAGTACTTGTAAAACCAAACATTTGTAAATGTAGTCGCAGTAGAGTAAAATATGCCTGAAGGTACAAAGGATGAAAACTAAAACATATACATATAGGTAAGATGAGGTAGCTGCTCAAGATGATATCAGCAGCCTGGGTAACCCATCTAGGTGCCCATTTGGGCATGGTGTGGGCAGTCAATCATTTTTCGATGTATAGGGCTCGCTGCTTTGTAGTGATGGACTATGCAGATTGTGGCAGACGCAGCAAGCAGCTCATAGATTGAGGATGGAGGCTTGTAGGAACCAAACTGTGGCTAATTACCATCACAATATACTTTGTTGTAGCAAGCCTTAAAATGCCTAATTTAGAGTTATGATTAACACTTTGGCTGCCATGTGTATCCAATTGATAAACAAGGTGACTTCACTGGCAAGTCGCTTGTATCAAATTGATACACACATTCCAGGCCATATGTGTAAATCATATAAACAGCCACAATGATTTTAAATGGACATATAGTTTTCTTGGCCTCCTGGAGAGGCCATGCACTTTTGGTTCCAAATTTTATTGCCGGATAGTGTGACAGTCGGCGCTTGTAGATTGCTTTGCATTTACGACACCTGGTTACACTTGCGATAACTCATGTGGTATTGTTGTTAGAGGTTATTTGTGTTGGAAGTTGTGTTTGGTTGAAGATCTGAGCTTGTTTTCTTCTGAGTTTGTTTTGTTGTGAGTTTGTGACTGTGTCTGACATGGAGTCAACAATAGGTTGGTTGGACGAGAAAAGCGAATTAAGTGAGAGTGAGGCCAGTTTGTTAGGTGACATATTTGATAGCGATGATCCTGAATACTCACTTGAGAGTTCTGATTGTGATTCCAACAAAGGTGGGTTGAGAAAAAGAAAAAGAACAACTTTGGGCCATCAGCAACTGTGCCTCAAGGCGACATCTCCGAAGTTACTTGGCCTGATGTTACTGGAAATATGAATGATTTTTACCATGTCCTGTAATGAGAGAATTGCTGATCACATGAAGCAATAAACATGATTTTTAGTGATTGTTTTTTAATGACCAAGTTTTGGACATGATTGTCACCGAAATGAATTTTTATGCCGAGCAGTGAAATGTTGACAGTACTGTCAATGAAAAATATATAGAACACAGCAGACTGCAGCAATGAGAAGACACATGCAGCAATGAGAAGACACAAATAACAAAGGAATCCTGTGTTTTTTTTTTTATTTGGTATGTGGATTGGTTTGGATTCAAAATCTACACTCCAGAAATATGTTCAAAGAATATATTGTACAAAAATGAAGTAAGTAAAGCTTTAACCCACAACACTTTTGACATTTTTGATGATGCTACACTTTTCAGACAATTTTGGTACAAACAGTGGCAAACTGTACAAAATTTCACCATTATTGATCTACTAAGTGATAAATTTCACAAAGTGTATTGTTATGGTGAGAATATATGCATTGATGAAACTGTGGTGCTGTATAGAGAAAGGATGGGATTTGGCCAGTATGTTCCGGGGAAATGTCATAAAATATTCTCAAACTATTCAGTCTGTGTGTTCATGGAGGTATACCTGGCATTGGAAAGCTGGAAAGGAGATTGCCCACACGGATCATAACGTCCTCCGGTATAGAGATGGAGTTGATGGGTCCATTATTGAATGCTGTACACACTTTGTACCTCAAAAATTACTATGCAAGCATTGTCTTAGTCCATAAGTTGAATGAACATTCATCTCACACCATTGGTACATTGAGGAATAAGAGGAAGTACAATCCAATGACCATAGTGAGAGGAAAGTTCAAGAAAGGTGGAATGATGTGTGCAGAGTGACACAAATGTTGTTATAGGAAATGATCAGTAAAGATCTTCCAGAATGGTAGCACCCAACTTAAGAAAAGCAACTACAAAATCATATACAATTCTAAAATATAATTACACAAAATTCTTCAAAGATGTGTCAGATCAAATAGCATCTGATGCCTCCAATTTACAAAAAGGAGTAAAGTGGTTCCACAAGACTGCATGTGGGCTCCTGATGAATATAGCAGTTGTCAATGCTCATGCTGTCTACAAGCAGGTAATTGACAAAAATGTGCATGTAACTGAATTAAAAGAGAAAGTTGCACTTTTATTGATGAACATTGGAAACCCAAAATACGTACCAGGATCACCAGGAACATCAAGTTCAGGGAACCATGTCTTGCGAGAAACTTGCAGCTAGAGAAACAGGTGTATATCATGTTGTTGATGATACCCTCACAAATTTGGATGAACTGAAGCTATGAAGAAATCAAAGCAGGTCATCTCAAACTGTAAGGGTTGCCCAAATAACTGTTTTGTTTCATTATTCACACTTCTAAAGCAAAGCATATAACATAATTAATTATTTCAGATATGTTGTTACAGCTGTTGTGAATTCATAAACCAACCTACTGATTTAATAAATATTCTACATTTATATTAGTTTCCCTCTATTCTTTCAAAAAATAAATGTCATTTACCTGAAATGCTGCAAGGAGTCTTCATTTATTATTAAAGGTTGTGTGTAATTCTCATACACCTGGCCTACCAGGTGTGATATTGAAGAAATTAACTACACAAGCCATGTGTCTAATAATTATGCACACCTGTAAAAGGCCTCAGCCTTGGTTGATTGAGGTCCAGCAACCATAGTGTTAGCAGAGTCCTTGTACTGCCACTACAAGGAAACCAAATGTGTAACGACTCTCAATTTTGAAACAGGTCACTGCAATGAAATTATCACACAAGTATAACAATGTTGAATTATCACACAAATGAATATAAGCAGGATTTTACAACAAATCTTTGGAGACATCCATGAACTAGGTCATTAGTAAAAATTATAATGAAACCAATACAAGATGTGTTGCTGTTTCATGTAACAGACACTTTTCTTATGAAATAACCCAATGGATTTTCAAACACTAGATAAAAGTATATTTTCAGTTCATGAACATGTTCAGAAAAAAGTTAGTGTAATATGTCATTTAACAAAAATGCAAATATCGAAGTGCAGAACTGTATAAACCAAAGTGTGCAAGTTGTACCAAAGTGCTGTATACATCTGCCAAATGGGTAGAAACTTTTATCGTATGATAAAAGGAACTGATATACAAACATAGTAACAAGACTGCATATTGTGTACACATCGACTCCACTGGTTGTACTATGAGTGTTATTGTACATGATGTGAAGGTTTCACATCACAAACGAAACAGTATCTTACATAACGTACTGAAAGAAATCGAAATTATGACAATCTAAGAAACAGCTCTGAATAACACCCTGTTATGTTCAGGAGTTAATCATTGCTCAAGATTTTCTTATATCTCATCTTTTTTTTAAAATCATGTAAGTGCTGATAGTGTAAAGCAGTTGATGTAAGGTTAGCACAGATTAAGCTGAACTTGGAAACTTTGATGCACGGACGTTAACCTCAGTTATATTGCTGTGAATTAGGGTCATTTTGTGGCTAAAGTTCCACTGTAATTGCCAGTTTACAGCCTACAGACTTTACAAAACAGCACTTACGTTTTGTGTGGATACAACCTGAATAGGTGTAAATAATAAATAACTTGTTATTAATGCTGTACAAAGAATCCTAAAAATTAAGGGGTGGAAGCTGAAAGAAGAAGAAAATAAGAAAAGTTTCTAAAATCTAGTAGCACAAAAATTGCCAAAAACTGAAAGGGGTAGTGTAGAGGAAGAATTGGACCTATTTAAAACATCAATAGCTAACATTGCTGTGCAGATACGTGGCAGAACAAAGGGTAAAGTCAAAGGCAAAGAAACCAGTTGGTGAAAAAAAGAAATCAGAATCAGGGGCTGGTGTCAAAAGATGAACACAAGGTGACACCTTTGGAGAAGGAATACCAACAAAAGAAACTCCAAGCAAAGAGAATTGTGAATGATGAAAAGGAGAAGAGTAGGGAAATGTTCACCCAGAAACTAGAACAGGATAACAAAGGGAACCAAAAACTGCTATATAGGTTATTGAAATGAAAAGATCTGATAGAGAAGACATAAAAGCGATTGAAACAGAGGATGGGGATATTATCAGGGACATGGAAGGTATCAGAGAAGAGATAAAGAATTGTTTTGAAATCTTACTGAATGCGGAAGGTACACAAGAAAGTGACACCAAAGTCATTGAGTCAGAGGAGGAGTAGGATCCAATGTTTTGGTTAGAAACTGAGCATTCCCTGAAACAGATGAAAAGTGGGAAGGCGGTTGGAGTAGATGAGCTGACAGTGGATATGATTAAAGCTGCAAGAATCCATGTAATGCAATGTTTACAACCGGGTACAGAGGGTGATATGGAAGGAAAACAAAGTGCCGAATGAATGGAAAAAAGGAACTATAATACCATTGTTCAAGAAAGGTAGTAGAAAGAAATGCACCAACTACTGAGGAATCACACTATTATCACACTGCCTTAAGATAATGGAAAATGTTATAGAAAAAAGATTGCGGAAAATTCTAGAACACCAGTTAGAGGAACAACAGCATGGGTTCAGAAGTAATACGGGAACAACAGATCTCATTTTCTTCTTCTGTCAGTTAATGGAGAAGTATTTGTGGATTTGGAAAAAGCATATGTTAGTGTACCAAGGGATAGATATGGGAATGCTTGAGAAAACATAATTTCCTCATTCATTAATTAAAAAAGTCCAGATGCTGTGTGATGGTTGTGAGAGCAGTGTACAAGTAGAAGGTGGAAGATCAAAGTGGTTGAAGACAAAGAGAGGTGTTCGGCAAGGCAGTTCGCTCTCCCGTTTACTCTTCATTACACTTATGGACACAATCGTGAAAGAAATCAAGGAAGAAGAAAATGAAGCTCTCAGTGTTTTTGATTTTGCTGATGACATCACCATTTGGGGAGAGAGGGAAATGGAGGTTCAGAGGAGACTAGATTACTGGAACACAAAATTGAAAGAATTATAGTTAACTGTGAGTAGGTACAAGACAGCGCCAATGAAGATGAGCAGGACACCCACACATTGCAACATCATACTGGAGGAGGAGAAGGTTGAATGTGTGAAAAGCTTCAAATATCTGGGTAACATCATATTACACAATGGAAGTACGAAACTAGCAGTCTTAAACAGAATAACAAAAGGATCTAGCTTCTTCCAACCAGTACGAAATCTAATCTGGGACAAGGAAGTTCCTCAAAGAGCCTAACAGACCATGTATAAAACTTATCTCCTGCCAATCAGTCTAGAGGCCTGTGTCATAAATAAGAGAGAAGAGAGTCAAATGCAAGCATGTGAAATGAAGTTCCTTTGGTCAGCTCTACAGAAAACTAGGAGAGACAGAGTCAGAAATGATTATGTAAGGAGAGACCTGCAGGTGACATTGACTACAGAGGAGATGATGAGTGCTTTGAGATTGAAGTGGTTCGGTCATGTGAAGCGAATGCACCCAACTTGAACTCCGCACAAGTATTTGGAGATGGAGGCACCAGAAAGAAGACCGACTGGGCGGCCTAGAAAGAGATGGACAGATCAGGTTAGGGAAGATCTCAAGAGGAGAGGAGTAACATGGGATGTAGTGGAGAGGGAAAAGCTATACCAGGACAGAAACCAACGGAGGCATATCATTCACAAAGTTCCTATCTGGGTCTCTGGAATAAAATCCTGATGGTGATGATGATGATGATGATGATGATTATGATTGTTGTTAATGCAAAAAAAAAATGTGGTAAATGTGTGAATATGCCACTCCCACACTGCTAAAGCTCAAAATATTTTTTTAAATGTTGGAATTGAAGGTGAAGTAAAAGATTGACTATGTAAATGATGAGTACAGTTAATAACTGGTCTCATAACAATTCTTAGAGAGAACTCTTTATTTATTTGATTTATTTGATTAGTTTAAACACATTTCATTGACATGTAGTGGTAAAGTAAGAAAGGGACATTTGAAATATTTGTAGTAAACAGATAAGTATATGGAGTTGAACTTCAACCAATAATGATCGAACATCTCATACAGATAAGCATTCTAGGTTTGAATATATGTAACTATACAGTTCATATAAAATTTTTAAACTATAGAACACATGCTTAAACTGATATGACAACTCCACATGTGATGATGAACTGGAACAGTGGTAAACACATGTAAGGAAATTATCGTCCAAGTGAAGACGGTTTTGGTTGCTCAGTATTTGCATACTACAGTACTGTCTGGACCATTTTGACCTCAATGAGCACAATCCCAGGTCTGTTCTCAAAAATATTTTTCCCAGTTTCCACTTCTTTTGCCTTTGACAATGTTTGTCAATGTGCGAAGTACATAGTTGTTTTCAGTTTAGAACTTACGGAATTTAAATAAATCACTCAGCAGTTATTATAACCAAGGCATTTACCTTCCACAATATAGCTGGAGGTATCTTGGATGAGGTTCTGAAATGGATGACACTGTATTTGTTAGGAGAAGAGTTTATGAAGAAATTCCAGTACCTACAGGCCTCTTTACCTTCTGACAAAACAGTATAACTCATTGACATTTTTAATAGCATTTCATGATGTTCAGTTTGCATAACTTGAAAAAACTAATTAATTATCACTTATGAAGATAGCAATAAATTGCTGAAACCATTAATGTGATTACTGTCATAATTTGGTGATATTAAAGCAATAATTACTATATTTCAAGTTTCTACGTAGTTAATAAAATTTTCAATCCTTGAATGTTAATAATCAGATAAATTGGAGAAGTAGTGACTGATGAAGTATGTCCATATTTATTTATTTTTGAATTGGCAGGAATTCTCAGTTTCTTGTTTTAAGTTAGACAGAAGGTTGTTGAGTATCTTCCCATTGGAATACATGATTCCATTCTTGAATCATAGACAAGCAGGTAAAGTCTATATAAAAATTATTTCGTGTCTTGTGATTGTATAAATCACAGTTGAGCTGAAAGTGATTGTTATTGTTGTTGTTGTTGTTGTTGTGGTCTTCAGTCCTGAGACTGGTTTGATGCAGCTCTCCATGCTACTCTATCCTGTGCAAGCTTCTTCATCTCCCAGTACCTACTGCAACCTACATCCTTCTGAATCTGCTTAGTGTATTCATCTCTTGGTCTCCCCCTACGATTTTTACCCTTCACACTGCCCTCCAATGCTAAATTTGTGATCCCTTGATGCCTCAAAACATGTCCTACCAACCGATCCCTTCTTCTAGTCAAGTTGTGCCACAAACTTCTCTTCTCCCCAATCCTATTCAGTACCTCCTCATTAGTTACGTGATGTACCCACCTTATCTTCAGCATTCTTCTGTAGCACCACATTTCGAAAGCTTCTATTCTCTTCTTGTCCAAACTAGTTATCGTCCATGTTTCACTTCCATACATGGCTACACTCCATACAAATACTTTCAGAAACGACTTCCTGACACTTAAATCTATACTCAATGTTAACAAATTCCTCTTCTTAAGAAACGCTTTCCTTGCCATTGCCAGTCTACATTTCATATCCTCTCTACTTCGACCATCATCGGTTATTTTACTCCCTAAATAGCAAAACTCCTTTACTACTTTAAGTGTCTCATTTCCTAATCTAATTCCCTCAGCATCACCCGACTTAATTTGACTACATTCCATTATCCTCGTTTTGCTTTTGTTGATGTTCATCTTATATCCTCCTTTCAAGACACTGTCCATTCCGTTCAACTGCTCTTCCAAGTCCTTTGCTGTCTCTGACAGAATTACAATGTCATCGGCGAACCTCAAAGTTTTTACTTCTTCTCCATGAATTTTAATACCTACTCCGAATTTTTCTTTTGTTTCCTTTACTGCTTGCTCAATATACAGATTGAATAACATCGGGGAGAGGCTACAACCCTGTCTTACTCCTTTCCCAACCACTGCTTCCCTTTCATGCCCCTCGACTCTTATAACTGCCATCTGGTTTCTGTACAAACTGTAAATAGCCTTTCGCTCCCTGTATTTTACCCCTGCCACCTTCAGAATTTGAAAGAGAGTATTCCAGTTAAAATTGTCAAAAGCTTTCTCTAAGTCTACAAATGCCAGAAACGTAGGTTTGCCTTTTCTTAATCTTTCTTCTAAGATAAGTCGTAAGGTCAGTATTGCCTCATGTGTTCCAACATTTCTACGGAATCCAAACTGATCTTCCCCGAGGTCGGCTTCTACCAGTTTTTCCATTCGTCTGTAAAGAATTCGTGTTAGTATTTTGCAGCTGTGACTTATTAAACTGATAGTTCGGTAATTTTCACATCTGTCAACACCTGCTTTCTTTGGGATTGGAATTATTATATTCTTCTTGAAGTCTGAGGGTATTTCGCCTGTCTCATACATCTTGCTCACCAGATGGTAGAGTTTTGTCAGGGCTGGCTGTCCCAAGGCTGTCAGTAGTTCAAATGGAATGTTGTCTACTCCCGGGGCCTTGTTTCGACTCAGGTCTTTCAGTGCTCTGTCAAACTCTTCACGCAGTATCTTATCTCCCATTTTGTCTTCATCTACATCCTCTTCCATTTCCATAATATTGTCCTCAAGTACATCGCCCTTGTATAAACCCTCTATATACTCCTTCCACCTTTCTGCCTTCCCTTCTTTGCTTAGAACTGGGTTTCCTTCCACCTTTCTGCCTTCCCTTCTTTGCTTAGAACTGGGTTGCCATCTGAGCTCTTGATATTCATACAAGTGGTTCTCTTCTCTCCAAAGGTCTCTTTAATTTTCCTGTAGGCAGTATCTATCTTACCCCTAGTGAAACAAGCCTCTACATCCTTACATTTGTCCTCTAGCCATCCCTGCTTAGCCATTTTGCACTTCCTGTCGATATCATTTTTGAGACGTTTGTATTCCATTTTGCCTGCTTCATTTACTGCATTTTTATATTTTCTCCTTTCATCAATTAAATTCAATATTTCTTCTGTTACCCAAGGATTTCTATTAGCCCTCGTCTTTTTACCTACTTGATCCTCTGCTGCCTTCACTACTTCATCCCTCAGAGCTACCCATTCTTCTTCTACTGTATTTCTTTCCCCCATTCCTGTCAGTTGTTCCCTTATGCTCTCCCTGAAACTCTCTACAACCTCTGGTTCTTTCAGTTTATCCAGGTCCCATCTCCTTAAATTCCCACCTTTTTGCAGTTTCTTCAGTTTCAATCTGCAGTTCATAACCAATAGATTGTGGTCAGAATCCACATCTGCCCCAGGAAATGTCTTACAATTTAAAACCTGGTTCCTAAATCTCTGTCTTACCATTATATAATCTATCTGATACCTTTTAGTATCTCCAGGATTCTTCCAGGTATACAACCTCCTTTTATGATTCTTGAACCAAGTGTTGGCTATGATTAAGTTATGCTCTGTGCAAAATTCTACCAGGCGGCTTCCTCTTTCATTCCTTCCCCCCCATCCATATTCACCTACTATGTTTCCTTCTCTCCCTTTTCCTACTGACGAATTCCAGTCACCCATGACTATTAAATTTTCATCTCCCTTCACTACCTGAATAATTTCTTTTATCTTGTCATACATTTCATCTATTTCTTCATCATCTGCAGAGGTAGTTGGCATATAAACTTGTACTACTGTAGTAGGCATGGGCTTTGTGTCTATCTTGGCCACAATAATGCGTTCACTATGCTGTTTGTAGTAGCTAACCCGCACTTCTATTTTTTTATTCATTATTAAACCTACTCCTGCATCACCCCTATTTGATTTGGTATTTATAACCCTGTAATCTCCTGACCAAAAGTCTTGTTCCTCCTGCCACCGAACTTCACTAATTCCCACTATATCTAACTTTAACCTATCCATTTCCCTTTTTAAATTTTCTAACCTACCTGCCCGATTAAGGGATCTGACATTCCACGCTCCGATCCGTAGAACACCAGTTTTCTTTCTCCTGATAATGACGTCCTCTTGAGTAGTCCTCGCCCGGAGATCCGAATGGGGGACTATTTTACCTCCGGAATATTTTACCCAACAGGACGCCATCATCATTTAATCATACAGTAGAGCTGCATGTCCTCGGGAAAAATTACGGCTGTAGTTTCCCCTTGCTTTCAGCCGTTCGCAGTACCAGCACAGCAAGGCCGTTTTGGTTAATGTTACAAGGCTAGGTCAGTCAATCATCCAGACTGTTGCCCTTGCAACTACTGAAAAGGCTGCTGCCCCTCTTGTTATTGCCACCAACAAAAACCATGTAGGAGTAAATGTATTGGGGCAAGTGACTATAAGAATTCCAAGACCCTGATAAAGGCCTCTGAAAGATGTATAGTTATCCACTTTATGCCATATTCTCACTGCTAATTTCTGCTGAATAAACACTTCATTTTCCTTAGGTGCACTGCCTGTAACTTGGTACTATTTCGTAGTGGCAATTGCTTACGTAATTACTCTTGTTAACAGTTTTTTTTGTAGTTGAAAAATCAAACTCTATTCTCTTTGTACATGAAGTTACAAGCAAGTCTTAAGATGTCAGGCTGATTGAGCAAATTTCAAATTGTGTGTAACTTTCATTTGTTACATCCAACGGCACACCATCCATTATATACAAAATCTTCTTGTTCTTATAGATGTATTCATTTTTAATTCAGATATCCCTGTATTGTTATCTCTTCTTAAGTTCAACGAAACATCATCATTCTGTAGAGGGTTTGGAGGATGACAGGTTGGTGTGAGTGAGAAGCCATTTCGAGGCAGTACAATCCCTTTGTAACTCCAACAGTTTGTAGATCATGGTTGAGCCCACACCTGCAGTGCCCGAATGTGGGCCTTGATGCACAGAACCTGCAGTAAAGTGTCACGGTAGGCCATGGACAGCTGATAATCTCAGTGCAGCCCAGTCATGGCACAATGTCATTTACTGAGTTCGGCGGGGCTGGCCAGTTGCAACTGGTGCTGGTAGTTGGCTCAACAGTTAGAAGGCTGCCAGTTTGACCGAAGGCCCCCTGGCAGGCAGGAACTTCCATTACCCCTTTGGAGGGTAATTGAGGCAGGGCTTTTGGGCACCCTAAAACAGTTGGACTCTTTCCACATGCTCTATAGTGGTTTGAGCCCAGAGTTATTGCTTTATATTGACCAGAGGGTTATTTAAATTACCTGGTAATGCTCCTGGTATCAGGGACTGATGACCTAGTAGTTTAATCCCTTTAAACATTCAACCAACCAGCTCCTGGTATCACATAATAAATTTCTCTTTGTGTTTGCCTTCAGGACATAGGCGTTGCTCAATGTCTTTGCAAAATTATGCACTCCTGATATATCTTCCCCAGGCCATTTCTAGCCATAAATGATCGAACATAGCAATAATCAAGTACTCTGGTGCACCATTCTATTATATGCTGCTATCTTAAACAGTAGTAGAGTGTCCCAGTTGCTATTGTCAGTATTCATATAATATGCAGGCTGTCTGAAAAGTTCTGGGCCTTGCTCAGAGATCGCAGCACTATTCACGTGATTTTTTCCCCCTTACATTGTTATAAGTATTAGTAGATGCCACGTAAAATTGAAAATCATTCCAGGCAGCAATTAACTGTTCGCAGTCACTTGAAGCAGATGTGGTGTGGTGGGGTGTGTTGAAAATGGGAAAAATCGAGTATTGTACAGTGATTAAATTTTTTGTAAAATAAAGTTTAACACCAACTGAAATTCATTTATGGCTTGTAAATGTGTGTGGCAGCTCTTCACCTTCAATTTCGACCATGAAGAAATGGGTGGCCAAGTTGAAATGTGGCTGTGAAAGATCCACAAAGGATGGCCAAAAAGTCCAAGCACACAAAAAATTGTTGATAAAGTGCATGATGTGATTATGGAAGATTAGCGTATAAAGGTGGGTGAAACGTAATGCTCTACGGATATGAAAGGAACACGTTGGTCATATCTTGCACTATTATCTGAACACAAGAAAACCTTTCCCAAGTGGAGTGCCACGTGTGCTTGCTGTAGATCACAGATGCATTTGCATGAAACTTTCCAACAAGTGCTTGATGTGTTTTAAGAAAAACAGAAGTGACTTTTTTGGTGGTATGTGACAGTGGATGAAACTTGTATTCACCTCAATTCAATTCAATTCAATTCAATTTTTATTATCACATAACATGCCTTATACAATCAAAGATTGTGACATAGGTGACTTGTCAGTTTTTACACTATATATAACAATACTAAAAATAGACAATAAACTAATAATATACATGGTGTAACATCTTCAAAGAGGTACTACACTCCTGAAACCAAACAGCAGTCTATGCTGTGGATACAAGCTAGTTCTTCTGCTCCAAAGAAACCAAGGATGGTGTCATTGGCAGAAAAGATCTTGGTGTCAGTGTTTTCGGACACAAAAGGAATTCTTCAGATTTGCATCACTTGAACTTCCATCTATTCTTAAAACTGAAGAAATTCTTTGCTGATCAGCACTTTTCATCAAGTCAAGAAGCCATTGTGACTGTGGATTGGTACTTTGCAGCACTTCTGGAGGAAAATTACAGAGAGGAGATACTGGCATTGGAGTACTGCTGGATGAAATTTATTGATGTTAAAGTAGATTATGTTGAAAAATAAAGCGTCTTAGAAAGCATAAGTAGTTGTTTTCACTATCAGGCCGAGAACTTTTCAGACTGCCATAGTAACTCCACTTTTTCCCTATCGTTCTGTGCGCCTGTTCTGTTCTCCCATTGGCTTTAAACTTTTGAATTTGTAAAAGACTACATGACATTTTATTAACCCTACAATGTACATCCACTGTACTTCCTCCTGTTCCTTGTGTTCTGCCAAGGATTTGGCTATACATAATGTATTAACTGGCAAGTCAGCTCCTACATACACCCAGACTAGCTTCCATGCACTTAACAGAGTTTTATCCTGAGAGTCAGGTCTAAGAGATCACGGATGCAGCTTTAGTTGGCTTACCACACGTCTGGGAGGTATGCGTTGTGGCATTGCGGTTTTCCTGGCAGTAAAGCCTAACCAGAATGGCATCCCGTCCAGTTCTTCTATACACTGTTGCAAGTCAATATTGGTGTGATATTTACGTGGGAAATCCAGACCAAGTATGACACTGCAGCTTTTGTCAGCTGGAGGAGTTACTTCCACGAACGTCTGGAAGTCTGTCTCTCCCTCCAACGAGGCAGGTTCAACATTTTCACGCCATGCATATCTTGACTACCTAAGGGTACCAATGATCCTGTATCCAATAAAAATTTATGTACCCTTCTTTCTATATAGCCCATTGCTTCAGCACATACGTACTCTGTGCTCACATTCACTCGGAATGTTGTATTATTGCCACACCATTTCCTTGTGCCTGCAGAGCCTCTGCAGATGTTTTCATTCAGTGTGTCCAACTCAAATCGCACAATTCCTCCTAATGTGACCAGGCCAATCATGACGATAGCACACGGTTTCCATATTGAAGACTGCCTTCCTTTCTCTAGTCCTGGTCACTGCATCATCTCTGATAATGCTATTGCAGTTGCTACAGGTTTTTTAGGTTTTTAGGAATTTGATCTATACCTGGCATGAAATTTTGATTGGCAAACACCACAAGAACACATCTAGTTACCCCTGTTCTGCTTTTTGCAGAGTAGCCCTGTTAGTGTTGCCACCATCCATTAGCTCATAAGTATTCGTTTTCAGTTTCATAATTTAATCAGTAAAACTTTGTGCAGACAGTGTTTTTCTCTGCCCTATACCATTATGCTGCTCAGGGTTAGGGGTATTTTTCCTCCTATGCGATTCCACCAACCCTCCTGTAGGCATTGAAAAGACTGAGCATTGCGCAACTTCCCGTGGTACATGACACATTCCTTAACAACTCTTGTCAATGTTAAGATGTGAAACAAATACTAACAAAGAGATAGAGGGGCTGGCCAGTACTTACCTCAGCTCAGTACAGCCGATAGATACACATAAAACAGAACCGAAAATTTACGTTCCTAGCTTTTGGAACAAATGTACCTTCATCGGGGAGGAGAGAGGGGAAAGAAAGGGAAGAAGGGAAAGGAGATTCAGTTACTCACAACCCAGGTTATGAAGCAACAGGGAAAGGAAAATAGGGAGGGTAGCAAGGATGGAGGCATGGTTGTCAGAGGGAAGCCAAAGATACTGTGCCAGCTTCAAACCAAAGAGGATGCATACAGAAGTAAAGAGGTATATAGTATAAAGATAAACACAACTATGTAGGATGAAAAGATGCGTGAATGGCTAAGAGGAAAGGGAAAGAGGAGAAGACTGAAGAGTCTGGTCTCTCTGCCCTTGAGCACTACCTCTCCCAACGCCCACTCGAAGATCTTCCAAAAACCTCGTTCCTTATCACACTTACCAACTTCATCCTCACCCATAATTACTTCACTTTTGAAGGCCAAACCTACAAACAAATCAGGGGAACGGCCATGGGAACCAGGATGGCTCCGTCCTATGCCAACCTCTTCATTGGCCGCATGGAGGAGGCTTTCCTGAAGACCCAACAGCTGCTTCCCCTGGCCTGGTATAGGTTTATAGATGACATCTTTGTGGTCTGGACTCATGGTGAAGAAACACTCCTTAATTTCCTCCATAACCTCAACTCCTTTTCGAATCTGAATTTCACCTGATCCTTCTCCAAAGCCCAAGCCACCTTCATGGATGTTGACCTTCATCTTGTTGAAGCTCACATCCACACCTCCGTCCATATCAAACCCACAAACAAACAACAGTACCTTCACTTTGATAGCTGCCATCCATTCCACATCAAACGCTCGCTTCCCTACAGCCTAGGTATTCGTGGCAAACGTATCTGCTCCAGTGACGAATCCCTCAACAATTACACCAATAACCTGACCAGTGCTTTCCTCTCCTGCAACTATCCTGCAGACCTTGTCCACAAACAGATCTCTCGAGCAATACATTCCTCCCCGTCCAACAACAATGTTCCTACCCTCAGACGACACAGAAGCATCCCCCTTGTCACCCAATATTATCCTGGCCTCGAAAACATCCACAAATTACTCTGCCAGGGATATGATTTTCTCAAGTCAACCCCTGAAATGAGATCATCCCTTGACAAAATTCTCCCCACACCACCCAGAGTTTCCTTTCGTCGGCCCCCTAACCTCCGTAACATCCTTGTTAAACCCTACAATATTCCCAGACTACCTTCTCTACCCAGCGGTTCCTACCCCTGTAACCGACCCCGCTGCAAAACCTGCCCCATGCATCCCCCCACAACCACCTACTCCAGCCTCGCTACTCGTAAAACGTACACAATTCAAGACAGGGCCACATGTGAAACTACACATGTCATTTATCAACTGACATGCCTGCACTGCACAGCCTTTTACATCAGAATGACAACAACTAAACTGGCTGAGCGCATGAACGGACACAGACGAACTGTCCGCCTAGGAGATGCCCAATACCCAGTAGTGGAGCATGCCCTCCAGCATAATTCTAGGGACCTAGGAACCTACTACACCATATGTGCCATTTGGCTTCTCCCACCCAACACCAGTCCCTCTGAACTGCGGAGATGGGAACTTGCACTCCAACACTTCCTTTCATCCCGCCATCCCCCTGGACTGAACCTACGTTAAACAACCTCACTCCCATTTACTCTTCAGTCTTCTCCTCTTTCCCTTTCCTCTTAGCCATTCACGCATCTTTTCATCCTACATAGTTGTGTTTATCTTTATACTATATACCTCTTTACTTCTGTATGCATCCTCTTTGGTTTGAAGCTGGCACAGTACTTACAGTAGAATATCTTTGGCTTCCCTCTGACAACCATGCCTCCATCCTTGTTACCCTCCCTATTTTCCTTTCCCTGTTGCTTCATAACCTGGGTTGTGAGTAACTGAATCTCCTTTCCCTTCTTCCCTCTCTCTCCTCCCCGATGAAGGAACATTTGTTCCGAAAGCTAGGAACGTAAATTTTCGGTTCTGTTTTATGTGTATCTATCGGCTGTACTGAGCTGAGGTAAGTACTGGCCAGCCCCTCTATCTCTTTGTTAGTATTTGTTTCACATCTTTATATGAGATTTTCCATTAATCATTTAGATCACCTACATGGTCCACATCCTTCATTGTTTTGTCCCTTTTGTTAGCTATCACTTACATCTGTCATCTTAACATTTTCTCTTCTTCAGTGTTTTATATAGACATAAATAAATATTTTCGTCACCAACTGTGCTAGTTTCATCTTCCTCCTATTATCTTGTTCCGTTTATAGTCCTCTTCTCTTTTTTATTTATTGATTTATTTATTCAACATTCCATAGTTTTAACGTTCGTTATTCGCTGTTTTCCAGCTGACAATCACTGCCAACAATCTCTTCCACACCTACCAGTATCATCCATTTCCGTCGATTTCTTGTTGCTGGCGATATTTTTGTGCCATTGGCTATCTTTCTCTGCCACAAGAAAATTTTTTTGGGACGTTTTTGCGGCACCCGTGAACTTTTTTGCGGCACGTGCGATCTTTTTTGCGGCACGCGCGATCTTTTTTGCGGCACGCGCGATCTTTTTTGCGGTACACGCGATCTTTTTTGCAGCACGCGCGATCCTTTTTTTTGCCACTCGCTATCTCTGTTTTTGAGCGACGTGTGTTCTTTTCCCCTGATCTGGACATACTTGCTTGATCTGGTCAACTTTTTCCGTATTTTTCTTATTTAGTGGTCTTCCTTTGGTATTGAACATTACCAACACAATTTCTTTCTTTCTTGTCCTACCCTCCGCGTTTTATTCCTTCTTATGATTACTATTTCAATTTTAGTTATTTAATTTCCCTACCCACCAGTTACCCACTATGTACCCTAATCCTATACCACATTATTTACATTCATTCCGGAAACATGCATTCACCGTAGCCAAACTGCAATCCCACATACTTTTCCTCCGGTCCTGCTTAACCTTTGGAATTACCCCTAAAGGGCTTACCTTAAAAGTTCCCATCTCCGGGTGCAATTCCTCCTTCCACCAGTCTCCCCTGGACTTCCAGAACCTTCAATCCTTAGCCCTTACCCAACTTGTCCTGAATCTCTACACTACTTCATGTAACCACCATCCCAACAGCTCCTATCTCTCTTCAAAGTCCTCCAAACTCTTGTTTGGAGAACACACTCAGGAACATCATCCTAGAAGACAACTGCAAACTTGAGTTCCATGCCACACACCACCTGAAAAAACTATCCACAGTGCTAGTGCAACACCTAAGAAGTGGGGTCCCTCTCCCTATCCCTCACAAACACCAACCACAACAGAACCTTCAACAAACCCCCGTCATAGCCAACAAACCTAGCCTAGCCACCCTACTCAATCTCCCCATCCCAGCACATACCCCACACAGACCAAATCTCAACTATAACCACAGTCAAATGCCACATATCACCAGACCCAATTCAGTCCTAAACCTCTCATCCAGATCCCTCTCTCCTCCAGAGACATCTGTTCTGTCAAAAGGCTTAACCTTTAGCCCCACGCCTAAATTCAGCCACACTGCCCTGGTTTAAGATCTCCTCTCATTCACCCGGAACCTCAACTGGAAATACCACTTCACTACCCAAACACAGCCCCCAAATACTAGACCCAGTGTTGAACCCTGTCTAGAACAGTTCCGACTGCCTTCTCAAAGGGATCCTCCTCCCGTCCCCCAAAACCATCCCTTGCAGACATTTCAGGAATTCCTCACATCCAGTGTTGCCTCCCAGTCCTCCTTGAAGAACATCCCGACAACCCCCAACATCAACCCAGCTGAATCCCGTGCCATTAAGGAGCTGGAAATAGACCGCCCTATTGTCATCCTCCCGGCGGATAAAGGCTCCACATCTGTCGTACTTGACCGTGTGGAGTATGTGGCAGAAGGACTGCGTCAACTCTCCAACACCTCAACCTACAAAGCTGTTACCCAGGATCCCATTCCCTCCATCCAGACTGAGCTGCAAAAATTCCTAAGAATCCAAGGTCCCTCACAAGGCCTCCCAACGGCTTCCATAGACTTACTCACTCCACCTGAGCCACGTACCCCTACCTTCTACCTATTACCCAAAATCCACAAAGAGAACCATCCTGGCCGTCCCATTGTAGCAGGCTTCAAAGCCTCAACCGAACGTATCTCAGCTCTGGTAGACCAGCACCTCCAACCTATCACCCGCAGACTCCCATCCTACATCAAAGACACAAACCACTTCCTAGAACGCCTCAAATCCATTCCCACTCCTCTCCCACCTGAAACCTTTCTTGTCACCATAGATGCTACATCCCTTTACACAAACATCCCACATATCCATGGACTCTCTGCCCTTGAGCACTACCTCTCCCAACACCCACCCGAAGATCTTCCAAAAACCTCGTTCCTTATCACACTTACCAACTTCATCCTCACCCATAATTACTTCACACTTGAAGGCCAGACCTACAAACAAATCAAGGGAACAGCCATGGGAACCAGGATGGCTCCGTCCTATGCCAACCTCTTCATTGGCCGCATGGAGGAGGCTTTCCTGAAGACCCAACAGCTGCTTCCCCTGGCCTGGTATAGGTTTATGGATGACATCTTTGTGGTCTGGACTCATGGTGAAGAAACACTCCTTAATCTCCTCCATAACCTCAACTCCTTTTCGAATCTGAATTTCACCTGGTCCTTCTCCAAAACCCAAGCCACCTTCCTGGATGTTGACCTTCATCTTGTTGAAGCTCACATCCACACCTCCGTCCATATCAAACCCACAAACAAACAACAGTACCTTCACTTTGATAGCTGCCATCCATTCCACATCAAATGCTCGCTTCCCTACAGCCTAGGTATTCGTGGCAAACGTATCTGCTCCAGTGACGAATCCCTCAACAATTACACCAATAACCTGACCAGTACTTTCCTCTCCTGCAACTATCCTGCAGACCTTGTCCACAAACAGATCTCTCGAGCAATACATTCCTCCCCGTCCAACAACAATGTTCCTACCCCCAGACGACACAGAAGCATCCCCCTTGTCACCCAATATTATCCTGGCCTCGAAAACATCAACAAATTACTCTGCCAGGGATATGATTTTCTCAAGTCAACCCCTGAAATGAGATCATCCCTTGACAAAATTCTCCCCACACCACCCAGAGTTTCCTTTCATCGGCCCCCTAACCTCCGTAACATCCTTGTTAAACCCTACAATATTCCCAGACTACCTTCTCTACCCAGCGGTTCCTACCCCTGTAACCGACCCCGCTGCAAAACCTGCCCCATGCATCCCCCCACAACCACCTACTCCAGCCTCGCTACTCGTAAAACGTACACAATTCAAGGCAGGGCCACATGTGAAACTACACATGTCATTTATCAACTGACATGCCTGCACTGCACAGCCTTTTACATCGGCATGACAACAACTAAACTGGCTGAGCGCATGAACGGACACAGACGAACTGTCCGCCTAGGAGATGCCCAATACCCAGTAGTGGAGCATGCCCTCCAGCATAATTCTAGGGACCTAGGAACCTACTACACCATATGTGCCATTTGGCTTCTCCCACCCAACACCAGTCCCTCTGAACTGCGGAGATGGGAACTTGCACTCCAACACTTCCTTTCATCCCGCCATCCCCCTGGACTGAACCTACGTTAAACAACCTCACTCCCATTTACTCTTCAGTCTTCTCCTCTTTCCCTTTCCTCTTAGCCATTCACGCATCTTTTCATCCTACATAGTTGTGTTTATCTTTATACTATATACCTCTTTACTTCTGTATGCATCCTCTTTGGTTTGAAGCTGGCACAGTACTTACAGTAGAATATCTTTGGCTTCCCTCTGACAACCATGCCTCCATCCTTGTTACCCTCCCTATTTTCCTTTCCCTGTTGCTTCATAACCTGGGTTGTGAGTAACTGAATCTCCTTTCCCTTCTTCCCTCTCTCTCCTCCCCGATGAAGGAACATTTGTTCCGAAAGCTAGGAACGTAAATTTTCGGTTCTGTTTTATGTGTATCTATCGGCTGTACTGAGCTGAGGTAAGTACTGGCCAGCCCCTCTATCTCTTTGTTAGTATTTGTTTCACATCTTTATATGAGATTTTCCATTAATCATCTTGTCAATGTTAACTGAGTCTTACACATGCTCAAGTCAGTATAAGTAGGTCCCTGACAGTAGTACTGTTCCAGCTTTCAAATGCGAAGTGCAAATAGTTGCAGGCAAAAAGAGTAGCCATCTATAGATTTGTGACAGTACTGAGGCTTTGCCGTAGAGATGTTTACACAGTCGTGTTATGCTGTTGATTCAGATAGGCTTGCGAATCTGCCGCCTTAACCCTCTGTGACGACTCTCGGGGATCAACTTACGCCAAACTGCACGTCATTTGATTCCTTCAATCTTGCAGCTGTCAGTAAATTATCTATAAAAATAGCAATATCTTCCTCTAATCTGCCTGAAAAATAAGTCACCAAAGATATGGTACTACTACCTTGGACAATAAGGGCAAAGTTAGTATAATGTTCCCTTCCCTTTGCCTGCAGACTCTCAAGCTTGTTGTGTAATGCAGTCGGCACATAGGATGAGTTAGCTAACATTGATGTGGCGCTCAACGAATTTTGTAATGTCACTTCCTGCTATTTCTCATTGAGAAGCCATTTCCTCACATGGAACATAAAATATGTTGTGTGATATTTTAGCAACATGCCACATAAAGTAGAATCAGTAGGAAGCAAGGAAACTCTCTGCATCACAAGCAGAAAGCAGGACACCATACTTACTTGATGTGTTCATCAGAAGCCCACATTTGATGGGTTTTATGTTTTACTTTACACCCTACAAATATATGCTGTTTCTAAGCACCCCACATTGAATATCTGGAGATGAATAGTTATTGGAAAAAATTGTTGTAATAAAATGACTGGAAATGTTGTATTGGTGGTTAAAGAATTTTTGTATTTAGTTATTTTTGTGTTATAGCTCATGTGTAATGGGAGTAAGCCATTTTAAAGCAATGACTGATTTAAGATTGATGAAAACATGCCATTCTCAGTATGATTTATCACGTAATTAAGAATCAATAACATTTCTGAGAATAAAATACAAAAAGGAGATATGTAAGGCATGTTTCAACTTAGCTTAGTATATCCTTCTTTTTTCCAAAAGGTTCTGGGAGTTTCATATGAAATTAAGAGAAATAATTTCTCTAATACTTGATGTTACGTAAATATGAATGCACACACTGTCAGAAGTGTGTGTTTGATTTGGTGAACTTTTATAAGCTGATGTCTTTCCTAAGTGGACATGTATCTTCCATTTTTGTCTTGTTACACGTTCACAGATCGTATATTAAAATTTTTATTTCTGTACACCACAGACACAATATGACTAGCATAAGGCCAGGAAAGGAAATGTTCATTTTAATAGAGCTAAGGTAGGAATTCTATGCATACCCATTTTTGTGAACAAGCCAATGGAGAACACTGGGAGTGCCAAATTACCTCAACCAGCTCATGCCGTGTGCTGTGTATCATGATGTAGGATAACCCATCTGTGTGTAGGTCAGTGTTAGCTACCTTGTTCCATGTGCCGACAGCTTGACGAGAAGACCACTGAACTTTTTACGCATGTCTTGACCTCCACGTATTTGCTTTTTAATGGAGAATACTACGAACAAACGGAGGGAGTCGCCATGAATAGCCCACTCTCACCGGTGGTAGCGAATTTGTACATGGAGAACTATGAGGAGGAAGCCCTGTCGTCATACGAATGAAAACCTACTTGCTTTTTCCATTACGTGGACAATACGTTCATCATCTGGCCACATGGTATGGATAAACTCCTTGACTTCCTTACACACCTAAACTCCATATACCCCAACATCAAATTCACTATGGAGACTGAAACGGATGGTAAATTACCTTTCCTTGACGTCTTGGTCAAGAGAAGGGCTGACGGCACCCTAGGTCATGGGGTGTATCGGAAGACAATGCACACTGATCTGTATTTGCACGCAGACAGCTGCCACCACCCTTCACAGACGAATGGGGTACTTAAAACTCTAGTACATAGGGTGCGCACTACATAGGGTGCGCACTACATAGGGTGCGCACTATCTCTGATGCAGAGAGTGTACCCCAGGAATTGGAACATCTGAGAACTGTATTTGGAAAAATGGGTACTCAGAGTGGCAGATTCAACGTGCTCTCCGCCCAACCACTACAGCACAACCAGTGGAGATGGATGAAATCACGAGGGAGGAGGTAGGCACTGCGTTTATTCCATGTACAGGCGCACTCTCAGGGAAAATCGCCTGCATTTTGAAGAAACACCGGGTCGGAACTGTGTTTTGTCCTCCGAATAAAACTCGTGCACTGGTGGGGAGTGCCAAAGATAACCTCGGTCTGAGGAAGGCCGGCGTGTATCAGATTCCGTGTCAGTGTGGCAAGACGTTTATCGGTCAGACGATGCATACTGTCGAGGATCGATTCCGTGATCGCCAGAGGCACACTCGACTGATGTATCCGAGCAAGTCGGCGGTCGCTGAATGTTGTTTGTCGGAAAATCAAGCTATGGAGTATGAATGCACGAGGATTCTGGTACAGACGTCAAGATACTGGGACAGCGTTGTTAGAGATGCCATCGAAATTCGCACCAATGACGACCTCATAAACCGTGACTGTGGTTATAATCTTAGCAAGGCGTGGGAACCAGCGATTGGGTTAATCAAGAATAAATCGAGCAAACATATAGTTGTGATGACCACGGCGGACAGAGCCATCACACCGACGTCGTCTCAGACGCCGTCGCAATCTGTTCCACCGCGTGACCGTGGCGCGGGGCGCGGCTGGTGGAGGGAGTGCGCCGCGGGCGGAGGGTATTTAAATCGGCCGCCGCCGTGACCGAAGCTAGTTCCTCCTGAGCAGCCGTAGCGTACGGATCTCCGTACCAGCACGTTCACAGGAGCTCAGTTCGTCAGTTCACCTGATGATGGCGACATGTATGATCGCCGAAATATTGTGCCCGTTGGACACTGTAGACTGGCAGTACACCGTGGCTATTTTGATAATGACTATCCAGTCAGTTGCACATAACTCTTGTTCTGTCTCTAACAGCATTATGAAGCTTACATTATGTGCCACTGGTGCTCTGTAAAATGTCAGTTGTACAAGCTTATGCATTTCTTAATACACTATTGTGGCGCAGCATTCAAAGAGCTGTTCCACAGAACATTTATTAGTCTGAAGAGCCTGTAACACATCTCAAGTTCTTCATTACATAACCAATCCCTTGTTTCTACTGAATATACACTAGTATGATGTTTTGATATGCACAACACATCTGTTGAAATTACATCTATCCTTTCATTTCTCTGTATGAATATGACAAGTCAACCATTTTTTTTTATGAAGCTTGTGATGTTTTGTTGGAAAACACTAGACACACTTTCTTTAATATCATTGGCTTTGTCCAAGGTGCAATATTTTGTTTTTCTAGTAGTTGTTTCAACTTTATTTATTTTGCAACTTGTCTTTCAGCTGAATATACCCTAAAAAGGGCTAGGGAACAGGGTTAGGATATATGCTGCTTGGGTCACACTGACTGATTCTAGCAGGCAGCTGTGCAAGTAGCCTCTTACCAAAAGGATTCGCTTGCTTGTAAACTGTGTTGCGTAAAGTGCAGCCGAGCTAGGGTTGGTGCATAAAGCACACTCTCTCTACCCTGACTGATTTTAGAAGCTTCATAGAATGCATCATTCAGGACCTATATACTGCTCAAGAAGTGACATAGTGTACACATAATGACCTCTCTATGTAATGTCTTTGCTTTTCGACTGCTTTCTGATCCAAACCAATTTTTTTTATTACATATTTTATTAGCAAGAGAACAACAGGGAATTCTCAAAAACAGTGTAAGAGTGGGTTCTGGAACCAGTACTTCACTCTGCATTTGAATGTGTACTACAATCTCTCTGTGGCAGCTTGAAAGTGTGACAAATAGGGGCTTGAACCCAAACCCTTGTCTTTGTTTCAATACTTGTAAATTGTATCTTTTCACTTCCAGGAGTCAACGCCATACTCACGTGTCATACAGATGGGAGAATTATCCAATGCTGTATCTGCAAGAAATGAAACTGTAGCTAATGGCAAGCTATCTGAAGAAAATGATACACATGGGAAAAGTTACAGTATAGCAATTTTAGCCAACCAACCAACAGATTTTTCTTCTTCACAGGTGAGTCATTGTTAATTTATAAAATGACAGCTATATATTTCATATAAACTCTGCTTGAGTTAGAAGAGGTCTATCCCCTTACCCGTTGCTGGTAACTACTTGATGAAAGTTAAAGGTTAAACTTTTCAGAATTCACAGAGTGGGAATGGAAAAGAAATGTAAAGGAAGTCAATAAGAGATTGACTGAAGGGATGCAATGAAAGAGAAAAAAAGAACAACAAACAAATCAGGAAACTGGTTATGGCATCACATAAATGCAGAGGGAACTCACATAGATGGAGGAAGGGAGGTATGCAATGTGAGAGAATGTAAAAGCAAAGAAATTGATATGTGCGAGAACTAGGCTAATTATGACACAATTAGGTTCTGGGTAATCAGTTTCCATATTAGTAGTATGGAACCACTTCTAGTTGAAAGGCTATCTTTTAGATGTGGTGATGAGATTCCCTGGATCCTCCTATTAAATTCCAGAGCACGTGAACAAAAGGACAGTGGGTTGGGCAGTTTGTCTGTGGTTGTTCATTGAGAGAATGACTTGGCAGTATTTGTAATTAAAAAAAATTAGGGCAGTCAGCCACTTAGCTATTGCTGTTTGATCTAATAGCACATAGATTTAAGCATCTTTCAAGATACAAGTGTGTATGCAGCGCAGTGTAGTCGTCCATGGACGTTGCATCTGCACTGATGAGAAAATCGTTGGCCCTTCTGCTACCTTTAGAGAAAGGCACTACACTCCAAACCTGGAACACAAATATATCTCTCACACCATATACACTCATGGTTGCTGAAGAAATAATACCACACAGTTCAATTTTCCAGATTTTGATCAGCTTGTATACATGACTCAGTAAACTTGCTGTTATCTCAGGATAGTGAAATGGAGGAAGACTTACAGAGGATCAACAGTTGGTACAGTGACTGGCAGCTGAAAGTCATTTGCAAAAGCAAATCTTCTCTTCATACTTTTAAGTGAGCAATACTCTATATCTCGGAGAAAAGACTGATTTGTGAAATGCTGTCTGTTTTCACTAACTGAGCCTCATCTTGAGAATTGCTTTCTGACATGGAGATATGTGTGAGAAGCAGTAATGGCTAACAGAATGCAGTGGCTGCACACTCTTTCATATGTATGTGGGAAATCAACTTTGAGTCAGTCACACTAAATTTTTAAGACTGATCACCTCTGTGAACCAGTTGCAAAAGATCATCTCCCTCATTACCCATTATCACCCTAGATTGGGATAACTCAACTACATTCTCTGTGAGGATTTTGACATTTCACTGTGCCCTGCAGTGGGGAACCTTCATTGATAAACACTTCACACCCCATTCAAAGTGCTGTTCTGCTGTCCACCCAATTAGCAAACTATCTCAGTCAAACTTTATGCCACGTCTACACCCAATCCCTTAACATGTCAGTCGTATCTCCATTGAAGACCCAGATGCAAGTCGTATCTTATGTAGTTATCCAGTTTGTCATATCCTGTTCCTATTGCAGATGTATCCTATCCCCAGATGTGGGATCGCTTCCAACAGCAGCCTTGGCATACACCAACTGTTCTGTAACTTTTGTAGTTGTGACCATTGACAAACTGTGGCCATGAGTAAAGCTGACTACCCACTGTGAAATATGTGGCTGTGCTGTCTGGTTCCAGCCCTCATGCCTTCCTCCCCCCACAATATCAAATTTTCAGAATTATGTATGTGGAAATAGTCCTTAAACATATATTTCGATCCTGTGGTACTTACTTTTTACTTACTTTACATGTAGCAAGGACCTTATCGACCATACGCCTGCTCTATGAGCCTCTTCCACTTCTATCTGTCCAATGCACTGTTTGTCCAGTTGCTGTTGCTGTTCATCCTAGTTGTGTCCTCCTGAATGTTATCCCGCCATCTGATTATGGGTCTTCCTCTTCTTCCATCTATTGTTCTGCTGAATGCCATTCTAGGTAGTCTATTCTCTGTAATTCTTGCTATATAGCCTGCCCAATTCAACCTTCTCCTCTTGAGCACTTCCACGATGTTACGGTGTTTGTACAGTCTTCTTAATTCTTCATTTCTTCTTATTCTCCATTCCATGTTATTTTCATCGTATACAGGTCCAGAAATTTTCCTTGGTACTTTTCTTTAAAATATTAACAGTTTTTCTTCATTATTCTTTCTAAATATTAATGTTTTACTTCCATATAACATCACAGGTATAATGGTCGATTGATATAAGTGGATTTTGAAGTTACTACTAAGTGATCTTTTTCTTAGAATTTTGATGAAACTAAAAAGAGTCTTGTTTGCTGTTGCTAAACGGGCATCTATTTCTATATCGGTTCTGCTGTTATTACTGAAAAGACTTTGTAGGTGCTTGAAGTGGTCAACAGTCTTGAAACTGAAACCATCTACAGTCAAAGGTGCATCTTTTCTGGTTTTCTTATTTATGAGCAGGTATTCTTTCTTTTCTTCATTAACATGTAATCCTGTTTTCCCAGCAATTTTGTAGTAATTTTGCATCATTATGATTGATTTTTCTTTTGGAGCTACTTATTAGTGCTACATCATGTGCATAGACAAGTCTTGTAATGTTCACATCCTGTAGCTGGATCCCTTGTGGACTGGTTTTAGAAAATTCTCTATCGATCTTCTCTAGGACAAGGTTAAATAAAATAGGTGAAATGGCATCCCCTTATCTCAGTCCAGTGGTACACCTTAAAATCTTCAGTTTCTCCTACCGGTGTCTTTATGCGACGTAAAGTTTCGTCTATACACATTTTTACTAATCTGATTAATTTTGATGGTGTTTTAAATTCCTTCATTATATTTAGGAGTGTCTGTCGGTGTATGCTATCATAGGCCTTTTTAAAATCTACGAATAATATATGGACATCTACATTGAATTCCCACACCTTTTCAGTTACTTGTCTTAGGGTGAATAAGTATCTAGTATGGATCTGTTACTGCCGAAACCGCATTAGTAGTCCCCAATCAGTTCTTCTGTTATTGGTATCAGCCTGTTTAATAGGCAGCTCAATAAGATTTTGTAGGTGACATCCAGAAAGGCAATTTATCTGTAGCTATCACAAACAAGTGGATCATTCTTCTTAAATATGGAGCACACAATTGCAGGAATGGTTTCTGTCTTCCAAATTGTTTCTATTAATGCCTGTATTTCTAATTCCAGTTGTGGGCCTCCATTTTTTAATAATGCAGCATATATCTTATCTTTGCCACAAGTCTTGTTATTCTTTAATTTCTTTATTGATTGCTGTATTTCATTTACTGATGGGGTAGTAACTGTATCAGCTGTATCAATTGTATCAGGTTGTTCTAGTTTAAAGTAAGAGGGAGAAGTTGTGATAAGTATGTCTTCCATCGTTTTGTATGTCACTTTTGTTGGTCAGTATTTTCCCATACTGATCCTTTATAAATTGTTCCCTTTTATTGAATTTACCAAAGGATTTTTTTTTATATTTTGATACATCTGCCTTATCCTGTGATATGGGAAATCATCCTTGCTTCTCTCACCATATTGTTATAGTATTCCCTTTTCTCTTGTGTTAGGGTTCTTTGCATTTCATGGTGGAGTTTATAGTAACTTTCCTTCAATGTCATATTATCCCTTTCTTTAATCCATGCATTTCTTCTTTCCAGCACTTTTTCATGACACTTTGTGGTGAACCAAATTTTGTTAGGTTATTTTCTTTTACCTATGATTTTGGAAGGTGCTTCTTGAATACAGCCCTTCAGGTATCTCCATCTGCTTTTGACATCTTATGGTTCTGTATTGGTCAGTCTCAGTTTTGTTAGATTGCTCTCAATTTCTTTTGTAAAATTTTCTTTTATATTTACTTTCATCAGGTTTCCTATGTTATATCTTGTAAATTCTTCTCTATTTCTATTTCTCTCTATTTCTATTTACTTTACTATAATCCTGTGGTACTCCCAATCTCAATCTGCACTGGCGCCTGTCCCACAGCCTTGCCTCACACCAAACAGTACTCGACTGCACCACCCAACTATTGATGTGATTATTCATCTACCCTCATTTTACTTTTAGCGGTCATGCTGCTTTTCATTACTTTTTAGGTCTTTCACTTTTAATGTTTTGAATCTTTCAGTTAGATGTGATTACTGTATTTGTTTTGTTACCGTCTGAGCCCTGCATTGGGTCGACGAGGCTCAGACGTATGGGATATTCTTCCTGACACATCTGAGCCTTGGGGCAGCCCTCATCTGCTTCCTGTCCAGCAGAGTGGCCAGACCCATATACTTTTACTATCTTTTAAATTATTTCTCATCTCCGCCATTGATATGACTTTCAGTGTCTCAATTTTACCACTCCGACGTACCACTCCATTTCAGTGATAAATTTTGGGGTGACTTGGCTAACTCCAGAAGGAGTATCCCTTGAAGGAAGGACAGGTGACTTTCTGACGTCTACCTCCAATTTTGGCCTCCCACATCTGTCTCTCTATCATCTCCTTCATTGTCTTCTCTTTGGGTTCCCCTTTTTCTCTGTTCCATCTCAACATACTTCTTCACCTCCCCACTCCACTCCACCAATTCACCACGTACCATGTTAGAAATTGCTGTTGGCACATTCCTCCCCCATTCCCTTGCTGCCTCTCCATCCCACCCTCCCTCCCTCTGCTTCCCCCCATCTACCTTGTCATTCCCCCTTCGACTGTCAGACGGCAGTGTCCAGAAAACGTAGCTATGCTTGCAGTTTGTCACTTCAGAGGAAGAACATTATCTGAAAGCTTAGCAGTGATGTCAGTCTCATTTATGTAGCAGTCAACAGAGTGGTGCTTACACTGTATGGTGAGTTTTTGCCTTGTGTTATTTATATTCCACACAGAACTCTCCAGTATTTTACGCACAACACTCAGTTACTGGCAAATAGTTGTCGTTCCTTACTTTTGCTTACCGTATTTACTCGAATCTAAGCCGCACTCGAATCTAAGCCGCACCTGAAAAATGAGACTCGAAATCAAGGAAAAAAAAATTCCCGAATCTAAGCCGCACCTGAAATTTGAGACTCGAAATTCAAGGGGAGAGAAAAGTTTTAGGCTGCATCTCCAAATCAAAACAAAGTTGGTCCATTGTAATATGAGACATAATTTAGGTCAAATGAATGACGATACAGCTACAGTAGTTTGGTTCGAGTCGTAAGCTTAGCAGTTAAGCTTTACCACGTAGCCATTGCTATGTGTCAGGTGCTCCGTCCGTGTTTATATGGGTACCCTTCCTTTTTCACGTGCTTCGTCTGGTTTGAATTGATTGCTTATTTTTCTTTGATCAGATAAGTGCCGTTCTCTTTGTTATAGGTGTTTACGTCACTCTAAGCTGAAATTGCATTGCTGTACTGTGTCATGCATTGTTTGTTGCATTCCGATAATGAGTGTTTACGACCTGTCGACGCTCGCGGCGTGGCTTGCTTTTGTGCGTGCTACCGCCGCTTACAATTAAAAAAAAAAAAGAGGAATAGTCTTATTAGCGAAACAATGGCTAGAGACTGCTGTTTGTTGTTACTCACACTGCTGCTTTCTTTGGTAATGATCAACAAGAACCAAATAATAGATTGCGTATGATAGATGTTCTGAACGAGAGTTTAGCGAAAATTTTTCTCCGTTTGAAAATCTTTGCAGACGCCTCTTTAGTACATTACATTCTGCACAGAAATTAGTCATCTTAGATTTAAAAATCTAGTCAATTGCCGTGTTTTATTTCTGACTGTATCACTATTAGACATAATAATAATATGAATATAAACATGACATGACACGTGTGTTCTTCCACGTTTGCTGTTGTCTCACTCTAGTTTCGTAGTTTATTAGGCAGACAGGATTTAAATGAGATAGCAGCAAACACAAAAGAATACATGACAAAATGTTTATATTCGTATTATTCTTATGGTGAAGAGAATCGTAGAGTTGGCCATATTAACAAACATCCCAAACAGTCTTGCCAGTCGGATTTTCGTAGTACATTGAAATGCTGCTACATTCGATGATGAACAATACGGAATTTGTATTTACTTCGTTGGATAATGTATGAAAATGCAGTGGTCGAAACTCGGGGCGGAGAAAAAAGCTCGTCTTCCACCTTTTTTTTTTAAATTTATTTACTGAAGCAGAAGTTTTGGCACCAGTATTTATCTTTGTGCCTGCAAAGCATGCCTGTGTAGCGCTACATATATTCGATGGCAGAAGTTAGTTGTGGCGGCACCTACCAACATTTTTCAGAACTTCCGCTTACTTTGCACTCGATTCTAAACCGCAGGTGGTTTTTTGGATTACAAAAACCGGAAAAAAGTGCGGCTTAGATTCGAGTAAATACGGTACTATTTTCATCCTGGGATTTTCATTATTGGCAGTATTTATGCCGGATGAAACTTACAGATAATTTAATAAAGTGTGTAGAAGGTTGGACAGCACACATTGGAAAATGATCGATGAAATATTTTGCTTTCAACAGTTACAGATTCTTTTGTGTGACAGTACCCGTCCTCATATAGCAATCATTTCCTCTGGAATCCTTGAAATCTTCTTCATTGTAGAACTATAATCCCCCCACGTGAAGATTTTTATCCCTTAAAAGCCTCCTGTATGGGTGACAGGTCACTTACCTCATATGACACGTACCACAACATTTCTTTTTGCTGCAAGATTTTGAGGCCTTCATGTGGTAAGATAAGTGTTTAAATTTACAGACAGGTTTACTGAAAGGGGAAATCGATTCGGGGTGGTACTAATATTACTGAAATCACTGTTCTGTTTTGTTTTTTATTGACTCACCCTCACGTGTAAATTTAAACGACATGTGTGCTCTTAAGTGACTGTCCCCCTGATTTAGTGTGTTTCATTAGTGGGTCGGAGTGTGTGTCAGGCTACCTAGGGCAAGTTTCACAATGGGGCCACTCAAGAGAGTTAAGGATGACTTGATCATACTATCAGTGTAAAAGCCGGGTAATAGTCAGTTTCACAGTAGTTCTGTGAAAGAGTGAGACTATTTTCCTTGTTTTTGTAGGGGTGGTATTTTGGTTAGCAGAAGCCGCAATGGAACAATTATTAGGTTTGTGATTGGAGGCTTTCCCGGCGTATGCGTTGTTTCCAGGGAAATATCGTGGGACTTCAACGATCGCATGCGGCTGGACACCCGAGAGCCCTGGAAACAATTATTAGGTTGTAGACGCTTATCAGAGGAACTGTTGGAAACAGACACAGTCTTCACAGTACCAATATATTTACTGAAAGTACATGTCGGATTAGACGTCTTCCCTATAAAACTCAAGATTATAAGGGGGAAAACACTTTATGTGGCAGTTATGAAATTGAAAGCTCTGTTGTGATGATCACAACACAGATAAAGGAAGGCATCAAAATAACAATAACCATACAGCAAAGGTTTTGAGTGGACAATAAATTTATAAACAAGTTTGAAAACCTCACAGACAATGTCCTCCTCCAGAGCTAGCAGATGCATGCACGCATACAAGTGCATGCATCTACACACACACACACACACACACACACACACACACACACACACAGAGAGAGAGAGAGAGAGAGAGAGAGAGAGAGAGAGAGAGAAAACTACATTGATTAGCACTGCAGCTTGAGTGGGGTGTCAGGTGGTAGAAAGGGGGGGGGGATGATGGTAGGAAGGTTAGGTAGCTGGCAGTCAGGAGGGAGAGTCAGGAAGGAGGGGGGACAGAAATGCAGTGTGGTGTTGGAGCTGCGAGCTCAGTGTGGCGCAGACTGCAGAGAAAGTCGCGTGTGACATATAGTGATGATACGGAGGAGTGGATTTGGAGAGTGTGTGTGTGTGTGTGTGTGTGGGGGGGGGGGGGGTGATAGAACAGAGGCAAGTAAGGCAGGAGATAGGGTCAGAGAAGAGAAGAGAGCAGGGAGTAGATAGTGATTTGTGGTCATTGGTAGAGTTTGGAGTGGGACGGAGGCTGACAGAGGTAGCAAGATGAAAGGCTGTACTGTAAGGACACTTCTCACTTGTGTAACTCATAGAAGCTGATATTGGTTGTGAGGATCCAGATCTTATGAGTTGTGAAGAAACCAACATTTTCAACCTTGAAGAATTATTTTCACTCTTCAGCAGACTGTGTGGCAATAGGCCACTAGCGATAGAGAGATAGTGTTGGAAGATAAGCTGTTGAAAGCGGGTCACTGATTGTGCCCAGGTAGTGTGGTCAGCAAAGTGTTGGCCTGCAAACGGCAAAGGTTCTGGTCTGCCACACAGTTTTTGGTGTGCTGGAAGTTTTGTTTTTATTTTCATTTGTGTGCGTCTCGACCACTCGACTGTACGAGAAATTGTTACCTTTCATCTTACCATTATCTGTTTTCACTGCTACAGCATCTGAAAGCGGACCGTAATGTTGAACCTGGCATGTTTCTTTCCAAATCTTTCCTAACTTCTTGAATCCAGGCTATTGTTGCTTTCTTATCCCAAAGATATTTAAAAATATGTTTGGTTAACCTGTCGCTGTTCATTCTGTATAAGTGTCCAAAAAATAGTAGTCGCCTCTTTTGTAGTGTTTCATTTATGTTTTCTATGTTGCGATAAACTTCTTCATTGCTTCTTAATTTCCATACCTCTGTATTTTTTGGTGGTCCAAGTATTTTTCGAATGATTTTTCTTTCTAGGACTTCAGGTTTGTGTAATCTGTAGTTCGGTACTACACATTCATTTGCATAAAGAAATTATGGTTTTAATACTGTGTTGTAGTGCTGTATCTTCAAATTTTTAGACAGACACCTTTTGTTGTAGACATTCCTAGTTATTCCATAAGCTGTCTCCATTTAATGTACTCTTTCTTCTATAGCAAATTTTTCTAAGTTATTTTCTTGGCTAATTTCTCCCAAATATTTAAATTTATTTACCCTCTTTATCTGGCCAATATCTGTTGCTAAGGATTCCGGAGCATTTTTTATATTTGTCATAAATTTGGTTTTTTCTACAGATATTCTTAAACCTGCTTTGTTGGCTATTTCTTCTAAGAGACTGATTTGTATTCCAGCATTTGTTAGGTTTTCAGAAAGAATGGCAAAATCATCTGCCAATGCTAAACAGTGAATTTCAATACCTTTGTTTTTTAGCTCCCTGTCTGATTGGTGATAGCTTCTTTTCTTTTAGTTTTTGTTTCCATTCTCTTACTATTTTCTCTAGTATGCAGTTAAAGAGGAGTGGAGACAGGCCATCACCTTGCCTTACACCTGTTTTTTTTTTGTTGAATACCTTTGATATTTCACCCTGAAACTTTACTTTTGATTAGGTGTCTGTTAGCATTTCATGAATGAGGTTTGCTAATTTAGATTTGATGTCAAATTCTCTGATCACTTCATCTAGTGTTTCCCTGTCAACTGAATCAAATGCCTTTCTAAAATCTATAAATGTTACAACTATATCTTTGCAGTTTGTAAGTCCATGGCAAATTATGGACTTTAGGTTGAAAATCTGTTCTGAGCAAGATCTGCCCTTTCTAAATCCACTCTGATACTCTCCCAATTGGCTATCAAGTGTTGCTTCTACCTTGTTTAGTAGTATTGTTGAAAATATTTTATAATCCACTGGCAACAAAGATGTACCTCTGTAGTTATTTACATTTTGCTTATCACCTTTCTTGCGCAAGGGATGGCTGAGAGCCACTTTCCAGTCTTCTGGTATCTTTTCAGGTTCCCATATTTCTTCAAACATGAGCTGAAGGTTAGTTATAATTTTTGGTTGGGACCATTTAACTAGTTCAGCTGTGATCGAGTCTTCTCCACTGGCTTTGTTGTTTTTCAGGGTACTTATTGCTTTTTCAATTTCTTCAGGTGTAGGTGCTGGATCTGCTTCTGTATTTTCATGCAGATCTGGAAATTCTAGCTTACAGTTTGGTTCTTCACAGTTCAATAACTTTTCAAAGTACTTTCTTAGTATTTCACAATTCTGGCTGTTGCTTAGGCCTACTGTAACATTTCCATCTGTGAAGCAAATACTTGGAGCTTGGTAGCCCTTTAGATGACTCTTAAACATCTAATAGAAATTCCAGGAGTTCTTTTCTTTGCATTCTAAATGCATCAAGGTGTTCAGGCTTCCCAGAACATTTCCATTTCTTCCACTGCTTTGTTCTTTCTGTAACTGCTTCTTCACAGATTTCATTCCACCAGACTTTCTTCTTCATATTTGTTGTTCCAAATACATTTTTCGCTGCCCTGTTGATTTCATTTGATATTTCTTCCCATTTCCCTGATTTAGTCCATTTAATTTCTTCCTGAAAATTTTTTATTACTTCTTTGGTGATGATGAGCCTGTCTGTATTATATTTAATTTATTTTTGCTGTCTCTTTTGGTTTTTATTGGGGAAAAGTTTCAGTTTAATCTTAGTCATGTAATGATCAGAATCAAATTCCCTGTTTCTTGCTACTTTTACATTCATGATTTCTTTAAATTTGCATTTAGAAATAGCCACGTGATCTAACTGGAACTCCCCTAGCATTGGATTTGGAGAGATCCATGTTTTTGCCTTTTTTGGTAATTTTTTTGAAGAAGGTTGACATTACATTCAACTAAAATATTCTACAAAGACTGATTAGCCTTGTGCCATTTTTGTTTGTTCTTTTATGAGCTGGATAATATCCTATTATTTTTCGAACTGATTTTTCCCTCCCTATTTGTGCATTAAAATCCCCCATTAGTATAACAACATTTGATTTTGGAATTTTTTTATATTTCTTCTTCTAGAAGTTCCCAGAATGCTTCTACTTTACTTGGATTTTTCTTATTGTCATCATTGATTGGAGCATGACAATTAGCAAAGGTATACTGTTTCTTTTTGTATTTAACTGTGAGAAGAGATAGTCTTTCTGAACTTGATTTGAATTATGTAATGTTATCTACTAAATTTTTATGAACATAGAAAGCGGAACCAAGTATTTGCATGCCTTTCATGATTTTTATTGCTGGTTTACCCTTAAAAATTCTATGGTTTATGGTTTTTATAACATTTTCATCCAAAAATCTTGTTTCTTGAAGTGCTAAAATTTGTATTTCATGCTTATCTAAGAGAATTTCAAGTTATTTTTGTTTACCAGTTTTTAGTAATCAGTTTACGTTCAAGGTGCCTGCAAAGAATTTCCTTTTGATCTTGAGTTTGGAAGGATACCAAGGCTGCTCCGACTCATCCTTAATGCAGATGTTGGGACTCCCCAGAACCCTAGGTCCCGATGCATTGCATAAAGCGATGGTGGATTCCTCTTTCAAGTTACCACCTGAGGTAGTGCTTTCTTCTAGTGGACTTTCCATTCTGCAATTGAAATTGTTCATTGTACATGGTAGGAAATAAATTCCAAGGTAAGATTGTATTGTTAGTCCGAAATGATTATTTTTCATCGTTTTCTCCATTAGGTTCTTACGCTCTCTCTGCCATTGGGAGTTAGGATTCCTCTTCTGCCTTTGAGACCCTTCATTATTTTAATTGTGTATTATACAGTTAATTTTTTTCCTGAATATTGTACAGCTAGTACAAATTCAAAATTAGCATGTCAGTGATATGAAATATAGTTTCTTTTAAGCCAGAGGACTGTATTCCATTCACTTAACCACACAACACCATGTGGTCCTGTACATCACTTGGACACATTGGTATTGTATTTGGCAGTTGGCAGATTATGTAAAATATGGCAGCCAGTCAAGGAATGTTAAGGGAATTGGTTTAAAAAAATTATTCCAAAATCCCCAACCAAATCCACACAAGTTTTCTCCCCATGTAACTTTGTCTGAGCCTTTGTGACACAAGTTGCCTGCCATTCAGAACTGAGACAGTACTGTCCGGTTAATGCTGCTGACAAGAGACACTCTCAGCCCTCTACTGAAAATTATAGCGAATTCACATCATCGATTTAGCAAATAGCATGCATTGGGGGAAGGTTGTGTGTGGACACTGAAGTATTGTGCAGAGTGGGACACAGTTTCCTGGCTCTCTCTTGTGATCCAGACCTTGACTAGAACACCAACAGAACTTAGCATGAACTGTCTCCTCTCCGGTTGCCCAATTTATTTAGTTATTTGACCTCATAGTCTGGCCTACACCTGGAAATTTCCTTCCCTGGGCCCACCCCTTGCATTCTGTACACTGAAATATATTCTCTTTATTTGACTTAATTTCCTGTTCTGTCATTTAACATCACTCCGGATGTGCACCCAGTAAGTCCTGACTGCTTGACCTCTTGTACATTGGTGTCAGAAGGGGAGTTCATTCCCACCATTCGGTCCATAGGGTGACCATTTACTTCTGGTTAATGTTTGATGTTGTGTGGCCAGTCAGCATTTGCCACTCTTATTCCACTGCGAGACGAGCCCGGGTGCCATAGCCGGACACTGCCGCACCAGATGCTGTGTGTGCACGTACCGGCACCTGGGGCAAAGTCAACTGCACCACGTTGCTGTCTATGGCAGTGTGCACCAAGTTGTGCAGAGAACGTGCAGCACATAAGCACGGGCAGAATGTGCAGCACATAAGCACGGGCACACTGACCGCACCTCGTGTGCGCGTTATTGCTGCTAGTGTGCTGGCCTCATTTGACGGTCACAGTCGGCCTAGCTTCTCAGTCGCCACTCGGTAACACTGAGCTGGGCTCTAGGACGTGAAAAAGATGCGAGATCCATTTGTGGCACTCCTGTGGTTCACCAAGTGCACGAGCTTGCTACCGAAGGCCAACAGAGCTTCCCTGCCACTGCTGCCATCCCACAGCTACTTGTCATTCGTCTGCATGGCCCACTGATGCCACCCGTCCACTGAGAGCACAGCACAGTTGGCCACGTTGTCTTGCCGGCATGCCGCATAACGGCAGATATGTTTGCTTTGTCGGCCCTGTGGTCGCTTCTGACCAACTGTGCAGTCCAGCTGCTGCCACTTTGCCCAAAGGCGCCGCCCCTCACTTGCTGCCGGTCAGCCTCTTGCTGCAATCTCCATTAGGGTCCTGCCTGGCCTCAGTGCCCAGAGCGCATACTTTTGTCACTGTGTAGTCAGCTGCCCAGGCCGTTGCTACACGGGCACCACACGCGTATGGCCAGTGTACACCACCCCACCCTCCCTCCCCGCCATCACTGCTGCACTGTGCGCGTTGCGACGTGACAGGTGTACTATACGTGTTGCTATGTACTGAGGCACTGCAGCCATTTGTTCAGAGAAGACGTAGAGAGCGAATAGGGGGACTGTCAGGTCAGTAAATTATAATGTAGAGTTAAATTTTGCATCTTATGCAGTTATTGCCTGTTCTTATGAGGTGTCTTTATATAGAAGTACGATTTGAATTTTCAATTTTTGTGAGTGAAGTTACTGTGAGGTATGTTGGACGTGTAATTGTTCCTAAATAAGCACTTCAGACCTATTCTGGTTGAATAATTAATTCCTGTGTAATTTAGACATACTAATGTTTTACCTGTGTACTGCAGTAGATTTGTTATTCTTGTTTTAAACTCTGTTGCCACTGAAATATTTTTTGCTCAGTTGTTGTGATGAGGAGGAGCTTCTAAAAGTGCGTTTGTGAGAGGTTTCAATTAATCTCCAAGGATTTGCACCTAGTGAAATGTGTCTGGCAAGCACAGTCTCCCAGCCATTCATGGCATTTTCTTCTGTTCCATATTTGTGTCATGATGCATTCTGTTTTCTTTCATCTTTCCTATAAGTATCTTTTCTGTGCCCTCTGATGAAAGTAGTTTCCTAGTCGTAGCTCCACAGAAATGAGCACCTTAAGTGGCCTGTGACACCCGGTGCGTGCAAACTATGTCTGCAAGGTTATGGAAATCATGTACCGTATTTAGTCGAATCTAAGCCGCACCTGAAAAATGAGGCTCGAAATAAGGAAAAAAAATTTCCTGAATCTAAGCCGCACCTGAAATTTGAGACTCGAAATTCAAGCGAAGAGAAAAGTTTAAGGCCGCACCTCCAAATCGAAACAAAGCTGGTTCATTGTAATGTTGTTGTTGTTGTGGTCTTCAGTCCTGAGACTGGTTTGATGCAGCTCTCCATGCTACTCTATCCTGTGCAAGCTTCTTCATCTCCCAGAATCTACTGCAACCTACATCCTTCTGAATCTGCTTAGTGTATTCATCTCTTGGTCTCCCTCTACGACTTTTACCCTCCACACTGCCCTCCAATGCTAAATTTGTGATCCCTTGATGCCTCAAAACATGTCCTACCAACCGATCCCTTCTTCTAGTCAAGTTGTGCCACAAACTTCTCTTCTCCCCAATCCTATTCAATACCTCCTCATTAGTTACGTGATGTACCCACCTTATCTTCAGCATTCTTCTGTAGCACCACATTTCGAAAGCTTCTATTCTCTTCTTGTCCAAACTAGTTATCGTCCATGTTTCACTTCCATACATGGCTACACTCCATACAAATACTTTCAGAAACGACTTCCTGACACTTAAATCTATACTCGATGTTAACAAATTCCTCTTCTTGAGAAACGCTTTCCTTGCCATTGCCAGTCTACATTTTATATCCTCTCTACTTCGACCATCATCGGTTATTTTACTCCCTAAATAGCAAAACTCCTTTACTACTTTAAGTGTCTCATTTTCTAATCTAATTCCCTCAGCATCACCCGACTTAATTTGACTACATTCCATTATCCTCATTTTGCTTTTGTTGATGTTCATCTTATATCCTCCTTTCAAGACACTGTCCATTCCGTTCAACTGCTCTTCCAAGTCCTTTGCTGTCTCTGACAGAATTACAATGTCATCGGCGAACCTCAAAGTTTTTACTTCTTCTCCATGAATTTTAATACCTACTCCGAATTTTTCTTTTGTTTCCTTTACTGCTTGCTCAATATACAGATTGAATAACATCGGGGAGAGGCTACAACCCTGTCTTACTCCTTTCCCAACCACTGCTTCCCTTTCATGCCCCTCGACTCTTATAACTGCCATCTGGTTTCTGTACAAACTGTAAATAGCCTTTCGCTCCATGTATTTTACCCCCGCCACCTTCAGAATTTGAAAGAGAGTATTCCAGTTAACATTGTCAAAAGCTTTCTCTAAGTCTACAAATGCTAGAAACGTAGGTTTGCCTTTTCTTAATCTTTCTTCTAAGATAAGTCGTAAGGTCAGTATTGCCTCATGTGTTCCAACATTTCTGCGGAATCCAAACTGATCTTCCCCGAGGTCGGCTTCTACCAGTTTTTCCATTCGTCTGTAAAGAATTCGTGTTAGTATTTTGCAGCTGTGACTTATTAAACTGATAGTTCGGTAATTTTCACATCTGTCAACACCTGCTTTCTTTGGGATTGGAATTATTATATTCTTCTTGAAGTCTGAGGGTATTTCGCCTGTCTCATACATCGTGCTCACCAGATGGTAGAGTTTTGTCATGACTGGCTCTCTCGAGGCCATCAGTAGTTCAAATGGAATGTTGTCTACTCCCGGGGCCTTGTTTCGACTCAGGTCTTTCAGTGCTCTGTCAAACTCTTCACGCAGTATCTTATCTCCCATTTTGTCTTCATCTACATCCTCTTCCATTTCCATAATATTGTCCTCAAGTACATCGCCCTTGTATAAACCCTCTGTATACTCCTTCCACCTTTCTGCCTTCCCTTCTTTGCTTAGAACTGGGTTGCCATCTGAGCTCTTGATATTCATACAAGTGGTTCTCTTCTCTCCAAAGGGTCTTTAATTTTCCTGTAGGCAGTATCTATCTTACCCCTAGTGAGACAAGCCTCTACATCCTTACATTTGTCTTCTAGCCATCCCTGCTTAGCCATTTTGCACTTCCTGTCGATATCATTTTTGAGACGTTTTTATTCCTTTTTGCCTGCTTCATTTACTGCATTTTTATATTTTCTCCTTTCATCAATTAAATTCAATATTTCTTCTGTTACCCAAGGATTTCTATTAGCCCTCGTCTTTTTACCTACTTGATCCTCTGCTGCCTTCACTACTTCATCCCTCAGAGCTACCCATTCTTCTTCTACTGTATTTCTTTCCCCCATTCCTGTCAATTGTTCCCTTATGCTCTCCCTGAAACTCTCTACAACCTCTGGTTCTTTCAGTTTATCCATTGTAATATGAGACACAATTTAGATCGAATGAATGACGATACAGCTACAGTAGTTTGGTTCGAGTCGTAAGCTTATCAGTTAAGCTTTACCAGGTAGCCATTGCTATATGTCAGGTGCTCCGTCCGTATTTATACGGGTTCCCTTCCTTTTTCACGTGTTTGAATCGATTGCTTATTTTTCTTTGATCAGATAAGTGCCGTTCTCTTTGTTGTGGGTGTTTATGCCACTCTAGCTGAAAATGCATTATGGTACTGCGTCATGCATTGTTTGTCGCATTCTGATGACGTGTGTTTACGACCTGTCGCCGCTCGTGGCATGGCTTGCTTTTGTGCGCCCTATCACCGCTTACAATTAAAAAAAGAGAGGAATTGTCTCATTAGCGAAACAATGGCAAGAGACTGATATTTGTTGTTACTTACACTGCTGCTTTCTTTGATAATGATCAACAAGAACCAAATAATAGACTGCATATGATAGAAGATGTTCTGAATGAGAGTTTAGCAAAAATTTTTCTCCGTTTGAAAATCTTTGCAGACGCCTCTTTTGTACATTACATTCTACACAGAAATTAGAGTTATCTTAGATTTAAAAATATAGTCAATTGCCGTGCTTCATTTCTGACTGTATCACTATTAGGCATAAGAATAATACAAATGTAAACATGACATGATATGTATATTCTTCCGCGTTTGCTGTTGTCTCACACTAGTTTCGTAGTTTATTAGGCAGACAGGATTTAAATGAGATAGCAGCAAACACGAAAGAATATATGGCAAAATGTTTATATTTGTATTATTATTATAGTGCAGAGAATACTGCATGTGATTCACAATTCATAAAAGTTCCTATTAGCAACCATCTCTTCTCACAGGGAGCAAAAAATTCAGAACATAGAGTTGACCACATTGACGAACATCCCAGTCTTGCCAGTCGGATTTTCGTAGTACATTGAAATGCTGCTACATTCGAAGATGAACAATACGGAATTTGTATTTACTTTGTTGGATAATGTATGAAAATGCAGTGGTCGAAACTCGGGGCAGAGAAAAATGCTCATCTTTCACTTTTTAAAAATTTTTTTTTACTAGCACAGAGATTTTGGCGCCAGTATTTATCTTTATGCCTGCAAAGCATGCCTGTGTAGCGCTACATATTTTCGACGGCAGAAGTTAGTTGTGGCGGCACCAACCAACATTTTTCAGAACTTTCGCTTACTTTGCACTCGATTCTAAGCCACAGGCAGTTTTTTGGATTACAACAATCGGAAAAAAAGTGCAGCTTAGATTCGATTAAATACAGTACGCACTAATTCATTTGTTACTCAATGGGAGTGTGCTTTTATTCCAAGACTGGAAACAGATACGAAATCCGCTTCTAGGAGTTGTAAGAAAAGCAGCAAACCATTAGATTACAATCATCCTGGTATTGTCTATCATGTTGCTGGTACGACTAGGTGACTTAAGGCCCCAGGTACGTACAAAGTTATAGTTATAAGGTTAGCACTTTTTTTGTCAAAACTACTGGAGTACTTTGTGACATGCTGGATTGTGGAATGAAAAGAATGAATGTTCTCCGTCTTCTCTTTCTCTTCTCTCTGTGTCTCTCTGCATTTTCTCCCGCTATCTTCTCTGTCCATGCCTTATGTTTCCCATAAGTGGTACTTGCTTGTGAGTTTCCAGTTGAGACAAGAATGCAATTTGGAGTTTCCATTTCTGTCATCTGTGAATGTTTGCTACAACCAGAAACTACATGGTGCAATCTCACAGATCGGCACAGCTGTCGCCTTGTGATAAGCCAGCTGTGCAAACGTGCTACCATTTCTCTTCCCCTTCTTCATCTTGTTTGCCATAATTAAGTCTAGTTTTCATATGTTACAGGTCTTGAATGAGCATAAACTGTAATGAACTTTGTGGGAAACTATACCACCTCGCTTTAAAAGATCTTTAGTCTACTGCCTGTGTTTTTATTTGTAGTTTTTCTTTGACCAAGGATTTAAATGGGATAAACTACTTGCTCAGCTGACTATTATAAAGAGTGTAAATTTTAAGTGCTTATAAATTTTAATAGTTTTTGTGAGAAAAATGGGCCAGGTGCATACCTATGTATGTTTTGTGGCAATTGTAAGTATTTATCAAGATTTTGAGGTACTCTGTCTTGTCTACTGTATAGGTATTTGTTGTCTGATGATATTAGGCAGTTTGCATTATTCAGCTTTGCTGTACAATTTTGATGTACTGTATATTTCTTTTGTTGGCAGTGTGTTTTTTTCCCTCAAAATAATGCATTAAATTTACTCATTGAAGTTGTTCTGCAATGGTGCTTTTCACAAGTCTGCTTTGTGGAGTGTTTCATTTTGCTGTAAAATCTAGAATGCGCAGCCTTCCTTGTGGTGCCTATTCTGTTTACCTTTTATTGTTCAATGGACAAATTTTCATCTAACTTTTGTAATTAAGGTCCCACTGTTCTGCATACCTAATCCCATTGTTGATTTAGAAGCATTTATGTGTATATTTCATTTCAAGATGCTAGTGACATTATTTTTAATTGTGTTTTATTAATTCTTATGTCCATAAGCTGATCATTTCCCTTCAGTCTTTCCTTATTAAATTATCCTGGCTGGTGTCCAGTAAAATTAACATTTACTTTTTTCTTGCCTACATGTTTTACGTGGTATATTAAGTCCTGCAGCGTATTGGAATTTTCATCATTTTCTGTGATTCTGTTGTGGTTTTTATGCAGATAACAAATTCTGAAAACAACTGGCCAGCTTTTTTGGAACCACGTGCTTGCTGAAAATCGATGCAAAGATGCACTCTGTCATCCTATTTCTGTTTCAAAATTAATACAAGCACTGTACTAACATATCTGAACTGACTCTCCTTAATATTGTTTTTTATCATACAAAAGTTAAGATCCATCCCTGAACAAATTTGGTGTCACTGTGTGCAGATTGTTAGCAGCATTTAATCTCTGTCAAACAGTATTGCCCTACTCTGTTTTTATGTGTGCTTAGCATTATACCAGTGGAACACTTTCCCATCAGTTCTTTAAGAATGAGCACTCACTGTGCGCTTCTCTTTTCCCTTTGACTATGCTAGGCCTCATTTCCCCACTCTCCCTCCCAGCCTCGAGCATCACGTCATCAGTAATAGCAAGCTGTTCCTCCTCTCCCGCCTACTCCTCTTTGTTGTAACAATACCGCATTGTCCCTCTTTGCCCCTGCCTTACACACCCGTCACACCTGTGCCATACAGTGCTGTATCCCCTCCTAACCCCTCACACAGGAGGTGCATTATGCCCCAGAGACTCCCCTCAACATCACCCGACTAGAGAGAAGTGCCATTAAGGTTTGTTGATGTCACACGCACATCTCTCTCCTACCCAGCAGTGTAATACGTGTGTTCTTTACCTTTCTGTTGGGAACCGTTTGCAAATGTGCACTTCTGCTACACCAACTCGCATGCTAACCTTGAATTTTTTTGTATTTTGTGAATTGATTAAAGATGTAATGCATTCTTTCTCTTCTTTTATCTGAAGTTTTATGAATAGGACAAGAATATTTTTAGTTGTTTTGTCATTGTGGACAACCATAAGTTACCATTTCTAGAGTTTTACCTTGTGTCACTCCACGCCAATTACTTGATGATCTGTGCCATCCTGATGTATCAGACTGGTCTTGTAACAGGTACAGTGCCAATTGATAATCAAACAACTGCTGTTTCTGGTCTTGTGCATTGGTTTTTCTAATTTTAATTTTAGGCAGTGAGAACAGTTTGTTAATAAGTATTTTATTGCAACAGGTCCATAGAGCATTGTGGTTAAGCGACACTACTGGGAAAAATATTAAGTCTGTATTTTATTCTGAGCACTCGATCTTATACTTTCTCAGTGCATTTTCACATTTTACCTCTTTAGTCTAAATGGAGTTAGTAATTTTTCATGTGTTTTCTTGTCAAATGGGACTTAGGGTGGTACCATGGTTTTGATGAGATAATGAGCACTATTCCTACATAAAATAATGGATATTAATGATTTGCCACAGATCTGTTCCCTCAAGTACTTTTGCTTTGTGTTCTTTTTATAGTTGTGTGTAATGAGGTGTTACATGTTGATTATTTTTATTTTGTGGTTCCGGAATTCGATAAGCATTTAAAGTAGTAAATGAAATCTACAGCTTATTAGTTAAAACTGTGTGATGACTGGGAAGTTCTTAACCTTTCAGACCACAACTTCATTGCATTTCAATCATGTTAATTTGCATTTGCCTCAGTTATGACTATTTAATTTAGATGTGAAACTAAGTGATGTGCATAAGGACTTTTAGCCCATGAGGTAATTTAAAATAGTTTTTCAGTGAATAGGTGTATATTTTCTTTTTGCTTTTCTAAGAGTTTCACTATTATTTGGTTGTATTGGCCATTATCAGTTATGCCATGTTTCAAGTTTAAACTAAAGCTAACTTTGATATTGGTGTAAAATTTCACTGTGTCATTCTTGTTGTGTGCTCCTAACTACACCATATTTTGAAGGACTATTGATCTATGAAATAATTTGATATTTCTTTGTTGAGTAGATACAATTTTAGTATTATAAATTCATGGCTTTTCTTGTGTAGCCCTTCCTATATCCTAATTTTGTCCATAAACCCAGTATTTTGTTAGTGTAACAAAACATTTGTAGTTTTTTTATTTTAACATGGTTTAATGTAGATCAGTTTGTCATGAGTTTTATGGTACAATATCTCTTGGTTTTGCTAAGCGAGTTCTGCATTTTAGTGAAATTGTGTTAATATGTTGTAGTCTGTAGGACTTTGTGCAACTACTACCCATAAAAATAGCCAGATGACGTAGCAAGATTTTATCTGTCTTATCACTCTTTTTGAATGTACTTAATCCAGTACTTACCCATGTCGGGTGGTAATGTTTTGCTTTTGGTTGATTTATTATGTTTGTCTGCCATATACATCTATTGTAGAGAATTAAGTATTCTGTCATGCTGATGATACTTTTATATTTTGGTATTACTTCCACTATTTAGCAATAAGATTAATATTTGCCTGACAATGCAAACACCTACACATTTATAGGGATGCCTGTAAACCTTTAAAGGATCAGTGCTGATTCAGCTTAACAGTATCTACTTTGTATGACACTGAGTTTGCTATTGCAACAATAAATTAATAATAGATTTATCCCCAACCTAAGAGGAACAGTAATAGTTCATTCTTCATTTGTGAAGCTCTCTGACAGAATTTTAAATTCACTTATTTTAAGATTTGAGTATGTGAACAATGATGACTTCAGTTTTTGCAATTATTTTTACCTGAAATTTGAACAGTTAATATTTTACTATTTTCTTAACTCACGAAAGTTGATAAACTAGACTTCATGTACGAGTGTTGCCCAGAAACTAATGCACCACATTTTTTTTTCTCAGCCGAAAACAATGTTGTGAATGCGAAATGTTACGTATGTATTATTTGAAATCTCCTGAGTGAATCCGCCAAGTTTCCATCACTTCCAAAGGACAGTTTCAAAATGGCATCTGCAGGTGATGTACGTTACAAGCAAAGTTCCGTCAGTGAATTTTTCGCTGCAGGGAAAAAAACTATGAGGAATATTCACAAATGCTTTTGCAAAGTCTACAGAGCATCTGCTGTCATCAGAAGTACAGTTAGTCACAGGGCACGAAGGGTTAGGTCCTCAGAAGGCGGTTTTGCGGAGCCCGCCAATTCACAGCGATTGGGGAGTCCATCCACGTTTGTCACACCTGACGTGTTGCAGTGTGCTGATTTTGTCGTTCATGAGGACAGACGCATTACGCGTAAGCAGTTGGCACTTTATCTGTCAATGAGCAAAGGAAATTCAGACAGTGAAGCACTGGCTTTGCCACCAGGACAAGCATTGGTAGCGACAGGGCATACACGCCCTTGTTTCACACTGGAGGAAGGCCATCGAATGGGATGGAGATTATGTGGAAAAATAGGATGTGTAGATAAAATGCCATTCTTTCATGTGTGTAATTCTCAATATGTTCAGTAAAGAATTTTTGAAAAAAAAATATGCAGTGCATTACTTTCTGGATAACTCTTGTAAGTTCCTTCCCACTTACACTAAATGAAATATTGCAACAGATCCCTCTCATAGCATTAAGGCCCCTACTAGGGCAAACCATCTTTCCTGCAAGTGGCTGACACCCTTTTGTAAATAATATGAGTCACCACTCCTCTGGAAGGGGGAAGGAATGTGCAAAAGTAGCACTTAGTCAAGGACTTGGTTTAAAAAAAAAATTATTTCAAAGGCCCCAGCCAAATCTTAAGAAGTTTTCTCCTGTGTAACTTCGGCAGTGCCTACTTGACAGAAATTGCCTACATTCAGAACTGAGGCAGTTATGTCCACTTAAAGCTGCTGACAAAAGACACTCTCAGCCCTTTGCTGAAAATTCTAACAAATTCATGTCATCAATGTAGCCAGTAGCATGCATTGGAGGCAGACCATGTGTGTGGAGGCTGGAGTATTGTGCAGAGCAGGACACAGTTGCTTCTCTCTCTTGCGATCCGGACCATGACTACAACAGATTTGTTTCTCGGGAGGCAGAGCTTCTGGCTCTGGGTCCCGTGACCCCCCATCAACAGAACTTATCATGAACTGCCTACCCTCCAATTGCCCACTTTATTTAGTTGTTTGACCTCCTAGGCTGGCCTACATCTGGTAACCACCTTCCCTAGGCATGCCCCCTGTATTCTGTACTCTGAAATATATTGTCTTTATTTCCTGTACTGCCATTTAATGTCAGCCTCGGACACCCATGCAGTAAGTCCTGACCGCTTAACCTCTTGTATAATTATTTGCTGGTGTGAATTCAGCACTTGTACCATTGTATTAAGAAATTATTTGGAAACGTGTAGCTCACCTGTCGTCTATCCTTCCACTCTCCAATCATTACATTTTGCAGTTACTGAGCAGTTGTATTTACTTTTCCACATTTTGCAGATGCAATTTTTCAGGAACGTTCTTTCTTCAGGTGTGTTCCTTCTTTTTAACCTTAATGTCCCAGTGCAATGTATTTTTTTCCCCACAGGATGAAAAGGGATGTAACTAACACAAAGCTTTATAATAATTACTGTATTCATGTACATGTTATGGCCAACATGCAGGTTTGTCTCCAAGAAATGCCAAATGATATCATTGGTCCATCTAAAGACAGGTCTTTCCTTGTACAATGCACATTCTGTTGAAATAATTAATTATAGACCATACTTTATATAATTAGTCGTCTGGTTTTGGTTGTTAGATGATCATGTATCTGTCTCTGCTCATGCTTTTCACTGCCTTCCAGAAGTCTTGTAATCGGATGGATTTCACATTATACATGTGCAATGAAACTCCTGGAAAGGTGAGTATTTCTTGTATACTTGCAGGTTTCCAGTTATACATCTTAGATCTTTCCTCTGTATTTTTTCTCATAAATATATTCACAGTGTTTCTGTTCATTTAATAGCTATAAACTGAAGTATGACATCTGTAAGTAGTAGCCTAAAAAACTTATAGTATATTGCTAGTATGACGAATGTTTTTGTTTTGCAAATGATTGGTACTTCATGTCATGTGATCTATTGACTTCAATCAGTGTGGGTTCTTCATCAGTTTCATCACCAGCATTCTCTCTATCTTCAGATTCTTCACTGTCATGAAACATATTTGAAAGTATCTTTTTATCTTCATGTTCTTTATTGTCAGGAAACTTCTTTGAAAATTAGTTTCCACACTACCCATCATTATGGCAAATTATGTATTATCAAGATTCCATGTATTCTCCTCTCATTCATTATCTTTGGACTCGTAATTACTGTCTTCTGATGTGTTCATCAACTAACCACCAGTAAATTTTTCACTCTACTCACTGCTTTTAGCATTAGGAGATCATTTTGAACAATATAAGTTACAGGCAAATAAGCACAAAAAACTGTTCCAAGAGACTGCTCTGTTTGTATAAACACATGTTCATGCCACAGACCTAAACTGAACATGATGGGTGCGAACATTGATAACAGTCTAATACTTGTGGAAACAGTTACACATGTTAGCTGCAATGGGAAGTGGCTTATAAGCATCAGTGGCAGGGAATGTGTTAAGACAGTTGAAATAGCTTGGGGAGAGAATTCAGAAAATATTTAGAAAAATCCACTGTAGGCTAAAGTCCCACAAAAATGGAAAGGGATAGTACACAGTATTAATAATAATAGTAATACGAAAAGGATAATTGCTACTCATCATATAGGGAAGATGGTGCATTGCAGGGAGGCACAACAAAAGGACTGTCAGAAAGTGAGCTTATGACCAAGAAAGCATTCTTTGAAAATACACACACACACACACACACACACACACACACACACACATACGTGATGGGAGAGGCAACTGGGTTTTGGGGCTATGGAGGAGGCTGGGGCAGGGAGGAGGTGGGATAGCAAGGTAGGGATGGGGGATAGTCAAGTGCTGCTTGTAGGAGTATACAGGGATGAGGTCGAGAGAGTGTAGGGTGGCTAGGTGCAGTCGGTAGTTTATACGGAATGGGGGAGAAAGGGGGGTAGTGGGAAAGGAGAGAACTTAAAAGCTGAGGTTGCATTCGTGGACTAGATGGCTGTTTTAGGGTTGGAATGGGAACAGGTAAGGTGTTAGATGGATAAGGAAGTGGCGAACAAAGATTGAGGCCAGGAGAGTTTTGGGAAAGTAGGATATATAAGCAGGGAGAGTTCCCAACTGTGCAATGCAGAATAGCTGGTCTTGGTGTGAAGGATCCAGATAGAACAGACTGTGAAGCAGTAATTGAAATGTACATCATGTTGTGTGGCATGCTCAACAGTGGGGTGATCCAGATCACAAAGATGTCATCAGTGAATGTGAACCACATGAAGGATTTGGGTTCTGGGTGTTTAGAAAGGATTCCTCTAGATGGCCAATGTATAGGGCCATCTAGAGGAATCCTTCCTAAACACCTAGAATCCCAAACCCCTCACCTGGTTCAGGTTCACAGGTGATATCTTCGTGATCTGGATTGTGGATGAGGACACCCTATCCACATTCCTCCAGAACCTCAACACTTTCTCCACCATTTGTTTCACCTTGTCCTGTGCAACATAACAAGCTAGCTTCCTTGATGTCGATATCCACCTTGAAGACGGGTATATCAGTATCTCTATCCATATCAAACAGACATTATGTGATCAAAAGTATCTGGACACCCCCAGAAATATACGTTTCTCATATTAGGTGTATTGTGCTGTCACCTACTGCCAGGTACTTCATATCTGCCACCTCAGTAGTAGTTAGAGAGCAGAATGGGGCACTTCATGGAACTCACAGACTTCGAACGTGGTCAGGTGATCGGGTGTCACTTGTGTCATATGTCCGTATGTGAGATTTCCATACGCCTAAACACCTCTAGGTCCACTGTTTCTGATGTGATAGTGAAGTGGAAATGTGAAGGGACACATACAGCACAAAAGTGTTACAGACCAACCTCGTCTATTGACTGACAGAGACTGCTGACAGTTGAAGAGGGTCATAATGTGTAATAGGCAGACATCTATCAAGACCATCATACAGGAATTCCAAACTGCATCAGGATCCACTGCAAGTACTATGACAGTTATGCGGGAGGTGAGAAAACTTGGATTTCATGGTCATTCCATTGGTCATAAGTTACACATCACACTGGTAAATGCTGAACTCTGCCTTGCTTGGTGTAAGGAGCATAAACATTAGATGATTGAACAGTGGAAAGGAGTGACGAATCACGATACACAGTGTGGCGATCCGCTGGCAGGGTGTGGGTATGGTGAATGCCTGGGAAACATCATCTGCCAGCATGTGTAGTGCCCAACAGCAAAATTTGGAGATGGTGTTATGGTGTGGTCATGTTTTTCATGGAGGTAGTAAAATTGAAGAAATGTATGTTTGTACACATGTCTACTAGCTGTAGAACATCAATGAATGTTATAGGAGGCAATTAAATGACGTTGGTATACTATGTGTGGTATCAAAAACAGCTGAGAGTGACTTACAGTGTACACAAATGATTAAAGGAGATAATGTGAAACCTCAGCAAATAGTTGAGGTGACGATAGGCACATAAACGAGGCTGAGAACAGTTCAGATGAATCCTTGTACAGAATTTTCTTCTGCTGTTTGTGTCTCACCAAAGATTTTCCATTACCATAATAATGGTGTATCTATGTGTATGTAGCTCGGGTAGAGCTCAAGAAGCCTGCTGCAGCTGTGAATCATTCTGACCCAGTTTCCTTCACCCTATTTTACGTACCCCTCTTTGTGTCTCAGTGGCTGTGGAATCAAAAAAAAAAAAAAAAAAAAAAAAAAAAAACATGAAATCATAATAATTCCTGCTTATTTCTAAATGTGTGTGTGTGTGTGTGTGTGTGCGCACACAACACCCCCCCCCCCCCCCCAATTTTTGTTTGGAAATAGATGGGTGGAAGGAGGGACACACGCCATGCATGTCTAGTGTGGTTAATTAATTGTATAATTTAAATGACTACAGGTGCAGCAAAGTTGCTTTTATTGTCTGATTTGCTTATTTGCAGTTCTTAGGAAGCTCAGGCAGTACTAGACTTCCCAGTATTCACTGCCTCACAAAATGTACGAAGATGTTGAAAATGGAAGAAACCGTAGATGGGAATAATGTGGCAGATGTGCATTTTGCAGCACCTGTCAATGAAGGGGCAAGTGACCATTGTGAAATCCTTCTGCCAGATATGGACTGCAGTGCCACATCTTCTGACAATAGGTGAGTATTTCTTATGGCTGTCATATGTGACAAGTTTTAATGTGGCAGATCCCCTTCAAACAAATAAATCGGTCAACTCAGTATTTTCGTAATGTTAGGAACTAGAAGAATGTGGAGGAAATGAAATGAGCAACGCTTAAACAAAAACAAAGAAAATGTACAGATTTTAATTGTTTCATTTTAATGGCTGATTCTAAAGCTGAGCCTCTCATAGTTTGCTAGGTTGAAGGTCTTGGCTGCAAAAAAAAAAAAAAAAAAAAAAAAAAAAAAAAAAAAAAAAAAAAAAAAAAAAAAATTTATACTGACCCCCCCATGAACCATGGACCTTGCCGTTGGTGGGGAGGCTTGCGTGCCTCAGCGATACAGATGGCTGTACCGTAGGTGCAACCACAACGGAGGGGTATCTGTTGAGAGGCCAGACAAACGTGTGGTCCCTGAAGAGGGGCAGCAGCCTTTTCAGTAGTTGCAAGGGCAACAGTCTGGATGATTGACTGATCTGGCCTTGTAACAATAACCAAAGCGGCCTTGCTGTGCTGGTACTGCGAACGGCTGAAAGCAAGGGGAAACTACGGCCGTAATTTTTCCCGAGGACATGCAGCTCTACTGTATGATTAAATGATGATGGCGTCCTCTTGGGTAAAATATTCCGGAGGTAAAATAGTCCCCCATTCGGATCTCCGGGCGGGGACTACTCAAGAGGACGTCGTTATCAGGAGAAAGAAAACTGGCGTTCTACGGATCGGAGCGTGGAATGTCAGATCCCTTAATCGGGCAGGTAGGTTAGAAAATTTAAAAAGGGAAATGGATAGGTTAAAGTTAGATATAGTGGGAATTAGTGAAGTTCGGTGGCAGGAGGAACAAGACTTTTGGTCAGGTGATTACAGGGTTATAAATACAAAATCAAATAGGGGTAATGCAGGAGTAGGTTTAATAATGAATAAAAAAATAGGAGTGCGGGTTAGCTACTACAAACAGCATAGTGAACGCATTATTGTGGCCAAGATAGACACAAAGCCCATGCCTACTACAGTAGTACAAGTTTATATGCCAACTAGCTCTGCAGATGATGAAGAAATAGATGAAATGTATGACGAGATAAAAGAAATTATTCAGGTAGTGAAGGGAGACGAAAATTTAATAGTGATGGGTGACTGGAATTCGTCAGTAGGAAAAGGGAGAGAAGGAAACATAGTAGGTGAATATGGATTGGGGGGAAGGAATGAAAGAGGAAGCCGCCTTGTAGAATTTTGCACAGAGCATAACTTAATCATAGCTAACACTTGGTTTAAGAATCATGAAAGGAGGCTGTATACATGGAAGAAGCCTGGAGATACTGACAGGTTTCAGATAGATTATATAATGGTAAGACAGAGATTTAGGAACCAGGTTTTAAATTGTAAGACATTTCCTGGGGCAGATGTAGATTCTGACCACAATCTATTGGTTATGAACTGCAGATTGAAACTGAAGAAACTGCAAAAAGGTGGGAATTTAAGGAGATGGGACCTGGATAAACTGAAAGAACCAGAGGTTGTAGAGAGTTTCAGGGAGAGCATTAGGGAACAATTGACAGGAATGGGGGAAAGAAATACAGTAGAAGAAGAATGGGTAGCTCTGAGGGATGAAGTGGTGAAGGCAGCAGACGATCAAGTAGGTAAAAAGACGCGGGCTAATAGAAATCCTTGGGTAACAGAAGAAATATTGAATTTAATTGATGAAAGGAGAAAATATAAAAATGCAGTAAATGAAGCAGGCAAAAAGGAATATAAACGTCTAAAAAATGAAATCGACAGGAAGTGCAAAATGGCTAAGCAGGGATGGCTAGAGGACAAATGTAAGGATGTAGAGGCTTGTCTCACTAGGGGTAAGATAGATACTGCCTACAGGAAAATTAAAGAGACCTTTGGAGAGAAGAGAACCACTTGTATGAATATCAAGAGCTCAGATGGCAACCCAGTTCTAAGCAAAGAAGGGAAAGCAGAAAGGTGGAAGGAGTATATAGAGGGTTTATACAGGGGCGATGTACTTGAGGACAATATTATGGAAATGGAAGAGGATGTAGATGAAGATAAAATGGGAGATAAGATACTGCGTGAAGAGTTTGACAGAGCACTGAAAGACCTGAGTCAAAACAAGGCCCCGGGAATAGACAACATTCCATTAGAATTACTGATGGCCTCAGGAGAGCCAGTCATGACAAAACTCTACCATCTGGTGAGCACGATGTATGAGACAGGCGAAATACCCTCAGACTTTAAGAAGAATATAATAATTCCAATCCCAAAGAAAGCAGGTGTTGACAGATGTGAAAGTTACCGAACTATCAGTTTAATAAGTCACAGCTGCAAAATACTAACGCGAATTCTTTACAGACGAATGGAAAAACTGGTAGAAGCCGACCTCGGGGAAGATCAGTTTGGATTCCGTAGAAATGTTGGAACACGTGAGGCAATACTGACCTTACGACTTATCTTGGAAGAAAGATTAAGAAAAGGCAAACGTACGTTTCTAGCATTTGTAGACTTAGAGAAAGCTTTTGACAATGTTGACTGGAATACTCTCTTTCAAATTCTGAAGGTGGCAGGGGTAAAATACAGGGAGCGAAAGGCTATTTACAATTTGTACAGAAACCAGATGGCAGTTATAAGAGTCGAGGGGCATGAAAGGGAAGCAGTGGTTGGGAAAGGAGTGAGACAGGGTTGTAGCCTCTCCCCGATGCTGTTCAATCTGTATATTGAGCAAGCAGTAAAGGAAACAAAAGAAAAATTCGGAGTAGGTATTAAAATTCATGGAGAAGAAGTAAAAACTTTGAGGTTCGCCGATGACATTGTAATTCTGTCAGAGACAGCAAAGGACTTGGAAGAGCAGTTGAACGGAATGGACAGTGTCTTGAAAGGAGGATATAAGATGAACATCAACAAAAGCAAAACGAGGATAATGGAATGTAGTCAAATTAAGTCGGGTGATGCTGAGGGAATTAGATTAGGAAATGAGACACTTAAAGTAGTAAAGGAGTTTTGCTATTTAGGGAGTAAAATAACCGATGATGGTCGAAGTAGAGAGGATATAAAATGTAGACTTGCAATGGCAAGGAAAGCATTTCTCAAGAAGAGAAATTTGTTAACATCGAATATAGATTTAGGTGTCAGGAAGTCGTTTCTGAAAGTATTTGTATGGAGTGTAGCCATGTATGGAAGTGAGACATGGACGATAACTAGTTTGGACAAGAAGAGAATAGAAGCTTTCGAAATGTGGTGCTACAGAAGAATGCTGAAGATAAGGTGGGTAGATCACGTAACTAATGAGGAGGTATTGAATAGGATTGGGGAGAAGAGAAGTTTGTGGCACAACTTGACTAGAAGAAGGGATCGGTTGGTAGGACATGTTCTGAGGCATCGAGGGTACACAAATTTAGCATTGGAGGGCAGCGTGGAGGGTAAAAATCGTAGAGGGAGACCAAGAGATCAATACACTAAGCAGATTCAGAAGGATGTAGGTTGCAGTAGGTACTGGGAGATGAAGAAGCTTGCACAGGATAGAGTAGCATGGAGAGCTGCATCAAACCAGTCTCAGGACTGAAGACCACAACAACCACAACAACAACACTGACAGTTAACACTTTTCTGTGCTTTTGCATTACCTATTGTCCCATAATGTTCTATATTATATAAATTACTAATCCATTTTTTTCTATTTTTTTATTTTTTAAATTTATTTATTTATTTATTTATTTATTGCTTTCAAGGTAGCTTTTAGGGGCAGATTTCATTTGTCATCAGTTTTCATTGTAGCAATCAGAATTCTGCATTTTCAGCTACACTTCTACAACTTTACATCTTCCCTTGAAAGAAGTATTGTCCTGTGTATTCTTGCAGCAACTACTTGTTCAAGGTCTGTGGTGCTTAATTGCAAAATGGGTAAATGTAAACATCATCTGTGATCTCCAACTCGTTTTGCAGGATATGTGGTTATGCATTGTTGCTGCTGAGACTCCACAAATTTCTGCTGCACTTAGGGAACAAATCTATTAAGTAAATAGATGTGAGAAATTTCCGAAGACCAATCTATTCTGCTCATTGCATCAGATTGATGAACATTAAAACAGCACAAGGAGTTCAGTCTGGGTACAGCTCTCATGTCCATATCATAAGTGAGTGCTGTATGACCTTGTCTGTTTTCAACACCATATTTCTTACTCTACATTTGCCCACATTTGTGTCATATGTTTATTTTGCCTCATTCTACCTGCTCCTGTGGATTGAGTCAATTCAACAATTGACCACAGCCAGCATCTGTGCACCCGTAACAATATATGGCACCCAAGACAAATTACAGAGTATATTTATCAGCAGATTTACTCGGATTGTTTAGTGGTTGACTAGGATCAATCCTCCACACTTCCAGGCCTTTTAATCAGTTTCAGTGTTGATCACCAGCCTTGCTTTGACTCGTGAGACAGGGTTAAACTTATCACTGCTCCAAGACTGATAATTGAGGCCATCCAGCTCTCTCAACTGCAGTCCAGAAAATTCAGAGATCTGACTCTTTGTATACTGCGTAACCGCTCAAATATGGCACAAAAAAACACAGCACATCAAGTTTCGACCTATTAAACTCCACCACAACAGATGTGTCATTACGAATTACATCATTACCATCTGAGAACAGATCATCTCTCTTCAGAAATATATCTTATATGGTACATTTGGTCATATGTTCTACATTCTTTGGCCAGATTTTGTCCAGCATCCTACACAGATATGAGAAGAAAGAAAATTCTGAGTTTTTAATGTTCTTAGGAAATTGATGTTTACAGATTACTAAACTAGGTGGAAAAAGATGGAAAAGAAAATTTTGTGTAGTCTCTTCAAGAAACCAATCACAGCGTTCACTATCCACAACCTAAATTTCGATTGTAAATGATTTTGATTCCATTCATTTCAAATGCAGGTGCATTCTGTGATACATTGCAGTGAGCTGTTTGATAGATGACTGTAAATCATCGTGTGTACTTTCACTCCCGAATTTGATTCTCTATAAACTGATTTAACATTACAGTTTCTGTAAACACTGGAATAGTCATTCTTGAAATTTGTTTTATCTGCTACATTCCAGCTCTGCATGTAAACACTCTACCTCATTTGAGTACATGATTGATTCATAGTACATGAAGCTAACCATTCTTAGTATATAATATTTATATAATCCTGTTATACTGAGATTATGTTCTTTGTTTGTGCTCATAAATGATTTCTGAAATTATTTATAACAGCATATTGCTATTCTTGTTTGCCACATCTAGCAGCTGTCTGTGGCTTGCATTTAGTATGTTACATATTATAGTAATCTTTTTTGCTGATTTTGTTTTCTGTAACAGTGTGTTATGCAGTATTAAAATCAGTTGAAGTTCGACAATATGAATGTGGTGAATGTTCTCATAAAATCTCCAGAGTAAATTTGGGATATTTCTTTTGACACATCTTCTACTGAATCCTTGTATCAACAGTCCATACATTTAATTCTCTGTAACTTTTGTAGTTTTAAAGTAGTACATCATTTACTTCTTTACTACAGTTTTGTAGTACTGTAATTCTGTCATTAGTCAAGTGTTTGATATAGCTATTAATTAATGCAAGATAGCAGTGACAAAGTGTTGAGAGATTATTAATCAACCAATGGTGATTCACAAAAGCAGTACATTCTTTGTCGAACAGAGGAAAGTCCGGGACAGAATATAAGAATCTGGAAATAATAGATTGTGATAGTGTCTTGATGTCTCCTCTGTGTGGCGAGTTCCAATCTATCATTTCCATATCATTACGATTATTTATTATTGTTCTGATTCTTCAGTGTTGCAGTGTTGGACTTTGCGTAACTCTTTGGAGCACGGTGGTATACATAGTATACCACCTTTTGAAAATTTTCTTGGCTCTTTGCACAGTGGTTTAACTGCACGACCACCACTCTAATATGCTCACCTAGTTCTCTACTTATCAGACAGATGGCACTCACTGCCTATAAGGAATCAGTTCCCGCCAAGAATTGCATAGATTACAACTGTGAAAGCTGCGTGCTGAGTTGTGCATGGTTTTTGCGTGTGAATAGTGGTTTATAACGAATTTCTTGTTGCGCCTGTGTTTTTTCCATATCTTGGACGTCACAGCTACGGTATGAACCCATGTATACATTCATATGCACAATCTTCCGTTATTTATATACAATTTATTTTGGTGGTATATTATTTGTACCACCGTGCATGTAGCAGTATTCTATTGCATTTCGTTTCCTAGTATAAAATTCGAAATCCTCCGCTACAAAGTTTAGTTTTTAATTGTGTTGTGACTTATTTTAGCTCTTTCTCCATTTTGTTTTGCTTACGTATTCTTTACTTGGATTCAGGCTGTTGTTTGAAAATGAAAATGTCAAGAAGAGGCTTACGAGATGAAGAAATCGAACGATTATTGTGTGAAATTCCATCAGACGAGGATTCCACTGTTGACACCACAGATGACGAATCTGATTATGAAGCAAGCATTGTTGCGGAGGCTATTGTGTCGTCTGAAGGCGAAGTTTCAGAGAGCGAGGAAGAAAGTGAGTCCACTCCGCCAAAACGCGCTGCTGACACAGCGCCAACTTGGGGACAACAATTCAATGCTACCTCAGGAATGCAGTTCGACAGTGAATCAGGACCAAGTGCTTTTATTAGGGACATTGATGATCCAGAACCTATCGATATATTCGAAAAAATATTTCCAAAAGAGCTAGTTGAGCTAATCGTTTTCCAAACAAATTTATATGCGACGCAATCTGGCAAGTCTTTCACTCCAACAACTGACAATGAAATACGAACTTTCCTGGGAATCAACATTTTGATGGGTATAAAGCGTATGCCAGCATACAGAGACTACTGGTCTAGTGCCCCAGAACTTCATGATCGTTATATTGCATCTCTGATGGCAGTAAATCGGTTTGGATGGTTACTGAGGAACATTCATCTGAATGATAACACATTGCATCCAGAAAAAGGACACCCAGGTTATGACAAACTGTACAAGCTGCGACCAGTGATCAAGATACTATCTGAATCTTTTTCCAAGTGTTACCAACCCAGCAAACACCTAGCAATTGATGAGTCAATGATCAAATTCAAAGGCCGCAACAGTATGAAACAATACATGAGAGATAAACCCATAAAGCGTGGTTACAAAGTGTGGATGCTGTGTGACAAGACCTCTTACAACTTGAAATTTGATATTTACACCGGAAAAGTAGGTGACACAGTGCAAACAGGCCTTGGGGAGCATGTAGTGCTGAGTTTGTCCTCTGAACTCGTAAATAAAGGCCATTATCTTTATTTCGACAACTATTTCAATAGCTATAACTTGTTGGCTGGTTTACAGCAGAGAAACATATATGCCTGTGGGACAGTTCAACCAACAAGGAAACATTTACCCAAATTAAAAACAGACAAAGAATTAAGCAGAGGTGAATTTGACTGGAGGGTCAGCAACTGTGGCATCCTCTACTTGAAGTGGAAAGATAAGAGAGCTGTTCATCTCCTTTCAAATTTTCACAGTCCTGAAGTTACTACAGTGACTCGCCGTGAAAGAGATGGTTCACGCATAGAGCTACCTTGTCCTCAAGCAGTGATGGATTACAATGCACACATGAACAATGTCGACAAGTTCGACCAACTGAAAAAATCATATGAAATAAGCCGGAGAAGTAAAAAGTGGTGGCACCGAATATTCTTTCACCTGCTTGATGTCAGTATCGTCAACAGCTATATAATTTGGAAGGAACTAGGCGATAGAGAAAAAATGACTGCCAAAGTCTTCAGGATGAGTATCCTGCAAAGCTTAGTAACCCAGAAAACACCATTGAGGCCATCTAGACTTCATGAGAGTCAAGTCCACGTAAAGAAAAACAAGCCATATGTTTCCTCACGCCAGCGTCTCGACAATTCATCCCACCAGCCAGAGCGTACTACCGCCAGACGTTGTGCGAAATGCAGTACAAAAAAGAAGCAAGTGCGCACTTTCTGGATGTGCGCTGAATGCAAAGTGCCTTTGTGCCTTAGCAAAACAAAAAGGTGCTTTCAAGATTTTCACAAAAAGGAATAAGAAACATATTTTATTTGTAAGGTTTGTAATTTGATTTTGTATTGTAAATGACCAATTGCCAGAAATAAAATTATTTTACATTAATTATACTAATTATTACTGCTTAGAGTAGAATTTAAAGGTGAGTTACAAGCACAAACCAAGATATCTCAAAAACTTTAGGTACGGCCCTAAGTGGCATGGTGGTATATTATATATACCACCATCTAAAACCAAAATCAATACAATAAAAAATTTTAATTCATGTTTTCCTTTATTAGCAACCCCACCAGACATAGAAAATGCATGTTTTATTAAAAAATTAATTAAACATAAAATCTGTGCATCAAAGAGGTAAGATACCACTAGGGGTCGAGTCTATGTGATGTTTACAATGCTGCTGACCCGGCAAGCAATTGAGTGGTAAACCATACTGAACGCTTTGTGTATTCCACTTTTCTTTGGCCTGTTAATCATTTTCTTTTTGTGTGCTGAACTGAATGGAAAACTAATCTTGGCCCATCACAGTGAACAAGTACAACTGGCGCAATACCACGATGATTTGGCAATACCTGTCACTGAGTGACAATTCTGGTTTCTCTGAAATGTAAATCACGGATGTGGGCTGTCTGGTGAGAGGAAGACAGGGGTTGTTCACCCACATCACCACTATCCCTTTGGGTGCTTGGGACTCACTGCCACATTGCAGTGTCCACACTAGGAGTTTATGAATATATTGTCATTGTAGATACTTAAAATGTAGTAAGATTTAGAAATGAACTGTTGGAATATTTAGTAATATCGGAAGTAAAAATTGGACTTTTCACATTACATTAGTTTTATGTAGCAAGTAGTACATTCTGAGCATCACAGTAATCTTTGTGCATACATTCAAGATACTGCATAACATACCTGTCATGAAACTTATACTCTACAGGGAAATGATAGCCAACATTGTTGTAGTAGTGCCCACATTCCTATCGTGTGTATTGAATTTACTATTACTTTAAAGAATGAATCAGTAATGACAGTTATTGTGATTGCTTTGCTACCTTTTAATTTTAATCGTACCCATTCTTCAGTGTAACACAAAAAATCTTTTTTTTTTTTTTTTGGTCATCAGTCTACTGACTGGTTTGATGCGGCCCGCCACGAATTGTGCTCTAGGTTCTTACATTTTGGACTGTGTTTTTCCCCATAACGGACGACTTCCACAGTCCGTCGTTGATAGGTTTCTATGGTCGATCAGGTTGGTATATCCTCTCTCACACAGAGACATTGCAGGTTCAATTGGCAGGCGAGGAAGCCAGGAGTCTGTCAAAAGGGAGAATGGTCGCAGCAAGATAGACTGATTACAGTAAAACTTTTTTGTTGATACAATGAGCAGGTGTTGACACAAATGTGTGTTCTCCTCTGACAGGTGCAGCTTGATGTCAACCCACAGCATCTTCTTACCCAGTGTAGTGAAGGCAACCTTGTCGGCAATTCTCATACACCATTAGAAAGCAGCACAATTATGATACACATCAGTGGTAGTCAGCTGGTGGTTGTGCAGTGACCACTTAAGGGGGAGTGACTAGTTAATTTAGCTGGTGGCAACTTAGCTGGATTCCACAGGTTCAAACCTCAAACCCTTATGGTTGTGACCAGAAGCTGCCTGACGGAGTCATCTGGCCCGATATACAGGTCTGATGAGCTGTCAGCCAACTCCTTGTTCCTCAGTATGTCATCTACCCTGCCCATTCATTATATCCGTGCACTGAGTTAGTTTGGTGCCTGGCGGTGGAGGCACACGTGGGCAGTTGCTCCTTTGGCACTTAGTTATATGAATTTTACCACATGTTGCAGACATGCTGGGGTTGGTTAGCAGGTCAAAAGTGTCATTAGCTGCATAACTTTGTGTATAATAAACAGAGCACATTGCCACATTATTCCTCATGTTATTCTGTCTGTGGCACTATGTTGTTCCCTTCTTTGGTGCAATTCAGTTTTCATATTTAGTGTGGTGTTGCTTTGAGGAAAGCTAGCTGTGAAGATGCTGGAAACATACCTATAAGTAACAGGTGGAAGCCATAATTCTCCACAGGGTTTATAGAGTTTTAGTCAGTGGCTTTAGTACCAGTGGCATAGACTTACAGGTGGACAGACAGTGTCTGGTGAATCTGAATACTTCTCCATTTGTGACAGCAGTGGACAGCACGTACTACAATATAGACTTATGTGGCTGATGCAGAGTTTTCCAATGTAAGGGGCCGATTCTTAGCTGCTATCAGTTGGTCCGTGATGGGTAGCTATCAGTTTGACCATGCTAGAGTATTTTTGGTTTTCAGAGAGCAGGATCTTGAAAGGGAAATGAGATAGGTAAATCAGTGAAAATGTTCAGGGTTGGGGTCTATAATGGTCTCAGGTAACTGAAAAGAGAGACATGTCCCGTTGATCATTAAACCCTGACTCTCTACTTCTAGGTCACATGTTCCACGTAGATGACCCTGGTTGTAACTTGTGCAAATGTGTCAACCACTTGCACTACTCAAAAGGTAGTAAGGCCCAAGCCATTGACAATAGTCAGCCTAGCGAGTACTTCCTGAGAACAGTTAAATGTGGAGATTCTGCTCAAAACCAGCTGAGCTCACAAGACCCTGAAATGATAAGGATCGAGATTGTGGGATTTCAGGGTAGCCACAAGTTCTGGAAATCGGGGAATATCAGGAAATTTCAAATGTGTCGAGAAAATCAGGGATATATCAGGGAAATTTGAAAAAATCTTGTTTTTGTCTCAGTAGATGAAATGATTTGTTTACTCAGGTGTCATGTATTGTTGCTGGTTGGGCGTACCAGATTACATGTGCCACTTCGCTACTCCCTCATTCTTACTGCTTCACTCCTTCCTACCACTAACCTCAGCTTGCAGTCAGTGCTGCCACCATTTCTTGCCTCTAGTCTGGCAGCTGCTGACGAGAGGCAGGGAGGTGTGAGGAGTGGTTTGTTTGGATTTGATTCTCAGAAACTGTCATCAGTGGCCAGAGGTGGCGGTCATGTGTGCATGAGTTGTGTGTGAGTGAGGGTGTGAATGTGTGTGTGCTCTCATTTTCTGACAAAGGCTATGGCTGATAGTTTAGTTGTGAGAGTGTGATTGTCATTTCTACATGCCAGTCTGCAGCTCAGCAATCATTTTTGTGGTGAGTTGCTACGTATCCTCATTAGTATTGATTCTCAGACTATTTGCGCAAGTTACTTGTTGCATGGATTGGTCAGCACAGTCTCATTTCATCAACATGGTGTCTGTGGCATGTGAATAGCTGGCCATACAAGTGGACTCCCATGACAGACCAAAACCGCAGGCCACTTCTGCTGGGTGTCTGTAAAGGATCTGGCCTGCCGATCTGAAGCCCATCATTTCCCACTAAATGTGCAAGCCCTGCCCATCGTATCTAGTCTCACCAATGTGAATGCAGGCCAGGTATGTTTGTGTGAGGCATAATGCAGCAGATTTTCATGGTTTATCTGAGGACCCAGGACTTTAGTGCTCCTCGGCAGGTCAGAGGCCGCAGGCGACGGCTTTCAGGAATTGCAGCTGTCTCACCACAAGGAGATGGTATAGTGCAGCAATTTATAGATACTTTATTTATTCTAGTATATTTTGGCACTTCAAAAATAATTTATATAGTAGGAAGTGTGGGTGATAAGGAAAAGAAAATTGTGGCAGTCACTGGTGGTTTGTACACTATGTACTCATATTTCTTGAAAGGAAAATCACACAGTACCTGTAAAATAATAGGAGGCATGACACAGTGGGTAATAACTGACAATAACAAACATAGAGGAACCAACATTTTATTGGTGGTCACCTATAGTGTTGATTTACACAACTCTTTCCTGCCTCAAACACTTCTTTTGAGAAGCCTACTTTTTTCTGAGGTTATTTCTGAAATCAGTGAAGGTATTTTAAATCTGTCTTGTGTCTCCAAGGAAATGCATGTTTTTGTCACCAGATGTGTTTTGTTTTATTGAAATAAGATAACAATGGCTTAATGAAATACACATACTATTTGGCTTGCTTTCTCCGTCTATAAACAGTTCATTATAAAAGATGTTGATGTTAGCACTCAAGACTTTTGCCCATAGGGGGGAGAAACACAGAAGTCCTTGCATTTATTTGTCTACTTATGTCTTTACCCACCCTTGAGGTCTCAGAATTTGTCAGGGAAAAATGCTAAAACTTGTCCGGAAATCAGGGAAATATCAGGGAATTTCACTTTGGGAAATTTGTGGCAACTGTGGATTTGCTTGTCTTAGCACTGTAGCAGTTTTGAGGCAATAATAAGCTTGTGGGAGTTTCTTTAGAGGGCGACCAAGAGAGTATGCAGCACCCACAGGCATACATACTTTTTTTTTAGCCCTACATGCTACCGGGTAAAGTGTAACACTGAAACTGATACTGTGTACACTTCAGGGATATTCGTGCCCATACTTGTAACCCCTTCCATCTAATGTTACATTTACATCAGCCCCACAGTAGAATAAATGCAAGGAGCTTTCCTCCAGTGTCAACAGCAACCCCAAACCTTCTGTAATCCCCTCAAAAATTCCCTCATCAACAATAGTGCTGATGCTATGTGCCCACAAGTGGCACGATTGAGTGCTTCTTGCACTTCAGCCACTTCAATGCAGGTATCAGTGATGAATTTGAAGTAGCCTTGCAACGGTCAGCCGGGTGTCGATAATATCTAGTCAGTTTCTGACTGTCCAAGGCTTTGCCGAGTATGGTCACTAACTCGAGAATGTGTGCTACTAATGCAGCAGTCAAAGCATATGGTAAATATGTTATGTGTTATTAAATATGTCCTTCCTCATGTTTTCCAATTGGGATGTATGCAACTGTATTTTTTTTCGAGAATGACCTGTCCTCTGCACTTGTCCCAGAGTGGCATTTACCCTTTGTAGATCACATCCATATCAGCTGTTCCAAATATTATTTTCAAATCCCCCCCCCCCCTCCCTCCAACTATCAAACCCCTATTCTGCCAATGCCGGACTTGCAGTACCAGCTTTGTAGTTAGCCACTTGCTCTAAATCGTAATTCTTAAAAATCATCACCAGTTATTGTATTTTGTTCATTATTGCCCAAGTGTTGAAGGTCAGTCTTAATGTCCATTGACATTTGGACAGCATACCATCTCATTATCTGGTGAATTGTATGCTGGTCTTAAGCGGAAGTACTTTGAGGACACCCACCATACCTTAATCACCGAGGCCCAGGATCGTGATCGTGGTGATGGCCCTCGGTGTCCCTACTTTCGTCACCTTGTATTCGATGGTCCAGGCTGGTGCTGCTACTTGCCATTCCTGAGGGCAGCACCCAGGTTGTGTGTGAACCATGCACAGAGGGAAGTGAAAGATTTCAATCAGTATGATGGACCACCTTGTGACCAGAGCATATAAGTGGATAGGTGTCCCACAGGCGAAATTTGTTACTCCCCTGTCTTTTACCTTTACCTTATACCACTTCCTTCTTCCTCTTCAAAGATGCTGATGGTGATGGGGACAGAGCTTGCTTTCTGTAGTTCCCCGACACCACAAATAGCCAGGATCCGCCATCTTGTGTTGATAAACCAATAGTTTTTGAATGCTTGCTTGGTCATTTCATTGAGTGGAGTGGTAATAACCTTGGTAGTGGCAGAATAATCATTTGTGTAGCCACAGGGTGCGGAAAAGTGTGAGGAATCACTACTGGCAACTTTGCACTTCATACCAGTCATTTGCTGCAGTACAGATGTTGTGATGGAATAATGAGCTTTTGCGAAATCACATATATAAAGACATTCATGTTAAATGTAAGGCTTATTAGTAGTAATAAAATTAAATAGAGGCTGTTGTAACACAATCATTCAAGCAGGAAGAGACAAACTACATTTTAAACATTTATGTTTGTGACTCTTGTTGCAGATAAGAGCACATTTTACTTTATTTCCAGCTTTGCTACTTGGCATAATGTGAAGTGAATGTATCAGTGCTGCAGCACATACGGAGTAATGAGCGATTGGTAGGTTCCCACACTGGCTAGCAGATGTGGTTGGCATTCTGGCACTTTCATAGCCAGTGGGATGAGGTGCCTGTGCAGAAATCACTTGTGATGTCAGCAAAGAGATACGAACAGAAAGTACTTTTTTTGTTGTGAATCAAGTAATTGTTGTTCACAGTTATGAGAAGGAAAGTTGCTTCTCACCATATAGCAGAGATGCCGAGTTGCAGATAGGCATAACAAAAAGACTCTTACCCACTCGGTGTGTGGTTTGAGTTGCCTGAGACTGCAGTTACATGTGTGAGTTGCATTTGTGTGTGTGTGTGTGTGTGTGTGTGTGTGTGTGTGTGGGTGTGTGTGTGTGTGTGTGTGTGTGTGCGTTGCTGCCAATGTGAGCCACAACTTGCAGACAACTGCACCCTGTATGCTTGACAGCTGTGCAGGCAAGGCTGCCTTCACATCTCGGATGAGGCTCACTGGCAGACTGCATATAGGATATTGGTGCAACCTATTCTTGAGTACTGCTTGAGCATTTGGGATCTGTACCATGTCAGATCGAAGGAAGGCATCAAAGCAATTCAAAGGTGAGCTGCTAGATTTGTTACCAATAGGCTTGAACAACACGAAGATAAGATACAAGAAATTAGTGCTCATGCAGAGGTATAGGCTAAAGAATGGATAAGTAGTAGTAGTAGTAGTAGTAGTAGTTGTTGTTGTTGTTGTTGTTGTTGTTGTCATGGTCTTCAGTCCTGAGACTGGTTTGATGCAGCTCTCCATGCTACTCTATCCTGTGCAAGCTTCTTCAGCTCCCAGTACCTACTGCAACCTACATCCTTCTGAATCTGCTTAGTGTATTCATCTCTTGGTCTCCCTTTATGATTTTTATCCTCCATGCTGCCCTCCAATACTAAACTGGTGATCCCTTGATGCCTCAGAGTGTGTCCTACCAACCGATCCCTTCTTCTAGTCAAGTTGTGCCACAAACTTCTCTTCTCCCCAATCCTATTCAATACCTCCTCATTAGTTACATGATCTACCCACCTAATCTTCAACATCCTTCTGTAGCACCACATTTCAAAAGCTTCTATTCTCTTCTTGTCCAAACTATTTATTGTCCATGTTTCACTTCCATACATGGCTACACTCCATATAAATACTTTCAGAAACGACTTCCTGACACTTAAATCTATACTCGATGTTAACAAATTTCTCTTCTTCAGAAACGCTTTCCTTGCCATTGCCAGTCTACATTTTATATCCTCTCTACTTCGACCATCATCAGTTATTTTGCTCCCCAAATAGCAAAACTTCTTTACTACTTTAAGTGTCTCATTTCCTAATCTAATTCCCTCAGCATCACCCGACTTAATTCGACTACATTCCATTATCCTCGTTTTGCTGTTGTTGATGTTCATCTTATATCCTCCTTTCACGACACTATACATTCCGTTCAACTGCTCTTCCAAGTCCTTTGCAGTCTCTGACAGAATTACGATGTCATCGGCGAACCTTAAAGTTTTTATTTCTTCTCCATGGATTTTAATACCTACTCCGAATTTTTCTAGATTGAACATCATCAGGGAGAGGCTACAACCCTGTCTCACTCCCTTCCCAACCACTGCTTCCCTTTTATGCCCCTCGACTCTTATAACTGACATCTGGTTTCTGTACAAATTGTAAATAGCGTTTCGCTCCCTGTATTTCACCCTTGCCACCTTCAGAATTTGAAAGAGAGTATTCCAGTCAACATTGTCAAAAGCTTTCTCTAAGTCTACAAATGCTAGAAACGTAGGGTCAGTATTGCCTCACATGTTCCAATATTTCTATGGAGTTCAAACTGATCTTCCCCGAGGTCGGCTTCCACTAGTTTTTCCATTTGTCTGTAAAGAATTCTTGTAAGTATTTTGCAGCCATGACTTATTAAACTGATAGTTCTGTAATTTTCACATCTGTCAACACCTGCTTTCCTTGGGATTGGAATTATTATATTCTTCTTGAAGTCTGAGGGTATTTCGCCTGTCTCATACATCTTGCTCACCAGATGGTAGAGTTTTGTCAGGACTAGCTCTCCCAAGACTGTCAGTAGTTCTAATGGAATGTTGTCTACTCCCGGAGCTCTGTTGCGACTCAGGTCTTTCAGTGCTCTGTCAAACTCTTCACGCACTATCATATCTCCCATTTCATCTTCATCTACCTCCTCTTTGATTTCTATTATATTGTCCTCAAGAACATCGCCCCTGTATAGACCCTCTATATACTCCTTCCATCTTTCTGCTTTCCCTTCTTTACTTAGAACCGGGTTTCCATCTGAGCTCTTGATATTCATGCAAGTGGTTCTCTTTTCTCCAAAGGTCTCTTTAATTTTCCTGTAGGCAGTATCTATCTACCCCTAGTGAAATAACCCTCTACATCCTTACATTTATCCTCTAGCCATCCCTGCTTAGCCATTTTGCACTTCCTGTTGATCTCATTTTTGAGACATTTGTATTCCTTTTTGCCTGCTTCACTTACTGCATTTTTATATTTTCTCCTTTCATCAATTAAATTCAATATTTCTTCTGTTACCCAAGTATTTCTACTAGCCCTTGTCTTTTTACCTACTTGATCCTCTGCTGCCTTCACCACTTCATCCCTCAAAGCTACCCATTCTTCTTCTACTGTATTTCTTTCCCCCATTCTTGTCAATTGTTCCCTTATGCTCTCCCTGAAACTCTGTACAACCTCTGGTTTAGTCAGTTTATCCAGGTCCCGTCTCCTTAAATTCCCACCTTTTTGCAGTTTCTTCAGTTTTAATCTACAGTTCATAACCAATAGATTGTGGTCAGAGTCCACATCTGCCCCTGGAAATGTCTTACAATTTAATACCTGGTTCCTAAATCTCTGTCTTACCATTATATAATCTATCTGCACAGAGCACAACCTAATCATAGCTAACACTTGGTTCAAGAATCGTGAAAGAAAGTTGTATACATGGAAGAGGCCTGGAGACACTGGAAGATTTCAGATAGATTATATAATGGTAAGGCAGAGATTTAGGAAACAGGTTTTAAATTGTAAGACATTTCCAGGTGCAGGTGTGGACTCTGAACACAATTTATTGGTTATGAACTGTAGATTAAAACTGAAGAAACTGCGAAAAGGTAGGAACTTAAGGAGATGGGACCTGGAAAAAATAAAAGAATCAGATAATTTAGAGAGTTTTAGAGCGAGAATTGGGAAATGATTGACAAATACAGGAGAAATAAATACAGTAGAAGAAGAATGGGTAGCTTTGAGAGATGAAATAGTGAAGAGAGCAAAGGATCAAGTAGGTAAAAAGATAGGGCTAACATCTTTAGGTAACACAAGAGATATTAAATTTAACTGATGAAAGGGGAAAATTTAAAAATGCAACAAATTAAGTAGGTGAAATGGAATACAGATGTTTAAAAAATGAGACTGACAGGAAGTGCAAAATGGCTATAGTGCAAATGTAGGATTTAGAAGAATATTTCATTAAAGTAAAGATAGGTACTGCCTACGGGAAAATTAGAGAGACATTTGGGGAACAAAGAAGTAGCTGCATGAATGTCAGGAACTCAGATGGTAAACCAGTACTGTGTAAAGAAGGCAAATCTGAAAGGTGGGAGGAGTATATAGTGTGTCTCCACAAGGGCAATGTACTTGAGGACAATATTATGCAAATTGAAGAGGACGTAGATGAACATGAAATGGGAGATATGATACTGTGTGAAGTATTTGACATAGCACTGAAAGACCTAAGTCAAAGAAAGGCCCCGGGAATAGACAACATTCCATTAGAACTTGCCTTGGGAGAGCCAACCATGACAAAACTCTACCATCTGATGAACAAGATGTATGAGACTGACGAAATACCCTCAGACGTCAAGAAGAATATAATAATTCCAATCCTAAAGAAAGCAGGTGTTAACAGGTGTGAAACTTACCAAACGGTCAGTTTAATAAGTCATGGCTGCAAAGTGCTAATATGATTTCTTTATAGACGAATGGAAAAACTGGTAGAAGCTGACCTCGGGGAAGATCAGTTTGGGTTCTGTAGAAATGTTGGAACACGTGAGGCAATACTGACCCTATGCTGTATCTTACAAGATCGATGTAGAAAAGGCAAACATACATTTCTAGCATTTGTAGACTTAGAGAAAGCTTTTGACAATGTTGACTGGAATACGATCTTTCAAATTCTGAAGGTGGCAGGGGTAAAATACAGGGAGCGAAAGGCTATTTACAATTTGTACAGAAACCAGGTTGCAATTATAAGAGTCGAGGGGTATGAAAGGGAAGCAGTGGTTGAGAAGGGAGTGAGACAGGGTTGTAGCCTATCCCCAAGTTATTCAGTCTGTATATTGAGCAATTAGTAAAGGAACCAAAAGAAAAATTCGGAGTAGGAATTAAAATCCACAGAGAAGAAATGAAAACTTTGAGGGTTGCCGATGGCACTGTTATTCTTTCACAGACAGCAAAGGACTTGGAAGGGCAGTTGAATGGAATGAAAAGTGTCTTGAAAAGAGGATTTAAGATGAACATCAACAAAAGCAAAATGAGTATAATGGAATGTAGTCAAATTAAATCAGGTGATGCTGAGGGAATTAGATTAGGAAATGAGACACTTAAAGTAGTAGATGAGTTTTGATATTTGAGGAGCAAAAAGTAGAGCAAAGTAGAGAGTATGTAAAATGTAGGCTTGCAATGGCAAGGAAAGTGTTTCTGAAGAAGAGAGATTTGTTAACATTGAGTATAGATTCACGTGTCAGTAAGTCTTTTCTGAAAGTATGAGTGTGAAATGTAGCTACGTATGAAAGTGAAACATGGACAATAAATAGTTTGGACAGGAAGAGTAGAAGCTTTCGAAATGTGATGCTACAGAAGAATGCTGAAGATTAGATGGGTAGATCTCGTAACTAATGAGAAGGTGCTGAATAGAATTGGGGAGAAGAGGAATTTGTGGCACAACCTGACTAAAAGAAGGGATCGGTGGTTAGGACACATCTGAGACATCAAGGTATCACCATTTTAGTACTGGAGGGAAGTGTGTAGGGTAAAAATTGTAGAGGGAGACCAAGAGATGCATATACTAAGCAGATTCAGGATGATGTAGGTTGCAGTAGTTACTCGGAGATGAAGAAGCTTGCATAGGATAGGATAGCATGGAGAGCTGCATCAAACCAGTCTCTGGACTGAAGACCACAACAACAACAACAACAACAATTACAGTGGAGGTATATAGACAGTCTTTTTCCCTTGCTCTACTTTGGAGTGAAACAGGAAAGGAAGTGACTAGTAGTGGTACACGGTACCCCCTTCCATGCACCAAACAGTTGTTCTAGAGTATCTATGTAGATGTAGAAATTTATGTTCATGTCCCAGTTCACCACAAATTTTCATGTGTCAATATTGAGTCGTAGATCTATCTAATACTGCTGATGTCAAGGAATTTGTGGCAGGTGAATTAATTTTTAAATATTTCCTAAAGCTGTGGATCGTCTGTAGGGTCCGTTCTTTCAGACATGTAAGGTCGATGGTCTTCAATGGTTTAGTTCAGGGATGAATCAGGAGCACCACCCAGCCCCTATTGTCTATAGAATTCACCACCCATATATAAAACATCTTCAAAAATCTGAAAGAAATGTAGTAAAGAAGTAGCAATAAGTGCACTTATTCTCTAATGCTGGATGAATATAGTCTGGGTAATTTACACGCCTCTTGTTACACTGCCTCAGTACATGCCCATTTTCTAACTTTAATACTTGACTTAGTGTGGTAAACACTTAACATAAGATTCTCTCTCTTAATAAGTAGATTAAAACAGCGTTTTAAATTTTTAAATTTGGTCAGCAATTATATTAAATGCTGAAAGTAAAATTTATGTTGCCCCTGGAAGCTGTTAGGCAATTTGCAACTTGAAACTGGTGTGACTCATGGTCGTTTAGTAATATAGGCAAAAATGATTTTCAGCATCTGTGCGGTCAGTCACGCAAGCCAAAAGCAAGTTCAGATATCACACGAGTTGAGACTTGAGAATCACGTGAGTCCCATTACACGAACAAGGTTTTTCTCAATAGTGTGTATGAAAAACCTCAGTTTCCTACATAAAATATGTGATGAAAAAGTTTAGATCCTGGATTGGGAAGAAAGGGGAAATGGCAAGATCTGGTTGCACAGCAGTTTTTTTGGGAGGGAAGTTGTAACTTCATCCCTGTTTTGAGAAAATTATATGATAAACAATTTTTAGCTTGAAATACTATTTATACTTCTTAATGTGTTTTACTTACTAACCAATACAGATTAATTATCATTTTTAGTAGGAGTTCCAGTATAAAACACAACAATGTATTCAAAGCCGCAGAACAAGCTGATGGAACTGTGCGGTGCAGTTGTCTGTACTATAGATGATTTTACACAAGTTGAAATTTTGTAGTGTTGCTGCACCATCAGGAGTCATGTGTAACTCTGCAGACTGTGTAGCTTTATTCCTGTGCACCCCGTCAGTGGTATAGTCAGGACTGGAAAGCGGCATGGGCTTACAATTAATATACGGTACTCACATTTAGAAAAAAGAACCTGTATCAGCTTATTCGCTAAGGGGGATTACATGGCGAGGATTGGCAGGTGGATGAGAGAAGTGAACTCCAGTAGTCCCAGACCCATTTTAAAGAATAAGGTTGGTTGGTTGGTTTGTTTGTGGATTAAAGGGATTAAACTGCATGATTATCAATCCCTTGAAGAAGAAGGGAAACTTTGAAGCTGAAGGAACTAAACCATTTAGTGTCTGCTGTAGGTGGTGGCTCAGAACAGAAGAGGGTGATGGTTTTTAGTTGCGGCTCCGAGAGTTCTTAGTCTCAAAAGTCAGATGATGCTGCAATGTTATTTGCTTGGTAATGTGGCTTTGCTGATGATCGATTCGATTGTTGTCACATCAGCCAAAAGGTGATGAACGGAAATTTTTTTTTGTAAAATTTAAATATTAAAAATTACTGACATGCAGGACCTTTGCGGTGTCTTGTACATCTCCTCTTTTCTACTTGAAAAAATTTCTCTCTGAAAAATTTCGCAATCTAGGGGGGGGGGGGGGGGGGTAAGAATATTTGATTTTCATTTAACAATGCAATATTTTAATCTCATTTATCAGTTCAAATCTTGGAATGTGTGTAATTGTTACATCACTATATGGGGACTACAGTTAACACACGAGTGTGACAGTGGTGGTGTTATGAAAGTAGCTGAAGCTGGTTTCAGAGAGAGCTTTGAAGAGCACAAGCAACTGAAACATTTGTACGACAAGGATTAGGATATAATGTGAAAATAATCACTACATTTTTACATGTTGGTCTTTTCTTTAGTTAATAAAGGAAGTTAATGATTGATTTCTAGCATTGTTAGAAGAGGTAATGGATCCAATGTGATTTTTAATAGAACAGGGGCTATGTGACACTGAAAGTCCTCCTCATCAGACTGCAGTCAGTTTCTTTCTTTCTTCCTTCTTCTCCTCCTCTCTCTCTCTCCCTCCCTCTCCCTCTCTCTCTCTCTCTCTTTATTTTTTTATTTTTTAAAGAAAAGAAAAGAAAAGAGGCATGAGCATACATTGTCCAACACCTTTCTGGTGACTGAGTAACGACCAGGGTGGCACCAGTTTTTGGCCATCCTGATGGTAATACAGGTCGAAGTCTTAGAACAGAATTTTGAAACATAACAATTTGTTTTAACTGTCCTCAGGAAGGGTGCAAGCAATGTAAGTAAAATTTATTTTGAGTTAATTAGCACCACTGCTTACGTGCTTGACCAAAGAAAAGTTGCAAAACTGAAAATATATTAATGTGTGGAAGGCACCAAGTCAGTACTTGATTAAATCTTTCTGATCATCAACCAGGATGATGTATGAAATTAAGTATAAACAGACTACTGCCAAATTTGACACTTCTCATTGCACTGATGCATCTAATAAACAAATAATAAATCGTGTACAAGAAGCACATGAATGGTGATTCCTTTGACCCAAATGTAGGCGATTGCAAAAATTTAGGTGATTGCGTTTTAAGTTCACTTAAAATGAATAGAAAGATTGTGAAAATAACCCATGACAATAAACCTATATTAAATGAACAAATAAGCACAGTAGTAAGAGACTACAATTTGAAAGTCACAAAAGTAAGCAATTCATAAGACAAATACAAAATAACAATTTAATTAAAGAAAACCATCCTCAATGAGATTAAAAATTACCATTTGTGATTGTAATAGAATGAATAAATCATCATTTTTCTTTGCACTGGAACTTGGTAAAGGCGCATTGTCAGTTGGAGCGGCAGTATATGTTCTACTTCATAAATTGTGTGTTAAACTTCAATATATAGTCATGCCCAGTATTAGAATAGCAAGTAGGGCAGGAGTCACTGTAGAAGCAGTTATATTAAGTAAAACATGGTAAAATGTCATAATATAGGCGACTACTCAATCTAGTGAAATTTGTTGGTGCTCTTGTGCCGTCAACTAATCCAAGGACTGGAACAGTTCAGTGTTGTTAGTATCTGGAAGAACTGTAAGGTAGGTCATGCACTGAGAGAGAAGTTAAATTCTGGGATGAATAACAGGAATGATTCAATAGTGGCATTCAAAGTTTCTTTCAACTGTGCAGAGAACTGAAATTCAGGTCCCACAATATGCTTTCAATTGAAGTCTGTTATTATATAGCTTTGCTCGGTGTGTGGGCAGTGAAGTTCTGATTTGAGCGCACAGGTGAAACCTGAATGGGGCATGGCACAGTGTATAACTGGCTGATTCTTATGCTGTGGAAGGAAGGTTGTGTTAATTCAACCAGCTAATTTGGAGTTCAGTTGAATTTGTTACGTGTGAGAAACTGTCTTCCGTATGTTCCAGCCAGTAAAAGACTCCATGGTAGACACTGAATTGCATGGCCAATGCCTACTGAGGGACCAGGCACGTGGAGCAGTGCTGGATTGCGCTTATTCAGTGGCTGTTCAACAGAAGGTGGTTCGGTTCAGCATAGAGTGGTACCTTATTTCTGCAGCTCCCCTAAAAACAATGCAGCAGACTTCTCCAAGTGATGGCATGTGATCTGCACCTCTGTAACACAAGTTTTTAAATTCCATAAACTTTCAACATACCTGCGATACCATACAGTGGAAAAAGCTATGTAGCAAACCAGTTAATTTGGGAACAGTGGAGGGTGTGATATATGCGAATGTAAAAGTATTGATGCATTAGTACCACAGCACTTGCTAGTCATCTGGATCCAAGGAACAACCACATTCGAACACAGTGGCACGCAGTAGACAAAAGGTATCAGCTGTGTGGCGGGCATTGTTTGACGAAGTCCAGATGTCCATAACAGACAAGATATTGCCCTTAGCAACACTCCAGTGGGGAAGTAGTGTTCTACAGACTATAGTGATAACAAACTAACATATTAAAAAAACTGTAAGGCACAGAGGCAACTTTACAAGAATGGGACAAATGCAACACTTAAGCAACCTGTTCTATTTAAGATGAAAACACAACAGAATCAACAACTTTCCTAAACACTAGATTGACATAGAAGATAATAACTCTGCTTCCACCCAAGACTTACGATAAAATTTGTTGTCACTCCCTAGACCATAGATTGCACGGAGGGATGGAACGTGAATTGTAGCAATGTGAACTCTTCGTTTGCCATGTAACAATTTAGTACACATTGGCTTATAAGCTGCATATTTCTTTCTCAGTTTTGGTGGCTCCATAGCAGGAGATGATATCTTTGTATCTGCAAGATGTAATTCAGCACTGACAGGTGACGTGAAACAGTATCTGAAATGGCCCATCCCAGGGTCATGTAAGTTTCGTAGTTCTGTCCTGTTTCATAGTGGTTTGTCATACCATTATATAATCTCCTACTTGGTATGGCGGCATCCTAGCAGTCTTTAGGCTACAGAGCTGTTGCATCCAACTCACAGCTGCAGTGTATTGCTGAACTCTCTTCAAAATAAACTTTAAACTTTTAGCCAGGTGCTTCACTGGAATTTATTCAGGTGGCAACTTTTCTGTTATGAACAGAGAGCATGTTTTGCACCTGTAAACAACCTCAAAAAGACTCAACACTGTTGCTTCATGTATCCTAGCATTGTATGTCGAATTTACAAATGGCAGTAGCCTGTCCCAATCTGACTGTGAGCTTTTCACATCATAAGACAACATTATGACATCTGTTTTATGAACACGTCCAACCCTACTATTACTCTGAGGGTGAGTTCTCCACTTCTTTATTTGAATTAGTTGGTATACCTGCGCCATAAGATTGGACATAAAGTTTGTTCCATGGTCTGTTATAAAGTATGCGTACTTTAAAATGGTAGTACTAAATGATTGATGAACACTTTCACAACTGTCTCAGCCGTCATGTCTTCAATAGGTATAATAAGAGACAGAAATGGTCAATGGTAGATAAAACATATCTGTTATTCTAGGGCATCTATCTATCTATCTATATCTGCATTCATACTCCGCAAGCCACCTGACGGTGTGTGGCGGAGGGTACCTTCAGTACCTCTATCGGTTCTCCCTTCTATTCCAGTCTCGTATTGTTCGTGGAAAGAAGGATTGTCGGTATGCCTCTGTGTGGGCTCTAATTGCTCTGATTTTATCCTCATGGTCTCTTCGCGAGATATACGTAGGAGGGAGCAATATACTGCTTGACTCTTCGGTGAAGGTATGTTCTCGAAACTTTGACAAAAGCCCGTACCGAGCTACTGAGCGTCTCTCCTGCAGAGTCTTCCACTGGAGTTTATCTATCATCTCCGTAACGCTTTCGCGATTACTAAATGATCCTGTAACGAAGCGCGCTGCTCTCCGTTGGATCTTCTCTATGTCTTGTATCAACCCTATCTGGTACGGATCCCACACTGCTGAGCAGTATTCACGCAGTGGGCGAACAAGCGTACTGTAACCTACTTCCTTTGTTTTCGGATTGCATTTCCTTAGGATTCTTCCAATGAATCTCAGTCTGGCATCTGCTTTACCGACAATCAACATTATATGATCATTCCATTTTAAATCACTCCTAATGCGTACTCCCAGATAATTTATGGTATTAACTGCTTCCAGTTGCTGACCTGCTATTTTGTAGCTAAATGATAAAGGATCTATCTTTCTGTGTATTCGCAGCACATTACACTTGTCTACATTGAGATTCAGTTGCCATTCCCTGCACCATGCGTCAATTCGCTGCAGATCCTCCTGCATTTCAGTACAATTTTCCATTGTTGCAACCTCTCGATACACCACAGCATCATCTGCAAAAAGCCTCAGTGAACTTCCGATGTCATCCATCAGGTCATTTATGTATATTGTGAATAGCAACGGTCCTATGACACTCCCCTGCGGCACACCTGAAATTACTCTTACTTCGGAAGACTTCTCTCCATTGAGAATAACATGCTGCGTCCTGTTATCTAGGAACTCCTCAATCCAATCACACAATTGGTCTGATAGTCCATATGCTCTTACTTTATTCAATAAACGACTGTGGGGAACTGTATCGAACGCCTTGCGGAAGTCAAGAAACACAGCATCTACCTGTGAACCCATGTCTATGGCCCTCTGAGTCTCGTGGACGAATAGCGCGAGCTGGGTTTCACATGACCGTCTTTTTCGAAACCCATGCTGATTCCTACAGAGTAGATTTCTAGTCTCCAGAAAAGTCATTATACTCGAACACAATACGTGTTCCAAAATTCTACGACTGATCGACGTTAGAGATATAGGTCTATAGTTCTGCACATCTGTTCGACGTCCCTTCTTGAAAACGGGGATGACCTGTGCCCTTTTCCAATCCTTTGGAACGCTACGCTCTTCTAGAGACCTACGGTACACCGCTGCAAGAAGGGGGGCAAGTTCCTTCGCGTACTCTGTGTAAAATTGAACTGGTATCCCATCAGGTCCAGAGGCCTTTCCTCTTTTGAGCGATTTTAATTGTTTCTCTATCCCTCTGTCGTCTATTTCGATATCTACCATTTTGTCATCTGTGCGACAATCTAGAGAAGGAACTACAGTGCAATCTTCCTCTGTGAAACAACTTTGGAAAAAGACATTTAGTATTTCGGCCTTTAGTCTGTCATCCTCTGTTTCAGTACCATTTTGGTCACAGAGTGTCTGGACATTTTGTTTTGATCCACCTACCGCTTTGACATAAGACCAAAATTTCTTAGGATTTTCTGCCAAGTCAGTACATAGAACTTTACTTTCGAATTCATTGAACGCCTCTCGCATAGCTCTCTTCACACTACATTTCGCTTCGCGTAATTTTTGTTTGTCTGCAAGGCTTTGGCTATGTTTATGTTTGCTGTGAAGTTCCCTTTGCTTCCGCAGCAGTTTTCTAACTCGGTTGTTGAACCACGGTGGCTCTTTTCCATCTCTTACGATCTTGCTTGGCACATACTCATCTAACGCATATTGTACGAAGGTTTTGAACTTTGTCCACTGATCCTCAACACTATCAGTACTTGAGACAAAACTTTTGTGTTGAGCCAACAGGTACTCTGAAATCTGCTTTTTGTCACTTTTTCTAAACAGAAAAATCTTCCTACCCTTTTTAATATTCCTATTTACGGCTGAAATCATCGATGCCGTAACCGCTTTATGATCACTGATTCCCTGTTCTGCGTTAACTTTTTCAAATAGTTCGAGTCTGTTTGTCACCAGAAGGTCTAATATGTTATCGCCACGAGTCGGTTCTCTGTTTAACTGCTCAAGGTAGTTTTCAGATAAAGCACTTAAAAAAATTTCACTGGATTCTTTGTCCCTGCCACCCGTTATGAACGTCTGAGTCTCCCAGTCTATATCCGGCAAATTAAAATCTCCACCCAGAACTATAACATGGTGGGGAAATCTACTCGAAATATTTTCCAAATTATCCTTCAGGTGCTCAGCCACAACAGCTGCTGAGCCAGGGGGCCTATAGAGACATCTAATTACCATGTCTGAGCCCGCTTTAACCGCGACCTTCACCCAAATCATTTCACATTTCGGATCTCCGTCAATTTCCTTCGATACTATTGCACTTCTTACCGCTATAAACACGCCTCCCCCTTCACTGTTCAGCCTGTCTCTGCGGTATACATTCCAATCTGAGTTTAGGATTTTGTTACTGTTTACGTCTGGTTTCAGCCAACTTTCTGTCCCTAGTACTATATGGGCATTGCGATCGTTTATTAATGAGAGCAGTTCTGGGACCTTTCTATAGACGCTCCTGCAGTTTACTATTAGCACATTAATATTGTTATTCCCTGTTGCATTTTGCCTACTCCTATCTTGCCGCGTCTCAGGAGGCGTCTTGTCGGGCCTAGGGAGGGTATTCTCTAACCTAAAAAACCCCCATGTGCACTCCACACGTACTCCGCTACCCTTGTAGCCGCTTCCGGCGTGTAGTGCACGCCTGACCTATTCAGGGGGACCCTACATTTCTCCACCCGATAGCGGAGGTCGAGAAATTTGCACCCCAGATCTCCGCAGAATCGTCTGAGCCTCTGGTTTAAGCCTTCCACTCGGCTCCAAACCAGAGGACCGCGATCGGTTCTGGGAATGATACTACAAATAGTTAGCTCTGATTCCACCCCGCGAGCGAGGCTTTCCGCCTTCACCAATTCCGCCAACCGCCTGTACGAACTGAGGATGACCTCTGAACCCAGACGGCAGGAGTCATTGGTGCCGACATGAGCAACAATTTGCAGTCGGGTGCACCCAGTGCTCTCTATTGCCGCCGGTAGGGCCTCCTCCACATCTCGGATGAGAATTATGGGGAATGGTCGAACTACATCAAGTGATGAGATTTGAAAAGGTCTTATTTCCTCAGGCAAAGTTTGAAGAGGTATATTCAATCTTCGTTGTTGAAATCTTATGCTCAGGAGAAAATTTTGAATGTATTTTTTGAGTTCTTTCTTTTTGTTGTGGCTACCAATAATGGGCCACGATGCACGCTGGTGTAGTGCTTTTTCCATTATGACACTCCTGTATGCTATTGTGACGTAGTAGTATGCACTTATGAATAGCTTTTGATACTAGTATCCATTCTCCAAGAAGTGTTTTCTTATATGAAATGTTGTCTCTTGTAATAAAATCCAGCAAGGTAGCCTATTTCTTACAATCAATATCGGATTCTTGTACCCTTTTTAATTCCTCAATAAGCACATTGTCCACCTGCTGGATGTTAATTTCCTACTACACAAGGCACCTGCATTCTGATTTAACTGGCCAAACTTGTGTTTGACTATGTAGTCACATTCAAAGTTTTAACACCCATATAAAAAGTCTGCTCCTGGGATTTTATAACCACAGAAGCCATTTTAAAGCCACATGATCTGTAATTAATTTGAACTGTCATCCATATAGGCAACATTGAAAGTAATGGTGCCCAAAACAAGTGCTAGAAATTCCTTTTCCATAGTGCTGTAGTTTTGTTCAGCTTCATTCAACTGATGTGATGCATAACCTGTTGGTTTTTGTTGACTCAAAATGCAGCCAACCACTACAACAGCCACACGACAAGACAAGAGCTAGCACAAAACCTGGAAAAGTCAAGACAGGTGAACTTGTAAGAATTTCTTTCAATTTCAATATAGCATTCTCACAATCTGCTGTCCAGACAAAACGAATTCTCTTCTCTAGTAATTTTGTGAGGTGTTTCGTGGTGGTTGCATAGTTTTCCATAAAACGTCATTAGTAATTTGTTAATCTGTGGTATGATTGCAGTCATTTAATGTTCACCATCACTGGAAAATTGATCACTGCGTCTACTAACTGTGGATCTGGTCATGCACCATCTGCCGAAATCATGTAATGCCGATAATGCACCTGCGATTGCGTGAAACTGCAACTTTGTTATTTCACATTTAGCTTAGCATCACTAACACAAATTAGCACATTTCTCAGTTGTTCTGCACGTACTGTTATCATACGAGTACTGGCCAGAAAATTCTGGAGCATTCATAATTTCGTGCCTTTGACATGTTGAAGAGAAATGTGGTTGACATCCTCGCATTGTAGGATAGTCTATATAATTACCAGAAATTTCAGTGTTGTAAGTCTGTTAGTTATTGTTCAGTGCTGTACTGAGTAGAATGGAGTGTTCCATGTTGCACAGTTTGCGAACTTCTAGATGGAAAAGTTAGAGGGGCAACGTGTGTGCAGTAAATTTTACATGAAACTCTAGAAAACCTTTACAAAGAGACACCAAATGATGCAGGAAGCCTACGGTGATGAGTGATTAAGCCATATGCATTTGTACAAATGGTCCACACAGTTTAAAAATGGCCAGATGGAAGTTAAAGAGTACCCCGTTCAGGACACCCTTCCCCTTCGATGTCTGTCTATGATGCTCGTGTCAGGAATGTCATTGAAATTATGTGCCAATTGAAGACGGGCTGACAGAGATTGCAGAAGAATGTAACATTTAATTTGGATCATGTCATGAAATCCTGACACAGCATTTTGGAATGCATTGTGTTGCTGCCAAGTTCGTCCCATGGCTCATGACTCAAAACCAGAAAGACCTTCATGTCACAATCTGTGAATAGCTTTTGGATTGCACAAATGAGAATGAGATGTTCCTTGAGAGAATCATAACTATGGATCTGATTAAATTTTCATTGAGACATTTGAGTCTCATCTTTATCTACGATAATGATGGAAGCTGAAAAAATGAATTAAAATTTGTGCCATTCCAGGATTAGAATCTGGATCTCCTTGCTTACTAGGCAGAAATCCTAACCAGTACACCACCAAAGCACTATAGCTAACATACGTGCATGGACTACCCTAGTCCAATGTCCTCCCTAACACAAACTTCAGTTCACATCTTCAGCTTAATTTCCCCTTCTTAGGTCGTCACTATTGCTGAGGCTCTTCAGTATTGGAATGGCAACCCAGCATTGGATGTAATGGGGAAATCCTGCCTGTATCTCAGGGCGTAGGTGATCTGTAGGAATGGTATGGTGGGCAATTTCAAAATACACTCCTGGAAATGGAAAAAAGAACGCATTGACACCGGTGTGTCAGACCCACCATACTTGCTCCGGACACTGCGAGAGGGCTGTACAAGCAATGATCACACGCACGGCACAGCGGACACACCAGGAACCGCGGTGTTGGCCGTCGAATGGCGCTAGCTGCGCAGCATTTGTGCACCGCCGCCGTCAGTGTCAGCCAGTTTGCCGTGGCATACGGAGCTCCATCGCAGTCTTTAACACTGGTAGCATGCCGCGACAGCGTGGACGTGAACCTTATGTGCAGTTGACGGACTTTGAGCGAGGGCGTATAGTGGGCATGCGGGAGGCCGGGTGGACGTACCGCTGCATTGCTCAACACGTGGGGCGTGAGGTCTCCACAGTACATCGATGTTGTCGCCAGTGGTCGGCGGAAGGTGCACATGCCCGTCGACCTGGGACCGGACCGCAGCGACGCACGGATGCACGCCAAGACCGCAGGATCCTACGCAGTGCCGTAGGGGACCGCACCGCACTTCCCAGCAAATTAGGGACACTGTTGCTCCTGGGGTATCGGCGAGGACCATTCGCAACCGTCTCCATGAAGCTGGGCTACGGTCCCGCACACCGTTAGGCCGTCTTCCGCTCACACCCCAACATCGTGCAGCCCGCCTCCAGTGGTGTCGCGACAGGCGTGAATGGAGGGACGAATGGAGACGTGTCGTCTTCAGCGATGAGAGTCGCTTCTGCCTTGGTGCCAATGATGGTCATATGCGTGTTTGGCGCCGTGCAGGTGAATGCCACAATCAGGACTGCATACGACCGAGGCACACAGGGCCAACACCCGGCATCATGGTGTGGGGAGCGATCTCCTACACTGGCCGTACACCACTGGTGATCGTCGAGGGGACACTGAATAGTGCACGGTACATCCAAACCGTCATCGAACCCATCGTTCTACCATTCCTAGACCGGCAAGGGAACTTGCTGTTCCAACAGGACAATGCACGTCCGCATGTATCCCGTGCCACCCAACGTGCTCTAGAAGGTGTAAGTCAACTACCCTGGCCAGCAAGATCTCCGGATCTGTCCCCCATTGAGCATGTTTGGGACTGGATGAAGCGTCGTCTCACGCGGTCTGCACGTCCAGCACGAACGCTGGTCCAACTGAGGCGCCAGGTGGAAATGGCATGGCAAGCCGTTCCACAGGACTACATCCAGCATCTCTATGATCGTCTCCATGGGAGAATAGCAGCCTGCATTGCTGTGAAAGGTGGATATACACTGTACTAGTGCCGACATTGTGCATGCTCTGTTGCCTGTGTCTATGTGCCTGTGGTTCTGTCAGTGTGATCATGTGATGTATCTGACCCCAGGAATGTGTCAATAAAGTTTCCCCTTCCTGGGACAATGAATTCACGGTGTTCTTATTTCAATTTCCAGGAGTGTATCTGCTTCCAAAATTATCTAGATTCTCCCTCTACCGTCGTACATATATGAGGTAAACTGTGCTTCCCGTGTGTCTGTTTACCATCTAAAATTTCATTTCTTCTTAATGCATCCACTAAGAAAATATCTCCTCATAAAAACAAATAGTAGAATGTCCAGGGTGGATGAACAAAAGATTTATGTAAAGAATAGTTTAGAGACTAGTAAAGAATAGATCACATCATTATCCTCCCAGCAGACAAAGGATCTACCAGTGTGGTACTTGATCAACAGGAGTATGTTAGTGAAGGTATATGCCAGTTGTCTGACATCTCTACATACGAGGGCAGTTCAATAAGTAATGCAACACATTTTTTTTCTGAAACAGGGGTTGTTTTATTCAGCATTGAAATACACTAGGTTATTCCCCAATCTTTTAGCTACTCAACACTATTTTTCAACGTAATCTCCATTCAATGCTACGGCCTTACGCCACCTTGAAATGAGGGCCCGTATGCCTGCACGGTACCATTCCACTGGTCGATGTCGGAGCCAACGTCGTACTGCATCAATAACTTCGTCATCATCCGCGTAGTGCCTCCCACGGATTGCGTCCTTCATTGGGCCATACATATGGAAATCCGACGGTGCGAGATCGGGGCTGTAGGGTGCATGAGGAAGAACAGTTCACTGAAGTTTTGTGAGCTCCTCTTGGGTGTGAAGACTTGTGTGAGGTCTTGCGTTGTCATGAAGAAGGAGAAGTTCGTTCAGATTTTTGTGCCTACGAACACGCTGAAGTCGTTTCTTCAATTTCTGAAGAGTAGCACAATACACTTCAGAGTTGATCGTTTGACCATGGGGAAGGACATCGAACAGAATAACCCCTTCAGCATCCCAGAAGACTGTAACCATGACTTTACCGGCTGAGGGTATGGCTTTAAACTTTTTCTTGGTAGGGGAGTGGGTGTGGTGCCACTCCATTGATTGCCGTTTTGTTTCAGGTTCGAAGTGATGAACCCATGTTTCATCGCTTGTAACAATCTTTGACAAGAAATTGTCACCCTCAGCCACATGACGAGCAAGCAATTCCGCACAGATGGTTCTCCTTTGCTCTTTATGGTGTTCGGTTAGACAACGAGGGACCCAGCAGGAACAAACCTTTGAATATCCCAACTGGTGAACAATTGTGACAGCACTACCAACAGAGATGTCAAGTTGAGCACTGAGTTGTTTGATGGTGATCCGTCGATCATCTCGAACGAGTGTGTTCGCACGCTCCGCCATTGCAGGAGTCACAGCTGTGCACGGCCGGCCCGCACGCAGGAGATCAGACAGTCTTGCTTGACCTTGCGGCGATGATGACACACGCTTTGCCCAACGACTCACCGTGCTTTTGTCCACTGCCAGATCACCGTAGACATTCTGCAAGCGCCTATGAATATCTGAGATGCCCTGGTTTTCCGCCAAAAGGAACTCGATCACTGCCCGTTGTTTGCAACGCACATCCGTTACAGACGCCATTTTAACAGCTCCGTACAGCGCTGCCACCTGTCGGAAGTCAATGAAACTATACGAGACGAAGCGGGAATGTTTTAAAATATTCCACAAGAAATTTCCGGTTTTTTCAACCAAAATTGGCCGAGAAAAAAAATGTGTTGCATTACTTATTGAACTGCCCTCGTACAAGCATCTGCCATCAAGATCCCATGCCTGTGATTCAGACGGACCTGCAGTCCCTCCTTAACACCCTATGTCTCTTACAAGGACTAACACTTGAATCCATAGAACTTCTTACCTCACCCAAACCATGCACCCCCACTTTTTACCTTCTTCCTAAGATCCAAAAAGCCAATCATCCTGGCTGTCCTATAGTTGATGGCATCAAAGCACCCAATGAACTTATATTTGCCCTAGTTGATCAACACCTGCAACCCATAGTACAGAGACTTACCTCTTATATTAAAGACACCAACCATTTCCTAAATCGTCTGAAATGTGTACCTGTCCCACTCCCACCACACACCTTGCTCGTTACCATTGACGCCATCTCCCTCTATACCAACATCCCCTACATACATGGTCTGTTTGATGCTGAACATTTCCTCAGTTAGCACCCACCTGATTCCAAACCTATGACATATTTCCTGCTCACTTTCATCAACTTTATACTTACCAACAACTACTTCAGCTTTGAGAGGGACTACAATGAGATCAGAGGTACGGGCCATGATACCACGATGGTTCCGTCCTGTGCCAAGCTTTTCATGGGTCACCTAGAGGGGACTTTCCTGGGAGCCTTCAGCTCGTGATTTGATTTAGATGGTTTGATGACATCTTTGCCCTATGGGCTCATGGTGAGGCTGACCATATAAAATTACTGAAATCTGTAAATACCTTCTCCCAGTTAAATTTCACGTGGTCCTATTCCATGTCCCATGCCACTTTCCTTGATGTTGATCTCATCCTCACTAAATGCCAGCTAGGCACTTCTGTCCACATTAAACTTACTATCAAACAACAGTACTTAGGTTTTGACAGTTGCCATCCTTCCCGTGTCAGACATTCTGTCCCATACAGCCTTGGCATTCGAGGCAAATGTATTTGTTTGGATGCAGACTCTTTACAGAAATACACCACCATTCTCACCTCCGTCTCCACTAGACATAATTACTCCATCAGCCTAGTTCAAAAGCAGATTTCCCAGGTCATCACTTCCAGTCTGGATACTGGTGACCCCTCCAAAAAACAACTTCGGTGCACATCACTTGTCACTCAGTATTATCCTGGTTTTGAATGTATTAATGAGCTATTTTGACAAGGCCATGACTTCCTAAAATCATGCCCTGAAAAGACGTCCTGTCTGTCTGACATTTTGTCCACCACCCCTCGAGTAGCTTTTTTTGCCACCCTCCTGATCTCCTCAGTGTCCTTGCAGACCCTGTGCTCCTTGTGCACCCATCTCCATACCCTATGGCTCCTATACCCGTGACCATCCCCACTGCAAGACTTGCCCTATGCACCACCCCATCACCACCTGTACCAGCCCTGGAACTAGAAAAACATGTACTATCAAAGGAAGAGCTGTCTGTGAAACAACACATCATAAACCAGCTGTTAGGTAAACACTGTTTGGCCTTTTACATCGGTGTGACTACTACCAAGTTATGTCTTAGGATGAAAGGGCATAGACAGATTGTGTATACCGGGACACAACATTATTTTGCAGAGTATGCTTTACATGACCTTGTTGCCTGTTTCAGCACATGTGCCATCTGGATTCTTTCCTAAAACACCAGCTTCTCAGAAATCCCCAGGCGGGTACTAGTGCTGCAACATGTTCTTGGCTCTTGCTACTCACCTGGCCTTAATTTACGTTAATTTCTTCTGTCTCAGCATTTTTCACAGTAACTACTACTTTCTTCCTTTTGTTTTAGTTTTCTACATCTTTCATTCTCTGATCTGTCTGTCTTTTGCTGTCCCCCTGCCGCCACTGTTACACACAGTCCACTTAGCTTTCCACTCGTATTAACTCATATACAATGTTTCAGCAGTAATCTCTGTCTTGCATACTACTCTGTCTACCACCATTAAGCTCTCAGGTTTTCAGATCTTATCCAGTACAGTCCCCAGCAGTCCTTCTCATACTCTCCAGTAAGTCTCCGCTGACTTGGTGTTCTCTGACTTTTCTGAACTGTAGCCCTTTCCCTAAACCTCTCCAGTCCTTTTGCTTCACACCTGTTTCTTCCCCTTCAGCACTTCAGCCAGAAGTAGCCACTGGCTCCGAAAGCTAGTAAAAGTTAAATCCTTTTGTGTGTGTGTTCCCCTGCTGCCGCTTGGTGAGTGGATTTTGTCTATCCATTTACATTACATTACCAATTAAATTGTAAAGAATAGTTTGCTATTCACTGTTAAGATGACATGTTGAGTTTCAGACAGGCACAATGAAAAGACTGTTACACACTTAGATTTTGGCCAAAACCTTCTTCAGAAAAGAAAAGAAAACAAAACACACACACACACATACACACAAGCAAGCACATCTCACGCATACATAACCCCTATCTCAGAGAAGAAGAATGGAAAATTCAGAGGTGAAGGAACTAGGGAATTTAGTGTCTGCTCTAGGCGGTTGCTCAGAACACGAGAGCGATATGTTTTGGTTGTGGATTCAAGAGCCCTCAGTCTCACAACTTAGCTGATCTGGTGATGCGATTTGACTGGCAAGGTGGCTTTGCAGGTGACGATTTGGCCTATTCTGGCATAAACTGGTCGATTGTTGTACCTTCAGCTGAAAGGAAATGGAAGAAAAAGGCATCCTCATTGTTTAATATTTAAATAATAAAAATTACTTGTCTTTGTACATGCTCTTCATTACATCCAGATAGTCAAATTGCAAAGAAAATGCAATTGTAAATATCAAAACTTAATTACGGTGTTATCCAACTTGGCACCACATCTCAGACGTAATTCTTACTGTTGTTGACAAATGTCAACTGAGTGTACTTGAATTTCATGAAAGCTTGAATGCTGTGTCTCAAAAGACCCAAATGAATGACTTTGAGACCATGGTAAATCATTAATAACAACATTTTAATTTGATTTCATTTTTTAGTGTACAAGGGCAAATGATTTGCTCGAACATGTAAAAAGTGTTGTGTGGAAGGACGAGTGATTTTAAAACCATTAAATCGCTTTAACAATGAACTGTAAGAATATTTTGATGGTCTACAAACTGGTACACGGTCCTTTTAAAGCAGACATACCCAGAATAACTGGGAAAGTGTGTCATTTTTAAGAATGCCTCATTATTTATTTCATTCCTTAGTTCAACAGTACCGTTATTGGGACCAATTATACTCAGTTTTCAGAGCAATGTCCAAAGGGATCCATTTCTACATGTTGAAGTACATAATCTTATGAATATTTTGATGCAGTGAGTTGCAGAAGTAGGCATGGTAAAAAGCAATAACTCATCTTTAATGAAAGTCTACTTGAAGGATGTAAAGAATCTGATTACAGCAAGAAAGTTCAATCTGTATTCTGCTACAAGAAGCACACTAAAAAATAAAGAGTATATCTGAAGAAGAAATATTGTTGGTAAAGGCAAGCATGCAAACGCGCATTGTCGGCATACTAGACAACTGCAAGAAAAATCACCCCTCAAATACAGATTAATGTGTGCCATTTCCTGCTTGTAACCATAGCAGTTCAAACAAGATTGACTGTATGGTTTAAGTTTTGGTATCAAAGGGAAGAATGTCGGGTTCAAATTCATTGTATGTCACACTTGTGAATTTGTGGATATTGGTAGAGAGAAAATATTTAAGATGAGATGAAGTGAAAATTTTATCCAAGTTCTGGGTCAATATAATCAAATTATGTTCAAAGCCACTCTCAAATTTCTGAGATTTTGTGTGAATCATTTTAATAATCTCGTATTGAAATACTTCTGTTGAGTGAGCCTTTTATATAAACTTCAAAATTATAGTTGAAAATCAAACGGAAATTAACTTATTGCTCAGTTTCACTGTGTGCAGGACGATAATGGAGTAGATAATTTCAATATCGACAAAAGTAATAATATTTATATAATTTTTAAAACAGAATTTGTAGTTTTTTATTTGATGTTTTCCATTGTATTCAGTCCAGAGACTGTTTTGATGCAGCTCTCCATGTTACCCTGTCCTGTGCGATCCTATTCATTTCCAAGTAACTACTGCAACGTACATCTTTCTGAATGTGCTTATTGTATTCATCTTTTGGTCTCCTTCTACAATTTTTATCTCCCACTCTTTTCCTCCAATACTAAATTGGTGGTCCATTGATGTCTCAGAATGTGTCCTATCAACCAATCCCTTCCTTTGGTCAAGTTGTGTCATAAATTTCTTGCCTCCCTAGTTCTAGGCAGTACTTCATCATTAGTTATGTGAGTAACCCATTTAATCTTCAGCATTCTTCTTTAGCACCACATTTTAAAAGCTTCTATTCTCTTCTTATGTAAACTGTTTATCGTCCATGTTTCACTTCCATACGTGGCTGCACTCTAAACAAATAACTTCAGAAAAGACTTCCTAAAACTTAAATCTATATTCAAACCATGGAAAATCCAGGATGGAATGTAGCAATATTAGAGAAGGAAAGTTGTTACTCACCACATAGCGGAGATGCTGGGTCGCGATAGGCACAACAAAAAGAAAAGGTTCACACAATTATAGTCACCTTTGTTAGTCACTGTCCTCACCCATCCTGCCCCCTCCCTGTTCCCATTCCAGCACTACACAGCTATCATTTCACCGCCACACCCAGTCTTTTAATTTCTCTCCTTTCCGCTACTTAACCCCCTCCCCTCCCCCCTTTCTCTCCTCCCCTCCATCTAAACTGCAGTACTTCACTGTCCGCCACCCCCACCATACTATCCCTCCCCCTCCCCGCCCCAGCTTCCTCCTTACCCCACCCAATTGCCACTCCCATCACGCACTGGTGCTGCTGCTCGCAGTGTGGTTTCAGTTGTCTGAGACTGCAGACGTGTGTGCAAGTTGCGTTTGCATGAGTATGTGTGTGCATGTGTGTATGTGTGTTTATTGCTGACAAAGGCCTTAATGGCTGAAAGCTATAATTGTGTGAATTTTGTTGTTGTGCCTATCGCGACTCAGTAACTCCACTATATTGTGAGTAGCAACTTTCCTTCTCTAATATTGTTAAATATATATTTGATGTTAACAAATTTTTCTTCCTTGGAAATGCTTTTCCTGCCATTGCCAGTCTATATTTTATATCCTCTGCACTTTGCCCATCAGCAGTTATTTTGCTGCCCAAATAGCAAAACTTATCTACTACTTTTAAGTGTCTCATTTCCTATTCTGGTTCCCTCAGTATCACCTAATTTAATTGCTGGCCGGAGTGGCCGAGCGGTTCTAGGCGCTACAGTCTGGAACCGTGCGACCGCTACGTTGCAGGTTCGAATCCTGCCTTGGGCATAGATGTGTGTGATGTCCTTAGGTTAGTTAGGTTTAAGTAATTCTAAGTTCTAGGGGACTGATGATCTCAGCAGTTAAGTCCCATAGTGCTCAGAGCCATTTGAATCTAATTTAATTTGACTACATTCCATTATTCTTGTTTTGCTTTTGTTGATGTTCAAACAGCAGATATGTTGTGGATAACATGCAGTACTTTCCAGTGTGGAACTGTTCCTTGTAGTTTAGTTGCCTTGCCTTTAGCAGTTAAGAAGACAACACCTGTACTTGGAATGTGCTGAGCAGTGGTCCTAAGCTAGCAAAATATTGCTCTTCCTTGCTGCTGTTGTTGAACCTTCAGGAGCCAGTTATGAAAGTTTTATTGCTATGCTCATGATGGTTTGCAGATTAAATAGGTTGACATTTTTAAAGAAATGTAGGTTTTTGTATCTTCCAGTCACTAATGGTTTGAGCTTCTCAGAATCATCTGGATTGAGACACAAGACCACAGTCTCTCTCTCTCTCTCTCTCTCTCTCTCTCTCTCTCTCTCTTTGCTGCATGTTACTCCATGACATTTATTGCACTTGACATGTAGTAATTTCTCAGATATCAAGTTACAGAAAATGCTAACTTCATTTATATCAAACACATCTCTTGGATTGCAATTTATATGCCCATTCATTGGCGTCTTCCTCATTTATGTGCCTCCCCATAGACACTGATTGCATTGACTTTATGTCTCTGATGAAAACCCCACAGCTAGCCCTCAGAAATTCCCTTTTTCTGCATGTCTTCATGAATCTTTTCTTAAAGCAGTACGCCAGATGACAGAATTTGCTATGAGTGCATATGTTCGAACCATTCAAACAGTGAATCCTCCTCCTCTTCATGTTTGGCTGGCGACATTCACTTACTGTTGCCATGAAATGACTTTATCTTCTGTCTTGAGAATATTATTGATGAGAGAGAGAGAGTAGACATCAGGATCTGAAAGTGTTCTGCAGCCTGTGTTTTAGTCTTTCTCAACTATTGACTGTATGTAGAATTAGTTGCCTTTTTAGCGTCAGAGCATTATGAGCTCATGTCTTGTTTTGGCAATCTATTGTAAGTGATGGAGCACAAGGAAAGGAAAAAAAAGCACATTCTATATTCACAAACTAACAGAGGCAGAGTGCATTCTGGATTGTTGCACATTGTGCACTGTGTATCTGCTGCCCCACCACTTTTTTCTCCCGCCTTTGCGTATTACACTGTGGAAATGACATGCGAGCATCAGGCAAGTGATCAGTTCATTGTTGCGAATTTACAATACAGTAAATTATTGAGGAAAATTAAGGACTGCAGCTCCTTTATCACCTCAGGAGTAGGAGATTCTCATACAGCTTACACAAGTTAGGAATCAGTTCATGCCCCATTCTGACCAATAATATGGCTGCAGTAGCAAACCTCTTTTAACAAGAACTGACATTTTTCCAGGCTCATTGTTTTCCTGGCTCATTGAATCTGATTACATCCTTTGTGTGGTGTATGTGCACCTGTGTTTCCTTGAAAAATACTTTGTCATCAACTCTCCCAGTTTTAGACATGACGACACCCTCTCTCTAGACGCTGGGATGTCACTGCTGCATTCTTCAGTTCAAATGGCTTTTGGCAGGCGCGCGGAATTAGCCGAGCGATCTAGGGCGCTGCAGTCATGGACTGTGTGGCTGGTCCTGGTGGAGGTTCGAATCCTCCCTCTTGCATGGGTGTGTGTGTTTGTCCTTAGGATAATTTAGGTTAAGTAGTGTGTAAGCTTAGGGACTGATGACCTTAGCAGTTAAGTCCCATAAGATTTAACACACATTTGAACATTTGGCTTTTGGCAGTATTGGTAATGCCTGGATGGAACCTTGAATGCCATCTGGGCCGATCCTCCGGAGCTAACTCTAATGGATGCTATACACTTCACAGATCCATCAATGTAAAATAATGGTGTTGCTCTAGGTTATGCAGTTTTTTGTGACATTTGGCGTGCATACACTTTTTTAATCGTGTGTAGATTTAGATATTGACGGTAACAGCAGAACTGATATCCCTTTCTTGGATACAATTACCAGGTATTATGGATGAAAAAACCTTCAATCACAATTTTTTCTTGTTTCATTAAATTATGCAATGTATTTTGGACCCTGTGATGATGGACCCACACCCCATCGTGTAATTTAATGAAACATGAAAAAATTGTGACTGAATGTGTTTGTATTTGTATTACATGATTGGTTCAGTGTAGAATACTAGAGAAGTGCAAAGTCTGACACCTGCTCTACATACAAATGACCCTAAATGATTGTTCCATTCCGTATTCCTATAGATTATTACATACGAGCACTTACATTAGTTCACCAACATCAGCTGTAACTCATTGATGTAGTAACAGTATACGTAGTTCTTTAGTTCAGATGCAGTTTTACATTTCTGTAAGTTTAAAGTAAGTTGCCAGTCTTTGCACCACTTTGAAATCTTAATAAGAGCTGACTGAATATTTGTACAGCTTTTTTCACTGAATAATTTGTTATAGATAACTGTGTCATCTGCGAAAAGTGTGAGGTTGCTATTGTCTACAAGATTATTGATATACAACACAAACATGAGGGATCCCAGTACACTTCCCTGGTGCACACATCTAGTTATTTCTACATCTGACAGCGTGTCTCCATCTGAGATAAAGTGCTGTGTCCTCTTTACTGAGAAATTCCCAATCCAGTCACCAGTTTTGCTCAATACCTGATACAATCGTACTTGCGATAATAAGCATAGGTGTGGTACAGAGTCAAATGCTTTTTGGAAATTGAGAAATGCGGTATCTTCCCAACTGCTTGAATCCATGTCTTTCAAGATGTCATGTCTCATCTTCTTTTTAATGCAATTCTCACTACTCAAAAACTCAGAAGCATCAGCCCCCCCCCCCTTACTACTTTCCTCTTCACTCCCCCCCCTTTTCACCCCCTATTCTCTGTCCCCACTGTCATCACACAGTACCATTGGAGCCTCAAATGCCTCACTGTACCAAGACAACAAATTTTTCAAATTGAGTCCCAAAATGACATCTTCTCTGCTCAGTATCCTCCGAAATCTGTCGTTGTTGCCTTCTGTCACTGTCCTAACCTCCATAATGTCAGAGTCACACTGTACTACGTTCTCAAACTGTTACCCTTACTCCGTGGTTCCCTTCCCTGCGTGCCTCAGGCACATGGGGCACCTGATCACTGGACGTGCTCTGCAGCACAATTTGAAGGACCTGCATTTCACTGCTGCACAGTCTCTCGGATCATCCCACCAGGTATTAGTTACCCCAAACTTTACAGTCGGGAACTCGCACTCCAACAAATTCTCACATCCCGACCCTCCTCTCCTTCTCCCTTTCCCTTTGTCTCTCCCTCTCCTCCCTCTGTCGTCCCCCTGCCCCTTTCTTTTTCTCTAGGTGTTGTTAAAGGTATGTACGTTGAAAAGTTTAAAATTAATAGATGGATCTCATATTGACAAAAACAAACTTGGAGGTTAATTATTTGACGAGGTGTGTTCAAATAGTAAGGTAACTTTACATTTCTGTGAAAAAATATTTATTTATTCATCAATATTCATGTTGTCCCCTTCAAAGTAACCCCCTTCAGATACAATACACTTGTGCAGATGATTCTTCCAATCCTCAAAGCATGTCTCATAAGCACTTTTTGGTACATCCTTGAGTACTTCCAGTGATGCAGTTTTTATTTCCTCAATCATTGAAAATCTTTGTCCCTTCATAGTTCTCTTCCATATTGGAAGCAGGAAAAAGTCGCAGGGGTCCAAATCTGGTGAATATGGTAGCTGAGGCATGATTGCATGTCATTTTTGGCCAAAAAATCTCTCACAAGCAGTGATGAGTGAGCAGGTGCATTGTCGTGATGCAAAAGCCATGAATTGTTTTTCCACAATTCTGGATGTTTTCTGTGAATTGCTTCTTGCAAACGACGCATAATGTCAAGGTAATACTCCTTATTGATCACACAACCTTGAGGCAAAAATTCATGATGTACTACACTACGGTAATTGCAAAAAATAGTGAGCAAAACTTTGACATTTGATTGAACTTGGCACGTTTTTTTGGTCATGGCTCTCCGGAATCCTTCCAGTGGGACGATTGGGCTGTGTTTTCTACTTCATAATTGTAAACCCATGTTTTGCCACCAGTTATGACCCTTTTGAGCAAATCAGGATCACCTTTGACATCACTCAAGAGCTCCTGAACAATGCTCATGCAATGGTTCTTCTCATCAAAATTGAGTTCTGGAACAAACTTCACTGACACGCGTCTTGTGCCCAAAACATCCAAAAAAATTTCATGACACAAGCCGACTGATATGCCAACATCCTCAGCAACTTCACTTACAATAATTTGATGATTTTCCATAATGATTTGCTTCACAGCTTCAATGTTAACATCTGTTGTTGATGTGCTGGGGCATCCAGAGTGAGGTTCGTCGTTCGCATCTGCCGTACACCTGAAACAGTGAATGTATGTTCAGGGCACCAACATAACAAAAAAAAAAAAAAAAAAAAAGGATCGATATTCAAATGTACATTGCCTGTGCAATTTGAAAAGTCACCTTACTTTTTGAACAGCCCTTGTATATATTGAGGCAGCATTGTTATCATGTGTAATGGATTTAGTGGATTAAATGTCAGCTGATGAGGAGAATATATTGGCAGATATTAATTCTTCTTCTAGCTTGAGCAAATGCTGCTTTTTTTGTAATCTATATGTGAATTTTTTAGGGCTGATGAACTAATACATTGTGAAGAAGTTCCTGTTGGCAGCACTGAAACAGTTTTGCTGAGCTACTCCAGTGACCAGACAGTGCAATCCTGCACTGTAAGTATTTTCAATTAAAATTTTACATTTGAAAAACATCACACTTGAAAAAAGAATCTGATATGAATGAGGCTGATGCTTCTTTTAAGATTTAGTGAGGCTTCATTAAGTTACTTCATTTTAGATGGTGAACATAGAATTGAGAATTGACTGATATTTATTCCAAGTGCAACAGACAACAAAGGCATCTGACTTGCTAGTCTAATTAATTGCTTATTGCTTGTGTGGTACTGCCATGCCAGGAACTGTGAAAATACTGCTGTAACTTTATTATGCTTCTATAAATCCCCAGAAGCACATAAATGGAAGTAGGGACCAGTGGCAGGCGGTTACCATGTGTTATGTACTACAGCACACTGTAAATATTGTACTAGAATTATGCCATTTCTCTTCGATTGCAAGTCTGAATCCGCACTAAAATTATGCCATTTATCTTCGAATGCATGCTGGTATTCAAATGAAATAGATGTTTTGTAGCGATCTCTCCATGATAGCTAGAGACCAGTGTCGAGTGCTGAAATGATTGTGAGATATGCTACGATCAAAGACAAGGGATGTAGCTGTTTTCGACAATGCATACTCAGATGTAACATCATCCCTTTGGATGCTGTGAGTGCTACATTGCTCATAGCATCAGGTTAGTATTTTTTCTGAATGTGCGTGTAACTTATTGTGCAGGCATAAAGTATGAGGGATTTTTTGGAGCAGTTGATGTAGTGATTCTGTGGCCCAGTCATCAAGTGCATTGGCTGGTTGGGTCATGTTTGATTCTTGTTGCTACCATCTTTTTTAATTCCTCACGTTGTTAAGCTATTAATTATAAAATGTAAATGTATTCAAACAGTTCAGTTTGTATACATAAAATTAGAATTGATATATTCAACTTTATCGTGATTACGACCCTTGAGAGTCAAAACGCTATGGATTGTGGTGAATATACAAGGAAATTTAGTATGAAAGTGTTTTCTGCAGGTGGTCTGCTAAAGAGGCCCAGTTCCATTAGATCTCTGGAAAAGAATGTGAGAGTTAGGTAGTACCACTCCAAATAGAAATCTAACAGGAGGGCATGGGTCAGTGTAAAAGGTAACCACATTGCTGGGTTTACATGAGTTAGTACTCAATTTAGATTTTTTTGATGTTTGAACGAATTGGGGCATCTGTTCAATGCAGTCTGCTCCAACTGTAAATCAGATCCTGGACTCCTCTTAATGTCCAGGTCATCTTTGTTATAGTTAATCACCTTCTATAGATATGAAAATATTAGAGATATGATGTAGCCAAAACATGATTTTTCTTGAAAAGTGGTTGTTCCCATCAAAAATTGACATCACACTAAGCTTGACAGAATTGAACCAATGACTGACACCCTTTTGGCTGCTGCAGCCTATCCTTATATAGGTTTTTACAATCGAAATTTAGTTGTTTACATTGTTCAAAATGTTAATTTGAATTATTGCAATTAAAAGTTAAACAGTTCTGGAGAATATCGTTTGCCAATAAACAGAAAATGATAATACACAATTTATAATACAGAGTATCTTTTTAATTATGGAATGGGTTTTGTTACTAATATGTTTCTTTTGTCTTTCCATTAAACATAGATTTTTACCACAAGAATTTTATAAATGTATGTTTCAGTATTTGTTTATGTTCATTGAATGTACTTTTAGGTAAAAACTATATTTCATTTACAAATCATCAAAATTACTTTCAAAGTACCCAAACAAACTTGAATTGACCTCACAGCACTGTTACAATATATGCTTTTTACATTTATCAACTACTTGTGTATATCGTTCATTAGTATTGGTTACTCTGGATTGCTCAGGTATTACAGATTTTGTTTAAAGATGGTCTATACTGTTTCATTAACCCCCTCCCTTCCCAAAGTATTGCACGTAGGAAGTATCTACATCTACACGCTTACTCTGCAAATCGCACTTCAGTGCGTGACAAAGGGTTCATCGAATTGCAATAACAATAATCCTCTACTATTCCACACTTGAACAGTGCACAGAAAAAACGAACACCTATATCTTTCCCTGCAAGCTCCGATTTCCCTTATTTCGTTATGATGATCATTTCTCCGTATGTAGGTCAGTATCAAAAAATATTTTCGCATTCAGGGGAGAAAGTTGGTGACTGAAATTTCATGAGAAAGTCTCTCTGTTATGAAAAAGACCTTTGATTTAATGATGTCCACCCCAAATCGTGTTTCATATCTGTGACACTCTATCCCCTATTTCTCAAAAATACAAAACTTGCTACCCTTCTTAGAACTTTCTCGATGTACTCTGTTACTCCTATCTGGTAAGGATCGCACACGATGCAACACTACTCCAAAAGAGGACAGATAAGTGTAATGTAGGCAGTCTCTTTAGTAGTTTTTTGCATCTTCTAAGATTTCTGCCAATAAGATGCAGTCTTAGATTCACCTTCCCCCAGCTATTTAGTTGAATTAATGACCTTTAGATTTGATTGATTTATCATGTAACAAACATTTAATGGATTCCTTTTATTGCTCATGTGGATGGCCTCACAGTTTTCATTGTGTAGGGTCAAGTGCCAATTTTTGCACCTTTACACATCACTTTGGAATTTGTTTTGATCTTCTGATGACTGTACAAGATGATAAACAACAGCACCATATGCAAACAATGTAAGACAACTGCTCAGATTCTCTCCTAAATCTTTTATGAGGTCTGTTCAAAAAATTCTGGAACATTCATAATTCCACATCAATGGTGTGTTGAAGTGAAATGCTGTTGGCATCCCTGCACATGGCTGTGTTTATAGCTGCCAGAAGTTTCATTGTTATACATGTGTTAGTTATTGTTCAGTACTGTACTGAATAGAATGTTGTGTCATACAGTTTGTGACTTTCGAGATGGCAGAGTTAGAGGAGCAACATATCTGCATCAAATTTTGCATGAAACTTAAGAAAACGTTTACAGAGTCACACCAAATGGTGCAGGAAGCCTACAGTGATGAGAGCTGAAGCCATACTCAGTGATACAAATGGTTCACATGATTGAAAAATGGCTGGACATAAGTTAAAAGTGATCCTCGTTCAGTATGGTTCTCAAAGTCTACCGATCACGCTCATGCATGGAATGTCAACAAAATTGTACATGCCAGTCAAAGACTGACTGTCCAAGAGATTACAGAAGAATATAACATTTCAGTTGGATCATGTCATGAAACGCTGACACAGCATCTCGGAATGTGTGTAGTTTCCACCAAGTTCATTCCATGGCTCATGAGGCAAGTCCAGAAAGACCTTTGCCTTGCAATCTGTGAAGAGCTTTTGGATCATTCAAATGAAAACGAGATGTTCCTTAAGAGAATCATGACTGGTGATGAGATGAAGGTCTACAGTTATGATGTTGAGAGCAAGGTTCAGTCTTCATGATCTGTCAGGAAATGTTCTCCAAGACCAAGAAAGCTTGTCAGGTCAGTTCAAATCTCAAAATCATGCTGATAGTTTTCATTGACTGTGAAGGATTAGTTCATCATGAATTTGTGTCACATGGGACCATTGGACGTGTTGCGATGCCTGTGAGAAAATGAGAGACAATTCATGACTCATGCATCATGATAATGCATCCACACATTATCCCTGATAGTGCATGACGATTGCACAAAAAATGATATCACTGTGCTGACACAGGCTCTGTACCCTCCAAACCAGGACCCTGTGAACGTTTTGTTATGAACTTTTTATTTCCAAAGTTGAAATCCCCATTGAAAGGGCAAAGATTTGCAACAATAAATGAGATAAAAGAAAATTTGCAGATGGTGCTGTATGTGATACATCAAGAGGCGTTCCAGGACTGCTTATGGAAAGGGAATCGGCATTGGGACTGGCATATCAGTTGTGGAGGAGAGTATTTTGAAGGAGACCATGCACAATAAGTAAGGAGTAAGTGCAGAAAAATCTCATGGACAAAGTTCCGAAGCTTCATGAACAGGCCTTGTGTATAGATAAGGAACAGCGGAGGACATATAACACTACCTTTGTGAATGCCAGAAATCACATCTGTTTTACTTGGTGTCTTTCCATGAACTGTGACCACTCTGACAGGAAATCACGAATCCATTTGCATAACTGAGATAATATTCCATAAGCAAGCAATTTGATCAAAAGCTGCTTGTGAGGTGTGGTGTTGAAAGCCTACTGGGAATATAGAAATATGGAATCAGTTTTAAATCCTTGTCAGAAGCATTCAGCACTTTGTGTGATTAAAGAGCTTGTTGTGTTTTCTAAATGTGTGTTGACTATGTGTCAGTAGAACATTCTCTTCGAGGTAATTAATAATGTTTGAAACCAATGTAGGTTTCAAAATTCTACTGCATATCAACATTAATGATATCGACCAGTAATTTAGTGGACTACTCCTATTGCCTTTCTTGAATATTGGTGTGACCTGTACAACTTTCCAGTCTTTGAGTACAGAGCTTTCGTCAAGCGAGTGGTTGTATATGATTGTTAAATAGGGCGATTTCCATCAGCATACTCTGAAAGAGAGTAATTGGTATGCAGTCTGGTCCGGAAGACTTGATTTTACTAAGTGAATTAAGTTGCTTTGCTACTGTGGGGATATCTACTTCTAAGTTATTCAGGTTGGCAGCTGTTTTTGATTGGAATTCTATAATATTTACTTTATCGTCTTTGGTGAAGGAATTTTGGAAGTCTGTGTTTGGTGACTCTGCCTTAGCAGCACTGTCATCAATAGTTAGCAAGGGTTTCAAATTTGCTTTCAGTGTTACAGTTCATAGATTTTTATGTTATTTCAGTCAGCAGTTCAGTTAACACCATTGAATTTACTTGTTCTTTAGACCACACATCTCTATACAGTTGACAGTTTAATTTAGACATTGCTTCATTAACATATTTGCAAAATTAGCTGTTCACAAGATTAAGATTTTGTCTTGTCACAGGTACTTTCATTAATTACTCTCACAATATTACAGATATTTTTGCCAGCAATCCATTCCACAAGACTGCATGAACATGCTTTACCACATTGCTTAACACAAAGCCCATAACCGTAGCTTCATCATTCAACATCATCATAATCACTACTATGGGATCATTGTCAAATTAATACCATCCTTATCAACAATGTCAACACAATAATCCATATGATCTTCATTATTCTTAAAGTGCGCTTGCATCAGTGTAATAATTCACATGCACTGATCAGCCGAAACATTATGAGCAACTATTTATGTCCACCTTTGGCACAGATAACAGCAGCGATGTGTTGTGGCAGGGAAGCAATGAGGCCTTTGTAGGTCGCTGGAGGGAGCTTACACCACATCTGCACATACAAGTCACCTAATTCTGGGGAGGAAGAGGAGGCGGGGGGGGGGGGGGGGGGGTACGAGCTTTGACGACAAGTTCAGCCATATCCCAGATGTGTCCAATTGGAATCAGATCTGGCGAGTTGGGGGCCCAGCACATCGATTGGAACTCGCCACTGTGTTCCACGAACCATTCCATCACACTCCTGGCATTGTGACATTACACATTATCTTGTTTAAAAATGCCACTGCTGTCAGGAAACATGATGGTCATGAAGGGATTTACATGGTCTGCAGGCAGTGTATGATACTTCTTGGCCATCATGATGCTGCCTCACACTAGCTCCATTGGACCAATGGATGTGCACGTGATTATTCCCCAGGCCATAATGAAGCTGCCGCCACCTTGTCTTGGTCCTGTAGTACAGGTGTGAAGAAGCTGTTCACCTGGAAGATGACACGTTTGTGCTCTACCATTGGCATGATGAAGAAGGTATTGGGATTCATTAGATCATTCAACACACTGCCACTGTTCCAGTAACCAGTGCTGATGGTCATGTGCCCATTTTAGTCATAGTGGAGGCACTTCGTTAGGTGGTGTTTGGTGCACTGTGTGTTCACACACACTGGTATTCTGCCCAGCATTGAAGTCTGAAGTTAGTTCCACTATGGTTCACTGCCTGTTCTGTTTCACCACTCTGCCCAGCCTGTGACGTCCAACATTTGTAATTAGGAGTGGCCACCCAACCCAAAGGTGTCTGGATGTGGTTTCACCTTGGTTCTCCTCATTTTGAAGACACTCACCACAGCACTCCACCACAGCACTCCTCAAACACCCGACAAGCTGTGTAATTTCCAAAATGCTGCCGCCCAGTCTTCGGATCATCACAATCTGCCCTTGGTCAAACTCAGATAGGTCACACGCCTTCTCCATTCTACATATGGACAGCACACTCACTGATACTACATGCACCGTGCATGTGTCTGACTAGCAGTCATTCCTCACCAGGTGATGCTGCTAGCGGCTGGACGGGTTTATATCGGTAGTAGGTCAGCAGTCATAATGTTGTGGCTGATCAGTGTTGAATACCTAACATGTCATTCCAATCATATCACTGTCACAATAAACCCACAGTGATTCACTATCCCAAAAAAATTACGAAATAGTGAAAGTAGCAAAACAAAATTCACTTGATCATCATCACAACGTAGACAATATTCTTAACCACATTAGCCATCATTGGTTCATTCATATCAGGACAAGAGTAGGTATAACTTCTCTAACTCGATTCTTACAAGGCTTTCATAGAATTTACAATGTCTGACTGCTTAGTTAGCTATTCTTCTGTAATGCTCAACAAATATCATAAAACACTGATGGAACAAGCAAAAGTAGCTGCCACAGGTGGCAAATATTTACATTTATCTCTCCGTTTCCATCATAACACATAAATACTTCTATTTTCTTCCATTAGTTATTAATTTTCATTGCTATAGGATGATGGAAGTATTAACTCCCTGCCCCATGCCTTTCTTAGTTTTACCCATAACAGGTAAAATTTTGCAAAACACTTCATGAAAATCACAATATTCCAGGATAAATTGCAACAATTATTTAAGTGCAATTATAATATATGACAGAATGAACTGATAAATCCACATGAAATTGAATTACAGCACAAGAGTCTCCTCTTTTTGAAATGCAAATTAAGAAAGCATAACCAAATGAATGACTTCAAAAGAAATTCCTTAAGCATCCACTCACAATTAAATTTTCATATGTTGTTACAATTACTACAATAAATCTGAACCAGGGTCTAGCTTAACATAACAGTAGTAAATAATGCTTTCTCATGTTAAAGTTGCAAAAAAATTAAAAATTAAAAATGCAGCTATGTACAAAACTTAATTAATTGCAGATTACCAACATTAATATTAATCACTTATTTCCCTTCATATTACCCAGCTCAATAATATTCCTCGTCTAACAAAACAAGAAAGTAATAGAGGGAAACATTCCATGTGGGAAAAATATATCTAAAAAGAAAGATGATGAGACTTACCAAACAAAAGTGCTGGCGGGTCGATAGACACACAAACAAACACAAACATAAACACAAATTTCAAGCTTTCACAACAAATGGTTGCTTCGTCAGGGAAGAGGGAAGGAGAGGGAAAGACGAAAGGATGTGGGTTTTAAGGGACAGGGTAAGGAGTCATTCCAATCCCGGGAACGGAATGACTTACCTTAGGGGGGAAAAAGGACAGGTATACACTCGCACACATACACATATCCATCCGCATATACACAGACACGAGCAGGAAAATGTCTGCTTGTGTCTGTGTACTAGTCCATTCTCTTGTTTTAATTTGTTGTCAGTTTCTGCTGAAGTGATGTAGGTAAAAACGTGATATTTTTTTGAAACATTGTTTATTTGCACAGTAAATGATCTCACATGAGATTGACAAAATTGAACCAATGACTGACCCTCTTTTGGCTGTTGCAGCCTCTCCTTATATAGGTTTTAACAATGAGAATTTAGTTGTTTACATTGTTCAGAATGTTAGTTTTGATGAATTCTATGAAAAGTTAAACAGTTCTTGAGAATAACCTACAGAATTTAGATGTATAACTCACTACTCATATTCCACAATAACAAACAAATCGAAAGAATATCATTTACATTTCCAAAATGCAGAAAATGTAATTTTACAATAATACATAATTTATAATACACAATATGTTTGTAGTTACTGGATGGAGTTTGTTGCTGACATGTTTCCTGGTTCTTTTCATTAAATGAAATTGAAGTAACTAATAGATTTCGTTGCAAGAATTTTGTAAATGTGCCTTTCAGCATACGTTTATGTTCATTGAGTATTTCATTACATTTCAGTAGCAGATCATCATAATTATGTTCAAAGTATGTGAAGAAACTTGAGTTGACCTCACAGTTCTGTTACAGTATGTGCTCATTGCATGGCTTTGTGTTTACATCGTGCAGTGGTATTGGTTACGGTACTTTGGATCAGTGAGGTATCACAGATTTCACTCAGAGGTGGCCACAGCCTATAATGTTACATTACATGGGCTCACCAATTTATCTCAAACTGTCTGAGCGGAAGCAGGCAGGTGCCCCTTTCAAGCTGCTAGAATACTTCGCGTGGTTGGGGTGCTCTCTGAAGATTTACAAATAAAGATGAGAGATTTTTTGAGCAGTAGTTCACGTATCGTGTATAAGTGCCATAGCCCAGTGGTCAAGCACATCGACTGGCAGTTCCCAGTTCAGGTTCAATTGCTGTGCTACCATCATTTCTTCCACTGCTGAGGACTTACTTAGAAATCAAGCTCACTACATAGATCAGTCATGCCGAAAAGTACCAAAGCTGCAGCTAATCTTAAACTCCTCTTCTAATTGATGAATTTGCATCAAATTTGTGTTACACTAATCTTATGTCTGTTGCTCTAAAAGTGTCTGGCAACTGATAGTCTGTGTTGTAAATTTTTCCAATATGAATAACATTTTATTACTGGAGTTGAGATTAGCTGATTTGCATTTACATGCAATTGCAAATTGATATTTTAGCAGGTGAACCTCGTACACAACGTCTGTTTCTACACTCCTGGAAATTGAAATAAGAACACCGTGAATTCATTGTCCCAGGAAGGGGAAACTTTATTGACACATTCCTGGGGTCAGATACATCACATGATCACACTGACAGAACCACAGGCACATAGACACAAGCAACAGAGCATGCACAATGTCGGCACTAGTACAGTGTATATCCACCTTTTGCAGCAATGCAGGCTGCTATTCTCCCATGCAGACGATCGTAGAGATGCTGGATGTAGTCCTGTGGAACGGCTTGCCATGCCATTTCCACATGGCGCCTCAGTTGGACCAGCGTTCGTGCTGGACGTGCAGACCGCGTGAGACGACGCTTCATCCAGTCCCAAACATGCTCAATGGGGGACAGATCCGGAGATCTTGCTGGCCAGGGTAGTTGACTTACACCTTCTAGAGCACGTTGGGTGGCACGGGATACATGCGGACGTGCATTGTCCTGTTGGAACAGCAAGTTCCCTTGCCGGTCTAGGAATGGTAGAACGATGGGTTCGATGACGGTTTGGATGTACCGTGCACTATTCAGTGTCCCCTCGACGATCACCAGTGGTATACGGCCAGTGTAGGAGATCGCTCCCCACACCATGATGCCGGGTATTGGCCCTGTGTGCCTCGGTCGTATGCAGTCCTGATTGTGGCGCTCACCTGCACGGCGCCAAACACACATACGACCATCATTGGCACCAAGGCAGAAGCGACTCTCATCGCTGAAGACGACACGTCTCCATTCGTCCCTCCATTCACGCCTGTCGCGACACCACTGGAGGCGGGCTGCACGATGTTGGGGCGTGAGCGGAAGGCAGCCTAACGGTGTGCGGGACCGTAGCCCAGCTTCATGGAGACGGTTGCGAATGGTCCTCGCCGATACCCCAGGAGTAACAGTGTCCTTAATTTGCTGGGAAGTGGCGGTGCGGTCCCCTACGGCACTGCGTAGGATCCTACGGTCTTGGCGTGCATCCGTGCGTCGCTGCGGTCCGGTCCCAGGTCGACGGGCACGTGCACCTTCCGCCGACCACTGGCGACAACATCGATGTACTGTGGAGACCTCACGCACCACGTGTTGAGCAATTCGGCGGTACGTCCACCCGGCCTCCCGCATGCCCACTATACGCCCTCGCTCAAAGTCCGTCAGCTGCACATACGGTTCACGTCCACGCTGTCGCGGCATGCTACCAGTGTTAAAGACTGCGATGGAGCTCCGTATGCCACGGCAAACTAGCTGACACTGACGGCGGCGGTGCACAAATGCTGCGCAGCTAGCGCCATTCGACGGCCAACACCGCGGTTCCTGGTGTGTCCGCTGTGCCGTGCGTGTGATCATTGCTTGTACAGCCCTCTCGCAGTGTCCGGAGCAAGTATGGTGGGTCTGACACACCGGTGTCAATGTGTTCTTTTTTCCATTTCCAGGAGTGTATTTTTATGACTATTCTTCATGCATTGAATTTGTGTATCTTCCTTGTGTCATGTTGTTGCTGTTGTTGTGGTCTTCAGTCCTGAGACTGGTTTGATGCAGCTCTCCATGCTACTCTATCCTGTACAAGCTTCATCATCTCCCAGTACTTACTGCAACCTACATCCTTCTGAATCTGCTTAGTGTATTCATCTCTTGGTCTCCCTGTACGATTTTTACCCTCCACGCTGCCCTCCAATGCTAAATTTGTGATCCCTTGATGCCTCAGAACATGTCCTACCAACCGGTCCCTTCTTCTTGTCAAGCTGCGCCACAAACTCCTCTTCTCCCCAATTCTATTCAATACCTCCTCATTAGTTGTGTAATACACCCATCTAATCTTCAGCATTCTTCTGTAGCACCACATTTCGAAAGCTTCTATTCTCTTCTTGGCCAAACTATTTATCATCCATGTTTCACTTCCATACATGGCTACACTCCATATAAATACTTTCAGAAACAACTTCCTGACACTTAAATCTATACTCGATGTTAACAAATTTCTCTTCTTCAGAAATGCTTTCCTTGCCATTGCCAGTCTACATTTTATATCCTCTCTACTTCGACCATCATCAATTATTTTGCCCTCAAACAGCAAAACTCCTTTACTACTTTAAGTGTCTAATTTCCTAATATAATTCCCTCGGCATCACCTGCCTTTATGCGACTAGATTCCATTATCCTTGTCTTGCTTTTGTTGATGTTCATCTTATATCCTCCTTTCAAGACACTGTCCATTCCGTTCAACTGCTCTTCCAAGTCCTTTGCTGTCTCTGACAGAATTACAATGTCATTGGCAAACCTCAAAGTTTTTATTTCTTCTCCATGGACTTTAATACCTACTCTGAATTTTTCTTTTGTTTCCTTTACTGCTTGCTCAATATACAGATTGAATAACATTGGGGACAGGCTACAACCCTGTGTCACTCCCTTCCCAACCGCTGCTTCTGTTTCATGCCCCTCGACTCTTATAACTGCCATCTGTTTTCTGTACAAATTGTAAATAGCCTTTCGCTCACTGTATTTTATCCCTGCCATCTTTAGAGTTTGAAAGAGAGTATTCCAGTCAACATTGTCAAAAGCTTTCTCTAAGTCTACAAATGCTAGAAACGTAGGTTTGCCTTTCCTTAATCTCTCTTCTAAGATAAGTGGTAAGGTCAGTATTGCCTCACGTGTTCCAATATTTCTATGGAATCCAAACTGATCTTCCCTGAGGTCGGCTTCTACCAGTTTTTCCATTCGTCTGTAAAGAATTCACGTTAGTATATTGTAGCTGTGACTATTAAACTGATAGATCAGTAATTTTCACATCTCTCAACACCTGCATTCTTTGGGATTGGAATAATTATATTCTTCTTGAAGTCTGAGAGTATTTCGCCTGTCTCATACATCTTAATCACCAGATAGTAGAGTCTTGTCAGGACTGGCTCTCCCAAGGCCGTCGGTAGTTCTGATGGAATGTTGTCTACTCCTGGGGCCTTGTTTCGACTTAGGTCTTTCAGTGCTCTGTCAAACACTTCACGCAGTATCATATCTCCCATTTCATCTTCATCTACCTCCTCTTGGATTTCTATAATATTGTCCTCAAGAACATCGCCCCTGTATAACTTGCCCTCGTCTTTTTACCTACTTGATCCTCAGCTGCCTTCACTACTTCACCTCTCAGAGCCACCCATTCTTCTTCTTCTGTATTTCTTTCCCCATTTTGTGTCAGGTGTTGCCTTATGCTCTCCCTGAAACTCTGTACAACCTCTGGTTTAGTCAGTGTATCCAGGTCCCATCTCTTTAAATTCCCACCTTTTTGCAGTTTCTTCAGTTTTAATCTACAGTTCATAACTAATAGATTGTGGTCAGAGTCCACATCTGCCCCTGGAAATGTCTTACAATTTAAAACGTGGTTCCTAAATCTCTGCCTTATCATTGTGTAATCCATCTGATACCTTCTAGTATCTCCAGGATTCTTCCATGTATGCACCCTTCTTTTATGATTCTTGAACCAAGTGTTAGCTATGATTAAGTTGTGCTCTGTGCAGAATTCTAACAGACGGCTTCCTCTTTCATTTCTTACCCCCAATCCATATTCACCTACTATGTTTCCTTCTCTCTTTTCCTACTCTCGAATTCCAGTCACCCATGACTATTAAATTTTCGTCTCCCTTCACTACCTGAATAATTTCTTTTATTTCATCATACATTTCATCAATTTCTTCATCATCTGCAGAGCTAGTTGGCATGTAAACTTGTACTACTGTAGTAGGCCTGGGCCTCGTGTCTATCTTGGCCACAATAATGCGTTCACTATGCTGTTTGTAATAGCTTACCTGCATTCCAATTTTTTTTTTTCATTATTAAACCTACTCCTGCATTACCCCTATTTGATTTTGTATTTATAACCCTGTATTCACCTCACCAAAAGTCTTGTTCCTCATGCAAGGTATCTGACATTCCACACTCCGATCCGTAGAACGCCAGTTTTCTTTCTCCTGATAACCACGTCCCCTTGAGTAGTCCCCACCCGGAGATCCAAATGGGAGACTATTTTACCTCCGGAATATTTTACCCAAGAGGCCGCCATCATCATTTAACCATACAGTAAAGCTGCATGCCCTCAGGAAAAATTACGGCTGTAGTTTTCCCTTGCTTTCAGCCGTTCGCAGTACCAGCACAGCAAGGCCGTTTTGGTTAGTGTTGCAAGGCCAGATCAGTCAATCATCCAGACTGTTGCCCCTGCAACTACTGAAAAGGCTGCTGCCCCTCTTCAGGAACCACACATTTGTCTGGCCTCTCAGCAGATACCCCTTCGTTGTGGTTGCACCTATGGTATGGCCATGTGTATCGCTGAGGCACGCAAGCCTCCCCACCAATGGCAAGGTCCATGGTTCTCTGTCATAGACAATAATTAAAAACTTCATTAACCAATTGTATGGACACATTGTCACCAACTTTTTTTCATAATTTAATAAAATATATTTTTGAATGTGATCTTATACACCAGGAAGACAAACAGTAATCTTAGTCATAGTTTTTTAAATGAGCACAAAATTATTCCTTTTGATAAGTAATTTAATTTAAATAGATTCCAAATTTTGCTCTCATTTATGTGTTACTGGTTTTTACTAGTGTTCTGTTGGAGATAAAAGAATAAAAAAAGTTCTACTCTTATAAAATGAAAATAAGTCCCTCACTTCTGGGCCTTTCAAATACACCTTTAAGTACTAATAATTGTAACTTGTACTTATGGATTGAGATATTCTTATAATCGATTCAGTTTTATTTACTGCTAGTTTTGTCTCTGTGGCCATTGCTATGCTTTCTAACAAGCAAATCCATTTAACAGTGAGTAAAAAAGTTAAAACCAATTGATTGTAAACAAGTAACTGCTTTTTGAATGCTTTTGAAATAAAATACTGAAACTTAAACTTTGTCCCACACCTGAACTCAGCATAGTGTTCACAGTCAAAATGGAACTTTTTGGCAGTTGTATGGAAAGTAACTTGTGTAAATTTGGACAGATACACTGTTGAAGATCTCTTTTAAAATATGCTATACTATACTTACTCTGTGTTGGAGATGCTCTTCATTGCTTTGATCCCAATCAACAAAAATATCCTAGATTTATACAAATTACTGTGCAGATACAGGATAATGATGAATATTTACTGTTAGACATTGAGTACTCAGAATTCTATAAGTAGTCAATCATCAGCTGCATCAGTACTACCAGTAATTTGGTATCTGGTAGAAAATAAAGAACTTGGCTACACTTTCTTATGGAGTGTGCATACATATTGCTCCATTACATTTAGTAATGGTGTATACTCACGTACTGTTACATTGCTTCTTATCATTCTCTCTCTCTCTCTCTCTCTCTCTCTCTTCAGAATCCAGTGAGAACTTGATTGACCCACTATCCAGCCTTTCATCTGCCTTTCTGTCCTACCCACCTTCATTTATTTTTGTTTCAGTTGCAATTATGTCTTCCACTCAAGTCAGTTCCTTACCACATTTGTTTCTTTTCTAATCCTCCTAGTAAGTCTAAGAAGCATCTGTTCATTGTTAAGTGTTCCCATGTATGGGATAGGTCTTGCATCCAACTCCAAGGCCCAGAAGTGAGGGACTTATTTTCATTTTATAAGAGTAGAACTTTTTTTATTCTTGTATCTCCAACAGGGATATGAACTAAGGGTTGTGAAGAGGGTTGTAATAGGAACAGACCAACATATTGCATAGGTTGGATGGTTGTTGGAATACCACTATGGCTATGGGAGTGTAGACCTCATTTCAGGGCGCAATGACATATGGTCAAAACCTGGTGAAAAACACGGTTCACTTGCTCCAGTCCTGGCTGGCACCAAGTCACAAAGGGAGCGCTCCTTTGCACACAGCAAGTCGGTATGTTGGGACGGTAGTTGACTGAACAGATGAGCCATGGGAGATCTGTTTCTGGACTAGGTGGGGAGGGTAACATCTATCTGGGAAGGCCTCAGAAAAACCCTCGCCATATTGGAGAAGTTTTACTTTTCACTGCTCATGCAGGTGAGAGGGTTTGCATGGTTCAGTGAAATAGAAGCTACACTGGTGGCAGCGTAGCTGCTGGCAGGGCCTCCCATGCCGGCCAGGCCTTTGCAGAAGAACCAGATGCAGAGTGTCTCACAACATCCCATCTGTCCTACATCCAGTCCTGATATTTCCTTTCCTTTCCTCAAAGCCCTGAGAAGACAGTCTGCCTCGGGAGTGGCAACCCAAAATATTGCCAGGTCCTCTAGGGTAGGGGCATTTGTAAAAAAAAACATTTTCTTTGCTTGAGACATCAGTCAAAAGCCTCCGAAAAATAGTGGGATTGGATCATCACATAGATGGAAAATAACTACAGTAAAGGACTATGTTTGTAACAATGTTGAACGTGCAGGGTTTGGGTACAGAGAAGTATTCCAGGAACTAGGGAGGTTGAAGTTACATGTGTGTGTCCTCAGTGAAATGTACATCGTGAGAAAGGGAAATCAAAATACAGCAGATTCATTCATTTTTACAATGGCAGTAAACACAGAGGAAAGGACCAAGAGAGGGATTTCAATAGCTGTCCATAATAAGCAAAGAATAGATATCAAAAGCGGGGACAAATTGATGAGAGATTAATGACCGTAGAATCTCAAGATATGGCCAGGAAGTTATCGTTGTTGGGGCTTATGCACTTATGAATGAAGCTGACAGTGAAGTCGAAGATGAAATTAACATGTGCTTTACAGAGCATAAACGCTACAGAGAAATAATTTTAATGGCAGATTTTATGGAAAAGTAGGGATGGGCGCTGATGGTGGGGCAATATGAAGATATGAAGATGACACAATAAATTACTGTGGAAAAAGGTTAGTGGATATGTGTCAAACATTGGCCTTGAAGGTTTTAAATGGTTTCTTTCCTCAGAAGCAGATCCATAAGTTTATCCATCCAGAAATGTCCAGAAATTATTCGAAATAAAATTTGCAACATATGAACAAATGACGTTGGAGTCTACAGGGGTGCAGAATGTAGCTCAGACAACTTTTTGATAGACACAAAGATGATAACAACATCCAAGGGCCAAAGTCAAATTAAAGAGGCAAATATTGCAATAAGGACAGTGGATGCTATGAAATACAAATATAGAAAGCTTGAAACAGGAGTCTGTCCAATTATTTATAAATTACAGTTGTCAAACAAACTGAGGCACTTAGAAAAGAAATGGTAGGAATTAAAAAATGGATACACAAAGCAGCATTTGAAGCACTGGGGCAGCAAGAAAAAGAAAGAAAATGACCCCCACAGTGGTGAGCTCAAAGCATGGGAGAAAAAATAAACCTAAAAAATATGTTCTATAATAACCGGTTGAGAATACAGGGCAAACATGAAAGGGTCTGTTATGTTAGAATGAATAGAGAAGAAGAGGAAGATTATGGAAAGTGTAGTATCCAAGAAGTTGTGGAGAGAAGAGGAATAGGAGACATTGAGGATGAATTGCAAGATTGAAGCATTTGGCTACAGAGGTCTGGGATGCAGCTGTAGGACCCCCAAAACAAAAAGAATACTCTTCGCTACAGGTTTGACGATCATGAGTGTTTAGGCTGTGCGGAAGAGCCTTCCTGTTGTTGATGTAATGGAGGTATTATTTGTGGTTGGTAGATTTGATATGGACAGAGGTACTGGTATTGTCATCTGTGAGGTGGAGGTTGAGACTGAGGAAGATAGCCTGTTGGGCTGAGGAGGACTGTGTGAAGTGAATGGGGAGAAGGTGTTGAGGATACGATGTAATGTAGACATTTTGCCCTCTTTCTTGCTCCAGAAGATGTAAATTTCATCAGCGAGTCTGGAACAGGTGACAAGTTTGGGATTCTGGGTGGATAGGAAAGATTCCTCTATAATCTAGTTGGTCCGTGAGTATGTAGCCATTGAATGGTGCCATGCTGGTGGCTGCCCATGGCTGTATTGCAGATTTGTTTGTAGCTGATGCCTTTAAAGGAGAAGTAATTATGGTTAAGGATATAGTTGACGGTCGTGGCTGGGAAAGAGGTTGTAGGTTTGGAACTAGTCTGGCACTGTGAAAAGTAGTGTTCAGTGGCGGCGAAAGACATTAGAGGTGTTAACATTGCAGGAGGTGGCATTGACAGTGACAAGCAGCATGCCAGTTGGTAAAGGAACAGGAACTGTGGAGATCTGGTAGAGGAAATGGTTTCAGGCACAAGCCGGAATGTGTTGGTCCACAAGGACAGAGATTCCCTATGTGTGGGTGCTGTATTGAGCCACAATAGGGTGTGTTGTGTCGTTTGATTTAGATATTTTAGATACTGTGTAGAAGTCCAGGTGATAGTGGGGGAGAGGAAGGACATCTTGGAGGAGAGGTTTCTGGGATGGATCTAGTGATCTGAGGAGAAACTGCAGAACCTACTGGACTTCTGGAATGGGATCACTGTGGCAGCACTTATAGATGGCCTTGTCTGACAGCTGGTAGAGGCCCTCAGCCTGTCCTGTGGTTAATGTCAACAGTGGTGAAGCATTTTGTCATAAGGTATTATGTGGAGTCTTTCCACCAACATAACCATTTCTGAATTGCTCAGAGGGGAAAAGGCACAATAATTTTTTGAAAATAATTTGAGAAATTAGAATAATCGAACAGTGGAAAATCCAGGGTGGAATGTAACAATATTATGAAAAGGAAAGTTGCTACTCACTATATAGCAGAGATGCTGATTCACAGATGTTGTTGTTGTTGTTGTCTTCAGTCCTGAGACTGGTTTGATGCAGCTCTCCATGCTACTCTATCCTGTGCAAGCTTCTTCATCTCCCAGTACCTACTGCAACCTACATCCTTCTGAATCTGCTTAGTGTATTCATCTCTTGGTCTCCCCCTACGATTTATACCCTCCACGCTGCCTTCCAATACTAAATTGGTGATCCCTTTATGCCTCAGAACATGTCCTACCAACCGATCCCTTCTTCTGGTCAAGTTGTGCCACAAACTTCTCTTCTCCCCAATCCTACTCAATACTTCCTCATTAGTTATGTGATCTACCCATCTGATCTTCAGCATTCTTCTGTAGCACCACATTTCAAAAGCTTCTATTCTCTTCTTGTCCAAACTATTTACCGTCCATGTTTCACTTCCATACATGGCTACACTCCATACAAATACTTTCAAATACTTTCAGAAATGACTTCCTGACACTTAAACCTATACTCGATGTTAACAAATTTCTCTTCTTCAGAAACGCTTTCCTTGCCATTGCCAGTCTACATTTTATATCCTCTCTACTTCGACCATCATCAGTTATTTTGCTCCCCAAATAGCAAAACTCCTTTACTACTTTAAGTGTCTCATTTCCTAATCTAATACCCTCAGCATCACCCGACTTAATTCGACTACATTCCATTATCCTCGTTTTGCTTTTGTTGATGTTCATCTTATATCCTCCCTTCAAGACACCATCCATTCCGTTCAACTGCTCTTCCAAGTCCTTTGCTGTCTCTGACAGAATTACAATGTCATCGGCGAACCTCAAAGTTTTTATTTCTTCTCCATGGATTTTAATACCTACTCCAAATTTTTCTTTTGTTTCCTTTACTGCTTGCTCAATATACAGATTGAATAACATTGGGGAGAGGCTACAACCCTGTCTCACTCCCTTCCCAACCGCGGCTTCCCTCTCATGCCCCTCGACTCTTATAACTGCCATCTGGTTTCTGTACAAATTGTAAATAGCCTTTCGCTCCCTGTATTTTACCCCTGCCACCTTTAGAATTTGAAAGAGAGTATTCCAGTCAACATTGTCAAAAGCTTTCTCTAAGTCTACAAATGCTAGAAACGTAGGTTTGCCTTTCCTTAATCTTTCTTCTAAGATAAGTCGTAAGGTCAGTATTGCCTCACGTGTTCCAGTATTTCTACGGAATCCAAAGTGATCTTCCCCGTGGTCGGCTTCTACTAGTTTTTCCATGCGTCTGTAAAGAATTCGTGTTAGTATTTTGCAGCTGTGGCTTATTAAACTGATTGTTCGGTAATTTTCACATCTGTCAACACCTGCTTTCTTTGGGATTGGAATGATTATATTCTTCTTGAAGTCTGAGGGTATTTCGCCTGTTTCATACATCTTGCGCACCAGATAGTAGACTTTCGTCAGGACTGGCTCTCCCAAGGCCGTCAGTAGTTCTACTGGAATGTTGTCTACTCCGGGGGCCTTGTTTCGACTCAGGTGTTTCAGTGCTCTGTCAAACTCTTCACGCAGTATCGTATCTCCCATTTCATCTTCATCTACATCCTCTTCCATTTCCATAATATTGTCCTCAAGTACATCGCCCTTGTATAGACCCTCTATATACTCCTTCCACCTTTCTGCTTTCCCTTCTTTGCTTAGAACTGGGTTTCCATCTGAGTTCTTGATGTTCATACAAGTGGTTCTCTTATCTCCAAAGGTCTCTTTAATTTTCCTGTAGGCAGTATCTATCTTACCCCTAGTGAGATAAGCCTCTACATCCTTACATTTGTCCTCTAGCCATCCCTGCTTAGCCATTCTGCACTTCCTGTCAATCTCATTTTTAAGCCGTTTGTATTCCTTTTTGCCTGCTTCCTTTACTGCATTTTTATATTTTCTCCTTTCATCAATTAAATTCAATATTTCTTCTGTTACCCAAGGATTTCTACTAGCCCTCGTCTTTTTACCTACTTGATCCTCTGCTGCCTTCACTACTTCATCCCTCAAAGCTACCCATTCCTCTTCTACTGTATTTCTTTCCCCCATTCCTGTCAATTGTTCCCTTATGCTCTCCCTGAAACTCTGTACAACCTCTGGTTCTTTCAGTTTATTCAGGTCCCATCTCCTTAAATTCCCACCTTTTTGCAGTTTCTTCAGTTTTAATCTACAGGTCATAACCAATAGATTGTGGTCAGAGTCCACATCTGCCCCTGGAAATGTCTTACAATTTAAAACCTGGTTCCTAAATCTCTGTCTTACCATTATATAATCTATCTGATACCTTTTAGTATCTCCAGGGTTCTTCCATGTATACAACCTTCTATCATGATTCTTAAACTAAGTGTTAGCTATGATTAAGTTGTGCTCTGTGCAAAATTCTACCAGGCGGCTTCCTCTTTCATTTCTTAGCCCCAATCCATATTCACCTACTACGTTTCCTTCTCTCCCTTTTCCTACACTCGAATTCCAGTCACCCATGACTATTAAATTTTCGTCTCCCTTCACTATCTGAATAATTTCTTTTATTTCATCATACATTTCTTCAATTTCTTCGTCATCTGCAGAGCTAGTTGGCATATAAACTTGTACTACTGTAGTAGATGTGGGCTTCGTATCTATCTTGGCCACAATAATGCGTTCACTATGCTGTTTGTAGTAGCTTACCCGCATTCCTATTTTCCTATTCATTATTAAACCTGCTCCTGCATTACCCCTATTTGACTTTGTGTTTATAACCCTGTAGTCACCTGACCAGAAGTCTTGTTCCTCCTGCCACCGAACTTCACTAATTCCCACTATATCTAACTTTAACCTATCCATTTCCCTTTTTAAATTTTCTAACCTACCTGCCCGATTAAGGGATCTGACATTCCATGCTCCGACCCGTAGAACGCCAGTTTTCTTTCTTCTGATAACGACATCCTCTTGAGTAGTCCCCGCCCGGAGATCCGAATGGGGGACTATTTTACCTCCGGAATATTTTACCCAAGAGGCCGCCATCATCATTTAACCATACAGTAAAGCTGCATGCCCTCAGGAAAAATTACGGCTGTAGTTTTCCCTTGCTTTCAGCCGTTCGCAGTACCAGCACAGCAAGGCCGTTTTGGTTATTGTTACAAGGCCAGATCAGTCAATCATCCAGACTGTTGCCCCTGCAACTACTGAAAAGGCTGCTGCCCCTCTTCAGGAACCATACGTTTGTCTGGCCTCTCAACAGATACCCCTCCGTTGTGGTTGTACCTACGGTACGGCTATCTGTATCGCTGAGGCACGCAAGCCTCCCCACCAACGGCAAGGTCCATGGTTCATGGGGGGGGGGGGGGGGGGATTCACAGATATGCACAACAAAAAGACTTTCACAAATAGCACTTTTGGCCAGTAAGGCATTCATCAAAAATGGATCTCTCTCTCTCTCTCTCTCTCTCTCTCTCTCTCTCTCTCTCTCTCTCTCTCTCTCTCTCTCTCTCCCCCTCTCCCTCTCCCTCTCCCTCTCTCTCTCTCTCTCTCTCTCTCTCTCTCTCTCTCTCTCTCTCACACACACACACACACACACACACACATATATATATATATGCAACTCACACACATGACTACACACTCTCAGGCAACTGAAGCCACACAGCAAGCAGCAGCAACAGTGGGAGTGGCAACTGTGTGGGGGTAAGGAGGAGGCTGGGGCAGGGAGGCGGAGGGATAGTAGGTAGTAGCATAGGGGTGGCATACAGTGAAATGCTGTTGGAGAGCACACAGGGATGAGGTGGAGAGAGGGTAGGGCAGCTATGTGCAGTCAGGAGGTTAGATGGAGGACAGGGGAGAGGGTAGAGGAAAAGGAGAGAAGTAAAAAGACGAGGTGCAATGGTGGATAGAGGGCTGGAGCAACTGAATTACATTCTCCGCCTTGGTTTCCACTACCTCTCCTCATGCCCTGAAAGGAGAAATGTCGTGCCCGCTATCCTCCCCACCCCGAACCGACACAATATACTCATTCATCCCTACACAACCCCTGCTCCCAACCCATTACCTCATGCTCAAACCCTGTAATAGACCTAAATGCAAGCCCTGTTCCATACATCCTCCCACCCCCACCACCACCACCACCACCACCACCACCACCACCAGCCCAACATGTCGAAATGCCCTGAAAATTGTTATACGGGAAGAATGCACCAAAAGAAAAACCCTGTCCAAATGTTAGCTATTAAGATGCACTTTTTTTTTGAGAAAATTCTCAAATTCATAATGTAATGTGCCAGGTAGCTAGAGAAATGTACACTCATAATGGAGCAGGTTGTGCTTGCACTACATGGCAGGCACATATTGCTAGCTGACAGCTCATCAATAAACAGATAACAACTCGACACGATTGCAGTTTGTGAAGTGAATTTCAGTATTCATTGGTAGCTTCTTTGTAACAATTGTCCGTAGTTACTGTTCCATCAAATTTGCAACTCATTTCATGTACATAATAATTACCAGTTGCTTTTGTGATAACATAAGTGTTAACAGTGGAGATAAAACTGAATTAATATTCACTGTTTTTAATGCTTAATATTAAGCAGTGTGCAAACCTGGTTTTGTTTCATAAAATCTGACCATAAACTGACTTACGCAAAGTAATAAATATGCACTAAAATGAAACTTGCACGTCTGTGGAAGTAAAAATGTATGAAAAGTGTACTGTATGGAGTGGACACAAAGTCCTGGTACCTGCTATTAAATGTGGATTGTGTAGTGTTAAAAGTGTTATTATTGATCTATCAAAATATGTAAATATAGGCAAGAATAATTTTTAATGCTTCATTTGACATGATTTCTATCCAGTTGCAGAAATTAATTCATTGCTTTTATTGGACTCTTGGCCTGGACATAACAATACCTCTGTCTTTGGGAACGACAACGAAAAAACTGTTGATATAATTCAGATTCCACACGAAACAACCGTGACTGTTGATAAAGAATTTTTTCTGCCATGGAAAATAATTTCAAAGAAATTATCGGACAGTATAATTTCCAGTAGCTCCACATCATTTGCAATTTTTCAGGAGAACACTGTTCTTAAATTTCAGTTTGCATCAGCACATGTTATAAATCTTGTAGTATTCTCAGTATCGAGCACAATAAGCAGAGCAATGGCCTGGACATATTCTTACTCCACTTCAACTCTGTGTGAATAAAACTTATAATTACTGTAACTTGTCTGAAAGCATTTATTTTTCTTCTGTCAGGTGGATCTGGTGTAAGGAAAAAATGTTTGTTCTAGACATTTCAAATGACTCTTCGCTTTATTGTGACAACTATGGGGAATAAACAAGGAACTGTTTCATTGTTACTATAGGATGCATTATTCAAAAATTATCATAAGAACTGTACTACAAGAATTGTTATAAAATGATGTATGTATAAGAAATATTTCATTCCAGTAAATTAAAGTCACGATTAATGGAAGTCATCTGCAATATAACATCAAATACTGCTGTGATTTATTTTCCTCTAATAGCTATCTTTTTAAGAATAACATATGCAACAGTTCAGCTGCCAATATGAATTGTATCTGTCAAAACATTAATGACTGATGACAGTTTTTGTATAGTTTAGGTGGTTCAGTTCTGCTTGTTACTCCAGATATTAGCAGTATGCACCAATACACTCTCAGGTAATATCTGTTTGCATATTAGGACTGTACAAACCTCTGTCATATTTGGTTCTTTGTGTGACAAAAATGAGCAACTCCAACAATTTTTAAAAAATACTTGCAGTTTGTCTTAGCAACTAAAATTTTGGCAGTTCATTTTTTTTTTCATTGTATTCTTCCCGCATAAAAAATTTCAGGGTGGTTTTCGACATGTCAGGTTGGACCATTCCCTCGTCAGTTAGTATGCAACATGAGTTACCCTTATTAAACCAGATCATCTGAGGGTCAGAAGTAAAATTGATGAAGTACAAATTTGTGTTGATGAGTTAGATTCATATAACATATTTGAGATAATATGCCTGTCCATCCAAACATCACTGATATATATATATATATATATATATATATATATATATATATATATATATATATATATATATATAATAGAGGGAAACGTTCCACGTGGGAAAACTATATATAAATACAAAGATGATGTGACTAACCAAACGAAAGTGCTGGCAGGTCGATAGACACACAAACAAACACAAACATACACACAAAATTCAAGCTTTTCCAACCAATGGTTGCTTCGTCGGGAAAGAGGGAAGGAGAGGGAAAGACGAAAGGATGTGGGTTTTAAGGGAGAGGGTAAGGAGTCATTCCAATCCCAGGAGCGGAAAGACTTACCTTAGAGGGGAAAAAAGGACAGGTATACACTCGCACACACATACATATCCATCCGCACATACACAGACAAAAGCAGACATTGCTTATACATATATATATCTAAAAACAAAGATGATGTGACTTACCAAACGAAAGCCCTGGCGTGTTGATAGACACACAAACAAACACAAACATACACACAAAATTCAAGCTTTCGCAACCAATGGTTGCTTCATCAGGAAAGAGGGAAGGAGAGGGAAAGATGAAAGGATGTGGGTTTTAAGGGAGAGGGTAAGGAGTCATTCCAATCCCGGGAGCGGAAAGACTTACCTTAGGGGAAAAAAAGGACAGGTATACACTCGCGCGCACACACACACACACACACACACACACACACACACACACACACACACACACACATCCATCCGCACATATACAGTCACAAGCAGACATTTGTAAACGCAAAGAGTTTGGGCAGAGATGTCAGTCGAGGCGGAAGTACAGAGGCAAAGATGTTGATGAAAGACAGGTGAGGTATGAGCGGCGGCAACTTGAAATTAGTGGAGGTTGAGGCCTGGCGGATAACGAGAAGAGAGGATATACGGAAGGGCAAGTTTCCATCTCCGGAGTTCTGACAGGTTGGTGTTAGTGGGAAGTATCCAGATAACCTGGACAGTGTAACACTGTGCCAAGATGCGCTGGCCGTGCACGAAGGCATGTTTAGCCACAGGGTGATCCTCATTACCAACAAACACTGTCGGCTTGTGTCCATTCATGCAAATGGACAGTTTGTTGCTGGTCATTCCCACATGGAAAGCTTCACAGTGTAGGCAGGTCAGTTGGTAAATCACGTGGGTGCTTTCACACGTGACTCTGCCTTTGATTGTGTACACCTTCCGGGTTACAGGACTGGAGTAGGTGGTGGTGGTGGGAGGGTGCATGGGACAGGTTTTACACTGGGGGCGGTTACAAGGGTAGGAGCCAGGGGGTAGGGAAGGTGGTTTGGGGATTTCATAGGGATGAACTAAGAGGTTACGAAGGTTAGGTGGACGGTGGAAAGACACTCTTGGTGGAGTGGGGAGGGTTTCATGAAGGATGGATCTCATTTCAGGGCAGGATTTGAGAAAGTCGTATCCCTGCTGGAGAGCCACATTCAGAGTCTGATCCAGTCCCGGAAAGTATCCTGTCACAAGTGGGGCACTTTTGGGGTTCTTCTGTGGGAGGTTCTGGGCTTGAGGGGATGAGGAAGTAGCTCTGGTTATTTGCTTCTGTACCAGGTCGGGAGGGTAGTTGCGGTATACAAAAGCTGTTTTCAGATTGTTGGTGTAATGGTTCAGGGATTCCGGACTGGAGCAGATTCATTTGCCACGAAGACCTAAGCTGTAGGGAAGGGACCGTTTGATGTGGAATGGATGGCAGCTGTCACAATGGAGGTACTGTTGCTTGTTGGTGGGTTTGATGTGGACGGACATGTGAAGCTGGCCATTGGACAGATGGAGGTCACACTCAAGGAAAGTGGCATGGGATTTGGAGTAGGACCAGGTGAATCTGATGGAACCAAAGGAGTTGAGGTTGGAGAGGAAATTCTGGAGTTCTTCTTCACAGTCGGTCCAGATCATGAAGATGTCATCAATAAATCTGTACCAAACTTTGGGTTGGCAGGCATGTGTAACCAAGAAGGCTTCCTCTAAGCGACCCATGAATAGGTTGGCGTACGAGGGGTCCATCCTGGTACCCATGGCTGTTCCCTTTAATTGTTGGTATGTCTGGCCTTCAAAAGTGAAGAAGTTGTGGGTCAGGATGAAGCTGGCTAAGGTAGTGAGGAAAGAGGTTTTAGGGGGCCTAAGGTTCTGAGGATTCCTTGAAGCTCTGCCTGGACATCAGGAGTGGAATTACCTTGGCAAACTTTGTATGTGGTGTTGTCTGAAAGCTGACGCAGTCCCTCAGCCACGTACTCCCGACGATCGAGTACCACGGTCGTGGAACCCTATGATGTCCCACAAGGGTCCGTTTTAAGGAGTATTAGTAAATGGTTTATAGCCAACCCACTGTCATTAAACTTTGTGTGTATGTTTGTGTTTGTTTGTGTGTCTATCGACCTGCCAGCGCTTTCGTTTGGTAAGTCACATCATCTTTGTTTTTATATTATGCTTAAGGATCCAAGATACCTTCTTACTTCTGTATAGTAGACATCTATCAAGGAGTAGTTGCCAAATTTATTAGGTACTGCTTTAAATTCAAGATCATTGATATGCAGATCAAAACCATTATGCAACCTAGTGCCGAGCTTATCCCGGTTGTTGAAATTGGGAGATGAAGACACACAAATCATGACCAAATCATGACCTGCATCCAAATAGGAGGGAAGAAGACAAGGTAGCTGAGATTCTTGCAAAAAGTGAGAGCTTTGAGCCTCAAGCACACAAAGCAAAATGTGATTACTGGAGTCAGAGTAGCACATTTTTTATGTTACAGTCAGGTTACAGGCTGGCAATCTTGAAAGTAGTTAGAACAGAACAGGATCATAATATACGTAAAAGTTTCCAGACTAGTAAAATTTGTTTGTTCATCAGAATGATAGAGGGATTTAAAACAGGGTATATGAGCTTATGTATGTGTAGAAGCAAATTCTGAAGTGATAGATGTTCTTGGCCTTTATGAGCTTCCATGTAACCACAGGGTAATGTAGTTAAATATAAGGGATAAAAGACCAGCATCATTTTCATGTACAGTGAACATGGCAAAAGAAAGGAGTTGAAACATTTGTAAAATTTGGATGCAGAGTCAGAAATATTGAAACATTTGCAACAATCAAACATAGTAGCATGTGCTTGTGAGTTGTTACTGCACAATACTTCAGTTGTAATTTAATAGGTAATATGCTGTGGCTTCTTAACCATCTGACTACAAATAATGTACTGTCTGACACACAGTTTGGATTTTTGAAGGATTCCAGTGCTGAAAAGGCTATTTTCACATATAGTGAATGAATGTAGGTAGTTCATTAGATGATAACTTACAATTGCAGGTCTTTTCTGTGATTTGTCAAAGGCATTTGGCTGCATGAACCACAACGTCCTATGGTGTCACTGATGATACTGCAAAATGGTTCAAATCATATTTCGCAAACAGGAAACAGAGGGTGGCAGTATGAGAGACCAGTCATCAGATTGGGAAGTAGTTACCTATGGTGTCCCACAAGGGTCCATTTTAAGGAGTATTAGTGAATGGTTTATAGTCAACCCACTGTCATTAAACTTTAGAACGACTTACTACATGCTGGCCTGTTCTTGAGTACTGCTTGAGTTTTTGAGATCCGTACCAGGTCGGATTGAAGGAAGACATTGAAGCAATGCAGAGGCGGGCTGCTAGGTTCGAACAACACGTAAGTGTTACGGAGTTGCTTCGAGAACTCAAATGGGAATCCCTGGATGGAAGGTGACATTCGTTTCAAGAAATACTATTTAGAAAACTTAGAGAACTGGAATTTGTAGCTGACTGCCAAAAGATTCTACCACCACTAACATACATTGTGTATAAGGACCACAAAAATAAGAGAAATTTGGGCTCATAAAGAGAAATATATACAGGCGTTTTTCCCTTGTTCTTTTTGCGAGTGGAACAGGAAAGGAAATGATAGTAGTGGTACAGAGTACCCTCCACAACTTTCTGAACAGTGGCTTGTGGAGTATACATGTAGATGTAGATGCAGTTCAGAACATGAATGTGTATAAAGTATGAAGATGTTTGCAAGAAAAAAGTATTAAAACTTAATAATTAATTCAGTTGGAACAAGCATACCACAGAACATCTAAACAAGTCCTGATTTGCCATGCGTATTTCATCAGAAATAAGTTATGTAAAAATTTAAAAAAGCTGACTCTCTTTGCATACTTTCATTCCATAATGTCCTAGTGTCATATTTTGTGGTAACTCTTAAGTCAGACAAAATCCTGTTCCAGATACTGCTTCTCAGTATATTTAATGAGATACATTGTAAATAATATGTTCTTTTATTCTGACTGACAGACCCAGTCACAAAATCAGTGCAAGGGATAAGAACAATGTACTAGTCTGGAAAGGGATTCATTTTTCAGGAATACTCGTTATCAATAACATACCAGCACATGTAAAAAGTTCAGCTACAAATAAAATTTAGCGTAAGAGAAGACTGAAGGAATTCCTTGTGGCCAACTTCTTCTATTCCATCTATTCTAAACACAGATGATGTACTGTGTATACTACTACTACTACTACTACTACTACTACTACATTTTATTAAAATCACACTAAAAAAATCTGACATGTTTCACACCCACAAGGATCTCCTCAAAATTAATACATGGAACAGAGTCAAGATCTAATCTTGACTATGTACAAGGCTACTCTGATTATAGTTACTGCTGGGTTGCCTTCGGCAGTGACAGGAAGCAAATCATTAGTGGCAAAAATTTCTCTGACTTTTGCAACTTCTACTGACTCAGAACTAGAAACCTAGGGCTCACAAAAGTTGACCTACGGGTAGTATTTTTAAACACTATTTGAAGGTCAGTGTCATTTTACATTCTTTTTATCTTTCCCTCTAACCCCTCTCCCTCCCCTCTCCCCCTCCCCCTCCATATCTCTCTCCCCCTCCCACTCCATATCTCCCTCACCCTCCCCTCCATCTCTCCTTCCCCCTCCATCTCTCCCACTCTCCCTCCTCCTGCCCCTCCCCCCTCCCCCTGCCCCTCCCCCCTCCCCCTGCCCCTCCCCCCCCTCTCTCTATGCCTCTGCCTCCCTGCTTGTGTCCCTCCACCCCTCCATCTCCCTCTCTCTGTTTCATGCAATGTAAATGACAGGCAGTTTATTACTATGCTAATGTAGAAGCCCCCCCCCATGAACCATGGACCTTGCCGTTGGTGGGGAGGCTTGCGTGCCTCAGCGATACAGATAGTCGTACCGTAGGTACAACCACAACGGAGGGGTATCTGTGGAGAGGCCAGACAAACGTGTGGTTCCTGAAGAGGGGCAGCAGCCTTTTCAGTAGTTGCAAGGGCAACAGTCTGGATGATTGACTGATCTGGCCTTGTAACAATAACCCAAACGGCCTTGCTGTGCGGGTACTGCGAACGGCTGAAAGCAAGGGGAAACAACGGCCGTAATTTTTCCCGAGGGCATGCAGCTTTACTGTATGATTAAATGATGATGGCGTCCTCTTGGGTAAAATATTCCGGAGGTAAAATAGTCCCCCATTCGGATCTCCGGGCGGGGACTACTCAAGAGGATGTCGTTATCAGGAGAAAGAAAACTGGCGTTCTACGGAGCGGAGCGTGAAATGTCAGATCCCTTAATCGGGCAGGTAGGTTAGAAAATTTAAAAAGGGAAATGGATAGATTAAAGTTATAGTGGGAATTAGTGAAGTTCGGTGGCAGGAGGAACAAGACTTCTGGTCAGGTGACTACAGGGTTATAAACACAAAGTCAAATAGGGGTAATGCAGGAGCAGGTTTAATAATGAATAGGAAAATAGGAATGCGGGTAAGCTACTACAAACAGCATAGTGAACGCATTATTGTGGCCAAGATAGATACGAAGCCCACACCTACTACATTAGTACAAGTTTATATGCCAACTAGCTCTGCAGATGACGAAGAAATGTATGATGAAATAAAAGAAATTATTGAGATTGTGAAGGGAGACGAAAATTTAATAGTCATGGGTGACTGGAATTCGAGTGTAGGAAAAGGGAGAGAAGGAAACGTAGTAGGTGAATATGGATTGGGGCTAAGAAATGAAAGAGGAAGCCGCCTGGTAGAATTTTGCACAGAGCACAACTTAATCATAGCTAACACTTGGTTTAAGAATCATGATAGAAGGTTGTATACATGGAAGAACCCTGGAGATACTAAAAGGTATCAGATAGATTATATAATGGTAAGACAGAGATTTAGGAACCAGGTTTTAAATTGTAAGACATTTCCAGGGGCAGATGTGGACTCTGACCACAATCTATTGGTTATGACCTGTAGATTAAAACTGAAGAAACTGCAAAAAGGTGGGAATTTAAGGAGATGGGACCTAGATAAACTGAAAGAACCAGAGGTTGTACAGAGTTTCAGGGAGAGCATAAGGGAACAATTGACAGGAATGGGGGAAAGAAATACAGTAGAAGAGGAATGGGTAGCTTTGAGGGATGAAGTAGTGAAGGCAGCAGAGGATCAAGTAGGTAAAAAGACGAGGGCTAGTAGAAATCCTTGGGTAACAGAAGAAATACTGAAATTAATTGATGAAAGGAGAAAGTATAAAAATGCAGTAAATGAAGCAGGCAAAAAGGAATACAAACGTCTCAAAAATGAGATCGACAGGAAGTGCAAAATGGCTAAGGAGGCATGGCTAGAGGACAAATGTAAGGATGTAGAGGCTTATCTCACTAGGGGTAAGATAGATACTGCCTACAGGAAAATTAAAGAGACCTTTGGAGAAAAGAGAACCACTTGTATGAACATCAAGAGCTCAGATGGAAACCCAATTCTGAGCAAAGAAGGGAAAGCAGAAAGGTGGAAGGAGTATATAGAGGGTCTATACAAGGGCGATGTACTTGAGGACAATATTATGGAAATGGAAGAGGATGTAGATGAAGATGAAATGGGAGATACGATACTGCGTGAAGAGTTTGACAGAGCACTGAAAGACCTGAGTCAAAACAAGGCCCCCGGAGTAGACAACATTCCATTGGAACTACTGACGGCCTTGGGAGAGCCAGTCCTGACAAAACTCTACCATCTGGTGAGCAAGATGTATGAGACAGGTGAAATACCCTCAGACTTCAAGAAGAATATAATAATGCCAATCCCGAAGAAAGCAGGTGTTGACAGATGTGAAAATTACCGAACTATCAGTTTAATAAACCACAGCTGCAAAATACTAACACGAATTCTTTACAGACGAATGGAAAAACTAGTAGAAGCCAACCTCGGGGAAGATCAGTTTGGATTCCGTAGAAATACTGGAACACGTGAGGCAATACTGACCTTATGACTTATCTTAGAAGAAAGGTTAAGGAAAGGCAAACCTACGTTTCTAGCATTTGTAGACTTAGAGAAAGCTTTTGACAATGTTGACTGGAATACTCTCTTTCAAATTCTGAAGGTGGCAGGGGTAAAATACAGGGAGCGAAAGGCTATTTACAATTTGTACAGAAACCAGATGGCAGTTATAAGAGTCGAGGGACATGAGAGGGAAGCAGCAGTGGGGAAAGGAGTAAGACAGGGTTGTAGCCTCTCCCCGATGTTATTCAATCTGTATATTGAGCAAGCAGTAAAGGAAACAAAAGAAAATTTTGGAGTAGGTATTAAAATCTATGGAGAAGAAATAAAAACTTTGAGGTTTGCCGATGACATTGTAATTCTGTCAGAGACAGCAAAGGACTTGGAAGAGCAGTTGAACGGAATGGATGGTATCTTGAAGGGAGGATATAAGATGAACATCAACAAAAGCAAAACGAGGATAATGGAATGTAGTCGAATTAAGTCGGGTGATGCTGAGGGAATTAGATTAGGAAATGAGACACTTAAAGTAGTAAAGGAGTTTTGCTATTTGGGGAGCAAAATAACTGATGATGGTCGAAGTAGAGAGGATATAAAATGTAGACTGGCAATGGCAAGGAAAGTGTTTCTGAAGAAGAGAAATTTGTTAACATCGAGTATAGATTTAAGTGTCAGGAAGTCATTTCTGAAAGTATTTGTATGGAGTGTAGCCATGTATGGAAGTGAAACATGGACGGTAAATAGTTTGGACAAGAAGAGAATAGAAGCTTTCGAAATGTGGTGCTACAGAAGAATGCTGAAGATTAGATGGGTAGATCACATAACTAATGAGGAAGTATTGAATAGGATTGGGGAGAAGAGAAGTTTGTGGCACAACTTGACCAGAAGAAGGGATCGGTTGGTAGGACATGTTCTGAGGCATCATGGGATCACCAATTTAGTACTGGAGGGCAGTATGGAGGGTAAAAATCATAGGGGGAGACCAAGAGATGAATACACTAAGCAGATTCTGAAGGATGTAGGTTGCAGTAGGTACTGGGAGATGAAGAAGCTTGCACAGGATAGAGTAGCATGGAGAGCTGCATCAAACCAGTCTCAGGACTGAAGACCACAACAACAACAATGTAGAAGCAGATGCAAGTTGACCCTGCGAAATTGAGAATATTTAAATGACTCAGAAAAATACTGTAAATGATGAAAAAACTTGAATTCCAGTAATAAGAAAGCTGGGTTGCACTTTAATTTGAAGGAATGCAATGAAATGCTAATAAAAATGCAATATCTTGATTTCTTATTTGTTTTTAGTGTAATTTTGTAAATTGTTATTTAATTCTTCATCGTTATTATAAGCAGGTGTTCAGCACTATATTAATTACATATTATACTGTTTTATGTTTCCCTGCAAGTGCTTTTGTAAAGGAGTGATGGTGATACTGTTGGTTGTGCTTAACTTATGATAAGACATTACAAACATTATACTCATTTGTTGTTATTTGATTTGCTTCAGAATATGCTTTCCAGTGTGGAATTCGCAGCAATTCAGGATCCTGAAGTGCAATATACTGGCTGTGAAGTGGCTTTGGAAAATAGTACTGTTTGTCAAAATATTGTTATTGACTACACCAGTGATAGTATACAGTCTAATACTCAGGATAATGTGAATGAAAGAGAAGATTCAAGAAAGACACAACCTGAAAATGTTGCAGTAAACAAGAAGCCACATTTTAGTTCTTTATTGAATCCTAGACTACCACCCAAAAATTGTGGTGCTGAAGGAACACGCCAGGATCTCCACGTAAAGATGCAACCCCAGCAGAATTCAAAATCTATGGTAAATATAGTATTCTTCTTCTGCTTTATCTTCCACATACTTTGTTTGACTGATTTTTTTAACTGTAGTATGAATAGATGAATCTGTGGGTGTTACACCTCATTTTACAGAGTTCTCATGTTACGTAACTGCAAGAGTAGTAGAATGAAAACAATGCAAACAATTGAATGTGGGTTCATTCTTTTTAAGTCATATACACTAAAGTGCCAAAGAAACTGATATAGGAATGCATATTGAAATACAGAGATATGTAAACAGGGAGAATACGGCACTGCAATGAGCAATGCATATATAAGACAAAAAGTGTCTGGCACAGTTGTCAGATTGGTTACTGCTGCTCCAGTGACAGATTATCAAGATTTAAGTGAGTTTGAATATGGTGTTATAGTCAGGGCATGAGCAACGGGACACAGCATCTCTGAGGTAGTGATGAAGTGGGGATTTTCCCATATGACCATTTCACAAGTGTACCATGAATATCAGGAACATGGTAAAACATCAAAATTCTGACATTGCTGCGGCCAGAGATAGATCCTGCAAGAATGGGATCAACGACGACGAAAGAGAATCGTTCAACATGATAGAAGTGCAACCGTTCCACAGCAGATTGCTGCAGATTTCAATGCTGGGCCATCAACAAGTGTTAAGAGTATGAACCATTCAATGAAACATCATTAATTTACACCTTGCCTGGGCCCGTCAACACCGACATTGGACTGTTGATGACTGGAAACGCGTTGCGTGGTTCGACGAATCTCATTTCAAATTGTATCAAGCGGATAGATGTGTACAGGTATGGAGAAAGCCTCATGAATCCATGGACCCTGCATGTCAGCAGGGGACTGTTCAAGCTGATGGAGGCTCTGTAATGGTATGGGACATGTGCAGTTGGAGTGATATGGGACTCGTGATACATCTAGATATGACTCTTGTCAGGTGACACGTATGTAAGCATCCTGTCTGATCACCTGCATCCATTCTTGTCCATTGTTCATTCCGACAGATTTGGGCAATTCCAGCAGGTCAGTGCAGCATCCCACATGTCCAGAATTGCTACAGAGTGGCTCCAGGAACACTCTTCTGAGTTTAAATGCTTCCATTGGCCACCAAACTCCCCAGACAACGTTATTGAACATACCTTGGATGCCTTGCAACATGCTATTCAGAAGAGATCTCCATCCCCTCTAGTTTTATGGATTTAACGACAGTCCTGCAGGATTCATGGTGTCAGTTCCCTGCAACACTACTTCAGACATTAGCTGAGTCATGTTGTGGCATGACTGCGTGCTCATGGGGGCCCCACATGATATTAGGCAGCTGTACCAGTTTCTTTGGCTCTTCAGTGTATAATAAAATGGAAATTATTGGGTGGAAGTGCATCTAACATTTGAAAATTTATGTCTTAAGAAGAGGTGCCCACCTTATAACAACCTTCATTTAAAGCCTGTAGAAACTACAAGGATAAATATTGTGGGTTAACGATAAGGTAGTCATATTAGAAGTGGGTCATAATTTTTATTCCTTAAGATGTTAGGAAACATTTTGCAATTCTTAGCATGTAATTTTATTCTGTTTGTTTCTACTTCAGTGTTGTTCTTCCCTTCCTGTTTCACTGACAAGTTTAAAGAAATACGGTAATCTACAAACAGCTTGCCTTCCTGCTTTCCTTTCAATTTTTCCTTCTGTCCAATTAATTGTAATTTTCCTTATTTGGGTTCTATGTATGGCCAATATCGTTGGATTATCTTTTCAATCGAAGGGCATAACTTTCAAGACCTGTATTACTTTCTCCTAGTCAATGTTATCAAATGATTAACTTCTCAAGGAACTTTTTAAAAGACATGTAAATACTTTTGGATTAAAGGAGACCACTCTCTGAAAAGCAGAAGCATCGAGTCATTGATAGGCACACACAAAAAAAGAACAAAAAGTTGCCATTCTTCAAAGTAATCTGTTTTTGAGCTATGTTAGAAGAAACCATCGGGAGGCCTCATTTGAGATGTGGAGGCAGCTTTGCCGGCAGCTGTCGAGTGTGCAGGGTGCATTCGGAGTTTTTTGCGGCGGCATGACTGCACTAAAATCTTCTCGATTGGTGGAGCTAGCCATCGATAGCTCGAGAATCTTATTGGAATTGATGCGGCTTGAAAACCAAGAAGATTTTATCCCTTTCAGGGTGCAGTCGTCTGCAAATTGTGGCTGATGTCAGCACCAACGACCCATGTCGCATGGGTTCTGTGGCCATCCTCAGCTTTTACGGGCTGCTGAACTCACACGAGGCGTGCAAGCAAAGCTCGCTATTTGCAGCATTGTTCCCAGAGTTCATCAGGGTTCTTTGGTTTGGAGCCGAGTGGAGGGTCTCAACCAGAGTGTTAGTCAACTCTGTGGCAGTCTTAGGCTGCAGATTTCTAGACCTGCATTATTGTGTGGGGATTTGTAGGACTCTCCATGATAGGTCAGTAGTGCACAGTACAATGGAAGCAGCTACTTGTGTAGCAGAGAACTTGCAGAGTGCACATTAGGATTTTTAGGTTAGACAGTAGTTTGAGGTTCTCTGGTGAACACAGTTGATAAGCAGCAAGGGAAGTCAGGCTGCATTCAGTGTAAAGACACTTTAACTGTCAAACTTTTATCAGTAAAGTGTCGACGTATTCGTAATAAAGTTCCTGAATTCACTGCCATTCAGGAAAGTTCCCATGCTCAAATCATTCCCGAGACTGAGAGCTGGGTGAAATCTAATGTGGAAAACTGAGATATTTAGCGAGTCATGGAATATATCTCGGAAAGACAGATTAGAAGCCATAGGAGGGGGAGTGCTGATTGCTGTTGACAAAAATATTGTCTCTATTGAGGTCGAAGTTGTGTGTGACAGTGAAGTTACCTGACAAAATCAAACAATGGAAAATCCAGAATGGAATGTAACAATTTAATGAAAAGGATAGTTGCTACTCACCATATAGCAGAGATGCTGACTAGCAGAAACATTGTGAAGCTATCTGGTCGCATATAACAGTGTAGGTGAAATCAAGTTAATTGTTGGATGTTTTTATTGGGTGCCTGATTCTGCTGTGACAGTTGTAGTCATTCAAAAATAGTCTATAGTCAGTAGTGCGTAGATCATCCATTACGAGTTGGAGGTGACTTTAATCAAGTAGAGATAGGGATGACTGTGGATTCATTGACGAGGAGTAGAGACAGACAGTCATGCAAAGTAATTTTGAACATGTTTGCTGAAAACTGTCTTGAGGAGCTAGCTCAGCAGCCCACCGCAGTGGAAATATCTTAGACCTTGTAGCTATGAATAGGCTGGACCTTATCGACATTGTCAGTATGGAAACGGGGATTAGCGATTGTGATTCATTGTAGCAACTATGATTACAAAGTTAATAAATCAGCCAAGAGGACTAGGAGAGTGGTAGTGCTGTATAAAACAAATAGTAGTAGAATTATGGGCAGATTTTAAGCAGATGGTAAATTGTGGTCTGGAGAGCTATGTGCTTAGAAAGTGGATAAGTGATGGAAAAGACCCATCATGGTTTAATAATGACATGTGTGAGATGCTGAGGAAGCAGAGGATGTTGCACTCATGGTTCAAAAGAGATTGAACAAATACTGACAAGTAAAGATTATTGGAGATTCGTGCATCAGTGGAAGGGTCTACACACGAAGCAATGTAACAACTACCACCATCATACCTTAGCAAAAGATGGGGCAGAGAATCTGAGAAAAATCTGGTCATATGTTATACTGTTAGCTAGTATAAGGCCTCCATTCAGTCCCTTGTTGACCATCTGTTGTGGCTGTTGTAGGTAGCAAACCATAAGCTGAAGTTTTAAATGTCATGTTCAAGAAATCGTTCTCAAAGGAGAATTGTACAAACATTCAATTATTTGACCAACGGACTGACTCCCGTATGGATGAACATACTAATAAGCATTCCAGGCGTAAACAGCTGAAAGATTTGAAAGCAAATAAATCACGAGGTCCGGCTGGAATCCCACTTTGGTTTTACAAAGAGTACTCTACAGCATTTGCCCCTTACCTATCTTGCATTTATTGTGAATCTCTAACCCAGCACAAAGTTCCAGGCGACTGGAGAAAACCACAGGTGACTCTCATGTATAAGAAGGGTAAAAGAACGGACACACAAAATTACAGACCAAACTGCCTTACTTTAATTTGCTCCAGAATCCTTCAACATTTTCTCAGTGCATCTATAATAAACCTTGAGACTGAGAAACTGATGTCCATGAATCAACATGGTTTTAGAAAGCATCGCTCGTGCGAAACTCACCTTGCCCTTTTTTCACGTGATATACTATGAACTATGGATGAAGAGCAACAGGCTCATTCCATATTTATAGTTTTCTGGAAGACATTTAACACAGTGCTCCATTGCAGACTGTTGATGAAGATATGAGCATATGGAGTAAGTTCACAGATATGTGAGGGGTTTGAAGACTACTTAAATAATAGAACCCCGTAGATTGTCCTTGATGGTGAGTGTTCATGAAGACAAGGTTATCGTTAGGACTGCCCCACGGAAGTGTGATAGGACCGCTGTAGCTCTCTATTCATAAATGATTTTGTGGACAGGGTGGGCAGCAATCTGCGGTTGTTTGCTGATGAGCTGTAGTGTACAGTAAGGTGGTGAAGTTGTGTGACTGTAGGAAGATACAAGATGACTTACACAAATTTTCTGGTTGGCAGCTACCTCTAAATGTGCAAAAATGTAAGTTAATGCAGATTGGTAGGAAGAACAAACCTGTAATGTTCGGATACAGTAATATTAGTGTCCTGCTTGACTCGGTGAAGTCATTTAAATACCTGGGCTAACATTACAAAATGGTATGCAGTGGAACACACACATGAGAACTGTGCAGGGGAAGGCGAATGGCCGACTATGGCTTATTGGGAGAATTTTAAGAAAGTGTAGTTTGCATGTAAACGAGACTGCATATAGGGCACAGGTGCAACCTATTCTTGAATACTACTTGAGTGTTTTGTTTTACATAGTTTTCCTCCAGCAGACAACGTTTGTAGTTTTCGCGGCATTCACATCATTGCACACATAAACTTGCATAATTGAGCACTTCAGATTTGTCACTAAATGCATTTCTACCACATTTGTATCATTGCACACGTAAATTTGTATCACTGAGCACTACGTACATATGAGTGTCAAAGATGCTATTATATATCGTAATATTACAAAGATGCTATTATATATCGTAATATTACAAAGATGCTACATGATCGGAAAAAGATCATATATTCACTTATGCAACTAAAACTTCTTTTACATCAGTACAGAGAGATATTGATTTTGTGAATAGTAGAGTGAATACTGCTACACTAATTATAAAGATGTTCCATGTCAAAGTGTTTATATATATATACACACACATCTAAAAAGAAAGATGATGAGACTTACCAAACAAAAGCGCTGGCAGGTCGATAGACACACAAACATACACACAAAATTCAAGCTTTCGCAACCAACGGTTGCCTCATCAGGAAAGAGGGAAGGAGAGGGAAAGATGAAAGGATTTGGGTTTTAAGGGAGTCATTCCAATCCCGGGAGCGGAAAGACTTACCTTAGGGGGGAAAAAGGACAGGTATACACTCGCGCGCACACACACACACATATCCATCCGCATATACACAGACACAAGCAGACATTTGTAAAGGCAAAGAGTTTGGGCAGAGATGTCAGTCGAGGCGGAAGTACAGAGGCAAAGATGTTGTTGAAAGACAGGTGAGGTATGAGTGGCGGCAAATTGAAATTAGAAATTAGCGGAGATTGAGGCCTGGCAGATAGCGAGAAGAGAGGATATGCTGAAGGGCAAGTTCCCATCTCCGGAGTTCTGAGAGGTTGGTGTTAGTGGGAAGGGAACTTGCCCTTCAGCATATCCTCTCTTCTCGCTATCTGCCAGGTCCCAATCTCCGCTAATTTCTAATTTCAATTTGCCGCCGCTCATACCTCACCTGTCATTCAACATCATCTTTGCCTCTGTACTTCCGCCTCGACTGACATCTCTGCCCAAACTCTTTGCCTTTACAAATGTCTGCTTGTGTCTGTGTATATGCGGATGGATATGTGTGTGTGTGCGAGTGTATACCTGTCCTTTTTCCCCCTAAGGTAAGTCTTTCCGCTCCCGGGATTGGAATGACTCCTTACCCTCTCCCTTAAAACCCACATCCTTTCGTCTTTCCCTCTCCTTCCCTCTTTTCTGACAAAGCAACCGTTTGTTGCGAAAGCTTGAATTTTGTTTGTGTTTGTTTGTGTGTGTATCGACCAGCGCTTTTGTTTTATATATATATATATATATATATATATAATTAATTAATAGAGGGAAACGTTCCACGTGGGAAAAATATATTTAAAAAGAAAGATGATGAGACTTACCAAACAAAAGTGCTGGCAGGTCGATAGACACACAAACATACACACAAAATCTAGCTTTCGCAACCAATGGTTGCCTCGTCAGGAAAGAGGGAAGGAGAGGGAAAGACAAAAGGATTTGGGTTTTAAGGGAGAGGGTAAGGAGTCATTCCAATCCCGGGAGCGGAACGACTTACCTTAGGGGGAAAAAAGGACAGGTATACACTCGCACACACACACATATCCATCCTCATATACACAGACACAAGCAGACATTTGTAAAGGCAAAGAGTTTGGGCAGAGATCAATTTGATGGGGGTGATGCCAAATGTCAGACAAGCCTGAGAAAATAAAATATGGGAGTGTAATCTGGCTAGGGCAAAGGCATGTTTGCGGAGGGAATGTAAATAAAACTTAATGGGGTCGTTGTGGAGGTGTTGTGAGGGTGACATGGTATTAGAAGGTGGAAAGTGGAACACGAGGCTGAAATGAAAATGAAAATAAATATAAAAATATATGGGGAGAGATAAAGGTAAGACTAGAAAGCAAATGGAGATCTGGTGTGAAAAAAGGCGAAAAAGGGTTGGTTAGAGCTGGGCTATGTTGATCCTGTGGTGAACTTGTGTAGGTAGATAATGATGTGCATAAAGGTTAGGTGGTTGTGTTGCCGCCGAAACACGTTAAAGGGTGGAGAAATACGGGAGAATTTCGAAAAAACTACGTGAGGATGTATTAAAAGGGTGGTTTGGTGGTGACAGATTATGGAAATGAAGCTAACAATTGTCTGATGAAGAAATAATGACGTTAAAACCTGTAGGAAGCGGCTAGAAATGATCGATGATGTGAGAAAAACGGAAATGGAAATAAAGCAAAAGATATTAAAACTAGCCGAAAAGGTTGTTAAATAGCTGAAAGGAACTGTTTGTGAACTGGAAACGGTGGATTTTATAGCAGCGGTAGTGTTGAAAGCGGAAAAAAAAAAAAATTTTTTGGTTTGGAAGTGGGTTACGTATTATTACGTATTATTGAGTATATATCGGCGGGATAAAATTGTATACTGGATTACGGTAAAAAAGGAGAAGGTGAAAAGAAAGTAAAACTGCTGGCAAAAACAGAAGGAGGAAATAAGATGACAGAAAAGACTACGAAATGTAACAGTGACAATAACAATAACAAACGTGATTGTTGGGTTCAAATTAATGATATGAATCTAATAGAGGGAAACGTTCCACGTGGGAAAAATATATTTAAAAAGAAAGATGATGAGACTTACCAAACAAAAGCGCTGGCAGGTCGATAGACACACAAACAAACACAAACATACACACAAAATCTAGCTTTCGCAACCAATGGTTGCCTCGTCAGGAAAGAGGGAAGGAGAGGGAAAGACAAAAGGATTTGGGTTTTAAGGGAGAGGGTAAGGAGTCATTCCAATCCCGGGAGCGGAACGACTTACCTTAGGGGGAAAAAAGGACAGGTATACACTCGCACACACACACATATCCATCCTCATATACACAGACACAAGCAGACATTTGTAAAGGCAAAGAGTTTGGGCAGAGATCTCTTTGCCTTTACAAATGTCTGCTTGTGTCTGTGTATATGCGGATGGATATGTGTGTGTGTGCGCGAGTGTATACCTGTCCTTTTTTCCCCCTAAGGTCCATCGTCATTCTTCCGGCGGACAAGGGTTCCACGACCGTGGTACTTGATCGTTGGGAGTATGTGGCTGAGGGACTGCGTCAGCTTTCAGACAACACCACATACAAAGTTTGCCAAGGTAATCCCATTCCTGATGTCCAGGCAGAGCTTCAAAGAATCCTCAGAACCTTAGGACCCCTACAAAACCTTTCACCTGACTCCATCAACCTCCTGACCCCACCGACACCCCGCACCCCTACCTTCTACCTTCTTCCTAAAATTCACAAACCCAATCATCCCGGCCGCCCCATTGTAGCTGGTTACCAAGCCCCCACAGAACGTATCTCTGCCTACGTAGATCAACACCTTCAACCCATTACATGCAGTCTCCCATCCTTCATCAAAGACACCAACCACTTTCTCGGACGCCTGGAATCCTTACCCAATCCGTTACCCCCAGAAACCATCCTTGTAACCATTGATGCCACTTCCTTATACACAAATATCCCGCACGTCCAGGGCCTCACTGCGATGGAGCACTTCCTTTCACGCCGATCACCTGCCACCCTACCTAAAACATCTTTCCTCATTACCTTAGCCAGCTTCATCCTGTCCCACAACTTCTTCACTTTTGAAAACCAGACATACCAACAATTAAAGGGAACAGCCATGGGTACCAGGATGGCCCCCTCGTACGCCAACCTATTCATGGGTCGCTTAGAGGAAGCCTTCTTGGTTACCCAGGCCTGCCAACCCAAAGTTTGGTACAGATTTATTGATGACATCTTCATGATCTGGACTCACAGTGAAGAAGAACTCCAGAATTTCCTCTCCAACCTCAACTCCTTTGGTTCCATCAGATTCACCTGGTCCTACTCCAAATCCCATGCCACTTTCCTTGATGTTGACCTTCACCTGTTCAATGGCCAGCTTCACATGTCCGTCCACATCAAACCCACCAACAAGCAACAGTACCTCCATTACGACAGCTGCCACCCATTCCACATCAAACGGTCCCTTCCCTACAGCCTAGGTCTTCGTGGCAAACGAATCTGCTCCAGTCCGGAATCCCTGAAGCATTACACCAACAACCTGACAACAGCTTTCGCATCCTGCAACTACCCTCCCGACCTGGTACAGAAGCAAATAACCAGAGCCACTTCCTCATCCTCTCAAACCCAGAACCTCTCACAGAAGAACCACAAAAGTGCCCCACTTGTGACAGGATACTTTCCGGGACTGGATCAGATTCTGAATGTGGCTCTCCAGCAGGGATACGACTTCCTAAAATCCTGCCCTGAAATGAGATCCATCCTTCATGAAATCCTCCCCACTCCACCAAGAGTGTCTTTCTGCCGTCCACCTAACCTTCATAACCTCTTAGTTCATCCCTATGAAATCCCCAAACCACCTTCCCTACCCTCTGGCTCCTACCCTTGTAACCGCCCCCGGTGTAAAACCTGTCCCATGCACCCTCCCACCACCACCTACTCCAGTCCTGTAACCCGGAAGGTGTACACAATCAAAGGCAGAGCCACGTGTGAAAGCACCCACGTGATCTACCAACTGACCTGCCTACACTGTGATGCATTCTATGTGGGAATGACCAGCAACAAACTGTCCATTCGCATGAATGGACACAGGCAGACAGTGTTTGTTGGTAATGAGGATCACCCTGTGGCTAAGCATGCCTTGGTGCACGACCAGCACATCTTGGCGCAGTGTTACACCGTCCGGGTTATCTGGATACTTCCTACTAACACCAACCTATTCGAACTCCGGAGATGGGAACTTGCTCTTCAATATATCCTCTCTTCCCGTTATCCACCAGGCCTCAATCTCCGCTAATTTCAAATTTCCTCCACTCATACCTCACCTGTCATTCATCAACATCTTTGCCTCTGCACTTCTGCCTCGACTGACATCTCTGCCCAAACTCTTTGTCTTTAAATATGTCTGCTTGTGTCTGTATATGTGTGGATGGATATGTGTGTGTGTGCGAGTGTATACCCGTCCTTTTTTCCCCCTAAGGTAAGTCTTTCCGCTCCCGGGACTGGAATGACTCCTTACCCTCTCCCTTAAAACCCACATCCTTTCGTCTTTCCCTCTCCTTCCCTCTTTCCTGATGAGGCAACAGTTTGTTGCGAAAGCTTGAATTTTGTGTGTATGTTTGTGTTCGTTTGTGTGTCTGTCGACCTGCCAGCACTTTCATTTGGTAAGTCACATCGTCTTTGTTTTTAGGTATATTTTTCCTTCGTGGAATGTTTCCTTCTATTATAACTATATATATATATATCCTCTAAGGTAAGTCACATCATCTTTGTTTTTAGGTATATATATATATATAGATATAGATATATAGACTTACCAAACAAAAGCGCTGGCAGGTCGATAGACACACAAACAAACACAAACATACACACAAAATCTAGCTTTCGCAACCAATGGTTGCCTCGTCAGGAAAGAGGGAAGGAGAGGGAAAGACAAAAGGATTTGGGTTTTAAGGGAGAGGGTAAGGAGTCATTCCAATCCCGGGAGCGGAAAGACTTACCTTAGGGGGAAAAAAGGACAGGTATACACTCGCACACACACACATATCCATCCTCATATACACAGACACAAGCAGACATTTGTAAAGGCAAAGAGTTTGGGCAGAGATGTCAGTCGGGGCGGATGTACAAAGGCAAAGATGATGTTGAAAGACAGGTGAGGTACGAGCGGCGGCAAATTGAAATTAGAAATTAGCGGAGATTGAGGCCTGGCGGATAGCGAGAAGAGAGGATATGCTGAAGGGCAAGTTCCCATCTCCGGAGTTCTGACAGGTTGGTGTTAGTAGGAAGTATCCAGATAACCCGGACGGTGTAACACTGTGCCAAGATGTGCTGGCCGTGCACCAAGGCATGTTTAGCCACAGGGTGATCCTCATTACCAACAAACACTGTCTGCCTGTGTCCATTCATGCGAATGGACAGTTTGTTGCTGGTCATTCCCACATAGAACGCTTCACAGTGTAGGCAGGTCAGTTGGTAAATCACGTGGGTGCTTTCACACGTGGCTCTGCCTTTGATCGTGTACACCTTCCGGGTTACAGGACTGGAATAGGTGGTGGTGGGAGGGTGCATGGGACAGGTTTTACACCGGGGGCGGTTACAGGGGTAGGAGCCAGAGGGTAGGGAAGGTGGTCTGGGGATTTCATAGGGATGAACTAAGAGGTTGCGAAGGTTAGGTGGACGGCGGAAAGACACTCTTGGTGGAGTGGGGAGGATTTCATGAAGGATGGATCTCATTTCAGGGCAGGATTTGAGGAAGTCGTATCCCTGCTGGAGAGCCACATTCAGAATCTGATCCAGTCCCGGAAAGTATCCTGTCACAAGTGGGGCACTTTTGGGGTTCTTCTGTGGAAGGTTCCGGGTTTGAGGAGATGAGGAAGTGGCTCTGGTTATTTGCTTGTGTACCAGGTCGGGAGGGTAGTTACGGGATGCAAAAGCTGTTTTCAGGTTGTTGGTGTAATGGTTCAAGGATTCCGGACTGGAGCAGATTCGTTTGCCACGAAGACCTAGGCTGTAGGGAAGGGACCGTTTGATGTGGAATGGGTGGCAGCTGTCATAATGGAGGTACTGTTGCTTGTTGGTGGGTTTGATGTGGACGGACGTGTGAAGCTGGCCATTGGACAGGTGGAGGTCAACGTCAAGGAAAGTGGCATGGGATTTGGAGTAGGACCAGGTGAATCTGATGGAACCAAAGGAGTTGAGGTTGGAGAGGAAATTCTGGAGTTCTTCTTCACTGTGAGTCCAGATCATGAAAATGTCATCAATAAATCTGTACCAAACTTCGGGTTGGCAGGCCTGGGTAACCAAGAAGGCTTCCTCTAAGCGACCCATGAATAGGTTGGCATACGAGGGGGCCATCCTGGTACCCATGGCTGTTCCCTTTAATTGTTGGTATGTCTGGCCTTCAAAAGTGAAGAAGTTGTGGGTCAGGATGAAGCTGGCTAAGGTAATGAGGAAAGAGGTTTTAGGTAGGGCGGCAGGTGATCGGCGTGAAAGGAAGTGCTCCATCGCAGCGAGGCCCTGGACATGCGGAATATTTGTGTACAAGGAAGTGGCATCAATGGTTACAAGGATGGTTTCCGGGGGTAACAGACTGGGTAGGGATTCCAGGCGTTCGAGAAAGTGGTTGGTGTCTTTGATGAAGGATGGGAGACTGCATGTAATGGGTTGAAGGTTACCAAGCCCCCACCGAACGCATCTCTGCCTACGTAGATCAACACCTTCAACCCATTACATGCAGTCTCCCATCCTTCATCAAAGACACCAACCACTTTCTCGAATGCCTGGAATCCCTACCCAGTCTGTTACCCCCGGAAACCATCCTTGTAACCATTGATGCCACTTCCTTATACACAAATATTCCGCATGTCCAGGGCCTCGCTGCGATGGAGCACTTCCTTTCATGCCGATCACCTGCCACCCTACCTAAAACCTCTTTCCTCATTACCTTAGCCAGCTTCATCCTGACCCACAACTTCTTCACTTTCGAAGGCCAGACATACCAACAATTAAAGGGAACAGCCATGGGTACCAGGATGGCCCCCTCGTACGCCAACCTATTCATGGGTCGCTTAGAGGAAGCCTTCTTGGTTACCCAGGCCCGCCAACCCAAAGTTTGGTTCAGATTTATTGATGACATTTTCATGATCTGGACTCACAGTGAAGAAGAACTCCAGAATTTCCTCTCCAACCTCAACTCCTTTGGTTCCATCAGATTCACCTGGTCCTACTCCAAATCCCATGCCACTTTCCTTGACGTTGACCTCCACCTGTCCAATGGCCAGCTTCACACGTCCGTCCACATCAAACCCACCAACAAGCAACAGTACCTCCATTATGACAGCTGCCACCCATTCCACATCAAACGGTCCCTTCCCTACAGCCTAGGTCTTCGTGGCAAACGAATCTGCTCCAGTCCGGAATCCTTGAACCATTACACCAACAACCTGAAAACAGCTTTTGCATCCCGTAACTACCCTCCCGACCTGGTACACAAGCAAATAACCAGAGCCACTTCCTCATCTCCTCAAACCCGGAACCTTCCACAGAAGAACCCCAAAAGTGCCCCACTTGTGACAGGATACTTTCCGGGACTGGATCAGATTCTGAATGTGGCTCTCCAGCAGGGATACGACTTCCTCAAATCCTGCCCTGAAATGAGATCCATCCTTCATGAAATCCTCCCCACTCCACCAAGAGTGTCTTTCCGCCGTCCACCTAACCTTCGCAACCTCTTAGTTCATCCCTATGAAATCCCCAGACCACCTTCCCTACCCTCTGGCTCCTACCCCTGTAACCGCCCCCGGTGTAAAACCTGTCCCATGCACCCTCCCACCACCACCTATTCCAGTCCTGTAACCCGGAAGGTGTACACGATCAAAGGCAGAGCCACGTGTGAAAGCACCCACGTGATTTACCAACTGACCTGCCTACACTGTGAAGCGTTCTATGTGGGAATGACCAGCAACAAACTGTCCATTCGCATGAATGGACACAGGCAGACAGTGTTTGTTGGTAATGAGGATCACCCTGTGGCTAAACATGCCTTGGTGCACGGCCAGCACATCTTGGCACAGTGTTACACCGTCCGGGTTATCTGGATACTTCCCACTAACACCAACCTGTCAGAACTCCGGAGATGGGAACTTGCCCTTCAGCATATCCTCTCTTCTCGCTATCCGCCAGGCCTCAATCTCCGCTAATTTCTAATTTCAATTTGCCGCCGCTCGTACCTCACCTGTCTTTCAACATCATCTTTGCCTTTGTACATCCGCCCCGACTGACATCTCTGCCCAAACTCTTTGCCTTTACAAATGTCTGCTTGTGTCTGTGTATATGAGGATGGATATGTGTGTGTGTGCGAGTGTATACCTGTCCTTTTTTCCCCCTAAGGTAAGTCTTTCCGCTCCCGGGATTGGAATGACTCCTTACCCTCTCCCTTAAAACCCAAATCCTTTTGTCTTTCCCTCTCCTTCCCTCTTTCCTGACGAGGCAACCATTGGTTGCGAAAGCTAGATTTTGTGTGTATGTTTGTGTTTGTTTGTGTGTCTATCGACCTGCCAGCGCTTTTGTTTGGTAAGTCTCATCATCTTTCTTTTTAAACATATTTTTCCCACGTGGAACGTTTCCCTCTATTATATATATATATATATATATATATATATATATATATATATATATATATATATATATATATATATATATATATATTAAAAAACAGGGATTCCATGACTTTACCAAACGAGGAAAGCGCTGGTAGATAGGCACAATAAAAAACACACAAACACACACACAAAATTTCGAGCTTTCGCAACCCCCGGTTGCTTCGTCAGGAAAGAGGGAAGGAGAGGCGGCAAATTGAAATTAGCGGAGGTTGAGACCTGGCGGATAACGAGAAGAGAGGATATACTGAAGGGCAAGTTCCCATCTCTGGAGTTCTGACAGGTTGGTGTTAGTGGGAAGTATCCAGATAACCCGGACGGTGTAGCACTGTGCCAAGATGTGCTCGCCATGCACCAAGGCATGTTTAGCCACAGGGTGATCCTCATTACCAACAAACACTGTCTGCCTGTGTCCATTCATGTGAATGGACAGTTTGTTGCTGGTCATTCCCACATAGAATGCGTCACAGTGTAGGCAGGTCAGTTGGTAAATCACGTGGGTGCTTTCACACGTGGCTCTGCCTTTGATCGTGTACACCTCCCGGGGTACAGGACTGGAGTAGGTGGTGGTGGGAGGGTGCATGGGACAGGTTTTACACTGGGGGCGGTTACAAGGGTAGCAGACAGAGGGTAGGGAAGGTGGTTTGGGGATTTCATAGAGATGAACTAAGAGGTTACGAAGGTTAGGTGGACGGCGGAAAGACACTCTTGGTGGAGTGGGGAGGATTTCATGAAGGATGGATGTCATTTCAGGGCAGGATTTGAGGAAGTCGTATCCCTGCTGGAGAGCCACTTTCAGAATCTGATCCAGTCCCGGAAAGTATCCTGTCACAAGTGGGGCACTTTTGGGATTCTTCTGGGGAAGGTTCCGGGTTTGAGGAGATGAGGAAGTGGCTCTGGTTATTTGCTTCTGTACCAGGTCGGGAGGGTAGTTATGGGATGCAAAAGCTGTTTTCAGGTTGTTGGTGTAATGGTTCAGGGATTCCGGACTGGAGCAGATTCGTTTCCCACGAGGACCTAGGCTGTAGGGAAGGGACCGTTTGATGTGGAATGGGTGGCAGCTGTCATAATGGAGGTACTGTTGCTTGTTGGTGGGTTTGATGTGGACGGACGTGTGAAGCTGGCCATTGGACAGGTGGAGGTCACCGTCAAGGAAAGTGGCATGGGATTTGGAGTAGGACCAGGTGAATCTGATGGAACCAAAGGAGTTGAGGTTGGAGAGGAAATTCTGGAGCTCTTCACTGTGAGTCCAGATCATGAAAATGTCATCAATAAATCTGTACCAAACTTTGGGTTGGCAGGCCTGGGTAACCAAGAAGGCTTCCTCTAAGCAACCCATGAATAGGTTGGCGTACGAGGGGGCCATCCTGGTACCCATGGCTGTTCCTTTTAAGTGTTGGTATGTCTGGCCTTCGAAAGTGAAGAAGTTGTGGGTCAGGATGAAGCTGGCTAAGGTAATGAGGAAAGAGGTTTTAGGTAGGGTGGCAGGTGATCGGCGTGAAAGGAAGTGCTCCATCGCAGCGAGGCCCTGGACATGCGGAATATTTGTGTATAAGGAAGTGGCATCAATGGTTACAAGGATGGTTTCCGGGGTTAACAGACTGGGTAGGGATTCCAGGCATTCGAGAAAGTGGTTGGCGTCTTTGATGAAGGATGGGAGACTGCATGTAATGGGTTGAAGGTGTTGATCTACGTAGGCAGAGATGCGTTCTGTGGGGGATGGTAACCTGCTACAATGGGATGGCAGGGATGATTGGGTTTGTGAATTTTAGGAAGAAGGTAGAAGGTAGGGGGTGCGGGGTGTTGGTGGGATCAGGAGGTTGATGGAGTCAGGTGAAAGGTTTTGTAGGAGGCCTAAGGTTCTGAGGATTCCTTGAAGCTCTGCCTGGACACCAGGAATGGGATTACCTTGGCAAACTTTGTAAGTAGTGTTGTCTGAAAGCTGACGCAGTCCCTCAGCCACATACTCCCGACGATCAAGTACCACAGTCGTGGAACCCTTGTCCGCCGGAAGAATGACGATGGATTGGTCAGCCTTCAGATCACGGATAGCCTGGGCTTCAGCAGTGGTGATGTTGGGAGTAGGATTAAGGTTTTTTAAGAAGGATTGAGAGGCAAGGCTAGAAGTCAGAAATTCCTGGAAGGTTAGGAGAGGGTGATTTTGAGAAAGAGGAGGTGAGTCCCGCTGTGAAGGAGGACGGAACTGTTCCAGGCATGGTTCAATTTGGATAGTGTCTTGGGGAGTTGGATCATTAGGAGTAGGATTAGGATCATTTTTCTTCATGGCAAAGTGATATTTCCAGCAGAGATTACGGGTGTAGGACAGTAAATCTTTGACGAGGGCTGTTTGGTTAAATATGGGAGTGGGGCTGAAGGTGAGGCCTTTGGATAGGACAGAGGTTTCGGATTGGGAGAGAGGTTTGGAGGAAAGGTTAACTACTGAATTGGGGTGTTGTGGTTCCAGATTGTGTTGATTGGAATTTTGAGGTTTTGGAGGGAGTGGAGCTGGAAGTGGGAGATTGAGTAGATGGGAGAGACTGGGTTTGTGTGCAATGAGAGGAGGTTGAGGTTTGCTGGAAAGGTTGTGAAGGGTGAGTGAGTTGCCTTTCCGGAGGCGGGAAACCAGGAGATTGGATAGTTTTTTAAGTTGGAGGGTGGCATGCTGTTCTAATTTGAGGTTGGCCTGTAGGAGGATGCTCTGAACAACCGGTGTGGATGTGGGAGATGAAAGATTGAGGACTTTTATTAAGGATAGGAGTTGATGGGTGTGTTGATTGGCCGAGTGGATGTGTAGGTGAAGGATTAGGTGGGTGAGGGCAATGGATTGTACAGTTTGGAACTGGTATAGGGACTGATGGAAAGAAGGGTTGCAGCCAGAGATGGGAACTTTAAGTGTGAGGCCTTTGGGGGTGATGCCAAATGTCAGACAAGCCTGAGAAAATAAAATATGGGAGTGTAATCTGGCTAGGACGAAGGCATGTTTGCGGAGGGAATGTAAATAAAACTTAATGGGGTCATTGTGGAGGTGTTGTGAGGGTGACATGGTACTAGAAGGTGGAAAGTGTAACATGAGGCTGAAATGAAAATGAAAATAAATATAAAAATATATGGGGAGAGATAAAGGTGAACTAGAAAGCAAATGGAGATCTGGTGTGAAAAAAGGCGAAAAAGGGTTGGTTAGAGCTGGGCTATGTTGATCCTGTGGTGAGGGAGAGATGAAAGGATGTGGGTTTTAAGGGAGAGGGTAAGGAGTCATTCCAATCCCGGGAGCGGAAAGACTTACCTTAGGGGGGGAAAAGGTCAGGTATACACTCGCGCACACACACACACACATATCCATCCGCATATACACAGACACAGACACAGAGACAAGCAGGTCTGCTTGTGTCTGTGTATATGCGGATGGATATGTGTGTGTGTGTGCGCGCGCGAGTGTATACCTGTCCTTTTCCCCCCTAAGGTAAGTCTTTCCGCTCCCGGGATTGGAATGACTCCTTACTCTCTCCCTTAAAACCCACATCCTTTCGTCTTTCCCTCTCCTTCCCTCTTTCCTGACGAAGCAACCGTTTGTTGCGAAAGCTTGAATTTAGTGTGTATGTAGACACACAGGGTAGTACATTGATAGTGACTGGGCTAAATATCTCACAAAATAAGCATCAAACCAAAGAACTGCCACAAACAAAACTTGTCTAGCTTGAAGGGGGAAACCAGATGGCACTTTGGTTGGCTATGACAATGTACTTGAACATGATGGATGACCGGCATATAGCTCTCGTGTGGTTGAAGCGATATTGAATAGCATATTTCATGACAGGTGGATTGGTCGTCGAAGCACCATACCATGCCGTGCTCTCTCAGTGCAAGAGGTGTCATGTACACGAAATATCTCGGTGATGGCGACAGCAAGGCCTTCGGAAAAATCTGTGAGGAGAAGCTGTATGGCCTTGACATTCAGATTATGAAACTAGAATGCATAGGACTTGTTCAGAAAAGATTTGGCTCAAGGCTCACCTCCTAAAGGAAAAGGCAGGAAATAAATTAGAAGATGGAAAAAAAAGCCTTAGAGGAAAGGAACACTTTACAAACCGTGAAATAAACAAACTGCAAGTTTACTATGGATTAGCCATAAGAAGGAACTGTGATGATTTGGAAAATATGAGAAGAGCTGTTTGGGCAATATTATTCCGTAAAGTATCAAGTGATGAAGACCCACAACACAGCCTTTGCCCAAACGGTCGTGAAGTTTGATACAAATAAAATCGGGCATTATGTTCTGGTGAACATTATAAACGCAAACACTCTATAGCTCTAGCAGTTATTAGTGCAATAAAACCTATATTAAGAGACTTGGCTAGTACTGATCTACTCAAGAAGTGCTTACACGGAAAAACTCAAATTTTGAAAGAAAGTTTGAACTCTGTAATTTGGATCGCCTACCGAAAACAGTCGTTGTACACTATGAAACATTAAAATTTGGGGTATTAGAAGCTGTTTTGTGTTTTAATGATGGGACATCAAGAAAAATTGAGGTGTTAGGGAGACTTGGAGTAAATGCAGGTGCAAACACTAGACTGGCATTGCGTAATATCGATTTTTCAAGAATTCGTAAAGCAGACATAGCTGCTCTCAGTTGCACAAAAGAGGAGAGGAAAAGAAGAGCCAATAATAAAAGAAGGGAGGATGCTTACAATTCAGATGGTGCTGAATATGGTGCAGGAAAATATTAATTGTATATACTGTAACAAAAATTTGTAAATAATATACAAATAAAACTTTAAACTAAGTTTTCTTAAAATTACCTTTTTTATCCTGTAGGTACCATTATTTCCTGAATGGTTTGTCACAGAATGTTGAAATTTTGTGCAGTTGTTCCAGGACAAAAAATGAACAAACACATGCACATTTGGCATTGTGCGTGTATTTCTTTTGAAGTAGGACAAAAACAATTATAAATTTTATATAAAAAAAAAAGAAAACGAAACCAAATGTTTGAAAAAATGTCAAATGGTCCCTACAAATTTGATGTGCCTGAATTTGCACTAGATTAAAGCAATTATTACTGAAAATATGCATACCAAGTTTCAAGGTTCTATGTTTAATAGTTTGTTCAGAAACAGTACCTGAATACCTCGGAAATTTGCATTGCCGGCATAGGGAAGATGGCTCGTGCCTGTCTTCCCTTAACTATGTTTGATTACGTTTGACTTATTTCATAAAGTGTCAACTTTACAAGTGATCTTTAGTTAAATAGTCTGTGATTTTCTTTATGTCCACAAAAGAAAGATGTCACAAATTGTATCCAAAATGAACATATGTATGCGACCAGTACTAGCTGTTTCCTTTCAGATGTAAACATTGAGATGCATTGTCATGGTGCAGCAGCATTTCTCACTCACCCACATGCCTGGGCACTTATGTCCACATTTGTATAAAATCACCTCAAAACATCCAGTGAAAGTGTAGGTTCAAAATTTGTTCCACTTAAGTAATTCTGTTTTTGTGGGTCATTTTGCAAGTCATGCAGTGGGTCATGGCACATACTTATGAGATTTTTTTATTTGGTCTTCTGTGAGCAGTCATCTCACAAATTATCAGCAGTGCATTTCACATTTTGTTTTTAGATCCTTCCATGTGAAGTCAACCAATTAAAAAATTGGAACATTAACAAATTAAAATTTTGTAATTTTTTGTAATTTCATTCTACCTAACAAAATAAGATAAAATACAAAATATTTTTTTGACATTTCAGTTTTTGTTATTAATTTTTAAAGATCCCAAAATTGCACCATTTTTGTGAGATTTCAAAGTCTTAAAATGGTCATATCTCAAAAAGTATTTGAATACAGATCTGAAATTTATGTCATATTATTCAGTTTAATGTAGGCTTATTGTAGGCTTGACCAAATTCATTAAAGTGCTAAATTTCCCTAAACCAGAACTTTTTTAAATTTTGTAAGTTTCAGAATTGGAATTTTTTGTGATGGTATTCCAAAGGGATTTTTTATTTTAATGCTATTCATATTGTCGACTGACTGTATCCCAACTGCATTTGGCTTGCAAGCTGGTTTATTAAATTATTGTTAAAGTGAAATAATTGAGTGCCAATTAAGCACACTTCACTCTAAAATTTTAAAACTGTACTGAAGTATGCCATATAACAATTAACAAAAAAGAATGTAAGGGATAGTATACATTTTTTCATTTTATATAACTTGTAATTTACAGTAATTGTAGTTAATATTTATAAATATTGTGGGTATCCCCATGGTGAGCGTGGGGTCCTGAACCACTGCAGTACTTCTTCCTTTCCTGTGCTGCTTTCTTGCACTGTGAGAATATCTTTTCTCATACTCGGCCTGTAGGACAACATAGCCTGTTTTTGGGACATTCTTTATGGTTTTACTCAGTTTTTATGTTTAATTTATGCCATTGAATTTGGTTTATTTAAGTTTGTTCTTCAAATTGAGGCTTTACCTCCATGTTTTCAGAGTTTTTTTATAGAAGTGCAGGCTGTGCAGGAGAGGTCGTCAGATACCCAGCACAGTAGCCTGCCCACATGGTGGGTCACCGGGTACCTATATGTTGGTAGCCCTGTGACTATGTAGGGAACACATTGTTGTTACCTGAGCCATACCGAGCAGTAGGCATCTGTGCATTATGGGGCATCAGGATGCTGGACAACGCTCATTTGAACCATGTGACTCTACTATGGCCAGTTGGCACCCATAGGAACTGTGCTCACAGAGCAGGCAGTACTGTGTTGGGTGTCTCACACAGTGAAAAGACCAAAGTTATCAACTGGTAGCAAAGAGGCTCTGACAGACTCTTCAGACATAATTGGTTGAATTAATGCAGACCATTACAACCCCAAAAACTTTCCCTCCTTCAGCATGTTATGGGAGGAAAGTAAAATCAAACAAACTGCAGAAACCTGCTTCTCTCAGTTCCAGGTTTGCACTGATTGATGGTCCATTTTATCTGCTCAGCTGATGTTTTCATATGGGTTATCAAAAATGTATTTGGAAAAATCTTTTCCCTTGGTATATTATGAAGCTGTTCTCTCTTAATTAAAACATGAATCCTCCATAGTCCTGTGTTTCTATCTTGCACAAAAAAATTAATAAATAAATAAGTAAATAAAATTAAATAAAAAGAGGAGGAGGAACACCTTGGTGACATACTAGCCACTGTGACAGCTTACAAAGTCTGAATATGGTGCACAGTTTAATTATTCAAAGGAAATTAACCCTGTAGACGGATGACAAATTACGCAAAAACTTTGCGAAGTGAGGTGTCTGTTTCATGTATTGTGTACATTGAGGCCCACTAGACAACAAGGTTAACACTGGAGCATTCATCCTTGCTCTCGAGGAGGATTTACTTCCTCAGAAAATCAAAATTGTGGCCTGCTGTGGTGTATGAAACTGTATTTTCCACCTTCAGTGTGGAGTTTTATGTGCCAACACTTCAGGTACATGTCTTCATGTTGTACAAACAATCTTGTTTGTTATGACTGGCTGATTGCTTTGTGAAAACGTCCTGTGAGAGCAGCCACTTTTCTGTGTCATTTGCAGAGATGATTGCACAATCCAGTCTCTCGAGTGTACTATTTTAATTAAGTAATGTAAAATCGAAGAGCTTAAAGTCTCCTTTTGTATTTTGAAACTTGGAAAAAATATCATTATTTAGATCCCACGATCATGCTATCGATGTTTGTCACTACTTCTACTAGTTCTTTGGCAGTACCTTGAGTATTTACTCCCTGGATTCGCTCACTGTTGACTGCCTGTAGTCATGCAAGCAATTTAGCCCATGGGGTAGATAGAGCCTTCCCTCTAATAGTTTCTGTAGCACCATCTATGTGCACCTCAGCGTCCTGTACTTGACCAGACAAGCAGCATTTTTAGTGACTGGATATCCCTTCATACCCTTTTGGAAGCAATGACAGTGAGAGCACGAACGACCCAATTGATCTCCTTTTGTGACATTTGTTTGGCCCCTGGACAGCGTACTTAAGAACCTTGAGATTGCCATGTAAATCTGACAACTCTATCTTCTCCCCCTATCCCCTACTTGGATATTTAAATGTTTGCCATCCCCTGTGGGAGAGAAACACATCGTCTGGGAGATGCCTTCTGAGTCACCTAATTGTTTCCATTCTTAATGTATCTCTCATCAATAATAGCACCCCTATCCACTTTAATACCACCCGTGGCACCTGTACTGCAATTGACCTTACAGTTTCTTCTCTAGTCTTGTTACCTCACTACAAACAACACTATATGGCTATCTTCGTGGAAGTGATCCCTTCGCGATTATTCTGTCACTAGCTTGTCACAGCCTAGCAGACCAATTGCCACATTAGGCTCCCTGAAGGTCCAGCTGGCAGTTACAAACCTCTGCCACCAACTTCGTCCCCTCTCTTGTCAGACATTATACTGTGTGTTTGTAAAACACATCTTCTCCACCTGTATATCTCATCCAGCTGGAACTGCTATCCCCCTTTATATGAGCCCATTTCACTGATGGTCAGTACCAGGATGGTCTGAACAGCTTTTTGGGGCTGATGAAGATCAGCATTCTTTACAGACTGCCACCATCATCAGTTTTAAGAGGCTCTGGGCAAAGGCACACTATGTAATTAAACACTGTAAGAAGGAATGTTACTGAGCAGGGTGGTGGAGTGGTTAGCACACTGTACTTGCATTTGGGAGGACAACAGTTAAAACTCACATCCGACCATCGTGATTTAGGTTTCCTGTGATTTCCCTAAATCGCTTCTGGTAAATGCTGGGATGGTCCACATGAAAGGGCATGGCTGACTTCCTTCCTCATCCTTCCATAATCCTAGGGACCGATGCCCTCACAGTTTGGTCGCCTCTTCCAAATCAGCCAACCAACCAAGCAACATTGGGAATGTATGCCTCTTCATCCCAGGTACGGGCCAAGCTCCATAGCCTACCAGGCTGTCAACGAACATGACAGATTACATTTGTTGTTCTCAGCAGGTCGAACACTTAGTGTGATGGCATTGAATGGCATTGGGTACATAACAGGATCAACTTAAATTCACATAGGTAGTAATTTGGTCAGCAAATGTTAAATTTCTGATGTATTTAAGCTGGGGACTGTGTCCTATTTTCCAATAAAATAACGCACAATTGTGTTTTGCCAGTGCTGTCCTGACCTACCTCAGTACAGAAAGATATTTGACTGTTGCTCTGGCCAGCATAGTCTCCAAATCTTTCACCACATTGAGAACATGTGGCCATGAATTGCCAAGACACTTTCCTGCCACTACTGGCCAGCCACTGTGATTGATGGACTGTGGACTTTGATGTAGAGTTGAAACAGCACGGGGTAACGCACCTGCATCTGTCACCTGAGCTCAGTTTCTGCACAGCCATTCTTGCTACCTGAATTGTCAGATCTATATACTAATCTTGGCATAGGGTGTACCCCAAGATAACATACAAATTTAAATCATGTGCTCTTTCTACTATACTATATACGAGGGATGGAGCTTAAATAGTGGCAAATCTTTATTCACAACTGATACAAAAGAGTTACATGTTTGCACCTGTTACTGTCCTTCAAAGTAGTCACCAGCATTGTGTAGAACCCATTGCCAGCAATGTGGAAGGTGTAATATACCGCTAGCAGAGCCTGTTCTGTTGATGGTGCGAATGGAGCAGTCTAAAGTTATAGTGATTCTCTACGACTGTGATGGTGTTATCCTAATGCATTATGTTCCTCCATGGCAGACCATCAGTTCACAGTATTATTGTTTGTTTTTGGAGCATCACCTGCCACCAGCTTTGCGAAAGAAGCGGCGACACTTTCTACGCAACCCACCCATCATTTTGCATGACAATGCGCAAGCACATATGGCGCAAGCTGTGGCTGCTCTGTTCGGTCGATGGGACTGGGAGGTACTCAACTTGTGACTTTGATTTGATACTGAAGATGAAGGAACCACTTCGTGGCATTCACTTTAGAACTGTTCCAGAGATTTGACAGGCAGTAGATTGCTCCATTCGCACCATCAACACAACAGGCTCTGCTAAAGGTATACTATGCCTTCCACAGTGCTGGAAATGGGTTCTACACAATGCTGGTGACTAAAGGATAGTAACAGGTGCAAACATGTAACTCTTTTGTACTGGTTGTGAATAAATAGTTGCCACTGTTTAAGTTCCAAACTTCGGGTGTATCAACTGAGCCTACTGAAAACAGATGTCAGATTCCGTCCTGCAACACGGTGATGATGTGGTGTGTGGCATCATATCTACCCAAACAGAAAGAGATCAGAATGCTGACAATTTTTCTTTTGCATCTTTATTAGTTTTTGGAATACATTTTGTGGTGACAGACTGGCCTCTTGTGTAGTCCGAGGTCTAGGTTAGACTGAAAGTTGACAGATTGATTGTAGGTTGTTGAAGCAGTATCAGATGCACCAGTTAATACCTCTATAATACTATGATATACCATGCTCCTATATGATCCTGCTTGAGCACAACGTCAGATTATATATTTGATGCAGGTTGTAATCAGAGAAAATATTGTCATAGTAAGTGTTGTGGTGTAGCAAGACAGCCACGCCACTCGGAAGTAGCCAAAAGGCACGCGTACACACACGCCGGCTGGCGTGAGTTCTGGAACAGGATACTTTGTGAATGCTATAGAGAAAAGTATGCAGTTCCTCGAATACTTAACTTTATTCCATCATTGTGGTACATCGCTCTAGACGATACAAATGAGACTTTAATTACAAGCACTGTAAGGCTAATGGCGCCTTGCTAGGTCGTAGTCATGGACTCAGCTGAAGGCTATTCTAACTGTGTCTCGGCAAATGAGAGAAAGGCTTCGTCAGTGTAGTCGCTAGCAAAGTCGTCGTACAACTGGGGCGAGTGCTAGTACGTCTTTCTAGACCTGCCATGTGGTGGCGCTAGGTCTGCAAGTACTGACAGTGGCGACACGCGGGTCGGACATGTACTAATGGACCGCGGCCGATTTAAAGCTACCACCTAGCAAGTGTGGTGTCTGGCGGTGACACCACAGTAAGTATCCATAGTGTGTGGCAATTGATATGGTGACATAGGATAGCCAATATATATAACAGTAATGTACTTTGTACTCAATGTCTGCCATAGTCTTCTCTTCAGTATATTCAGTACTGGTATATCCTCATTGTTCATGCACCCCTCTCTCCACCTGCCTCCCCCCCCTCCCCCTCCCATCTCCGTAAATGTTATAATGCTTTAAAGCCTCATCAGTATTTCAAGCTATAAGTATTTCTGTAAGAGACTATAATGCAGTGATGTGCTCCAACATGTGAAGTTTTTTCTGTATCTCCTATATTTATGTAATAATTGTCTTTCTCCCTTCCCTCTTCCCTCCCTCTTGGAAAAATGGATAATCTGTCAAATAAGTTTCCGTGTAATGTAACTTTTCACTTGTCACAAATAATAACTTTTTGCAGTGTACTCTCCTTGTCCATGTTAAGCCATATGACGGGCAGCCTGTGAGGATGAGACGTAAGCAGCAACTAACTAGTACAACATTTTTAGTACAATTCCTTTACATGCTCACCCACTGTCAGCAAAATTTGACTCACCAGTTGTTGTGATGACGGTACACTCCTGACGGTTTGTTTGATGCAGTGTCACCCCAATACTCACTCATTCAACATGAAACAGAAACAAAATCTTAGGTTGGTCCATATGTTAATGGTGTTTTTGTTTTACATGTTGGTGTTGAGTTTTCTATGAGTTTATTTATGGATTGTCTTGCAGTTCACCATTGCTATCTAGGTGTATGTATTGTCATTTTGCCATTTGGGGTACCAAGTAGAGCTGTGGATGTTACAAAATGGAGTGCCAAGTGGAGAAATTGGACGTTGCAGACATATTCTTCAATAGAGGGGTGACAACAGAAGAGGCAGCCAGAAACATTTGCACCATGTGTGAGGATAATGCCATTGGACAGAGCACAGCAAGGAAATGGTTTTCTCATTTTAAGGAGGATCATTCTGACATTTGTGTGTCTCCACTTTCAGGAAGGCCTTTGGGGTCTGATGAAGATAGTTTAAACATCTTAATCCACAATGATATATGTCTGTATACTCAAGAACTTGCAGATTTGATGACTTGTGAGCATTCAACCATCATGCAACATTTGCATGCAATGAGGGAGGTTGAAAAATCATATGTATGGGTACCACACCCTCCAAGCGAAAATCACAAAAGCCAGTGGGTGGCCTTAGGTGCTTCTCAGATTACTTCTCATCAGTTGACTCATGAAGAACACCAACCATTCCTGTCCTCTATCATTACTGGTGATGAGAAATGATGTCTTTATGCGCACATAAGGAAAATAAAGGAATGGTTCAGCTCAAACAAAGCAGCAACTCCCCATACAAAGACCTGCACACACCTACAAAAAATAATGTCACACATCTGGTGAAACAGCGACGGTGTGATTTACTATGAATTGCTTCTCTGAGGTGTAACCATCACTGCTGAAATTTATTATCCCCAAATGAGATGTCTTGCAAATGCAATGCAAGAACAATGATCAGAAAGACTGTGTTAAGTGATGCTACTCCATGCTGATGCCTGCCCACATTCTGCTAGATTGACAAATAAACACTATATGTGGGTTGGGTTGCGAAGTCACTCAGCACCTACCTTGTTCAACTGATCTTGCACCCTGAGATTTCCACCTTTTCTACTCTCTATCGAACAACCTTCAAGGAACTTTCTTTCTGGATGAAAATGTGCGCCGAACATGGTTCAGCTAGTTCTTCGCCTCAAAAGCACGTGATTTGTGGAATCAGAAAGTTGCCCCAGTGTTGGCAGACTGTTGTAAATAGTGAAGGAGAATGTATTACTGATGACTAAAGCCTCTGTTAAAACGCATCTGTTGTGTTCATTAAACATAAGGATAAATGCTACAAACTTAGGCACCATGTCAATGATTTCCTGATAATAACTGACAATGGCGAATAATGGTAAGTGAGGCACAGGAACATTAAAATGATGATAAATTGTAATTCATAGCGATCTATTTCATAAATGTTTCATACACAAATATTTATCTTTTGTCACACTGAGATGGCAAAGATAGCAGTGGGACTGAAAGTTGTGGCTCACTACAATACACACTGTATGTAAAATTTTATGAACAGTGTGCTTTTGAATGTTCAGTCAAGTTGTGGATTCCATTTTATGCACTGGGATTTGAAGAGTCATCAAAATAGTATCCATAAAATGGTACTAACTACTTGGCTGTACACCAGGAAGCACACCAATAATCACTCACACTGAGGAAACTGGAGAATAAAATTTGGCTATTTGCCACCCTTCGCAGTGTTGCAGTTTTGTGACCAACAGTTTATATACATTCACCACACTTAGATCAATGTCCTCTTTAAGTCATGAAAAAACCTTGTAAAAGAATATAAAAATATCACCAGGTAATAAAACTTTGATCATGTAGGGCATTGTGTGAACTACTAAACATGTGTGTGTATATACTGTCGAAGCTCTCTCGATTTGCCTGTGCCTTTCAAACCAATATTCTGTGAATTATATCCACATGATTCATTCCATGACAAGTTTGCCTTATATCAAAAGTTCCATGCAACCAAGGGAGGGGGGTGGTGGAGGGGGCCAGACAATACCGATAAATCAAAATTGAATGGTTGAAGACAATAATTACACAAGGATATATCCCTACTCATCAAAATTGACAGAATATAGGATTACTAATGATAGATGCGTAGGGTGCCAAAACCACAAAATCTACACAACTATTGCCACAGTATGTATCTTCCCCCCTCCTCTTCCTCTCTCATTTATCGTTGATACAAGGCAGAGCTATTGTGTCAGGGAAGTAGTCATTACTTGTGTCAGATGAATGTGGGGTTACCTCATGTTGAGCAGAATCTTTGATTATAAGTTCTTATTTTGTTACTTGTACAGCACAGGAATTAAAGGACATGTTACTAAAATGCTATTTTTCTTGTCGCTTCACAGTTGAAATGCAATTTCTGCACGAAGTTGTTTACCAAGAACTTTGACTTGCAGCAGCACATCAGAAGCCACACTGGTGAGAAACCATTTCAGTGTGTCGTCTGTGGAAGAGCATTTGCTCAAAAATCAAATGCAAAGAAGCACATGCAAGCACATAAGGCAAGTGACAAAAAAATGCTTCTTTACTATTAAAAATAAACAATAGATGAAACTTTTACTGTGCACATTCATCTGAAGGGTGACTGAGGCATTGTGCCAGATATGAAGTGGAGCTCTGAAGAATATAACTTACTATACACACAACCTAATCACTCAGCTAAGTGACCAACTAGCAAAGCAGAAATCAACTGTCATTGATCGGTATTGAGTGCCTTCTCATCATTACCAACTTCAGATAAAAGGCAACACAGTTTATAATGTTCTAATATTAAGAAGACAACAAACTCAATTGCAATAATATTTCAGTGGTGTTACCTGTGTGTACCTTTTCTGCTCTCATAAGTGTACATCTACTTTACTAATACAGTGTTGTCCTCTGGTTGAAGTTGGCAGCAACCAGGAAGCACTGAATATCGGCCAGTGTCATTAGGCATTTATTGATTCAGTTACTTCCATCTACCATGTCATTGAATGCTCAAAATTTCCAAAGTAATGTTAAACATTTTATTGAGAGCTTGATATAAGATTGAATTATGGTATCCTTGAAATATTTTGTCCTCTTTGTTAGTACGTGCTATAAGTTCCTTTTTATGAGCAAATTAAAAAAAAAAAAAAAAAAAAAATCTGCTTCTCATGTGCTATGTTGTTTCATCTCATGGAACAACTGACCACATTTTTCATGTTTAATTATTCTACTATCTGTGTCATTTGCATTAGCAGGAGTGGAATTCCCATTTGTAATGTTTTACATTAACAATAAATAAAAATACGAGAGATATAGGTACCTGTATTCTAATATTGTGATTATATGATTCAAAAGATTTTTAATAACAAATTAATTGTTGTGTGTGTGTGTGTGTGTGTGTGTGTGCGTGTGCACGTGCGCATGCGCCACCGGCCAAACATAGATTTTAAATATGCCAGTGGCATAACAGAGTATTTGTATAACAGAAATTTCTTAGCTGGTGGGGCAGATGTAGACTTCATGGCTCTTGTGTTTTAGTGTACCCTGTGGGACAATGTGATATTGATTGGCACTTGTTCATCCACTTGTCATGTTCCATAGAAGTCACTGAAACAGGACCTACAGGGATGTGGAATGAGTTGAGATAGATATAGAGAATATATTAAAAACTGCATTATTAAACTGTTATTAAATATTGTGGCTACTAGAGCCAAATGTAATGTAGAAAAATTAATAGGCCAATCACTAATTTGAAAAATAACTGTTGCTTTCTCTGGTGTACCCCATCAGTCCAAACAGTTATGAGACTAGAGCAATAAAAAGTCGAGAAAAGTGAAGATGGTGGAGTTAATGCTATGGGACTTCTACATAGTCTACATGCACAAAACATTTGTACAACCAAGTGAAACATTCAGGAAAGTCCTTCTTTGTGATGTTCAACTTGCACGTCTCATTGGCTCAAATGTCAGTTATATTGTCAAAGCATTGACCTTCATGTGAACTTCTGCACTTTCTCCTTTTGTGGTAGATTCATGTAGATAACACCAAGTCTCTTCATCTGTGATGATTTTTTCCAGAAAACAACCATCTGCATTTTGCATTTAAATCAAGTCACATACATAAGTCCACATGTATTTTTCTTTTGTGTTTAAGAGTCGAGATCTGTGGAACAAATTTTGCACAAATTTTTGTCTTCTTCAAAACGTTCTGGAGAATGTCTTTAAAACTTGATTTAAAGAGGTTGTTTCATTGTGATGTGTGACACTACAGCATTGACACCATATGGCTGAACAATCACTACTTAACACTGCCTGCTCACAGCTGACTGTATGAGTGAACATCTGTTGTTTACAGCTGACAGTTCAAGCTGCCACTATAGTTACTACACTGACATCACTTACGGTATATGCCGAGAAGAAAATCAGTCTCGGAATTTTTTAGATGGTTGGTCTATTAACTATCTGTTATTTATCTTCTATTACTAGCTTCATGCCAACGTGATGATAATGATATGTGCCACACGACAATATATATTTGTCTGTCATAAGACTAGAGGTCTGTTTCCAGTGAGTGTTGCAGTTGTTATGCAGCTAATAAGCCTATCACAGAATTGTTTTGTCACCACAATGATAGTATATAAAAATATGTGCACAGATAGTAAAAAATTGATAAATGATAAAATTTATAGCAAGACACAAAATTATCAACCGATTGCAGTCACATGCACAGTCTCACACATCTGCCTGTGCACATGTCACCTTTAGTTACCCAGTTGATTTACATTTTGTGGGAACAACATAGCAGAATGGTCAACATTGTCAGTCGCTGAGAGTTGGACTCGGATAGCTTGTTCAGTAGAGCAGTTGCTTGTGAAAGGCAAACGATCCCAACTTCGAGTCTCAGTCTGGCTAACAATTTTAATTTGGCAGGAAGTTTCAGTGTCAGTTTATGTTTCAAATAAGTGAAGTGGAACTTTCTAAACTGGACAGAATACTTCATTTCATACATGTACTTACATGAAGGTAGCTAACAGGCTTTCAGCACTTACAATACTATCATGAATGATATTCTGATAAGTGATACAAGACTAAATAATTGCAAGTAACATACCAAAACTGTTGACCACTATTCTGGTGTAGTTCCAGAATCATGACAGCTGTGATCTATAGATTAGCTTTTCACGTATCATCCTCTAATGAAGTTTTCATTCTCTTTCGTGTCCCTGTCAATGACTCAATCCTTTCATTATCTCTTCTAGTCCTAAATTATTCATTTTCTCCCAGAATTTTCTTGCCATATTAATATCAACTGTAATTAATTTCTGCAATCTTGGCTTCATGTATTGTAATTGGGCTTCTTCAGTAGAGCTATATAGGTGAAGCTATCTTTTTGATGCTCTGTTTTGTGCATTGATGCCTGTTTTGACTTTCTGTATTGGTATTGTGCTTTTAATTTGACCTGTATAGGTCAACTGGTGTTTTTGATACCTCGTTTCATTAATTGATATGATTTTTGGCTAACTGGGTAGCTCTTGGTTTAGCAATTGAGCTGTACAGGTGAAGTGATAGTTTTGATACTACACATCACTAAACTATCTTGTAATGCCGCAGTTCAGAGGTCTCTGGTTGTTTCTTTTCTGCCTTCCACACTGCCCACATTTTGCAGCTGTCCTCTCCACCAATCTGCCGTGTGTGTAAATAGTTGTCACTCCAGACTAGTTATCTGGAAAATCAGTTGTGCATGCCTATCGTAAATTTGCAAAAGGAAGTTAATAAGATATGTTTTTTATATTTATTTTAAAATTATGTGGATTTTCAATTTACTGCTTTATGTCAATGAGACTTTGTTTGAGATCTTTGCAATAAAAACAGAGCACCACTCTGAATCCCAGACAGAGGGCACCAGTTTGTGTTGATATTCTTTTTTTATCTTTCTACAAACTCTGACAATAAAGTTTGGTGAATAGTACTGTAACATTAATGTTTATGAACTATGAACTACAGTTAGCTTACTGTCCTTCAAAATATTCACCTCCCATAACTATGCACCACTGAGCTCGGCAATATGTGTCCTGGAAACTTTGCACAAAGTCTTCCATTGGGATGGTGTTCAAAAGCCACATCATGGATGTCAGGAATATCATCAAATCTCTTTCCTTTCAAAGTGAGTTTGAGTCAAGGGAATAGGAAGAAGTCTGGAGGATTGAGATCCGGCGAGCACTGGTGGATGTTCAACTTGCACCATCGCATTTTCTGCTAGGAACTGTTTCATGATATTGGCTGTGTGTGGCGAGTGTTATCATGAACAAAAAACTGGAACATTGTTGTATGTCCTGGGATTGTACCCTGCATAGACGTTGCAAGAAATGGGTCAAAATTTCAACGTACCATGCAGTGTGCAACTGTGTTTCCTTAGGTAGAAATTCTTTATGGATAATGCCTTGGCTATCAAAAAAGGAGATGAGCACCGTTCTGATGCGGTATTTTTTGGCTCTGACCTTTTTCCGATGAGATGATGTAAGAGAACGTCATTCCATGCTTTACCGTTTTGTTTCAGCATCGTACTAGAAACACCATGTTTCATCCTCACTGACAATATGATTCAAGAAATTGGGTGTCGCATCCACCATTTCGACAAAATCCTGTGGAGCCTGTAAATGTGCCTGCTTCTGATCATCAGTCAAGTGAAGTGGCACAAGTCGACAACATACACTCCTGGAAATGGAAAAAAGAACACATTGACACCGGTGTGTCAGACCCACCATACTTACTCCAGACACTGCGAGAGGGCTGTACAAGCAATGATCACACGCACGGCACAGCGGACACACCAGGAACCGTGGTGTTGGCCGTCGAATGGCGCTAGCTGCGCAGCATTTGTGCACCGCCGCCGTCAGTGTCAGCCAGTTTGCCGTGGCATACGGAGCTCCATCGCAGTCTTTAACACTGGTAGCATGCCGCGACAGCGTGGACGTGAACCGTATGTGCAGTTGACGGACTTTGAGCGAGGGCGTATAGTGGGCATGCGGGAGGCCGGGTGGACGTACCACCGAATTGCTCAACACGTGGGGTGTGAGGTCTCCACAGTACATCGATGTTGTCGCCAGTGGTCGGCGGAAGGTGCACGTGCCCGTCGACCTGGGACCGGACCGCAGCGACGCACGGATGCACGCCAAGACCGTAGGATCCTACGCAGTGCCGTAGGGGACCGCACCGCCACTTCCCAGCAAATTAGGGACACTGTTGCTCCTGGGGTATCGGCAAGGACCATTCGCAACCGTCTCCATGAAGCTGGGCTACGGTCCCGCACACCGTTAGGCCGTCTTCCGCTCACGCCCCAACATCGTGCAGCCCGCCTCCAGTGGTGTCGCGACAGGCGTGAATGGAGGGACGAATGGAGACGTGTCGTCTTCAGCGATGAGAGTCGCTTCTGCCTTGGTGCCAATGATGGTCGTATGCGTGTTTGGCGCCGTGCAGGTGAGCGCCACAATCAGGACTGCATACGACCGAGGCACACAGGGCCAACACCCGGCATCATGGTGTGGGGAGCGATCTCCTACACTGGCCGTACACCACTGGTGATCGTCGAGGGGACACTGAATAGTGCACGGTACATCCAAACCGTCATCGAACCCATCGTTCTACCATTCCTAGACTGGCAAGGGAACTTGCTGTTCCAACAGGACAATGCACGTCCGCATGTATCCCGTGCCACCCAACGTGCTCTAGAAGGTGTAAGTCAACTACCCTGGCCAGCAAGATCTCCGGATCTGTCCCCCATTGAGCATGTTTGGGACTGGATGAAGCGTCGTCTCACGCGGTCTGCACGTCCAGCACGAACGCTGGTCCAACTGAGGCGCCAGGTGGAAATGGCATGGCAAGCCGTTCCACAGGACTACATCCAGCATATCTACAATTGTCTCCATGGGAGAATAGCAGCCTGCATTGCTGCGAAAGGTGGATATACACTGTACTAGTGCCGACATTGTGCATGCTCTGTTGCCTGTGTCTATGTGCCTGTGGTTCTGTCAGTGTGATCATGTGATGTATCTGACCCCAGGAATGTGTCAATAAAGTTTCCCCTTCCTGGGACAATGAATTCACGGTGTTCTTATTTCAATTTCCAGGAGTGTATTTTTCTCTTCCCTAACTCCTGGGTAAGGATTTGTCACCTGAAACGACGGCTCATCTGCAGTTCATCTTCTATCATGCGCACAGTTAATTAAGGGTCGTTCATGATAAATGTCCACACTTTCTCAAGGTTTTCGCCGTTGACGGCGGTCGCTGGTCGTCCGCCACGGGGATTGGCAGAAACCCTTTCCTGGCCTCCTTGAAATGGGCGAACCACTCGTACACACACTTCCCAGACAGCGCTTGATCCCTATAAACACGTACCAGAAACCCACCCTCCCCCCCTCCCTGCCCACCCTGGTGTCTTGCCAAGGTTAAAACAAAACTTGATTCTTTGCCCGTTCATTGTCCTGTTCTCAGTTAAGAACCAATGCACTAAACAAGCACTTCATCCAACAGGTCTAACACAGAATACACATGATGCTCAACTGAACTATGGTGGTGGCAGGTTGTCAGCACCAGCGGCTTCGCAGGTGCAGCATTGTGAGTCGCCAGTGTTGCCCAGTTGACCATTCTGACTTCATTCACCAACCTTTATTGTCAGAGATTGTATTATTAGCAACAACTGTTATTAGGGTTTGTACCAGTACAGACAAGACCTGTATCCACTTTTTTTAGAACTACTGCCTAGTTGCCTTTGTTGTGTGTTGCATATGATTTTCTTTTGAATACTCTTGTTATCCGAACTGTCAGCACACCATGAGGTAACTGTGTCAGAGCACTACTGTTGATAAAAGTGTTTGACCAGCTGTGCCTGCTATGCTGTATTTGCTTTCCTTTTGTTTCCTGATGCCTACACTGATATTCTGTGAAACTTGCAAATCCTTGTAGTTTTAAGCCTAACAATATTTGCTGTCCAACAAGTTTTTAAGTAGAAAAATTGCTAGACCCCTAGTCCTGCTTAAATTTAAACTTTTATTGCTGTTTGTTATATTTTCAGTGTCATGTTAATTACATTGTTCTGAAAGCTTGGAGCTTGCACCATGATGCTGGTCCTGCTATATCTCATGTCAAGATTATACTCCAGCTAGTGCACAGCACAGGCTGTTTAAGTTCTTTGGTGCCAGTGTTCCTCATACACCTCCTCAGCTCGTCTGATAGTGTGCGACACTTATGACCCAACAACGACACAGAGTGCAGTATTCAGATAGCTAGGTAGCCTTTATTATTATAGAGTCAGTGGTTTGGCTTCATTGATTAGAGTGAAACACCTCAGATGCTATATTTTTGTAGCACATACTGATTTTTCTAGAGACTGAGCCAGCTCTTGAACCATTCCACACTCGCAGTTGATTTAGGCAGTATTGCTAGTTTGATGTTAATTTATAAATTATGTAGAACAAATATGTCAACTCCTGCAGTCATGTTGTTCTTTCTGACAGTAAATGTAAATGCTGTGTGGCTAGGACCTCCCATCAGTTAGACCATTCGCCTGGTGCAAGTCTTTCGAGTTGATACCGCATTGGCGACTTGCATGTCGACGGTGATGAAATGATGAGGATAAGGACAACACAATATCCAGTCCCTGAGCAGAGAAAATCTCCGACTCAGCCGGGAATTGAACCTGAGCCGCTAGGTATGACATTCCATCATGCTGACCACTCATCTACCAGGGGCGGACTGTCTGACAGTGTATGAGCACTACAGATAAAGAGGAGGTTGCAGTGTGGATATTTTTTGTGAACGCTGTGAGTGGGTGTTCTGTTATTCTCCCAACTAATACATTAAAGAATGTTAGGTAGTTCCCATTTTCATCATTTGTAATTATTCCTTGCATGCATATATATTATCCATGTCTCAGTAGAAATAAACTGACTTGATCCTATCAGAATCCACTGGTTTTACTGCAGATAGAAATATCATCACAATTCCAATAAAATATCACAGCTAAGTTGGAGACCAGGCATACGTAAGATCATTGTTTGCACTACATAAGAAAGATTGCTAGGTTTACTGTCAGAATATTGTGTGTAAAGTTGAGTTCATTTGTTTACTATTTGAATAAGTGACACGTCACAGAATAAATGGGAACTGACTTAATTTGTAGGTGTGGCCAAAGGACCAGACAACGTTACCAAGGAAGGCTAATCAATTAGATGGCAAAGAAAATAATGCTGATACTTCACAGAATGTTAAGGTAAGTTTTCAGTAGAATACCACCTTCTGGTGGTGTAGTTCATTTGTAATAGGATATAAAGTAAATATGGATAATGTTGAAAGTGAATCTTTTGGGTATCCTCTGAACAGTTATCAGAACACACAGTAAATTGCTGACACTGTGACTAAAACAAAATTATTAAGGTGCAGCATGTATAGGATAGGGGAATACTGTTGTGCCTCAGTATAATTTAAACTAGCGGATGATGATTATATGGATGACTGAGTGCCATTGATAGAAGTTGAAAGAAATTTTTGGCTGAAGCTTGTTAACTTTGCAGGAAGGGAGAAGAATCCTTTTGAATTATTTTTCTTTTGGACATAGTCATAGGTTGTCGGAATAAGTAGCTATGGTGTTGAACGTAGGTGATAGACTATGCAAGGTTTTGTTCCCCCAGCATTCTAACATACAGAAGTTGGACTACTTCAGAGCAAGATTTGGACTGTGCAAGCAGCAAGCGAGTAATAAATAATATCCTTTGGATAGATATCAACTCAGCAAATCTGTGGTGTCTCATAACCATTTATGATTTGTTATTGTGGAACACTTGCACCATTTCAGTTCAGTAATAATTCAATAATGATGTGACTACATAAGAAGGTAGTTTTAAATTACTGAGTGACTATTCTGGGCAAAAAGTCCCCCTGTAGTAGCCAACAGACAAGTTGAAAATGAAATGATATTTAGGAAAAGAGGTGCACACATGCAGTATAATGTGGATCTAAAATTCATGTTCCCTCCCATTAGGGATTAATGTTCCTTAATTATAGTTGTAGGATGCCTTGTTCGTACTTGCAAAGAATGTGAGTGAACTTAAGTTTGTGAAAAATTCATAAAACTGATTAAGTAGGCATCCTTCTATAGCGGTCATATCATCTGCATGTAGATGATCCTCTTGGCAATGGATGAGCCACAATAGTAGTCAACTTAATATTCCCCTTTTCAGCAATTCTGTCAGCAGTTATTGCTTTAATGACTGCACAGTTCAAAGTAAAATTCATTCTCTATGTCTGCAATTTTATGTGGCAGTAACAAAGTAGGAAAAGATAGATTGCTACGTACCATAAAGAAGACATGTTAAGTTGCAGACTGTCACAATTAAAAGGCACTTACATAAAGTTTTTAGCTATAGCCTTCATCAGCAAAAGAGAAACTTGCACCATTCATACATGCACACCTCATGCACACATGACTCCCAGCTCCAGCATCTCGGGCCAGAAGACAACTAACACATGGAATGCAAGCATCAATCTGTAGGGGGTGGGGAAGGAGAAGGGATAGTAAAGTACTGGTGGGGAGAGAGACGCTTTTGAGCAGAGTCTGCATGGACTAGAATGCCAATAGATACAGGCTCAGGAGGTTGTGGGGCTGGGAAGTGGAGAAGTAAGAAGAGGAACAAGAAAATATGGATGGTGCATTGACAGAGGGTGGCAAACGAAGAAGGTGGATGATGAGAATGGGGAGGAGATGATAGGACAGAAGGGCGGAAACTGTCAGGTGGAGGGTGTGTGGATAGTATGTTACCACACCTTAAGGCCGGGATATTTATGGGAGCGGAGAATATGTTATAAGGATAACACCCATCTGCGCAGTTCAGAAAAGCTGGTGGTGGAGGGGAGGATCCAGATGGCTCGGGTAGTGAAGCAGCCATTAAAATCAAACATTTTATATTCAGCTGCATGTCGTGCCACTGGGTGGTCTACTTTACTTTTGGCCACTTTGGCAGTGGCCATTCATCCAGGTGGACATCTGGTTGGTAGTCATACCAATATAAAAAGCTGTGCAATGATTGCAGCAGAGATAGGTAAATGACATGGCTGCCTTCACAGGCGGGCCAGCCCCTGATGTGGTAGGATAAACCTGTGACAGGACTGGAATAAGTTGTGCTGGATAGGTGGTTTCGGCAGGTCTTGCACCTGTGTCTTCCACAGGGATATGATCCTTGTGGAAAGGGGTTAGGGTTCAGAGTAGCATAGGGCTGGACTTGGATGTTGTGGAGGTTGTGTGGGCAACAGACCACCACTTTAGGAGGGCCGGGATGTATCTCAGGTAGGATGTTGCTCGTTTCAGAGCATGATAAGTGATGGAGGGGACACTCCTTTGTGGGTGGTCTTGGGGGTAGTGGAAGGGTTGGGGGTGTGAGGGAAAATGACATGGGAGATCTGTTTGCAGACTAGTTCTTGGGAATAGTGCATGTGTGAAAGCCTTAGTGAGACTCTCAGCACACTGAGCAGCGTGTTCTTGTCACTGCAGATATGCCATCTCTTGGTGGCCATCGGGGCACAGCGTGTCTGCAGTGACAAGAATGCCCTTGCACAGTATGCTGATGATCTCACCAAGGCCTTCACAAACAGGCAATATCCCCCAGACCTAGTCCGCAAAGAAATCTCCCGTGCCATTTCCGCTCACACCCACAATCCTCTCACCATCCCCAAGAACCAGCCACAAAGGAGTGTCTTCTTTGTCACTCAGTACTGTCCCAGACTGAAACAGCTGAACCATGTCCTTTGCCAGGGCTTTGATTACCTATCATCATGCACTGAAATGAGGGACGTCCTACCCAAGATACTTCCCAACCCTCCCAAAGTGATGTTCCTTCACCCACACAATCTCCACAATGTCTTAGTCCAGTCCTATGCTACTCCCAATCTTAACACCTTTCCAGAAGGTTCATATCCCTTAGAAGACACAGATGCAAGACCTGCCCAATCCAACCACCCAGCACTTTTTATTCTAGTCCTGTCACAGGTTTATGCTACCACATCAGGGGCCAGGCCACCTGTGAAAACAGCCGTATCATTTACTGGTTCTGCTGCAATCACTACACAGCTTTCATATTGGTGTGACCACCAACCAGCTGTCCAGCAGGATAAACGGCCACCACCAAACTGGCCAAGTGTAAAGTAGACCACCCTGTGGCACAACATGCAGCTGACCGTAACATGCTTGATTGCAGTGACTGATTCAGTGCCCGAGCCATCTGGATCCTCTCGTCCACCACCAGCTTCTCTGAACTGCACAGATGGGAGTTATCCTTACGACATATTCTCCGCTCACATGATTATCCCAGCCTTAAAGTGTGGTAACATGCTGTCCTCACCCCCACCATCCAACAGTTTCTACCACTCTGTCGTGTCATCTCCTTCCCATTCTCATCTCCCACCCTCTTTGCTTGCAGCCCTCTGCCAATGCACCCACCCACCTTTCCCATCTCCTCTCCTTTTTCGCTCCTTTTTTTCTACATCTCCCTGCCCCATAACTTCCTGATGCTGTGCCTGTTGGCATTCTGGTCCCTGCACACTCCACCAGACAGCATTTGTCTATCTCGTCAATCATACACTACTGTTCCTTCACCTTCCCTGCCCCCTCCAGATTACTGCTTGCATCCGATGTGGTAGTTGCATTCCAGCTCGAGATGCTGGAGTTGGTGGTCATGTGTACATGAGGTGTGCTTGCTTGTATGTGTGAATGGTGTGTATATCTCTTTTGCTGATCCGTCTCTAATGACCTCGTTGTCGACGGGACGTTAAACACTAACCACCTCCACCCTCTTTTGCTGATGAAGACTGTGGCAGAAAGCTTTATGTAAGTCTCTGTTAACTGTGCCTCTCTACAACTTAAAGTGTCTGCTTTACAGTAAGTAGCAATCTCTCTTTCCCTAAACTGTTGATGTTCCCATTTGGACTTTCCTTTGTTTCATTTCTTAGTAAGGATGATTAACATAAGGCGTCAGCAGAACATCACTGTCAGATGGTGATGTGTATTGATAGAATGTCGACATAGTGTAACATCATGCTGCTTAGCCCGGTACTGAAAAGTGATAGTGAAAAGTCGTAACATACAGAATTGCAGAGATGATGAGGGTGGATGAATTGCCACACAGATTACTGGCAGAATTCATAATAAATATTCGTGATAGCTATTGCGAATTAGACATTGTTAATTAAGTTTTCCACTTTGCTGGCAAAGAAATGTAGAAGAATATGAAATGTGTCATCAAAATGTCAACATTTATTTGTTTGGGAAAATACGTTCATGCAGGCACATTACACAGTTTTCAGAAGATAATAAATAATGCCTTTTTACTTATTCTTTGTGGTTTCAAACTACTAAATAACATTAAGAGAACTGTCTTTTTCTCCTTCAGCAGAGCTGACTTTTTCACCGTAGAAGAGAATTTTTTTTTAATTATCATTATTTCTTCTATTTGTAATCTTATTTATGCTCAATGGAGGCTTTTCTTTGTGCAGTTATTGTAAAATTTAAATCATTTCTCACTTTCAGATATTTGTTCTCTTCTGAGGAAGAACTTTCATATACATGTCCTCATGTAACCTACTTATTATGTCACAAAAGAAAGCAAACAATAAAACAGAGATGGACAGCCATAAGCACAAAACTCACTACTATAACTTGAGCTAGAGCATCGAAAATAGGTTAACTTCTGATGTTGCAGACACCACCACCATTTTACTGTGGTGTTGGAACTTTCTTCCCAAGAATCCTCAGTGGTGACATTTCATTCCATTTTGTCGATGGCCTATGCAAATGCCACTGTTTGAGATGCATCATGCAATGATTTGACACTGTGTTCAGTTCTCTGACATTCATTGTGAATTAGGTTGTAATTGATGTTCATGGCAAACATAGAAAAACATAAACTATGTGATCAAAGGTATCCAGACACCTGGCTGAAAATGACTTACAAGTTCATGGCGCCCTCCATCTGTAATGCTGGAATTCAATATGGTATTGGTCCACCCTTAGCCTTGACGACAGCTTCCAATCTCGCAGGCATACATTCAATCAGGTGCTGGAAGGTTTCTTGGGGAATGACAGCCCATTCTTCATGGAGTGCTGCACTGAGGGGAGGTATTGATATAGGTCGGCGAGGCCTGGCACAAAGTTGTCTTTCCAAAACATCTCAAAGGTGTTCTATAGTATTCAGGTCAGGGTTCTGTGCAGGGTAGTCCATTTCAGGGATGTTATTGTCAGGTAACAACTCCACCACAGGCCTTGCATTATGATCAGGTGCTCGATCTTGTTTAAAGATGCAGTCACGATCCCCGAATTACTCTTCAACAGTGGGAAGCAAGAAGGTGCCTAAAATATCAATGTAGACCTGTGCTGTGATAGTGCCATGCAAAACAAGGGGTGTAACCCCCTCCATGAAAAACATGACCACACCATGACACCACCGCCTCCGAATTTTACTGTTGGCTCTACACATGCTGGCAGATGACGTTCAGCAGGCATTCACCATACCCACATCCTGCCACATTGTGTACAGTGATTTGTCACTCCACACAACATTTTTCCACTGTTGAATTGTCCAATGTTTATGATCCTTACACCAAGTGAGGTGTCATTTGGCATTTACCAGCATGATGTGTGGCTTATGAGCAGCTGCTCAACCATGAAATCCAAGTTTTCTCACCTCCCTCCTAACTGTCATAGTACTTGCAGTGGATCCTGATGCAGTTTGGAATTCCTGTGTGATGGTCTGGATAGATATCCGCCTATAAGCATTATGACCGTCTTCAACTGTCGGTGGTCTCTGTCAGTCAACAGACGAGGTCAGCCTGTATGCTTTTGTGCTGTACGTGTCCCTTCATGTTCCCATTTCACTCTCACATCGGAAACAGTGGACCTAGGGATGTTTAGGAGTGTGGAAATCTCGTGTACAGATGAATGACACAAGTGACACCCAATCACCTGACCACCTTCGAAGTCCCTGAGTCCCACCGAGAGCCCTATTCTGCTCTCTCTCAATGTCTAATGATTACTGAGGTAACTGATACGGAGTACCAGACAGTAGGTAGAATCACAGTGCACCTAATATGAGAAACAAACGTTTTTGGGTGTGTCCAGATACTTTTGATCACATAGTGTATCAGTGCAAACAATTTGTTGGGCAGTACAAACAATGTGCTGGACAATCCTACCTTAACTTGTCATTAGTTAGAATTGTAGTAAGCCACAGTGGAAAGTACTTACATCTGTTAGAGTGGGGCCAAATAAATCATTTTGCTGTATCTGCATGACTTTCCTTAACTATATACCTGTCATTCTTTTTGACAGCTGTCACATTCATTGTTTGTGTAATTTAGGCAGTATCTTGCTCCTCACAGTATGCATTTCATCTGAGACCCACATATTAAACTAAGCAGTTGACAAAAGAAAACTGAGGTAATAAGTAGGCAAACAGGCAAACTGTACAATGTACAACCACCTGCTGTGGATGAACACAGTTAAGTTCACAGGGGTTAAGGACATAAAATTAGCAAAGTGATCCATCCAGTTGAAAATTAGCAAAGTGATCCATCCAGTTGCAGGTAGATCAGTTCTGCTGTCCCCTGTTGGGTTAAGATGCAGCCTGTTCCTTATTGGAGAAAGAAGTATTTTCACTGTTGTGTATGGATATTGTGTACTGTGAAGAGTGCAGCTGTACACTAACCACATAGAATTATGAACTCTTTAGATTAAAGTTCCACAGGTTATTAACCCTTCGAGCTGATAGTTACCATGTCTGTGTTTAGCCTATTGATACAAGTTTAGGCTTCTGTCTGGTAGTAGAATGCAGCAATCTGTTTAAATTGATTTGGTGGAAAACACCTTAGTTATGCTTAAAACTCCTGTGATAATTGACGGTGAAGTTTTAGTGTTTTACACTTTGAAGCAACTTTCCAACCAGTACTACACTGCAGTCTCCTTGATGAGTTTCCAGTAATCTGAAACTGGTGTGTGAATCTTCTTTTGCCTTTTCAGTAGCTTGATAAACAATAAATGCACTGTGCACTTTAATATATCCCAGTAGTTCTGGGTGCAACTCAATTCATTTTTTTTTCTTTCCATTATGCCTTTTTAGTTCAAGTTTTTTCCCCAACAAAGGCCTTAACGGTGCATCAGTGCAGACATCCCTATGTGTGGATGATGAAGTAGTGTTACTTGTTATCAGCAGATGGTAGAACAATACAGTTTTATCAAAGGGGGAGAGAGAGAGGAAAATCCTCAGAGAACCGTCATTATTTTCTCCAGACTGCATAGTGGTTGAACACTGGTAGCTTCACTAGGTGAAATGTAGGTCACCTATCAACTATAACTGTAATCCATTCATCATAAGAATAAACATGATGTAAGCATTGCACTATGTATTCTTCCGCATTTCATGGAACCTCATTGGATTTCCGTTTCACGTGGGACTGCAGCCAAACTGTCTCAAGTACTGTCAAGTACGATAATAAGGGTGTGTTTTGTGCTGTGCATTATGTGCACATCGACTTAGAGATAATATGGGACAACAGCTTTGCCAGTGCATTTAACTTGGACAGCACTAGCTGGCCAGCTGGTACAGCTAGACTGCAGTGACATGGCCAGCTGCAGTTCACACGTCAAAAGCGATGAGCAGAGCAGCAGTATACCTTTGAGTGTCATTTAATTTTTAAGCAGAATGAAATAATACACTGAAAATCTCCCACAATACGCTCGTTAGACGACTAGACAAAAACCACAACACGTTATCGTTTGTAATTAAAAACAAGTATGAGGAAAATTCCTGACTTAACCACTGGGTAATTTTTCTGCATAAGCTGTGTGTATGTGTATCATAAGACTGTAATGAAGGATTTCACTGTATTGAAGCCACTGAAGGTATTATTTACAGGGAGTCGTCTGGTAATCTTTTAGCTCCTTCCTTATCCGAATCCGAGAAATACATTTCAGTTCTGGAAGTATCACCTGCTACATTGATAACAAGCCTATCAACAACTGAATCCACGAAATACATTTCAGTTCTGGAAGTATCACCTGCTACATTGATAACAAGCCTATAAACAACTGAATCCCTGAAGCCAACCGGGCACAGCATTTTATCTTCTTCTCTTATGACGAGCCGTTCTATACCTGCCAGCGTTTGGCAGTGACGTGTGAAAAAGCTGTGTGGGTTAGTTCCAGTACATCTGGCAGCTTAACAGTCTGGTTAGTTCTCAAGACAAATCCTGCAGCTTGGTTCCAGATCAGTTCTGTTGGATTCATATTATAATGGTACAGTAGCAAATGTAAAACTGCAGCATTTGTATGATGTGCTTGATGCTGTGAAAATGATTGTTTTTCATGTTTCTACAATACCTACCTACCTCTGTGGTATAAAACTATGGACACAGTCCAAATAAATATGATTTGGTTTTTCATTTTTGACTTAAAAAAGTAAGTTGTTATGTTTTCTTAATTTAAACAACTTTTATAAACAGTCTTTCATAAAACATCGATAATTAAGAATTTGTATTTGAAATGGAAACAGGAATTTCGTGTCCAATATATATTGAGAAACAAAAAGATGTACATTATTCATAAAAAATTATATTGAGTCTTATTATTATGAATGTAGGTATTTCAAATTAAACAAGGAAAACGAAAAGTGACATTAGGAAGATTTGAACCAATGCACTAATAACTACTTTTGATTCATGAACCTTTACGTTACCGACTGCACTACATGTTCGACCATTACTCATTTGCAAGTGCAATAAATACAACGCTAGGAAAACTTCAAAGCTGATTATCTCCCTAAATTTATGAAAAACATTAAGGCCAGCCTATTTCCTTGCACTTTTTAACCATATTCCATGCAGGTGTTTCACTACTGTAGAGAAAGCAGCCTCAGCCATTTTCATACTGTGCAATAACAGCACGACAGTCAGAGCACAATGCTGCAGAGGCTGTGACTGTACACGATTTTTGAAATAAAAACAATGTAGCTAAAGTGTGATTAAGAAAAACATTGATGGCTGTTAATACATTTGAATATCTTAAAGTTTCATTTAACTTAACTCAGTAATAAGATATCTAATACATAAGTAGGACCTACTTCCAAGAGCGTAACACCACCAGTGTACATGTGCTACAGCTTCTGACCAGTCATCAAGTTTGTGTTTGTTTACATCAGATTTATTCTTATGATGAATGGATTATAGATCAGGATTAGAAAGGTGACATCCACGAAGCTCTACAGGCTTTTTATTTTGTGTGTGCAGGCAGAATAGTGAAATACAGGGCGTTTCAAAAAGAAAGAGCAGATTTCAAACATTTATTTCTCAAAAACTACAAATGATAGAAACACAATTCCAACGGTCCTTCACTCAATATGAGTACCAAATGTTACACAACAAATATCAAAACTGTACCTCAATATGAGCACCATTTGTTACACGACAAATATCAAACCGGTATCTCATTTCTTGCCACACACGACGCAACTGGTCTTTAGTTACCGAATTCACGGCCGCAACAATTCGATGTCGTACCTCTTGAAGAGTAGCGGGCATAGGTGGGACATAAACACAGTCCTTTATGTACCCCCACAAATAAAAATCGCAGGGAGTAAGGTCTGGTGACCTGGGAGGCCACAGACGATGACATTGATCTTGTGCTCCTGCTCTTCCAATCCACCGTCCTGGAATGGTGTTATTTAGGTACCGTCGTACAGGTTCAGAGAAGTGTGGTGGGGCGCCATCTTGCATGAAGATGAAGTGATTTGAATCTTCCTGAAGTTGAGGAAATAGCCAGTTTTCTAACATGTCCAGGTAAATGGTTCCTGTGATAGTTTTCTCCATGAAAAAGAAAGGTCCATAAACTTTGTTTACCGAAATTGCACAAAAGACGTTAACCTTTGGTGAGTCTCTTTCATGTTGAATAACGTCCCTCGGAGTTTCACTCGCCCAAATTCGTACGTTATGCCGATTAACTTTACCAGAAATGTGAAACGTTGATTCATCTGAAAAAATTAATCGTTCGGCAAAATTGTCCTCTTCCATGTCCTGTAGAATTGCAGTTGAAAATTCGAACCTTTTGTTGTGGTCGTCAGGACGCAATGCTTGCAATAACTGCAGTTTGTACGGCTTCATGTGCAGACGGTTACTCAGAACGCGCCATACCGTTGTTTTAGACATGTTTAGTTCGTGACTTGCCCGTGTCGTGGATTTTCTAGGGCTCCTTTCGTAAGCTGCACGGACACGCTCGACATTTTCATCCGATGTGCGTGGACGACCCGTGCTTTTTCGCTTGCAGATGCAACCATCTTCTACGAATCTGTGATGCCACTCATAAATTTGCTTATGACGAGGCGGCTGTTTGTTGAATTGACGGCGGAATGCACGTTGCACACCAACAATGGACTCTAACTTTGCAAATTGCAGCACACAAAATGATCGTTCCTGTGGTGTCGTCGCCATTTTCCTACAAACAAACGCCAGCGCCACTGCGGATTTGCATGGAACTTCTGCGCGGACCATTGAAAAACTTTGAACCTTTCTCTGACAAGAAACGTTTGAATTGTGTTTCTATCATTTGTAGTTTTTGAGAAATAAATGTTTGAAATCTGCTCTTTCTTTTTGAAACGCCCTGTATTTATCATTTCTTGCACTTTTCTTGATGTCCCGGAAGTAATAGGAATAGATCATAAAAGGTTTCATTTGTTTTATTCCAGTGGCTCTGAACCAGTTACAGTTTTTCTTGTTAGGATATTCATCATTGCAGTTACGAGTATCTTAGCTTTGAATATATATTTTATATTGTCCCGCTTTAATATGCTGATGACTTGGCCTTAATGATTTTCTCTTATACAGAGGAAATCCAGAAAACATATCTTTACATTTACATACATATATACTCTGCAAACCAGCGTGAAGTGCATGGCTGATGGTGCATAGCATGGTATCACATTATGCTTTCTTCCCTTTCCAGCTGTGCATGTAGTGACTGCTTAAAAGCGTTATGCATAATCTCAAGTTCACATAGGGTCTAAAAAAAATCTCTAGGTTCTTCTTTTCCATTTATTTTTGAAATTTTGTAGTTGGGTTGCACAGGATAATAGCATCTATTTTCAAATGTCATTTCAACTTTTTCAACATTTCTGTGATGCTCTCCATTAGATTAACCTGGGATCATTCATACTGCCCTTCTTTATAATTGTTCGGTATCCTCTGTCAGTCCTGTCTGGTATGGGTCCCTCACTATGTATGCACAAGTGATGAGTCAGCAGTCTCCTTTGTAGACTAACTGCATTTTCTCAATATCTTTACAATGATCTGAAATTTACTACTTGGCTTACCTATTACTAAATCCATTTTGAATCCCTGAAAATTGTTGTACTCAGATATTTGCAGAAATTGGCTGATTCTAACTGTGGATCATTCATTTTGTAACCATAAGATAACACATTTTGTGAAGTGAAGTACATAACTTAACATTTCTGTATATTTGATACAACTTGCCCTTCTTGGCTTTAAAAGCTTTACATGATATGATTGAATTTTCCTGCATTTTTTCATCAAGTACTTCATTGTAGATAACTACATCATCAGCAAAAAGTCTGAGGTTATTTTTAATTGATATACAACATGAACAGCAAGGGCCCCTACAGACTTTCATGGGGCGCACCTGAAGTTATTTGTACATCTGTCATTGACTCTCCATCCCAGATAACATTGTACTCCTCCCTACCAAAAAAATATGCAATACAACCACAAATTTATGACTTCTTCTTTTTCATCATTTTCTTGTTCTTCTTCTTCACTTCATGTAACAGGAATTTTGCATAATACACAAAGAAGAAGAAGAAGAAGAAGAAGAAGAAGACAGTCACAAATTTTGCTCAGTACCCTATAAAATCATTCTTTTGTTAGTAAATATCCCTCTGGTACTGAATCACGTGCTTTTCAGAAGCCAAGAAATACTACACCCCAGGCTGCCTTGACCCATAGCTTTCAGGGTCTCATGAGAAAATCGTAAGTTGGTTTTCACATAATCGATATTTTTGTAATCCATGCTGGTTGATATGGAGCTTGTCATTCTGTTCGAGATACCTCATGATGCTGGAGTGTAGAATATGTTCTACATTCCGACAACATACGGATAAATTTTTCCTTTGTCGGGGGGCCCCAATTGTGTAGAACTTCTTGAAAGAAATTTCTGTCATTTGAACTTAAATAACTGTTTATTTCACACAATCATGATTTCAGATTTATAGCCATTCTCAAGTGCATGTTGAAATATTACAATATACCTGACATGCCTAAGTGACATGTCATCATTGAAGCAACATATTTGTGGTCTTATAAATCAGTTGTCATATTACAGAGCATGAGTACATATTGAAGATACAAAATATGACTGACGTTGTGCACAGTGAATAAACATTAACACACTTATAACATATTTAATATTCAGTCGTTGACATCAGTTGATGCACAGATGTAATGATGTCTACCGTGTTACATATCTTTACATGTGACCTGAATTTTTCTGATATGAGAGAGATGTTTGGTAGTGTTCTGCTATGGTAGCCTTGAAGGCTCACACATTGCCCTATGCTTTGTTTTATACCTATTACACAGAAGTTAATTTGCCGTGGCTGTATACTGTAACAGGTACTTCTCATCAAGAACTGTTGTATTAGCTATGTATCTATCCAGTGCTTGCTCAATTTGCTCAACTATTCTTTTGAACTTGAGCAACAGTTCTTCTACATGCTTCTGCCCAGAGACAAATGTTTCGAGTTCCTCTTTGAGATATGACACAAGTGTCCCAGATGTGACACAAGTGTCTCTTTATTTAACTTACTAAACCTGCGAATCTTCCTACTTGTTTTTGTTCTTTGTACCTTAGAAATCATTGTTGCTAGCATGGACACCCAGAAAAAAATTTGCATTTGTTTGGTACCGTTAGGTCTGAAATATTCCCGTTATGAGTGGGCTCCTGAATTATATGTCCAAGGCATTTTTCAGAGAAGTCATTTTGTAATATGTCATTCCTACCACTTACAACACTGTATTTATCCCAATTGATTGTTGGATATTAAAGTGGCTTTTGGTGGTGACAGTACGATTAGGGAACCTTTGTGCTAGGAAGCTGGAGTTTACTCTAAAGTTTTTGGTGACTTTTCTGCTCAGTGCTGGGTCTTGCACAGTCTCTTCTGCAGCTTGGTGGATTTGAGTTATTTTTCTGCTGGTACAGTAGCACCATATCCCATTAGCCTATTTTTTTCCCCCAGTAATCTCTGTACTGGTGATTTTGGGTTTTAGCCAGCTTTCTGTACCTGGTATCAAACGAGGTCCAGTACCTTAAAAGACTGCTTCAACCCTGGAAAGTTTTTGTGAATGCTTCAGTGGTTGATCACTAGAATTTATATAGTTTCATCTATGGGGACCTTTGCTTTGAATCTCAAAGTCTCTGGTTCAAACCTTCTACTCAGTTCAGAACCAGAGGGTCACAATCTGTTGTGGAGTAATGCTGCAGATTGTGAGCTTCATCGAAACTCTGTGAGAGAGGTGCATCGTCATTTTCATCACTGCCAGTTGTTAGGATGACCCGAGTATGATATTGGATTTGATATGACTAGTACTGTTTACTCTGGCATGCACTGTAGTCTGTGGTTAGCTGTGTCTGGTTCCCTCAATGGCTGCCCAGAATGGCCTCTTTGGCGTTTCAGATGAGGTTTTTAGGCATACAGTGTGCACGAGGTAATAATTCACCATTCCTTGCTGCTATTTTCGTAAGGGGTACCTTGTGTGTCTCAGTGGCAGAGTTGAAACGTCCCCTTAGAACAATTATACACGACTGTGCTTAAACTGACACACAATATTTTTTAGCGCAACGCAATCTGACTTTCAAAAATCCCTACAACAGAATGGCCCTGACTAACATTGACCTATACCTTTCACAAATCACTCAAAAATCTCCGTTACTCGAATTACTGCAATACGGCGAGCGCCACTACTGCCAGCTAAATAAAAGATTCAAACTACTGAAGGCACTAACTACTGATAGGCATAGTTAGCAAATGAAAGATTTTAATAGAGAACAAACAATGTATTTACCTTAATAGTCATCAAAAGTCATAATATATACAGCAGCTCATGACATCCATTATTACAAATTTCAAAACTCCGCCATCTCTCTCCCCACATCCACCACTGCTGGCGGCTCATCTCCAACCGCCCAGCGCTACGCGCTATACCTCACTGGAATCTTCTGACTTTTTTCCTTGTAGTTTGTGTAATTAGTGTAGATTTTGTTTATTGCTAGCGCGTAATTGTAGAGAGAATCTCCTTTGTAGTTGCAGCCTTTCATTCTTGTACAGTAAAACAGTTGTGGCATGCATGTAGATTTGCACCAAGTATTTTGCAGCTGCACTTGCAATTAACTAGATATTATTTTCAGTGCTATGTTAATGTGTTCCCCTATTTATGCTCTTCAAATTGTGTTTTTCTGTGTTGTCGTGTGAAATATTGTGACAATAATGGCGTGTGAAAAACATAATACTAGGCTCCAAAGTAAACTGAGAAATGACAGTGAAGACGAAAGCAGTGTGTTAGCGCCACCGTGTAATGAATTAACTAATTTGGTAATTGTGCATAGGGAAATGGAGCGGGCGGCAAACAATGGCGTAGGCAGTGAAACAATTAGTGAACAGGGAAGCATTATCGATCGATCGGTCGGCAACAGCTTGCCTCAGGAATCCGAAATGACAGGACACAATTTCGCAAATACTGTAGACTTAGGTTTTGGGTCCTCACCGTTTTCTCAAGTGAGTCAAGACACATTTTCTGCTTGTCAAAATGTGAATGTTGCCGGTGAAAATGCACTGCCAAAAAGCATAGAGAAACAGATTCCAGACACTAATACATTATTATTGCAATTAATGCAACAAATGGAACAAAATCAGAGACAAATGGGACAAAGGCTTCAAAAGTTAGACACAATGGAACAAAATCAGAGACAAACGCAGCAAAAGCTTCAAAAGTTAGACACCACGCTTGAACAAACACGTGAAGATTTAACTACTGAGTTACATAACATTGAATCGAAATGTCAAAAAGTCAGTAATGATGTAAAAACACAAATTTGTGAGCATTTCCAACCTATTTTTTCGCGTCATGAAAATGCATTACAGAATCACGAAGCAGCCATAAAAGAACTGCAAACTATTGTTAATGAAAATCACGACAACTTGCAATGTAAAATTGACTCAGTTGCATCTACCGATTCGGTTACGCAACTTGCAAAAACTCAAGAAAACTTAAAGGACACAGTAGATACGATTTCAACACAAATGGACACTCTGAAACTTGGTTCAGAAAAACACACTGAGGAAATAAGTACACTATCGGAGAAAGTAGCCGAACTTTCGGATCAGTTCACTAACTTATCTGCAAAGGTAGATGATGATCTGAATGACACAAGACCTGTAGCCATCACTGACACAGAAGAGTATGAACAAATTAAGAAATTTAAACAAAATCAGAATCAAATTAATACGCAATACAAAAGAGAAATCCAGGAAGTACAAGATCAGTTGGCACAAGTAATACAAAAATTTCATATTTCAGAGGACACTCGCGCTCCAACACGGGAAGAGGAACTTAGAAATACGGAACACCCACAAAATAATAACTCAGGGCACTTCGGAAATTATGAAAGAAATTGGCAAGGTACACCGAATTTTGAGATGGAACCGCCAACACGACGTAACAATGGCCGATATGCTACTCGCCGACACGATGATTTTGACTATAAGCTGTTCATTACTACACGTAAATTCAAAACATTTAAGAATTCTGGCAACGACATTCATCCACAAGCGTGACTTCATCAATTCTATCATTGTTTTCCTCCCAACTGGTCATTGGAGCACAGGTTAGAATTTATGTGTGGCTACTTAGAGAATGAACCAGCTGTAAGAATGCGATCGGTCATTCACGATTGTCACAGTGAAGGAGAATTTTATCATGCCTTCCTCTCAGCATATTGGTCTCAAGCTACACAAGACCGAGTAAAACATAGCATCATAATGATGAAACATTTCGAACAATCTGAATTTTCCAGTCTTGTGAAATATTTTGAAGACGTGTTGCACAAGAATCAGTACCTGCCAAACCCATACAGCCCCTCAGAACTCATCCGCATTTGCTTAATCAAATTACCTGAACATTTACGACATATTATTTTGGCAGGACGTTGCAAAGACGACATTGAAGCTTTTCAGGGACTCTTACAAGAATTAGAAATTGACACAGACAGTCGCAGGATGCGAAAACAGGAAAACAATCACTACAGGTCACATCCGTCACAATTCCGTGATGACAGAAACAATAACTGGACACGACAATTCTATTCTTACAACGTAAATCGTGACCAAAAGAGACACCACCCGTATGACAACCACTGGCAGAGTAATAGTTACAGAGAGAGATCGCATTTCTGTAGTAATGAATATGACAGAGACACTCATAGAAACAGACAATTTGGGAACCAGAACAATTATTATCACGGGAGACAAAATAACTTTGGACACAACGCTCCACCGTGCAGTGATAATTCAGGGAGAAGTTCTCCACCACTTAACCGACAAGAAAGAAACTACAGGAACTACCGACATGACGACAGACGATGTGATCGTAACGACAGACGTGAATTTCATCAGAACTGGTGGGATTCAAACAGAGCAGAGCCCTCTCGGCAAGGCGAATTTGTAGAAGTTAGGTCTCCTAATCCCAATAACGACGCGCGCCAACAAAGAGACAGACAATGACTTGCACCGCAGGCAGCCACTTGCGCCCGCTGGCTCAGGGAAAAATAACATTGACGCTAACCTTGAGCAAAATTCCAGTATTCTTTACGGACGAATACCACATGATAATTGCATTCAAGTTGAAACTCTGCGTACTGAGAAGAGCAAAGGGTTACACCACATCTCACATGTAAAACCGTTTATTGAGAGATAAACTGTTTTTTAATTTAGTCTTTGCTATAAAATTTTTCATTTCACGTTACTAGTTCTCTTTGTCACACTTACAAGCTGTTAACATGCAACTATGTTTTAACGCTAACTAACTATCCAGTCAAGAACATAGGTAACTTAGACAAGTAATTGCGAATGCATTGTTATTGCGAACAGACGACACACTGTTATTGTGTGTGTACATTCTTGCTTGTTAGTTGCACGATTACGTAACGACTATGAGGCTCACATACTTGGAACATATACCGGCACTGCTAATGAGATTTTCATGCAACATTTTGGTTTGCTTGAGAGTGGATTCCGGATTTCAGGTGCTTTCTGTGAAATGCCAGATGACACAGCGGTTGGTTTGTGTGACAGCTACACGATTTTATCACGACGCTACTAATGAGTGACAATTTACAATGTTGCTTTTGTGGTGTTTCTGTTTCATATCTGCACAGTTTTTCTGTATTATTCTGGAAAGTAAAACATGTTTTAGTAGTAACTTTTGTGGTATAGCTACAATGAGACAGCCTTTTCCGTAGCACAACAATACGTTACAGCACAGTAATTTCTTCATCGCAACAATAAGCGTAATACCTAAGATATCTGTACGCAAAGCATTTCACTTTTGTTTATCATGAGGTAAGTACATTGACTTCTGCAGAACTTAGCTTTCGGAGGACAATAACTACGACACTTCCACAGAGATTATCTTACAGCAAGACGCACATTTAGCGCTACAGGACTCGTATTTGAGTGATTAATTTTGTACTTAAATCATTTATTTTTAAAGATATTTGAAGTACAATGATACAAAGGTTTTCCGTAATACATTTCATTCCATTGTTGTAATCTGTAATACCTGAGGGTATAATTACATTAATCCTCAGGGGGGTACACGCTTACTTTGTGTACCATGTGTGTGGCAAGCACAAGGATCCCTAGCTAATATGGTATTTGCTTATACAACTTTACACATAGGTACCATATTTCTCTAACACACAAATTACACAGCTATCTGATCATTTAACTGAGAGATAAACATTTTTTTTACTACATCAGTGACACATGTTTATGCAGTTACGCAGTTGGGTAACTTCACACTTATGAAATTTTATTTTGTCTGTACTTTGTGAACTGTTCATACTTTTTCGGAACCATTGTGATACTATGAGAGCTTTGAATGATGTATTTGGTAAGGGAGCATGATTTTAAAGTACGTTTGAGGTAGATGACACTATTGAAATGAGCAGAGAATTTTTTTTAGGTTTTGAAGTTATTGGAGGAAGCTACGACGATTTTGAGAGTTGACTGAGGTGTTATGATGTTATTATTACGATGACTATGTGTATTATGCTGTTGCGGTATGTTTATGATTAATAAGCTGATGCTGTATGAGTTATTTGATTATGCTACGTATCTGTTATGATGAAATATTGAAGAAGTGTCGACGAATAAGGTAAGGAATAATGAGTAGTGGTTAGGGACTCTGGTTTGTGAAGAAGGTTGATGGAAACCAGGAATCGTACTTTAAGAGTTGTGAAATGCGTGTAAATGCATGAATGTATCACAATGCCGACGAAAACGTTTTGAACACTGTTATATTTACAGGATTTTGTTTCTACACATTTGCAACGTAAATTCTCGACCTGTGAAATTTTTATATGAGACTGTCACTGTAGCGGAAACTGCTGTCGTAAATATTTCGGTAAGAAAGGTAAGTGACCATGACGTAATGCGTTGTGAGCGGCCAGGTGTGCCAGCCGCCTTGAGAAAAAGCCATTAGGGTGTGCATTTCAGAGGCACAAGTAGAAAAAAAAGAGAGGCCATTATCCTCGCTATTGACATTCCTTTGTAGAAAGCATCGCAAATACGACACGCTCAAACTTGAAAACATATGATTATACTGTGGAGCTCTTAATTTATGATATTTACTAAAATGCGTAATGAAACGATGAGAAACATTTCACGGCTATTGTCTTGCTAGTTGAGAGAAATGCCTCGCCATATGAAACGTCCCCTTAGAACAATTATACACGACTGTGCTTAAACTGACACACAATATTTTTTTGCGCAACGCAATCTGACTTTCAAAAATCCCTACAAAAGAATGGCCCTGACTAACATTAACCTATACCTTTCACAAATCACTTACCTCACAAAAATCTCCGTTACTCGAACTACTGCAATACGGCGAGCGCCACTACTGCCAGCTAAATAAAAGATTCAAACTACTGAAGGCACTAACTACTGATAGGCATAGTTAGCAAATGAAAGATTTTAATAGAGAACAAACAATGTATTTACCTTAATAGTCATAATATATATAGCAGTTCATGACATCCAGTCTTACAAATTTCAAAACACCGCCATCTCTCTCCCCACATCCACCACTGCTGGCGGCTCACCTCCAACTGCCCAGCTCTACGCGCTGTTAACATAGAGCTGCCCAACACTTCAATGGCAGACAACAATGCAAACTAGCCACAGACTGCACACAGCGCAGCCAGTGATTTTCATACAGAGCGCTATGTGGCGTTACCAATAAACAAAACCTAAACGGCCTACTTACAGAGTTTAAGTTTCAGTGGATGAAAGCACCTCAAGTTTGTTGGTTAGGGGACATGAGATGATAGTTGGTTAGAGGACATGAGATGATATATCCTTTACTTCCTGCAGAGGAGGCAGTATTCATTGGAGAGTGTAGTACTTGAGGTATCTGTGGTACACCTGTTTCTTAATTTTGCCCAAAATACCCATTGGAAGCAGCTGCTGATCACTTGTCAGACATAAGAGTGATGTCCAACTACTTATGAACAGGAAGACTCACCTCATGCTTGAGAACTACATTCACTGTGAAGCTGCATTTTGATTAGTGCAATGTTTATCCAAATATGGAATGATTAAGTTCTAATTAGCCTCACTGATATTGTTTCAATTTCAGCATTGGTTATGCTGCAAGAGTTGCAAGTTCTCTTAAATATCTGAAGCTACAATGTGTAAGCAAGTGCTTTGTTAAAGATAGAGAGCAAAATGTACAATAATACTTACCCATTTCTCGAATATAACTTGGTTTCTGAACTTTTGTTTAAGTTACGTTCACCAACAAACTCATGTAGCAATATGGAAAACAGTGCTAATGTATGACAAATATCAACAGTGTTAACTAATACTGAAGTAACAAACTAAATAAAACAACGTTCAACAGCTACAATATGCACAAAATGCAATATTGCAATGCAATGGTTGAATTTGTAATACCAAAATTTAGGTTATGTTTGTAAAAATTTAATCACTGAGTTAGAAGAAAGGGTCAGTTAGCAGAAAACAGTAGACATGTTCCACTAATCACATAAGTATCCACACCTAAAATTTGTGAAAGGATATTGCTACCAAAGATTTCAGAATACACAACCGTAGCTTACAATTTACAATGAACAGTGTTATGCACAACACTTTATGCATCCAAAAATTCTCAAAATATACCTTTTATCGTGTAAATACAGAATGAAATTAGGGAACAACTGTTTTTGTATGAGAACACTGTTGACCAAAGTTTCTAAAAAATACAAGTTATAGTGTACATGTAAGTCCTGACTCAGTTGATGAAATATTATACAGAAACAACACAAACAGCAAAATATTAAAGACTAGAATTTCAATTTGGACTTCTTTGTCAAATGTAGTGTCTCACAAAGGAAAATCCAGAAATTTCAATGTATATGTAAATAAACATGCAAAATGCATGGATATTTTACTTGACTGACTTTGTGACATCCTGTACACTAACATGGCAAAGCTGAACTCTGCAGCATCAGTTTATGATAGTCAAAATAGTGAAAATTAAGGTGTCTTCCAGCTGGGTTAGCCAATAATGTGGTGACATTTAGAAATGCCAAAGCAAAAATCTGTAAAACTATCTGCCAAAAGAAACATCTATGCTTTCTACACTGCCACAGTAGCAGTAACTTAGTGCAAACTTCAATGCAAAATGCTTTTAACAGCTTTAACATTGAAACTCTGTCTTGAAATATGGTAGAAAATCCAGAGAGATTGTGATCGTGTGTAAAGCATACCAGTGCCAAGACACAGTGAGTTACTGCACTGTGTGATATCAGTGGTAATATTACCGATGACTGCATCACTTAAGTGGTATTATTAATCTTAGTTTTCCAAAATTCCTCCACCAAAGAACATGAAGTAAATGTTCCAAAATTTGAATCAGGAACAGCTGCTAACATGAGTAACTTAGAAATTGATATCCTCTGTGTAGAGGAGCAGCTTAAATCGTTTAATAAATACAAGTCATCCAGTCCATTTTGATTCCTATCAGAGTACACTGATAAAATAGCCTGATACTTAGCACTCATATACAACTGCTTGCTCAATGAAATATCTACAGAAGGATTATGGAATATATACTCTATTCAAACGTTATGAATTACCTAGAAGAAAGCAGTCTATTGACACATAGTCAGTATAGTTTTAGAAAATATTGTTCATGTAAACACAACTAGCTCTTTATTCAAATTGATGACATAGTTCTAGATGTGCAAAAGACTTTTGATACAATTCCTCATGAGAGATTAACTGTCTAATCAAATTATGTGCCTATGGAGTATTGCTTCAGTTGTGCAAAATATCAGTTAGGATGAATGGGCATATGCAGAAGGTGTAGATGGGCAACACACAATATCCTGTTGCAGAGCATGATCTACACCATGACAGTCATGACCTCGGTGCCTGTTCACCACACGCGCCTCTGGATTCTTCCCCCAGTCACCAGTTTCTCAGAAGTTCGCAGGTGGGAACTAACGATATAAGATGTTCGTGGTTCTCGCCACCCACCTGGCCTTAATTTACTCAATTTTTTTCATCTCAGCATTTTGTCATAGCAACTACTACTTTCTTCACTCTGTTTTAGCTTTCATTTTCTTACCTGTCTGTTTTTGACTGCCCCCCTCCAACCGCTGTTATGTACAATTCACTTAGCTTCTCACTCTTATTAACTCATACATGATGTTTTAGCAGTAATCTCTGTCTTGCTTATTGCCCTGTCTTCCACCTTTAAGCTCTCAGGTTTTCAAATCTCATCCAGTGCAGTCCCCAAGAATCAGTCTTTTTTTTCTCATTCTGTTGGGTAAGTCTCTCCTGACCAGCAGTTCTGGGTGACTTTCCTGAACTCTACCCCTTTTCCTAGACCTCTCCAGTCCTTTTTCTTCATCCCTCTTCCTTTCCCTTCAACCATTCTGCCTGAAGAAGGAGCCACTGGCTCTGAAAGCATGCCTAATTATAATCTTTTATGTTTGTGTTCTGCTGCTGCTTGATGAGTGTTTATGTATCCAATTACCTTATTTTGTCAAAAAGAGGAATCATGTAGATAGAGATGTAATACATAATAGTTGAACGTTTATTTACGTTATAACACTAGCAAAATACTCTTTGCCAGTAATTTGCCTATGAATGAAAAAAAGTGTGTCTAAATAAAAAAAATTCTTACCTCCAATGTTTTGAATACAGTCACGTTTTAAGCTGCAAAATATGGATAAAATTAAAAAAGATGTAGTCTGTGAAGTGGGTGTATTACAACAGACTTATCTCGCAATTTGCAGGTTTTTTTGCATTAATTATTTAGTAGGTACAGTGTTGTCTAAATAAAAAAATGTAGTCTGTAAAGTAGCTGTTTTACAACTAACGTATCTCCAATTTGCAGTTTCTTGCAGTAATTAGTCAGCAGGAAAAGTGTGTAAAGCCGTTAGTGAACGCTTTTAACATCACTTGTAGTGGTACTACTGAACTCATCTATGGTAGTCCTGTGAGGTAGAAATTCGACCAAAATGACACCTTTTCAATCCCAAAACACTAAGCCCATGATTTTTTGCTCAAAATTGTGGTTTTGAATTTTTTGGCAGATGGAGAATTGGCTTGATGCCACTGTGATTATTGCCTTTTTGTCTCAAGCACTGCAGTAGACATAGGTGCGTGACGGTCGTTTCACAAGCATGTCCTACCTCATTGAAGACAGTGCTACCTGTAAAAGCAGCCATATGATATACAAACTAAGCTGCAACAGCTGTGCCACTTTATATGTGGGCATGACAGCTAACAAGATGCTTGTCTGGATGAATGTCCACCACCAGCCAGTTGCCAAGAGGCACTGGACCATCTAATTGCTAGATTTTCTTTATCCCATTGACTGCTTCACAGCTGCACAATCAGGATTCTTCCTATCAACACCAGCTTTTTGAATTCCACAGGTGGGAATTCTTCCTGCAACATATCCTTTGTTCCTGTAAACCTTCTGGCCTCACCTTTGCTAGTCCCTGTATCCTTTACCTACCTATCCCGTTATCTGCTTCCACTCCAGTACAACTCACTCCTTCTATCCCACTGCAGTTTCTAGTCTTTTTCCCCCTCTGTGCTTCTGTCATTTCCTCTCTCTCTTTCCTCTCCCCCCACCCCACCCCAAACTCTGCAGTTAGTAGTTCTATTTTGACCCCACCACATCCCTGCACACTCCCACAGACAGCACAGCATCTTCTTTCACCCCTGTCCTTTTATCCCTCCCCACATTATGTGTAGAAGTGAAAGAAAGAATGGAGGTGTCCTAATATTTGTTAAAGATAGTATAATGTTTACTAAAATAGATGTTAGCTCTTACTGTGCAGAACTAGATGGAGAATTTAGCTGTATAAGACTAAACGTAGAGAATACTATAATTGTTAGCTTATATAGATCACCAGGAGGAGATGTAAATACATTTTTCGAAAGATTTGAGCTGCTCATGAGGAAAATACTAAAATCTAACATAAAACTAATTATCTGTGGCGATTTCAACATTGAAATGGCCAACAGTGATGAACATGTTACTAGAACGTTTTTTAATATCTTAAGATCACTAAATTTACAATGTACAAATTACACACCAACACGGGATAAGGCGTGCTTAGATAATATTATAGTAAATTTTTTCTAGAGATATGTACGACATCAGACTTGCCAGTGGAACCCTAGCTGATCATGAACCATTGATTTTAACATTCTCCTGTGATCAGTTGCCTAAATCAGACAAATCAGTCAGAATCAAGTCTAATGCCACATGGGTAAGAGGGCAGAAAGATGAATATATTAATTTATTTATTGACAGAATATCTTATGTTAACTGGGACTTTGTATACAACACACAACCTGGAAAGGGTACTAGTGAAATGGTGTTTAACAATTCCTGGAAATACTCATAGAGTTATGGTACACCTGCTCACCATTAATCAAAAGTAGCCCTAAGCATAAACAGAAAAACAAACAGCTAAAATGGTATACAGATGAGCTAGCTCTCACTAGGGAGGAGATGCTCAGACTGTACAGAATATATAAAAATTCTTATAAACAACAAGGACCTGAGCTAGATAATACTTCTTATAGAGCTTATCTAAAATGTAAAAAAATCTACAAAGACATACTGTCCTTGGCCAAAAAACAAGCATGTGAATATTACATTGAAAGTGCTCCCAACAAATGTAAAGCAGCATGGGATATCATCAACCAATATAATTCACAAACCCATACACAAGATGCAATGCTGGTCCCAGAAGAAGTAAATAATTACTTCCTAACCTCAGTGAGTGAGCTGAAAAACAAAATCAAGCAAAATGGCACTTGTGCACTAGATCATCTTGGTGCTGTGCCCCATAGTATGTATACTTTCCACTGGAATGTTGTCACCCCAGAGGATATTGTAAAAGCTGTGGCAAGGATCACCAACTCCAAGAGTATGGACTGTTATTGGTTTTCTAACTATGTAATGAAAAAAATAATACACCTTATCTGTCAACCTTTTTCTTTCATTTTTAATATGTGTTTAGAATCTGGAGTTTTCCCAGATGCACTCAAAACTGCTAAAGTAATACCAGTCTTTAAAAAGGGAGATAAGCATCTGCCCCAAAACTATCGACCAGTTTCTATTGTCCCATTTTTCTCTAAAGTTTTTGAATATGTAATGTACAGTCAACTAAATAACTATTTTGATAAGCATGATCTTCTCTCCAACAGACAGTTTGCATATCAACATGGTAAAAACACCACTACTGCTGTCACTGAAGTTGTTAACCAGGTGTTAACTGCATTCGAACATAAGGATCTAGTATCAGTCATACTGTGCGATCTTAGCAAAGCCTTCGACTGCATACCGTCTAACACCCTACTTGCAAAACTGGAATTTTATGGCTTACACAAACCATCTTTGGATGTAATCGAATCATACTTAAGTAACAGGAGACAGTATGTATCAGTTAAAAATAGATGCTCCTCACTGAAGGAAGTTCGGACTGGAGAGCCTCAGGGATCGGTCCTAGGTCCTTTTCTGGTTATCATTGCAATTAATGACTTACCTTACAATGTAGGAGCAAATTCAGTTGTGTGTTATGCAGATGATACAGCGTTGCTCAATACACACCATAACACAACAGAACTGCATCAGGCAACACAGGAAAAACTAGAACTAGTAATGGATTGGTTTTCTTCTAATGAACTCCTGTGTAATCCTGATAAAACACAAGAACTATTTCTGGGTTTAACTACAGCTGTTGAAAGCAAACCAATAAAATTGTTAGGATTCCACATTGATTCAAAATTAAACTGGGAGGAACACATTAGCCATATCTGCAAGAGAATAGCAAGAGTGTGTTATCTCATCTGGAGACTGACAGATGTAGTCACTGATGAGTATCTAAAGGTGGTATATTTTGGCCTCTTTCAGTCACATATTTCCTATGGCATATTGTTATGGGGACATTCTTGCTTTGTCAATGAAATTCTGAAAATTAAAAAAAAAAGTAATCAGAATAACAAGCAAAGCTAAGCCCAAGGAACACTGCCGCCCCCTCTTTATCAAGCACATGATATTAACTGTGGTAAATCTATACATCTACACAGCACTGCTTTATGTCAAAAGCAACTTAAATGAGTTCGAGACCAGAGAGAACATACATCCCCACAACACCAGAGGCAAGCTGGACTTCGACATACCAAGACACAGACTCACAAAGACTGCAAACTCACACAAAATAATGAGTTTAAAACTCTTCAATAAACTTCCAGCATCTGCTCGGTCACTGACCAATAATATTTTCAAATGTAAGGTTTATGACTGGCTTCTCAAACACCCATTTTATAAGATAACAGAATATTTTGAAATAAGCATTGACATTGGTATATAAGAATATTCCTAAAAGAAAAGGAATTGAATTGTAAAACTTTACTGTAAAGTTGTTGTTAATTGTATATTTAATGTTCAGACCTATTCTGCTGTAAGTGGTCAATGGTGAATAAACTGAACTGAATACATACCAGTCTCCTGCCTCCATCTTATCCCCCCCCCCCCCCCACCACCACCCACCCACCCACCCACCCACCCACCCACCACAGAAGATTGCTGCTAACATCAGACACAGTTGCAGTCTGCAGGCGGGCTCCAGTGCCCAGAGATAGTGGCCATGTGTGTATTTTGCAGCTGTGTGAACATATATATTTTCTATTTCAGAAGGAGTTTTGCTGTGTGAAAGCCTAATGTTTCAGAAGTACTTTTTGTTGTGCCTGTCTGCGACTAAGTGCCAGCTCAATGCAGCAAGTAGCAGTCTGGCCTTTCCATTGTTGGTTTCCCATTCAGGACTTCCCATTGTTTAAAAATTTTGTTAACATTTAATATGAATATTATTGGCAAAGATCAATCATCTAACACATTTCTTTTATTGTTGTTTCATTGCATAAATAAACCAACTAGAAACATGCAGAAGTGCACCAAGATTTACTCTATTTCTACTTGCAAATAATTAGGCCACAGAATAGGTTTTGGGGATGTTAAATTGGGTCTACAGTAGCACTGAACATGTGACTCCAGCAACAGTAAATACAAGATATACGTACTTGAGTTTACTGCCACTGCAGACATTCTGTGCATTTGAGTACTTGCTCAGATTCCTTCCTTGAGGGCTTAAGAATAGCCAGAATTTAAATTTATCATTTTGTTTATTTTTTGCTATGGAGTTATAGCATTCATAATGCGAGATATAATGGAAGGAATCCTGAAATTTTGAAAATTTTCGGCCACAAAATGTTAGATACTGTATACTACAAGGAAGACAGTTTAAATTGTGCTGGAAGCTTGATGTATCTTTAGGGGCACTCTAGGAGATAGGCACACTGCAGTGAAATATTTTGCTCCAGTTGACATTACTGACCTCTGACGTCTGCAGATACTGTTCAGACTTCAATTCTAAAGTGCAGTATGTTGGAGAAATGTACCATTTCAGATAATTGTAATTGTGATGGAACCTACCAAAATACACACACTTGATTAAAAGTTTCCAATTTGTAGGTCATGCACAACACACTTTTTTTTGTCTAACTCTTTCTCTGCCATTATTTACATGAAGTTAAATATTAATTTGCGTAATGCAACTGAAAGCTTAAAAAATGTTAAAAGTAATTTATGAGGTAAATTCAGGATCCATGTGTTTTAAAACTGTGCATCTTGCTGCTAGAGAAAATTTGAAAAATTGGTAAAAAAATAATTGTGTTACTGGACATTATGCTACACATTTAATGCCATGTGCATTCTGAAGAAGGAACTGGTTCGGCTTCTATTTGGTACTTAGTAATGGATTCTATCAGTAGTACTCTGATTATATTGACCCTAATATACATTTTCAGAAGTTTCATGGGAACTGTAATTAAATAAAATCCTAAAATGTTGTAACATTAACAGTTGGCTCCAAAGGAGAATCTCTAGCGCAAGTGTTCAGGTCCTGTTCTAGCCCAGTCTGTTCTGCTACAGGATATTTTTGTTGTTATAGTTATATAAATTTTTATTTTGTGTGAATGCAGGGGCCAGGAAAATTTACTTTATCATATAATAAGGAACAGGAAAAAATCATCTTATTTTATGGCCAGTTTTGGTGTTATTTTCTGCCAGTTTCAATGTTATTTTTTGCCTACCGTATTTACTCGAATCTAAGCCGCACTCGAATCTAAGCCGCACCTGAAAAATGATACTCGAAATAAAGGGAAAAAAAATTTCCCGAATCTAAGCCGCACCTGAAATTTGAGACTCGAAATTCAAGGGGAGAGAAAAGTTTTAGGCCGCATCTCCAAATCGAAACAAAGTTGGTCCATTGTAATATGATAGACAATTTAGGTCGAATGAATGACGATACAGCTACAGTAGTTTGGTTCGAGTTGTAAGCTTAGCAGTTAAGCTTTACCACGTAGCCATTGCTATGCGTCAGGCACTCCGTCCGTATTTATACGGATACCCTTCCTTTTTCACGTGCTTCGTCTGGTTTGAATCGATTGCTTATTTTGCTTTGGTCTGATAAATCCCGTTTTCTTTGTTATAGGTGTTTGCGTCACTCTTAAGCTGAAAATGCATTACTGCACTGTGTCATGCATTGTTAGAGAGAGAGAGAGAAAGAGAGGAATCGTCACATTATCGAAACAATGGCAAGAGACTGCTATTTGTTTTTACTTACACTGCTGCTTTCTTTGATAATGATCAACAAGAATCAAATAATAGACTGCGTATGATAGAACATGTTCTGAACGAGAGTTTGTGAAAATTTTTCTCCGTTTGAAAATCTTTGCGGCCGGTTCTTTATTACATCAAATTCTGCACAGAAATTACAGTCATCTTAGATTTAAAAATCTAGTCACTTGCCGTGCTTCATTTCTGACTGTATCACTATTAGACATAAGAATAATACGAATATAAACATGACATGATATGTATATTCTTCCACGTTTGCTGTTGTCTCACTCTATAGTTTCGTAGTTTATTAGGCAGACAGGATTTAAATGAGATAGCAGCAAACACGAAAGAATACATGGAAAAATGTTTATATTTGTATTATTCTTATGGTGAAGAGAATACTGTATGTGATTCAAATTTCATCAGGTTCCTATTAGCAACCATCTCTTCTCACAGATAGGAAAAAATTCAGAACATAGAGTTGGCCATATTGACAAACATCCCAAACAGTCTTGCCAGTCAGATTTTCGTAGTACACTGAAATTGTGCTACATTCGAAGATGAACAATACGGAATTTGTATTTACTTCGTTGGATAATGTATGAAAATGCAGTGGTCGAAACTCGCGGCGGAGAAAAAAAATCTCGTCTTCCACTTTTTTTAAAAAAAATTATTTACTGACGCAGAGGTTTTGGCGCCAGTATTTATCTTTGTGCCTACAAAGTATGCTTGCGTAGCGCTAATGTATTCGCCGGCAGAATTTAGTTGTGGCGGCACGTACGAACATTTTTCATAACTTCCGCTAGCTTTGCACTCGATTCTAAGCCGCAGGCGGTTTTTTGGATTACGAAAACCGGAAAAAAAGTGCGGCTTAGATTCGAGTAAATACGGTAGTTGGGTACACTTTTCTGGGAATTATGTATTAATTCTCACCAGTTTTGGCATTATTTTGTTTACAGTTGTGGTTTTGGTTTCTGACAACTTATTTTTGGTGTACATTATGTTCAGTAAAACACCATTGTCTATATATCCTGATACCTGGAAAGTTGCTTCTCCAGTTAACTATAAAGGGATTTGTTTCCCTCCAGCAAGTATTACACAGTTGATAATTGACGTTCTAGGTACACACAACAGTCTGTTTGCCATGCCAAAATCAATAGAGTTGATTATCATCTCTTGGCTGAAACATTAACCTAGAGGTGTGAATACAGAATACGGGAATCTGTGGCCATGAGAGTTGTTAACCTAATTTGATGGTGCAGCCCAGTGTGTTTCGTTCATCTCTGACCTAAATGTTCATCCCTTCATATTTCCCAAATGCTTGCTGGTTTCATTACCAAGACTCGTTTTCCCAAAATAATGAAGCAATCTTCACTTTTAACTGGGAATATGAGTAATGGTTTCAGTTGATGAACTCAAACTTCCTATTATTTTTCCACAACACATTGTACCAAAGTGACACAGTGCATCAATGATACTGGATGTTTATTGTAGCATGCAAGTAAAAACATGAGTCATCAAGTATGACCCTTTAACTTCACACACAAATAAATCAACATGTTGCCCACTCGGTTTTCCCCTTTCAGCCTATCATAGGAGAGGGCACGTGACGTAATAGTAGAATTCATACTGTGAAAATATGTAGTTTAGTTGATGCACTGTATTACAGATCTAAAAACATCTCTTTTTTATGATATATTGTGCAAAAGTATCAGGAAATGTCATATCACCGATTGAAACTGTTACAGCAGTGGAGATCCTTGGAAGTAGAGTACTTTTGTGTGACATAACATCTAAAACTGTAGTTCTTTATTGAGGAAATCAGCCGTCATTTTAAGGCAACACACAATTCTTGGCAGTGAGAAAAACATCAAAATCCAGTTTCAACACTCACTCACTGTTAGTTACCAATGTCAGTAAACTACCACCCTACATTTTTACACAGGGACAGGAAAGATCCCAAATTATGCAACATTTTGTAATATCTGCCAATTTCGTGTTGTTGCTAAAAATCAATCATTTCACTTTATTTTTTTGCTTTATCATTTACTAATCAAATTTTATTTGGGCTTCAGTTAGGAATAAATTTTGGTACATATGTAAATCATTACTTTTGGGCGAGTATGTTTTTAAATTCTAATATTATGTAATATGTATTTGTCGGAGAGTATTGTTTGCTAATACTATGCAAATGTGTGTGTGTGTGTGTGTGTGTGTGTGTGTGTGTGTGTGTGTGTGTGTGTGTACGCACTACAGTTAAAAGAGAAGTGAAATCTTACGCAATTTTTCTGACCTTTCCTGGTGTTCCTACAAATCAGCCATTGCTCATTTTGTAATTTTTTTTAAATTTTGTATCTTGGAATTATCATTGTCATAACACAAGTTCAAATAACTCTAGGGCTCACATAATGAACAAAAATTTATCTTGATGTATTCATATGTGCCCCTGCTCCCTCACCCACCCCCCTCCCCTAAAAAAGAAGAAAAATAGTGATTTTAACTCCTCCTTGTATATTTCATTATTTTGTTGGATCACTGTAGTTCTTAATTGGAATAAATTTTATTCATTTTTTTCTATCCTTATATGGTGTTGCAGTTGTCATAAGCAGTACCGGTACCATAGGTATAACAACGAATCACATGAGAAGTGTAGTTCTCATTTTATATCTTTCAGTTGAAATTGTAGTCTTCTGTGGTGCTGTATGCAAAAACAGAATACCTCAAGTTCCTGTCTGGGTATTTTAATGTTTCTAGAGATTTTATTATTTGTCTATGCAAGTAAAATGATACAGTATATCCTGTTCTTCTTTAGGCTGATGATGCAGCGTCTGAGAAGACTGTCGATTATCCAACTCTGCAGCGATCGTATGCGTGTCAGTTTTGTGATTCAACATTTTCTTTGTATATTGAGCTGAAGAGTCACATGAAAAAGCATTCAGATCAAAAGGTAAGCAGTTCAGTTTGTCTTTGTAGTTATAGTATCACCCTCAACTTAGCAAAAGGTCTCAGTGATTGAGACAGTGAACTTGTGTTTTAAGGAATGGGGTTGAAAACTCTGCCTGGCCAGTCTGATATAGCTTTTCCAGAGTTTTATTACATACTCCAGTTGATTGACCTTACTTTTGTTTAGCAAAGCTTTGGCTAATTTACTTTGTCATCCTCAGCCAACTGAAACTGTGGTCCATTCTTGACAATCATAGTCGTTCATTTAATGCAAGCAGAATGAGACACATTGGAGTCAAGTAAATGAAACAGGCGATGGCTACACCATTCCTTTTATTAAGACCTGTCTCGTGCCACAAAGAATTCCAATATGAGGTAAAAAATGAAGTCATGTGGCTACATTGGAACTTACTTTCTATTGAACTCTAGAACACTTTTTGGCAGATTTCATGAGTTTCCAGTTTAGTTAACTTTACTTCAAAGAGAAGTATAATATTAACAGACACCATAAGATTATTCCAATGAACTAAAGTTCCCATTAAAATGTAAACTCTATGCATATGAAAGTAGTTGCTGTCACTGCCTGTCAGAATTTGTTTTGTGTTAAGTGCTTTTGGTGAGAACTGAATTTGTCTTGGCCAGCTTTGTTAAGAACTCTTAGGGTGAGCTGCAATGATCCTTTTCATAATATTGTTACATTAAATCCTGGATTTTCCATTGTTTGACACTTTATGTTTGAAATTTATAACCAGTTTGTCCCTGTAATTATAGCAGAAAAACAGACTGAAATATGTCATGATGGACAGTGATAAAAATACACCTTTTTAAGTTTTTCAAGTTGTTCTGACACTCTCTCACTTCCTAGTCATCAGGACATTTGAAATTACCTTCCCCAGAGAGTACTTAACAATTTTAGGATGCAGTAAAAGAAATCAGATTTAATTTGAGTACCAGGTGCAATTTCAATTCACTTCCACCTTGTCATTTTTCAGTGTCTTACATGCTAGCATCGGTAAACCAATTCTAGTTTTTTAGGTGGTGTAGAACACCATCTTTGTAACAAAAATGTTTTAAAAGAGTTTACAGAAGACTCTCTCTCTCTCTCTCTTTGTAAAAGTGGGATTAGAGAAAACTACCCATTTTTTGATATTTTTACAAAAATCATCAACATTGCCATCAGATTGAAAAGGATTTGAAAGCAGTAGGAGAATAAAATCTTATATTCTAAAACCTTGTGTTGGTAAGTTATTATGTGCAAAGTTTCAGGTTTATCCTGCTATTACTTCCAGAGGTATAAAAAACCAAACTACACTTATTTTTTCTTTTTTTAAGTGTGTATTTTTATCATCCAACTTTACTTTAATTTATCCGTATCAAAACTGCTTGAGAGGTCTTTATTATTTCACTTTAGAAAGTGCAAAATGTTGTAAAAGATGCCCAAGTTTTGTTTCTTTCAAGAAAATATTGTCATAGATATTGTCTCAAAAGCTGCCGAAAACTTTTGTGCACAGTTGAAGGCTGTGCTATGGGCTCGTTCAAATGACTATATCTCCACAAGTATTGAACTGATGATTGTGAAATTGTGAAAGTTCATACAAAATTTTATCAAAACCCATGATGGTCATATGGGAACCTCTAGATTACTTGGCATTGAATGACCCAGCTCTTAAGCAATGTTCCTTAGAGACTGAGTTTACTGGACCTTTTTTTCTTGTTTTGGTGGGTACTATCATATCTCAAAATACTTGACACTCTTTTATCATCCTGTATTTGCTTCTATATTGTGTATGTTTGTCTTATAGCCATTCCTGCTTAACCATTTTGCAGTTTTTGTCAGTCTCAGTTTTTAGACACCTGCTTGATTTGCTGCATTTATATTTCCTCCTTTCATTCATTAAATGCAACATCTCCTGTGATATCCAGGAATTTCTACTAGACCTTGTCTTTTTTTACCTATTTATCCTCTGCTGCCTTCAATGTATCATCTCTCAAAGCTACTCATTTGTCTTCTACTTTATTCCTTTCCCCTGTTTCGGTCAATCATTGCCTAATGCTGCTTCTGAAAGTCCCAACAATCTCTGATTTTTTTCAACTCATCCACATCTCATCTCTGTATTTCCTACTTTTTAGCAGTTTATTCAGTTTTAACTTATGGCTCATAATGAATAAATTGTTGTCAGAGACCATGTTTGTCCTTGAAATGTTTTACTGTTTAAAATGTGGTTCTGAAATCTCTGTCTCACCTTTACATAAACAATCTGAAAGCTTCTGGTGTCTCCAGATCTCTTCCACATGTACAATCTTCTGTCATGATTCTTAAACTAGTTACAGTCTGTGCAGAAGTCTATCAGGTGGCATCCTTTTTCATTTCTTTCCCCAGTCCATATTCACCTACTATTTTTCCTTCTCTTCCTTTGCGTACTATTAAATTCCAGTCCTCTATCACAGTTAAAATTTCTTCTCCCTTAATTATCTGAATAATTTTTTATCTCATCATACGTTTTTCAACCGCTTCCTCATCTGCAGAGTGAGTTGGCCTGTGAACTTGTAGTTCTGTGGTGGGTGATGGTTTTATGTCTATCTTGACTATGATAATGCATTTACTACACTGTCCATTGTGACTTTCCCTGCATTCCTGTTTTTTTTTTTTTTTAATTTTTTTTTATGCATTATTAGACCTCCTGCGTTACCTGTATTTTATTTGGTATTTACAATATAACCCTATACCCTCATGACCATATAACACTGCAACCGGTTTTATGTAGCTTGTGCAGTCAAATGCCAAATTTGGTTTATTACATACTATGCCCCAACAGAACAAATAGTCCTGTCACAGAAAAGCCACGTATAACACTACCGCCTGTCATTTTTATACCATAACCTCAAAGCTGGAGGTAGTTCGTATAAATCAAATCAGTTTTATTAAAGCAATTACAGTATAAAGAAGCAGAGCAGTGTTACCCTCTAAAAGAAATTAAGTTGTGTTGATCGTGATATACCTAATGGAGGTGGCTTATCGGAAGTGAAAGATAGAATTACGTAAATATTTAAACAGTAACAAACAATAAGTTACCTATCCACAGTGTCCAAATGATAATAACAGCGGTCGCCAGCCTAATTAGTCATAAGATTGAGTAACATTCTTGTTCAAGAAACTGAAAATAAGTAACTTCCAGCCTATACTTTTGTCACACGAAGGTGCAATGAACTCTGGCACCTGCATATGTTCACGTTAAGGTTGGAGCTGACAGAGCAGAACAAACAATTTGCATAAATATAACAGATAACAATACACACTATTACCTTCAGGGCTTATTAAAACTGAATGGTGTCAATAACATCACTATTAATATTTACTATAAAATTATAAATTGGGTATAGGTTTAGTCTCTCTTTTTCCAATTACTTTTCTATCTGACATGAAAAAAATTATATTTCACTAGCAAACCATTTCTCACTGTCCTCTGAATAAAAGAAGTTACTGTTTTCATAGATAGTGATCTTTCTGTTAGTTTTTACCTAGCATGAGCACAATAGACAAACTGTGGATCCTGTTACACTATTAATATGCTCTTCCAATACACAAGAGAGACAAACACTTAGCAAACCCGAGTATATAACTTTCCACAAATGCAGTTCATGACTTTTACTGCAGTGAGACACAAAGTTGACAAATTTGCAAGAAACTGACTCACCTTTTAAAATTTACCACAGGCAGCACTATGATCATTAACTAAGCAAAACTTTATAAGCCTCAGTTTTAAGAACTTTTAATTTTTAAAAGTAACAGCAAATTGTCTATATTACCACAGTCTTCTACTTTCAAGTCAATGATTAAATAGGTAACTTTGAAAGTCCACAAAACTTTAAATTGGACTGTTTCAATCACTGGGAGCCTTTCAAAAAACTACATTTACTACCTCCCACAATTTCACTAAATCTATAGTGAATCTGAAGACTCCCTTCTTACCAAATATCAAACAACATTATTTAATTAACTGTTTGGCTTTGAGGCTTTCATTTTATCCACAACAAGGACACTTGGTAATCATAGTTCAAACGGAGAGGAACCTGAGAGGTGATGTGAAAATCAAGGTAGGTGCATAAATTCAGTTATAAGTTACCTTATATTTGATATGAATATAATAGAGGGAAACATTCCAAGTGGGAAAAATATATCTAAAAACAAATATGCTGTAACTTACCAAATGAAAGCATTGGTATGTTGATAGAGACAATAACAAACACAAACACACACAAAAATTTCAAGCTTTCACAACCCACGGTTGCTTCATCAGGAAAGAGGGAAGAAGAGGGAAAGACGAAAGGATGTGGGTCTATCGTCTTTCCCTCTCCTTCCCTCTTTCCTGATGAAGCAACTATGGGTTGCGAACGCTTGAAATTTGTGTGTGTGTGTGTTTGTTATTGTCTCTATCAACATACCAACGCTTTCGTTTGGTAAGTTACAGCATCTTTGTTTTTAGATATATTTTTACCTTATATTTGAGCACACTAAAACATCCAATGAGCTGATCCTTCACTGTACATTACAGTGATTGCGCATGCGCAATGTGGTGGCGAGTGCGTGTTGGTAGGTGGATTTGCGGGTAGAATTGCTGGACTCTGTCATTTCGTGGTGGTGGTGATAGATACCAATTCCAGAATAGTTCCAGCTCTTTATCCATCCATCCGAGGCATTGGAAAGTGTCAGGAAAAGCCTCTCTCAGAACCAGCATAATATACAACTTTTACATGAGCAGTTGATAGTTTGGTAGCCTGTCCCCGACTGACTCTTGGTTCCACCCCTCTGTCCATGCCCACCACATTTTGCGCACGCTACATGCTTCCATTCCCGAGGGGAACCACAACACCTTTCACATACAAAATAACTAAGAACCCTAGTGAAGGTCAGCAGTTTACATAAGTGCAACCAAACACATTAAATAAAACAGAACCTTTGCACATATTGACATTTCTACAAATAAATTATTTAAACAAAATTGCAATTATATACATTAAGTTTTGTTCCCTCCAAATGAGACAAAGAATTTAAATGATAGATACACTGCATTGCAGGAATGAAACCATGACATCAAAGTTTTTACAAAGGAAAAAAGTGAACTCTCTTGTGCTATCAATGCAATCAAAACATTTACAGAAACTCAACGTCTTGACAAAAAACATCAAACAAAAGGCAAAATAAATCAGTACAGCATTAGATCTCTGGTGTTACAACCAGACGTTCTGTTCATCCTGCCACTGCACTCCACTAATACTATCTTCGACCAATCAATTTCCCATTTTAATTCTGTACCCTACATAACCAATTAAGGGATCTACTATTCTGTACTCCGACTCATAGGATACCAATTTTGCTTTCCTGATGATGACAACCTCCTGAGTAGTTCGCATCTGGAGATCTGATTGGGGGACTTTTTTATCTCCAGAATATTTTATTCCAGAGGATGCAGTGATAATTTAATCATATAGTGGAGCTGCATGCCCTCAGAAAAGTAAGAGTCATAGTTTCCCCTTTCTTTCAGCCCTTTGTGGTACCAGCACATCAAAGCCATGTAGGTTGATGTTACAGGGCCAGATCAAAAATCCAGACTGTTGTCCCTGCAACTACTGAAAAGGCTGCTTCCCCTCTTCAGGAATCACATATTTGTCAGGCCTCCCAACAAACAAAAAATTGAATTGAATTGAATTGGAAAATAATTAAAAGGATCTTGGCTTACAATTCACACCAATTCTGAAATATCTTCATCAGCAAAACATATTTATAATTTATGTACACCATTAAAACCTACATCCCCCCCCCCCCCCCCCCCCACACACACACACATTTTCTTCTGTCCTTCCTTCCGTTACCAAACTGACAATGGCTCAGGATGTGTCCTATCAATGAATCCCATTTTTTAGTCAAGTTGTTCTTTTTTCACCAGTTTGATGCAGTACCTCAAAAAATTGTTGTACGAGGCAGTTGTATTAGTTTATCAATTCCAGTTGTGACTTATTGATATTGTAGTTATAGGATATTACTCTGTTCACAAGAGAATTTACATTCAAAGCAAGTTGCCAGTCTTTGCACCCTTTTGAAGCTTATTAACATCTGACCGAATATTTGTACCACTTTTTTTCAGCAAGTACTTCACTATATGAGGTGTGTTCAAAGAGTAAGGTGACTTTATATTTTTATGAAAAAATATTTTTTTTATTTATTTATCAATATTCATGTTGTCCCCTTCAAAGTAATTGGCCACAAATACAATACACTTGTGGCAGCACTACTTCCAACCCTCGAAGCACTCCCCATAAGCACTTTCTGGTACTGCCTTGAGTACTTCCAGCAATGCGGTTTTTATTTCCTCAGTCCTTTCATAGGTATCTTCCGTTTTGGAAACAGGAAAAGTTGCAGGGGACCAATTCCGGTGAATATGGTGGTGGAGGCATGATTGTCATTTTGTTTTTAGCCAAAAAATCTCTCACAAGCAACAATGAATGTGAGCAGGTGCATTGGTGTGATGCAAAAAGACATGAACTGCTTTTCTGCAGTTCCAGATGTTTTTTACGTATAGCTTCTCACAAATGGCGCATAATGTCAAGGTAATGCTCCTTATTGACCACATGACTAAGGGCAAAAATTCAGGATGCACTACACCAAGGGGGGAGGGGTGGGAGGGGGGGGGGGGGAGGGGAGGAAAGAACAGTGAGCAAAAATTTGACATTTGATCAAACTTGGCGTGCTTTTTTTGGTCTTTTGTCACCAGTTATGACCCTTTTGAGCAAATCAGGATCATCATTCAGGATCTCCTTAGCAATGCTCGTGTGACAGTTCTTCTGATTAGAATTGAGAAGTTTTGGAACAAACTTTGCTGACAAACGTCTCATGCCCAAAACATCTGAAAAAAAATTGCATGACATGAGCCGACCAATATGCCAATGTCCACACCAACTTTTATGGTAATCTGATGATTTTCCAAAACAATTTTCTTCACAAATTCAATGTTATCATCTGTTATTGATGTGCTGGAGCGTCCAGGGCGAGGTTCATCATTGGCATCTTCTCGGCCATCTTAGAAGTTCTTGTGCCACTTGTAAACTTTTTTTTATTTAAAGCAGACTCACAGTATACCACTGTCAAAATTTCAAGTGTTTCAGAGCACTTGATTCCATGTTTCACACAAAGCCTCATTATTTCCAGAGTCTACCTTTCCTTTTTATCTTTGTGTAAAATCTGCTCCAACAAACATTACCACACACAAGCTGTAGATGCTCAGAAAATTCTGGAACAGTTGTACATCTCAGAATTTTTCAGGTAACATAATTTTATGGGTTACATTCAAAGCAAGTTGCCAGTCTTTGCACCACTTTGAAAACTTATCAACATCTGACTGACTATTTGTACCACTTTTTTTCGGCACGTACATCACTATACCAGGTGTATTCAAAATGTAAGATGCCTTTATATTTTTATGAAAAAATATTTACTTATTCATGAATATTCATGTTGTCCCCTTCAAAGTAATGCCCCTCAGATAAAATACACTTGCGCCAATGCTTCTTCCAGTCCTCGAAGCCCTTACCATAAACACTTTAAGTACTGCCTTGAATACTTCCAGTGATGCAGCTGTTATTTCCTCAGTCACTGAAAATCTTTGTCCTTTCATAGGTCTCTTCAGTTTTGGAAACAGGAAAAAGTTGCAGGGGGCCAAATCCAATGAGTATGGTGGCTGAGGCATGATTCTTGTATTCTTTTTGGCCAAAAAATCTCTCACGAGCAACAATGAATGAGCAGGTGTATTGTCGTGATGCAAAAGCCCTGAATTTTTTTCCACAATTTCGGACTTTTTTGCGTATTTCTTCATGCAAATAGAGCATAATGTCAAGGTAATACTCTTTATTGACCATATGACTTCAGGCAAAAATTCCCCCCCCCCCCACCCCCACCCCTCCCAAAGTGATGGACCGTTGTCACGTAGGGAATGCGACCACCCCAGGGGATGCAGGAGTGTGGGTGCTACATGGTGGTTACGGGGAACGTCAAACTTCTGGCCGTACCGTGCCATCCGCCCTGTGCTCTGGCAGAAACATCCCCAGAAAACAACCAGAAGGGTACGCATCCACCTCCTGCTGCCATGAACCAGATGAAGAAGGTGGTGACTGCTGTGTTGTGGGCGGGTTCAGCTCCATTGGTAGGACGAGAGGAGGCAGAGACTCCATCTTCATGGGGTCATCCTGCGGTGTCGTGATGACACCCACTGGCGGCTACTGTGGCCGCGTTGTCCTCTGAATCCATGAATCTGAGGGAAGAGAGACAGAGAGGTCATCAGGTACATGACAGAGGTGAAGTTGATTTTGATGGCGGCGCTGCAAGCCTTCAGGACCTGAAAGAAGATACGTGCAAGTGCCAAGTTGATGGACGATCTCACCTCACTCCCCCCATCTGCTGCCACTAAAAACCCTGTAAAAGACAATATCATGTGGTGCAAAGCGTTACTTGTGGCCTTCCTTTGGCGCCGGATGCTGAGGAGGGTGGAGCAGTGTGCGATGGTGGTGGCCGTGAAACAATTCCACCAACGATGGTCGATCTCGTGAGTACGAATGATACGAGGCAAGAAACAGTTTCAATGCTTGATCCCTGATGTTTGTGGAGCTAAGTTTGTCCACTTGCTTGTTGAAGGTCCCGCCAAAACGTTCCGCTTCACCGTTTGATTGTGGAAGGAACAGTGCACTAGTTAGGGCTGCACGCTATTGCATTCACAGAATATTTCGAATTCATTTGACATGAACTGAGGTCTATTATCTGACACTATTACTTCAGGTAAACCTTTGAGGCAAAAAATTGATGACAACACTTGAATTGTGCTACGTGACATTGTCGAGTGCATTGGCATAGCAAAAGGAAACTTGCTGTATGAGTCAACCAGCGAGTATTCCAAAAAGGTGCCGCAAAATCTATGTGCACACATTGCCATGACGATTGTGACTTAGGGCAAGCAGAGAATTTTTGTGGAAGAGCGGACTGATTTTCGGCACATGTGTGACACTGTGATGTCACCTGTTCTATTTGGGCATCCATACCCTGCCAAGTACAGTGTCGAGGCGCTAACTGTTTCGTATGAACAATCCCCCCAGTGTCTTTGGTGAAGTAACTGCAACACTTCTTTTTGCAAAGCTTTAGGGATCAACACAAGTGACTGTCCACTGTCATTTTGAACAAAAAGTACTCCTTTTTGTACAGCAAGGGTATGCCGACGCTCAAAGTATCAGCGCACTACAGAATTCTTTATGCAATGCAAAGGATGAGGCCAAGATGTGTGAATGTAGTTGAGCAAAATGTCCAAATCCGGATCAGCATCCATGGCATGTGCAATATCCTTATAGTTCCGTGGAAAAGTCTGAAGCAATTCAGCATTGTGAGCATTGATGTGACAACAAGATGCAGCAGAAGCCTCAAAGTCTGTATCAGGATCAATTGGAAGACATGAAAGTGTGTCCTCATTACTATGTTCAGCTGTTGCCTGATACAGAATTTTGTACTGGTATTGAGACAAAGCCCATCTCTGCAATTTTTGGGCCATTCGTACAGGAACTGATTTTGTCAGATGAACAAGAGCTGTAAAGGCTTGTGATCCGTTACTAAGTTGAATTTTCTGCCATACAAATAGTGGTGGAATTTGGTAACACCATACACAATAGCCAAAGCCTCTTTCTCAATTTGTGGTTGGTTACTCTGAGCTTTGGACAACACTTTTGTTGCGAAAGCAAGAGGCCAATCTTTTATCATCAATTCTGTGAGAAAGCACTGCACCAATTCCATAAGAGGAAGCGTCAACTTGCAATACAACTGGTTTTTCAGGATCGAAGTGAACTAAGCATCAATCACTGAGCAATGGATTTTTAAGTTTTTTAAAGGCTGCTTAGCGCTCATCTGTCCAAACAAAGGGGGCATTCTTGTGATGCAAGTGATGCAAGTGATGCAATGGAGCTGCGATTTGTGCAACATTCGTTATGAACCAAATATAATGGTTCATTTTCCCTAAGACTGAATGCAATTCTCTAATATTATGCGGAACTGGCAAGTCGCGTATGGCTAACAAATGCAACTGATGAGGATGTACCCCTTGACTGACCAAGATACCGCAACTCAGGTTTAAAAAAATTGCACTTGTCCAGTCTACACTTAAGTCCTGCCTCAGATAACACACAAAACAAAGCACATAAATTTGCAATATATTCTACAGGTGTACTGCCTACTACTACAATATTGTCCAAATAGTTTGAACAGTTTGGCTCTTGTGTAAATCAGCTGTTCCAAAAACCATTGGAAAATAGCAGGTGTGAAAGCACTGCCAAAAGGCAAACACAAATATTTAAACAAGCCCAAATGAGTGTTTACTACACACATTTTTTGAGAGTCTTCATCGAGCAATATTTTAAGATGTGCGCCGCGCAAATCAATTTTAGAAAAATAGCGTCCAACGCCTAATTTGCCCATGAGGTCTTCTGGGCATGGCAATGGATAAGTATCAATCAGAGTTTGTGGGTGGACTGTAAACTTAAAGTAAACACAGAGGTCAATGCGACCTGGGCGTTTGAGGAACAAAACAAGCCATTGACTAGCTGATATGGGTGCAATAACTCTGTTACCTTGCAATTTGTTAAGTTCAGTCGTAACTTTGTCCTGTAAGCCAGTGTGCTATGTACACATGGTTTTGAATCCCATCTTCGTTGCCAGGTGTTGGGTCTTGCCCACTCGTGTTGTATAGGGTGCCTAAGGGATGCTGTGATCCTGGAATGCTATACAACAATTCAAGCAAACAACATCAGTAGTTTTATTTCTATTTAACAGTACTTAACATGGAGATTTACAAGGAGTAGTCACAAACAAAGGGCAACATGGAAACAGTAATATTCTTGACTATGCAATGTTCCTCCAAGTTTTACACATATCACTGATAACTAATGTCTGCAATACTGAGTCCGATCTGTGTGGCCGAGGCTTATATTCACTTTGGTTTGAGGGTGCCCCTGTTGTGGTGCAGTCGTATTTTGCACACCATTAGCTGAAGTTGTTTTAGCACCTTCTCTGATCTTGCATTCTGCATGTTAGTTCCGGTGCTTGTGGTTATGCCAGAACAGTTAGTGTGTATTAATTGGGCCTGTCTGCAACTTAATGTGTCTTTTGTATGGTAAGTAGCAATCTATCTTTTCGTATCTTGGTAATAAATACTTGTTAACTTTAGAGACTAATCCATTCAGGTCACTGTTAATATCAGAACCCAATCCTTGGTATTACATTCAACTTCATTTATTTTGTATGTGTGTGATATCTGTGCTGCCAGACATGTCTGACAGAACAGACATGACTGGTGGTACAGTGGCCATATAAATTACATGATTAAGAGAAATCAGGACATTCGGCTGTCTACAGGATTTGAAATAAATCAACGTTGAAGGTTGAAAATTTGTGATGTGTCAGGACTCATAAACATGTATATCAGCAAGGGAGGACGGCTCTTTTTAATTTCTTTGTGCATCTTCAGTATATTCCAAATCCGTGAGGGACATAGCGAATCCTATAAGCAGTCGGGCTAATGGATAGGGCCGCTATTCGTGCATGACATGTTGAGAATTTGGGTTGGACGGTAGGCGTGTCTGGATAGCCAAGGCGGTTAAGGCCACTGTTCCAGAGAAGCAGAGCATCTGGGTTCGATTCCTGGTCCAGCACAAATTTTCAATTTTTGTTATTGATTTATTTCAATATTTGCAGATGACCAAATGTCTTTATTTCTCTTAATCCTTCATTAATTTTACTATTAATGTCAGAACTCAATCGGTTCAGTTTACTATTAATATTAGTATTAATGTCTCCCATTGGTCTCATCAAAGTTTGTAATGTTACTGAAATACTCTCTTTCTGCTCATGAGGCTCTGGTATTGGCTCTTCCTTCATTTCTTTCTCAGTAATAGTGTATGCTTTACAGCAGGTTCAAACAACTGTCCATTATTTATATCTCAAACAGTAACTGGTGTGGAATTAACCTGACCAAATCCTGGTTTAGTTTTCATCTCTCTCACAAGACATAGAGGAAACTTGACATTAACTTCAGATTCTGGCTCCTTTTTTCTCTTGAGAATGAAAAATGATGGCTAAGTGTAGTATCTTCCAAATAAAGCCCTGTGCCCTATTCAGGCATTACAGAATTATTGTATTTCTCCATGTTCACAAGATTCTTTCTATACTCACACACTGCTTAGCCCTTTCTCCTTGCTGTCATCATGATGTCACTGTTAGTCCATTCTCCAAGCTGTGCCAGCTCCAGTACAGTTTCTCGCAGCCCACTTTGTCTGGGGCAACTAATTATACCTGCTCCCAGTTTGCTGTGGCATCACTCTCTTTGTAGTTCCCTTACTTCCCTACCGAGCCAGCTTTTGTTTGATGCACCACTTATATTGTTCTTCGCACGCCATATCTCGACTGGTTTAAAGTCCTTCTTCCACCATTCTAGTTTGAAAGTTTACCTGTAAACTTACAGATCTTTCGTTTTCAGGTTTTACGCTTCTGCTTTTAAAGTTGACAGTCACGTGAACCCTACCACATGCGGTGGGATGGGTTCGTTCTTCGAACCTTTAACAGCTCAGTCCACATACCTTAGTAAACTTCTTGAGATTTGTCACCTTCGCTCTGCATTATTAGATAACGGTTCATCTGACAGAAACAGCACTGAAGAAAATTCAACCAAATACCTACCACGCTAAGGCCACATAATTCAGGCTTGGAAGCAGCATCTGTAAATTCATAAAAAATATTGAGTGTGTGGAATGCTAAAAACTCGCATAAAAAAGGTTTGAAGTTTACTTAATCGTTAACTCATGAGGTGACTTTTCTGTAATATATACAATGAGGTGTGATCTCTTGGATACCAATGTGGTAGTCATGCCTGTGTAAAAGACAGAACAGTGTTGACGTAACAGCTGGTATATGTTGTGCTGTTTCACAGGTGGCTCTGCCTTTGATAGTATATTTTGTCTGTTACATGGCTGGTATAGGTGGTGGTAGGAGGGTGTATAGGGCAATTCTTGCAGTGGGGACGGTCAAGGGGTAGGAGCCATTGGGTAGGGAGAAGGGTGCAGAAGAAGCAGAGGGTCTGACAAGAATATTGCAGAGATTGAGAGGGTGATGAAAAGCTATTCTAGGTGACTGAGTGACCACATGGACTCATGGTAAGGTTGACTTCTTAAAATTTTAGCAATACATCAACATTCTGATCCCAGCCTTCACTGGGCATAATTACCCCACCAGCATAGTTCAAAAGCAGATTTCCTGGGTCATCACATCCAATCCTGGTACTGCTGATCCCTGCAAAAAACAACTTTGGAGCACAGTATTTTCCTGGTCTGGAATGTATTAATCGACTACTTCGACAAGGCTGTGACTTCTGTGTGAGATTTTGCCCACCACACCTAGAATATTTATAAATCTCTTCAGTAAATATTCTTTCCTGACCCTATACTCATTCTGCACCCATCTCCTCCCTACCCTATGGCTCCTACCCATGTGACTGTCTCCGCTGCAAGAGTTGCTTTATGCGCCCTCCTACCACCACCTATTCCAGCCATGTAACAGGCAAAACATATCCTAACAAAGGGAGAACCACATGTGAAACAACATATGTCATATACCAGCTGTTACCTAAACACTGTTCGGCCTACCATTGCTGCCTCTGGATCACGGGTCTCGGGTGCAATTCCCGGCCAGGTTCGGGATTTTCTCCACCCGAGGACTGGGTGTTTGTGTTGTCCTCATCATTTCATCATCATCATCATCATCATTCGCGACTTTGGCTCAATTGGACTGAAAAACACTGGACTGTGAGAAACATTGGACTGTGAAAAACATTGGACTGTGAAAAACGTTGGACTGTGAAAAATGTTGGACTGTGAAAAATGTTGGACTGTGAAAAATGTTGGACTGTGAAAAATGTTGGACTGTGAAAAGCGTTGGACTGTGAAAAGCGTTGGACTGTGAAAAGCGTTGGACTGTGAAAAGCGTTGGACTGTGAAAAGCGTTGGACTGTGAAAAGCGTTGGACTGTGAAAAGCGTTGGACTGTGAAAAGCGTTGGACTGTGAAAAGCGTTGGACTGTGAAAAGCGTTGGACTGTGAAAAGCGTTGGACTGTGAAAAGCGTTGGACTGTGAAAAACGTTGGACTGTGAAAAACGTTGGACTGTGAAAAACGTTGGACTGTGAAAAACGTTGGACTGTGAAAAACGTTGGACTGTGAAAAACGTTGGACTGTGAAAAACGTTGGACTGTGAAAAACGTTGGACTGTGAAAAACGTTGGACTGTGAAAAACGTTGGACTGTGAAAAACGTTGGACTGTGAAAAACGTTGGACTGTGAAAAACGTTGGACTGTGAAAAACATTGGACTCTGTAAAACATTGGACTCTGTAAAACATTGGACTCTGTAAAACATTGGACTCTGTAAAACATTGGACTCTGTAAAACATTGGACTCTGTAAAACATTGGACTCTGTAAAACATTGGACTCTGTAAAACATTGGACTCTGTAAAACATTGGACTCTGTAAAACATTGGACTCTGTAAAACATTGGACTGTGTAAAAATTGGGACTTTGTACAGCCACTGATGACTGCACAGTTGAGTGCCCCACAAACGAATCATCATCATCATCATCATCATCATCATCATCATCATCATCATCATCATCATCTGTGGTACATCAAAGCCTGACCTACCTTCAGTCTTTCACCATGAATCTTACAGGTTATTTATTGCACTATGAACACAGTAACTAGCCTTGAAGTGGTTTACAAAATGTTACAGGCTGAATGTTGCCATGATGATTAAAACTCTGGAAGCAATTTATCATTTCTTTTCTCTTCTTATATCAGAATTGTCCCATTAATTGAAATTGGAGTTGTTCTGGTCTTTGACTGGTTATCATCCTCTATCTTTCATTTCCTTAAGATCAGCTTTTAATTCTTGTAATCTATTTCACACTGTCTACCTGTCCTTACTACATTGGGTGGAGGTTGGTTGTGAATGTTTACTAAACTTTTGTACTTCTTTTTGGAATTAGCTCACCAGAAAACTTGCATCTTTCCAATTGCCCATCTTTTTCATCTGACAATTTTGCCACCCCTTCCTGTTTTAGTAACTCTACATAAGCTGATTTATGTCAAATGCTGAGGTGTATTGTGGTTCAGAATCCATGTTAAGCTATAGGTCCCACTGTAACAGACTGGGCAAATCAGTTCAAACATTGAAGGACCATCTCTGATAGAACCATGCATAATAAATAAACCACAGTGGTGTTCAAACTAACCTTCAGGTTAATGGCAGCTTTACCTTCTTTTTCTAATTTTTCAGAGTAAGTCACGCTGTTTTTGTAAAGATACTGATTGTGGCTATTAATTAATACTTGCTGCTTCATCATCTAAGTTAGGTCAACTATCTATCCTGTTCTGAAAGTCATTATTTAAATTAATTATTTGAGGAAGATATTCCAACATAATTGTGTGCATTTCACTCATTTGACTTCAGATCATCTCAAAATGACAAAAGGGCTTTTATAGATTTACTATTACTATTCTACATCTATATCTACATCCATACTCCGCAAGCCACCTGACGGTGTGTGACGGAGGGTACCTTGAGTACCTCTATTGGTTCTCCCTTCTATTCCACGTATTGTGTGTTATATGCAGTAAAGATAAGCATTTAAGTTAATGTGGTCATAATTATTGAAACAACAGCAATAGTGTGCTCTGTTGGGCAAAAATTGCAATTTGTTGTCATTGTCATCATCCTCCATCCAAAATTGGCTTGCTGCAGCTGTCAGTACTATTCCCTACTGTGCAAGTTTCTTCACCATTGCATTGGTGTAGCAACCTGTGTCCATTTAAACTTGCATACTTTATTGAAGCCTCCATCGCTCTATAGTCTTCTTGTTTGTCCAGCCACACTTTCTTCCATTAACAAGTAAAAGATTCCTTGATGCTTCAGAATATATCCTATCTACAAATTGAGTGTTTTAGAGAACTGCTCAAAGATATGAACTGGAAAGATGTTTATAGTGCTCATGACATGAATGAAATATATAACACATTCATGAACAATGTCAGTACCATGTTTGAAAACTGTTTTCCTCTGAAAGTTACTCAAATTAAACAGAAGTCTATAATAAAACCATGTATTACACAAGGAATAAAGATTTCCTGCAAGACAAAAAGGAAAATGTATCTGTCAACCAAGAATAGCTCCAATGCTGATGATTTAGCTAAATACAAGGAATACTGTAAAATATTAAAAAAAGTAATTCAGACATCTAAACAAATGCAGTAAAAGAAGAAGATAGTAATGTCAGGGAACAAAATGAAAACAATATGGGATATAGTGAAAGAGGAGACTGGTAGAACCAGAAAGGAACAGGAGCAAATAGCATTAGGGGTAGATGACACATTAGTAACCAATGGGCATAGTGTGGCAAATCTATTTAACAAGTACTTTATATCCGTTACTGATAGAATGGGATTGTCAGGATCAGTAAATAATGCCCTTGAATATCTGAAACTAGCCATTACAAATAGCTTCAGGTACATGAATATGTCACTCACTTCACCAAAAGAAATAACTTCCATAATAAAATCTTTCAAAACAAAGCGTTCTAGTGGTTACGACAAAATATCAACAAAGTTAATTAAGGCATGTTCTTGCGAGTTTAGTACAATTTTAAGTTACTTGTGTAACCAGTCAATTATAACTGGGACATTTCCTAACTGGCTAAAATATGCAGATGTTAAGCCTTTATTCCAGAAAGGGGTAAAGCAATACCATCAAACTAAAGACCGATTTCACTTTTGCCAGCACTCTCAAAAATTTTAGAAAAAGTAATGTACAGGCAGCTTTTCAACCATCTGACCACAAATAACATATTATCAAGAACACAGTTTGGATTTCTGAAGGCTTCTGGTATCGAGAAGGCTATTTACACGTACACGGAAAATGTACTTAATTAAATAACAAATTACAAGCAGCAGGTATTTTCTGTGTCAAAGGCATTTGAGTGTGTGAACCACAACATCCTTTTAAATAAGTTAGAATTCTTGCATACTTTGCCTACTTTCATTCCATAATATCATATGGTATAATATTTTGGGGTAACTCTTCAAGTTAAACAAAAGTTTTCAGAGTCCAAAAGCGTGTAATACGTGTTATTTGTGGAGTAAAGTCACAGACATCCTGTAGAAACCTCTTCAAAGTACTGGGTATACTAACTACTGCCTCTCAGTATATTTACTCCTCACTGAAATTTGTCCTAAATAATATATCTCTTTTTTCCAACAAACAGCTCAGTTCATACATACAATACCAAGAACATAAATGATCTGCACAAGGACTTAAAAGCACTTACTTTAGTTCAAAAAGGGGTCCACTACTCAGGAACACTCGTCTTCAATAATTTGCCAGCAAACATTAAAAGGAGCCTGAAAGACTTACTAGTGGCCAACTCCTCCTACTCCATCGACGAATTTTTTAATAGAAACAAATGATGTATTTTATATATTCATACTATTAGTATTGTTATTTCAGCTTTAAAAAAGAAAAAAAAATTGACATGTTCCACATCCATGAGGATCTCCTCAGCGTGGATCTATGGAACGAAAAACTAATCTAATCTAATCTTCTTTTAGTCAAGTTGTGCCATACATTTTTTTCTGCCACCTCATCATCACCTCATTGGTGATTCACTCTATCCATGTAATCTTCAGCACTTTTCTTTACTTCATTCTCTTCTTGTGTGAACTGTTTACTGTTCACATTTCACACCCTTACAGGGCTACACTACAGAAAAACACCTTCACAGAAGCTTTCCTAACATTTCAATTTATAATCAATGTTTTTGTTGCTGGCCAAATGTGAAAACTTATCTACTACTTTTAATTCCTGCTTCCCTATCCTAATTGCATCTGCATCATCTGATTTGACTCAACTACACTCGATTACCCTTCTTTTTACTTTTGTCAATATTTGTCTTATAACATCTTTTCAGGACACTATCTGTTCTGCTTCACATGCTCTTGCAAGTGCTTAGCCATCCCAGAACTTTAACTCCTTTCCCAATTACTTCTCTGTTTCCTTTGCCGCTTGCTCATTGTATGAGCTCAATAATATCAGGGATAGGCAACAAACTTGTTTAACTCCCTTCTCAAATATTGATTCCCTTCCATGCACCTCAACTCTTACAACTGCAGTCTGGATTTTGTACAAGTTGTAAATAACCTTTTGCTCTTTGTATTTTATACATGCTACCTCCAGAATTTTTATTATTTGAAATTATTGCATGAGATTTCACAAGCATTTCTATCAGTGTGTACACATCTTTGGAATTGTTGGCAGGATTGGAGTGGTGTGGGCTTGTAATTGTTACACAGTGCACAGGTTTAGAAAAAGGCCTGGGGGTACCTTGTACAAATGATTGAAAATCTTGTGCAGAATGTTCTTTCATTGATGAAACTGTAATAATTTTGTCCGACTATAAATGAAGGTGAAAAGTAAATTTTTAGTTAAATGAATTAGGACGAAATGTGAAGCTAAAACAGACACTTAGAATAACAGATATGTTGTTTTGAAATGGGGGAAGGGCTGAGAAGTAAGAAAATGATTTTAGTTAAAGTGGGGAAACCAGTTACTAGATTTACTAGATATGGTAGGTACATTGAGAAAATGCTTGTGGTAACACTGTAAAAGTATATTATGATGCAGGAATAGATTATTAGAAGATTTAAGTACTCTGTTTTTCTGCCATATAATTGCAAAAGATGAGTTATTAATTGCGCACAAAACAAAAGTGAACAGATTGCGAACTAAGTCTGCCCTTTTAAGCAGTGCAGTGTAAAATGGAACGAGAACAGAAAGGGGAAACCGGAGATACAACTGTAGGGCATATAATAATTATGTGTTACTTATGATTGTTCAAAACAGAGATCCGGTAGACAAATACGTAAAGACATAGTGTAGGTTAACTGAACAATTTAGAGACATTGACACGTTAAACCACAATATTTGGAAGCAGCAGCAGTCAAACAACGAGGCCGATGACTATCAGAGTTTGCACACCAGCAGTCAGCACTTCAACAGATCATTGACCTAGCAGATGGGCAATGCTTCTAAGGAGAGCAATGTCCAGTGCATTTCACACATCAGCAACCAGTGCTGCAGGAATTGTCATCGTACTGAACTCACATACGTGACAACGCGGAGGAGGATGACAGGGCTGTGCCCGACCATGCCAGCGTAGATGTAAAACAAGGAAAGCTGGTACAGGTGTCGACATTGGTCACATTTCTGCCCAACGTGAAAAGCATAGATCAATTACCAAAGAGTCAGTCACTGCCTTATAAACTTTGCTACATTGGCAAAAACACTGAATAAATATCTCCAAAAAACAGGCATGAAGGGGCTCTTTTAAGGGGAGGAAGAAGAGATGAAGAAACATCACCTGGACTGATGGGTAGTCAGCAAATGTCATACTTCGCTGCACTGGCTTAGCCACTATGCTGCTCGACAGAAGAAGATGTCAGTAACGCGCCAATAGGTCAATGCAGTAATTGCCATCCCAGATATTACCAGAATGAAGTTGTTGTGGTACTTACCCAGATGGCTGGTGAGTTTGAAGGGACTGTGGCCTCACCAAATGGGTCACCTGTGAACCTAGAGTTTGATGAACTTTGCCAGAAGAAACCAAACCTGACGGTCGCTGGTTCAACTCTGGGATGGAGTGCTCTTCACCACACCGTAGCCACTTGTTAATAACACAATGAGAGAATTCATAAGGAGAAGACCGTGTCGCCGTCACAGTGTCAATGAATGACTGATAGTGGAACCACTAATGTTTCACTCGCACCTCACTCACTGAGCCAAGGAAAGAACCCATTCCACCACCCACAAAGTGTCACTTTCCGTCCGCCATCCCAGGCACTATAATGTCCTTTGCTGTAGATCAATATGTAGTGTCACAAAACTCTGATCAACTACACAACTGTTAGGGACTGATGACCTTAGCAGTTAAGTCCCATAAGATTTCACACACATTTGAACATTTTTTAACTACACAACTTTAAATGAAACATTACATAGGAAAATGCAAGAGGAGAGGGGATATGAATGTGAAACATAGCAACAACAAACAGAGTATTAAAGAGAAGACAGCAGGAGAAGTGTAAGATAATATTTATATTTATGTTATTAGGATCGTGCTGAAAGTTCGTATTATCACACTGCAAGGAGCACTGAGACCGCTTCCCCCTCCTCTCTCTCTCTCTCTCTCTCTCTCTCTCTCTCTCTCTCTCTCTCACTCTGTGTGTGTGTGTGTGTGTGTGTGTGTGTGTGTGTGTGTGTGTGTGTGAGTGTGTGCGCACTTGTGTGAGTGCACATTTATGTCTGTTCATCCATCCATATTGTTACATTATATTATAATTGGTGTTCCCCTTTCAGCAAAAGGCTGCAGAAAATCCATTTTTATGAGAAAAATAGAGAATATTAATGCTTTCACACTGTGCTACAGTCTATATGTACTGGAAACCTTGAGCTTTCAATTGCGTTGTGATCTACTGTTGACTCTTTGTTCTTATTTTTTCAGGTTTACAAGTGCATCCAGAAAGATTGTCTTCAGACATTTTCAGACCTTGAGTCTTTTTTGACACATACGAACAATGCACATGTTACTGGACTACAGTATCGCTGCCATGTATGTAATAAGAAGTTTGACAACTTGGAGTCATTAGGACTACACCAGTATTCCCATGGAACTCATGCAAAAAGTAGCAACAAATCTCTAACAAGGTAAAACAGGTGAATGCTTTATAGATATTTAAGTGTTGTCACATGAATTTTTGAAGAGGGAACAATATTTATTTCAGATTTTTTTTAATTAGTCGAATGAGAGAGCTATAATGCTAGGCATAGGTCCAAAGGTTATTTATTTACAGTGTACCCCAAAATAATGCTTTAACATAAAGCAGATAAAAATGGAAAGTTTTTGACGTCATATCTGCTGAGGTAGTATATGTTCAGAATGGCCACCTTCCAGTGCAATAAGTCATCAGCAATAACTGAGAACAGACAGGGTGTCTACGGCCCGGGACAACCGGGAGATCTGGGAAAAACCCAGAAATTTTTTTATACAGGAGAAAACCAGGAAAAACCTGGGAATTTTATTGAATTCCGGGAATTTTTCATTGTTTTTGTTCTTAGTGAAATTTTTGTAATTTAGACTGGTAAGAACCAATTCTCTAACAAAGGATATTACTGTATCCTGCTACTGCAGAATAATACTGCAACAATAAAACATGAACAAGAGAAAAAACTAAAATAAAACTTAAATTGCAAAGGAAATGCGCCATGTACAGCAACAAAACACAATGCTCATATAAGCATCTGCCAACAGCAAAATGCGTCAAAGGCTTTAGGGAGACTATGCAATGCTTCGTAACAACAAATTGCCTCCGATGAACATGACGTCACATTACATTTGTTTTAGCAGTTACGAGTGGGATCATGCGCATGCGCAGTTGAGTAGAATCTTCTTGCGGTTCTGGCTACAGAAACATGGCTGTTGGCTGTGTAAGCTGTCGAGGAAAAAAAAGCTGCATCTAGGAGTGGAGGGGGCAAATTCATATTCTTGAGGAAAAAACCTTGTTTCAAAAAGCGCCTAGCATCGAGCGCACGTTGGTCTATTGATTATTTGTATGACTTTGAAACGTGTCCCTGTCGGTTTTTGAACATTGTTGAACACATTCTAAGCTGATTTCTCAATTAATCATAAGTGGATTTGTGAATGCGTGCATAGTGTACGTGATGTCTCTGCCAGTGGAATCCTCGTCACATCTAGAAATCAACTTTCCTGCAGACAAAAGGGGCTATACGAGCTGAACAGAGTATAGCCAAACGAAAAAAAAGCCAACCACGTCTGATTATGTGGTTGATTGGGTTTATGAATGATGAGCGTTGTTATGATTACTAGTGAAATCCATAGATTCAGACTACCAGAGTGCTTATAAACCACTAACAGGAATAACAGGTAAGAAAGATTAAATGTTATCTTCTCGGTGTATCCAGGAAAATGAAATTTTGACAGAAAATTTTTGGCCAGATTGCTATACTAGCAAGGGTCAGTTGTACAGTCTCCTGCTAGCAGCTGCTTTAAGGTCTATTCTGGAAGTAGCACGAAAAACTAGTTGTACGGACACATAACAATGCCTAACCGGAGAATAATCACTGGATAACTAAACTGGTGATTCTGGAAGAGTTTGTGAAGTTACCCGGCGAATAAGCTTTGACATTGGCAGGAATAGATAAAGAATTATGTGATGACAACACTGTTTGTTAGAATGAGGAAGGAGAAGAAACTGTGACATCACTTGAATTATGGAAGAATATGGCAATTCCAAATTTATATAAAAATATCCCACTACTTCTTTTCAATCTCATGCCTGAGAAACAGGAGCGTATGAATGAAGTGTACAACTATTTCCTAACTTAAAGCTTTTTTCTTGTAGTAGGCCTAATAGGCATATGATGTAGGTACTTTGTGAATTATGTTCTGCCGTGTTATAAAAATGACCATTTCTGCCAAAACAGTCTCCTTTATTTGGCGTGTGTTACAATTGCTGCAGTATTAGAAAGGCCTATTTTGTTTTATCTGGCAGACAGTGACAAAATACAGGTTATCAGGTCGAGAAACCACACCAGTCTTGTGCCTATTTGTATTAACTGCTTTTTCAGTATTAGACAATGACATTTCGATTTTTCATGTAACAAAACATTTGGCAAACTTTGGTGAGGTAACAGATTCTTTCACAGAAAGGAAAGCACGCCATGTAAAGCTTAGCAAGATTAGAGAGAAGAAAAAAAATTCTAGGAGCTAAGGATTGAAGAAATGTGTACTGTCTTGCTTGTCTCTTGTCTTTAGTGGTTTTATATATCCTATACTTAATTTTATGTCACACAAAGCAGCAAGTTGTCAGCTAATAGGGAATAAAGAGTGCAAATTTTCTGTAAAGGTCAAACTGGCCCACTGAAGCAAGAGAGGCACCATAGGACATTCTAATTTCCACTGTCCTGAATATAGTTTGATGGCATCCAGTACAAAATATACACGTTTCAATTCCACAGACCGAAATACAGTGACGTGCGATAGAAGAATGCTGTGTGAAGAGGTGTGGCACTGCACTTTGGCACACTTAAGATCAAATGACGTGTCTTACAATTCCTCGGACACAAATGTTTTATGTATCAGACTCTTTCGAAAGATGTGCATTACAAAATGAACATATTTTTGAAACAAACATGAGATAACAAAGTACTGGTACCCAAGGAAGTTTACATCCCGAAAACCACATTGAAAAGCTTAATATCATGCCGAGGCCTACTTCACTGGGAATCTGGGACTCATTTAAAAATCAGCTCTTTGATGACTAGCCATTTAGAAGAATTTAGAGCCCAGAAAATCACACATTTATGTCGTTATTAAAAAATTTACTGGCAAATTTGTGATATATATCTTAAAATGTAATACGTACATAAAAGACCAACATTATATGTGAAATCATAGATTCTCTTGCAGCGTATTGGCCTTAGCGACCACTATTATATGTGAAAGCTTTGTTTTTCTTGTAGCAACATTATATATATATATATTAATTTAAACCATTAAATTTTTCCTGTTTGTATGTTCACGCTACTTAACAGTGATGTTGCTGTTGGATGAGTACACCACGTGTGCGAACCTCTGAATATCCGCTGTCATCGGCTGGTGAGATCACGTAACATGATCTATGACTGGCTTACAAATATGCATCGCAATCTCGATTTCAATGCTTCGGAAAGTAACATGTGGTGTTTGGTGGAATTCGAATTTATACTTTCGTAATATGAAAATATGCAGCGTACATGTTACTGCACATCAAACATCTTTGCAAAAGGTATTTTTTTCCCCTGAGTTTCGTTTTCTAAAGCGCCGGTAATTCTATGCCCGTGTATAAAACCATAACCATTCAATGGATTTATAAGTTATACAGTGCCGAGAGAAAATATACTGTCAATTAACAGGGAAAAACTATGTTTCCACCTGGGAGAAAGTGTATTTTTAACCGGGAGATCCGGGAGAAATCTGGGAATTTTTTTTCTTTGTCCATGTATACACCCTGACAGAGTGGTATGCCAATTGTGTTGTTTCTGATGAAACAGCATGCAAGCTTGCTCAGTTTGCTTTCATAGGCCATCCAGTTTTGTGATTTTATAGCTTGTGCCGTGTTCTTGACAGAGTCCCAAAGATAGAAGTCTAAAGGTGTTAAATCTGGTGATCAACGTGGATATTCCACAGCACTTCCTCTTCATCCATCAATCTTGAAGGGAATGTACAGCTGAGAAATTCACACACATCAAGTTCACTGCACAGTATTTGTAGGTGAGAGTCACCTGTTACAGCCTGTTCAATGAAGTATGGCCCGATTGACCCTTCAGATGACTGAGCATACCAGACTAAGACTCCAATGAGATTAACATGCTATTCCACAAAATTCAGTGAGCATTGATTTTGCTAAGCATATTCTCTTGAAAGCATTGCTTTACACATCGTTTTTTGTAATTATGTGCACGTGAATTGCCGTATCAACACTTTCCATTGTCTGTTGCACTACAGCCCTTCTTCACATCATTCACTGTTCCACCTAATTCAAACTTACCTCAGATTTTTGCAATTGTTAAGCACAAATTTTCCAAGTTCAACTCTCGAGTGTAGTCAAATCTCATTCACATTCTATTTGTGGTTGACAACACTGAAGCATCTACTTTCATTCTTTGATAAGTTATTATATACGTACTGACATTGTAGAATTCCTACTATACTATTGGCTTCATTACATTACAACGTGCATAATTTCCTTTCATGATTCTTAAATCAAGTATTAACAATGATTAGATTAATGCTCTTTACAGAATTTTACCTGGTGGCTTCCTTTTTCATTCCTTTCCCCCAGTCCCTGTTTACCCACTGTTCTTCCTGTCTTTTATGAGGTGCTAACAAAAAACATGGTGAATGAGTATTTTTAGAAGCAATTTCTGATGCTAAAACCATTCAAAGCAAATTGGCTGATATCCTGATCCATTGAGACAGGCAACATGTCAACACATTATAACTTTTCAGCCAGTTGTCATAGGAAGGTGTATTTACAAAGTCTTTCATCAGGTGAATATGGGGACAAGGAAAAAAAAATCACGGATTTCCCCAGTTAAAAATACACTTTCTCCTAGGTGAAAATACACTTTTTCCATGTTCCTCACAACTTACCTACATATTGATTTTGAGACATTATAAACGACTGAATTTTGAAGTTTGTTATAAATTAAGTGTATTGCCTACTTAAGCAAGTTAATAAAATATCTGGAAATGATGATATTTGTGAAAATTGAAAAAAATAAATCCAGTAGAATATCTGTTCTAATTAAAGCCAATAAATCTGTAAGTAATTTAATTTTTGAGATAGCTGCAGATGACAGAAAAAGGCAGAAATACCAGGGGAAATTTTCTGGCTTTTCTTTTCAATCAAAAGCTGTTGCACATGAAGGAAAGAAGTCATTTATCGAAGACTTCTACTTGAAAGCAGAACTGGGAGCAGTGTGCAGTGTATTGTGCATAGACATAGGGATGAAAGGCGAAATGACAATTAAAATTGTTGTTATTTATCAATCATAGGAAATCTTGTGTTCAAAATGACCAACAACGTAGAATGTGAAGGGAATGATGATAGTGCTGAAATGGCGTTGACAATGAAAAGGTTGCTGGATAATTGACTGACAAATATTCACCATTTTGTGATGCTGAGGACACTCATAATTCAGTTAGTTGCAGTGAATATTTTTTTATGGTTTGAAACCAGTTGCAAATTTTTGTTTTTGCACTTGAATGCTGGACTAAGCTTTTTATTCAGGCAATAAGGGCGTTGCATCATGGGGTTGACTGAAAAAAGATTTGCAAGAAGAATTGAATGTAAAGACAAGTGCTGCAGAAATTGACAACCTGCTTTCTCAAAAAAGAAAGATTCTCTGAGTATTTTCTAATGATGAAATAGATGCTAGCTGTGTGATATTGATGACAGCTCACTGTTCCAGTATGTATGCTTAATTCAAATTGTATTGCTTGATAGATTACTTCTTCTTCTTTTGCTGCTGAAAGTGGGCTTTTAAATTAACTGAAATCAACATTGTGGGAGGGGGGGGGGGGGGAGATTATCGCATTTATGTTTTTGTTACAAACGTTACACACGATTACGATCAGCTTATCATTAATGTTCAAAAGATTCATTCAGTACACCAGTAAACTTATATACAAGTGGCAGTAAAGTTTTGTGTACCACAGTGGCAGTGCCACGCAATGGGCACAAATTCACTTGAAATATTCAAATAACTTGCAGGAATGCAGCCAGGTGACATTGTCAACAGCTGCCAATATTGCAACAGCAGCACACCTTGTCATTTTCAGAGCAAAACTGCAACAAGTAAGCACTGTGCAAGCAAGTTTAAACCCTCAGCTTTCACAGAACTCCATAAAGATCTCACACACACACACACACACACACACACACACACACACACACACACACACACAATGAGTGACATTATACGTTATTGTAGTGAAATTAATAATCAACAGGTGAGGTATTGTAAACTCTGTCTCTCTGTTTTTGACAAGTGAGAGAGCAGGATTCCAAGAAAAATTTAAACAAAAACTGTCATCACTATTTATAAGGTTACTTGCAAATTTAATTGCAACTGCTTCATTAATGACACTAACCCACTAGCGGAAGAGCTATAATATTACTGATATTTAAAAAGACAGTATTATAAAAATTTTTGATCATGTCTGCTGGTTGGTTGTTGTGTTGTCATCATCATCATTTCATTCTCATCACTGGCACGCAAGTCGCCCAATGTGGCGTCGACTTAAACAAAACTTTCACTCGGTGGCCCAACTTCCCCAGATGTTCCAAGAAACCTGCTGCCCAGCTGGACGCCCATAATAGCTGTAGCACTTGCAAACGGCTCTGGCAGCTGGCCACACCCCCACTCCCATTTGCACCATATAAGTGACGACCAGCTGTGGCCATTGATACAAGAAAATCAAAGCAAAGCAGTATCAGCTCTACAAAAAGTAGATCAGTATCACAGAGCTGTGCTAGGGTAAAATGTGATTAGTACAACACAGTTCACTTTCACTGTTGACTTTCATATATATTGTTCTTGCAATCCATGTCTATCTTTAGGGAACTTTACATGAGTTGAGTTCATGTCTGCTGAGTTCATCAACAAACAGTACTCATTTACACTTTTTAGTGTTCACCATAGGCATTTCAAGATGATCTCTGCAGAGTCTCTGTCTTAGAGTTGTTACGTAAAAAAAGTTTTCGCTCAGTGTATGATTGCAAAGTTTCTATGTGGCAACAATTAATCATGGTTTCACATAGTGTCTGTTTATTGATGAGGTGGTTTTCTACTTGTCCATTACCTCGCCAGTGCTATAATACCTTTTATAAATTCACTTTTGCTATTTGGGAAGTGAAATAACTGATGATAGTCGAAGTAGAGAGGATAGACAAGAAGAGAATAGAAGCATTCAAAATGTGGTGCTACAGCAAGTGAAATAACTGATGATAGTCGAAGTAGAGAGGATAGACAAGAAGAGAATAGAAGCATTCAAAATGTGGTGCTACAGCAGAATGCTGATTAGTTGGGTAGATCGCGTAACTAATGAGGAGGTACTGAATAGTATTGCGGAGAAAAGGAATTTGTGCCACAAATTGACTACAAGAAGGGGTGGGTTGGTAGGACATGGTCTGAGGCATCAAGGGATCACCAATTTAGTATTGGAGGGAAGCATGGAGGGTAAAAATCATAGAGAGAGACAAAGAGATGAATACACTAAGCAGATTCAGAAGGATGTAGGTTGCAGTAGGTACTTGGAGATGAAGAAGCTTGTCCAGGATAGAGTAGGGTGGAGAGCTGCATCAAACCAATCCCTGGATTGAAGACCACAACAACAACAAGTTCATGAAGTTACTTTTATGTGCAGATACACTATGTGATCAAAAGTATCCAGACAGCCCCAAAAACATAAATTTTTCATATTATGTGCATTGTGCTGCCACCTACTGCCAGGTACTCCATATCAGCGACCTCAGTAGTCGTTAGACATCTTGAGAGAGCAGAATGGGGCACGCCATGGAACTCGCGGACTTCGAATGTAGTTAGGTCATTGGGCATCACTTGTGTCATATGTCTGTTCATGAGATTTCCACACTCCTAAAAATTTCTAGGTCCACTGTTTCTGATGTGATAGTGAAGTGGAAGCATGAAGGGACATGTACAGCTCAAAAGCATATGGGTCAACCTCGTCTGTTGACTGACAAATACAGTTGAAGAGGGTCGTAATGTGTCATAGGCAGACATCTATCCAGACCATCACACAGGAATTCCAAATTGCATCAGGATCCACTGCAAGTACTATGACAGTTAGGTGGGAGGTGAGAAAACTTGGATTTCATGGCTGAGCGTCTGCTCATAAGCCACACATCACACGCGTAAATGCCAGACAATGTTTCACTTGGTGTAAGGAGTGTAAACATTGGATTATTGAACAGTGGAAAAATGTTGTGTGGAGTGACGAATCACGGTGCACAATGTGGTGAGCCAAAGGCAGGCAAATGCCCGGTGAACGTTACCGGCCAGCGTAAGTAGTGCCAACAGTTCCTTGTTTTGTGTCACAATATCACAGCACAGGCCTACATTGATGTTTTAAGCACCTTCTTAGTGCCCACTGTTGAAGAACAATTTGGGGATAGCGATTCCATCTTTCAACATGATTGAGCACTTGTTCATAATGCACAGCCTGTGGCGGTGTGGTCACACAACAACAACAACAACAACACTAACACTGTAATGGACTGGCCTGCACAGAGTCCTGACCTGAATCCTATAGAACACCTTTGGGATGTTTTGAAACGTCGACTTTGTGCCAGGCGTCACTGATCTACATGAATACCTCTCCTCACTGCAGCACTCCGTAAAGAATGGGCTGCCATTCGCGAAGAGACCTTCTAGCACCTGATTGAACGTATTCCTGTGAGAGTGGAAACTGTCATCAAGGCTAAGGGTGGGCCAACACCATACTGAATTCCAGCATTACTAATTGAGGGCACCACGAACTTGTAAGTCATTTTCAGCCAGGTGTCCTGGCATGCAGTTCACATCAGTGAGTTTGACATATAAAATGTTCACTTCATGTAACGCTTATTTACTTTATACATTTTGGATTCGCAATGTCACTCACTCGAGTATCCTATTGTGACCATTGTCCTCGAGTTCAAGTTGCAATCTTTACTTATAAAAACGCTCGCAAATAAATGAGTCCCTTTTTCTTACCCACACAAGTTTGTATGTTCCCTGTATGACATTTGCTTCTTGTACAAATGTTTTTACATTTATCGTTCTTACAAGTGGCACAATCTACATGATAATGTGTCGTTCATGTGTTTTTGTTATGTTAGCCGTGTTTGTTACGGTGCGTTGCTCATGGTCCGATGTTCACAAAATTCTTTATTGCCCTCTTATTATGTTCGACAGATTCAGTACCATTACCTAGGTTACTGTCATATCACCATATACCTTTGAAATAATCCTATTCTAGAATTAGCAAAGCATAAACAAAATCCAAACAACACAGACCATGATCACAAAGTTAATATATGCCTCCAAAATCACATGTGACAAAAATCCAAACTCCTGCTCCATGTAAACTCACATAACTCATGGTCTCACATCACTTAACATATAATGGATCATGCTGATTAAATTGTGCCAGTATACCTTTGCATATAAATTTTTTAATTCAAAATCGAATTTATATAACTCACATGACATAGATAAGTAAGAGATTAGCATCCACATAAATATTTGCATACAAAATGAAATATCTGTCATAATACCACCTTGTTCTGGCTTCTGCTTGACTTATCAGCTAGAAATGTTGTCTTTCATGCTACTTACATACCAATATTTTCAATCTAAGTATAGTTTTTGCATGGCCTGTACATCTTCCTGTCAGTAGATGATCAGCTCAATTTAGCTCACTGTATGTAGCACAAGTGTTACCAGAGACTGCACAGTCCACTATCTGCTTTAACTAATTGTTCTTTGTGTGGCAATACTCGGTATGTAACTGGATCACATATTTTTGCCATAGAAATTAAACTTGACAAAAATGACAAACTACTCAGTCCTCATTTTCATATTTCACAGTTATGATGCTGCAGCGACACTTTCTCATTACATAAAATCACTTTCGACAACATAAATACTTCATGAAAACATATAGAATAACTTCCTATTCAGCAAATACTTAAAACTAAAACTAAAATATCATCCCTGCTTCTAATGTCAAACAAATGTCTGTAGTTTTATGCGCCTTCTAGTGCTGTGTGTGTGTGTGTGTTTATATATATATATATAATAGAGGGAAACATTCCACGTGGGAAAAATATATTTAAAAAGAAAGATGATGAGACTTACCCAACAAAAGCGCTGGCAGGTCGATAGACACACAAATAAACACAAACATACACACAAAACTCTAGCTTTCGCAACCAATGGTTGCCTCGTCAGGAAAGAGGGAAGGAGAGGGAAAGACAAAAGGATTTGGGTTTTAAGGGAGAGGGTAAGGAGTCATTCCAATCCCGGGAGCGGAAAGACTTACCTTAGGGGGAAAAAAGGACAGGTATACACTCGCACACACACACATATCCATCCATACATACAAGACACAAGCAGACATTTGTAAAGGCAAAGAGTTTGAGCAGAGATGTCTCTGCTCAAACTCTTTGCCTTTACAAATGTCTGCTTGTGTCTTGTATGTATGGATGGATATGTGTGTGTGTGCGAGTGTATACCTGTCCTTTTTTCCCCCTAAGGTAAGTCTTTCCGCTCCCGGGATTGGAATGACTCCTTACCCTCTCCCTTAAAACCCAAATCCTTTTGTCTTTCCCTCTCCTTCCCTCTTTCCTGACGAGGCAACCATTGGTTGCGAAAGCTAGAGTTTTGTGTGTATGTTTGTGTTTATTTGTGTGTCTATCGACCTGCCAGCGCTTTTGTTGGGTAAGTCTCATCATCTTTCTTTTTAAATATATATATATATATATGAATATAATAGAGGGAAACATTCCACGTGGGAAAAATATATTTCAAAAGAAAGATGATGAGACTTACCAAACAAAAGCGCTGGCAGGTCGATAGACACACAAACATACACACAAAATCTAGCTTTCGCAACCAATGGTTGCCTCGTCAGGAAAGAGGGAAGGAGAGGGAAAGACAAAAGGATTTGGGTTTTAAGGGAGAGGGTAAGGAGTCATTCCAATCCCGGGAGCGGAAAGACTTACCTTAGGGGGAAAAAAGGACAGGTGTACACTCGCACACACACACATATCCATCCTCATATACACAGACACAAGCAGACATTTTCAGACACAGATTTTGTGTGTATGTTTGTGTTTGTTTGTGTGTCTATCGACCTGCCAGCGCTTTTGTTTGGTAAGTCTCATCATCTTTCTTTTTAAATATATATATATATATATATATATATATATATATATATATATATATATATATATATATATATATATATATATATATATGATATGGTTATAATAGAAGGAACATTCCACGAAGGAAAAATATATCTAAAAACAAAGATGATGTGACTTACCAAATGAAAGTGCTGGCAGGTCGACAGACACACAAACGAACACAAACATACACACAAAATTCAAGCTTTCGCAACCAACGGTTGCCTCGTCAGGAAAGAGGGAAGGAGAAGGAAAGACAAAAGGATATGGGTTTTAAGGGAGAGGGTAAGGAGTCATTCCAATCCCGGGAGCGGAAAGACTTACCTTAGGGGGAAAAAAGGACAGGTATACACTCGCGCACACACACACATATCCATCCACACATACACAGACACAAGCAGACATTTGTAAAGGCAAAGAGTTTCGGCAGAGATGTCAGTCGGGACGGAAGTACAGAGGCAAAGATGATGTTGAAAGACAGGTGAGGTATGAGCGGCGGCAGATTGAAATTAGAAATTAGCGGAGATTGAGGCCTGGCGGATAGCGAGAAGAGAGGATATGCTGAAGGGCAAGTTCGCATCTCCGGAGTTCTGACAGGTTGGTGTTAGTGGGAAGTATCCAGATAACCCGGACGGTGTAACACTGTGCCAAGATGTGCTGGCCGTGCACCAAGGCATGTTTAGCCACAGGGTGATCCTCATTGCCAACAAACACTGTCTGCCTGTGTCCATTCATGCGAATGGACAGTTTGTTGCTGGTCATTCCCACCTAGAACGCTTCACAGTGTAGGCAGGTCAGTTGGTAAATCACGTGGGTGCTTTCACACGTGGCTCTGCCTTTGATCGTGTACACCTTCCGGGTTACAGGACTGGAATAGGTGGTGGTGGGAGGGTGCATGGGACAGGTTTTACACCGGGGGCGGTTACAGGGGTAGGAGCCAGAGGGTAGGGAAGGTGGTTTGGGGATTTCATAGGGATGAACTAAGAGGTTACGAAGGTTAGGTGGACGGCGGAAAGACACTCTTGGTGGAGTGGGGAGGATTTCATGAAGGATGGATCTCATTTCAGGGCAGGATTTGAGGAAGTCGTATCCCTGCTGGAGAGCCACATTCAGAATCTGATCCAGTCCCGGAAAGTATCCTGTCACAAGTGGGGCACTTTTGGGGTTCTTCTGTGGAAGGTTCCGGGTTTGAGGAGATGAGGAAGTGGCTCTGGTTATTTTCTTCTGTACCAGGTCGGGAGGGTAGTTACGGGATGCAAAAGCTGTTTTCAGGTTGTTGGTGTAATGGTTCAAGGATTCCGGACTGGAGCAGATTCGTTTGCCACGAAGACCTAGGCTGTAGGGAAGGGACCGTTTGATGTGGAATGGGTGGCAGCTGTCATAATGGAGGTACTGTTGCTTGTTGGTGGGTTTGATGTGGACGGACGTGTGAAGCTGGCCATTGGACAGGTGGAGGTCAACGTCAAGGAAAGTGGCATGGGATTTAGAGTAGGACCAGGTGAATCTGATGGAACCAAAGGAGTTGAGGTTGGAGAGGAAATTCTGGAGTTCTTCTTCACTGTGAGTCCAGATCATGAAAATGTCGTCAATAAATCTGTACCAAACTTTGGGTTGGCAGGCCTGGGTAACCAAGAAGGCTTCCTCTGAGCGACCCATGAATAGGTTGGCGTACGAGGGGGGCCATCCTGGTACCCATGGCTGTTCCCTTTAATTGTTGGTATGTCTGGCCTTCAAACGTGAAGAAGTTGTGGGTCAGGATGAAGCTGGCTAAGGTAATGAGGAAAGAGGTTTTAGGTAGGGCGGCAGGTGATTGGCGTGAAAGGAAGTGCTCCATCGCAGCGAGGCCCTGGACATGCGGAATATTTGTGTATAAGGAAGTGGCATCAATGGTTACAAGGATGGTTTCCGGGGGTAACAGACTGGGTAGGGATTCCAGGCGTTCGAGAAAGTGGTTGATGTCTTTGATGAAGGATGGGAGACTGCATGTAATGGGTTGAAGGTGTTGATCTACGTAGGCAGAGATGCGTTCTGTGGGGGCTTGGTAACCAGCTACAATGGGACGGCCGGGATGATTGGGTTTGTGAATTTTGGGAAGAAGGTAGAAGGTAGGGGTGCGGGGTGTTGGTGGGGTCAGGAGGTTGATGGAGTCAGGTGAAAGGTTTTGTAGGGGGCCTAAGGTTCTGAGGATTCCTTGAAGCTCCGCCTGGACATCAGGAATGGGATTACCATGGCAAACTTTGGAAGTAGTGTTGTCTGAAAGCTGACGCAGTCCCTCAGCCACATACTCCCGACGATCAAGTACCACAGTCGTGGAACCCTTGTCCACCGGATCAGATCACGGATAGCCTGGGCTTCAGCAGTGGTGATGTTGGGAGTAGGATTAAGGTTTTTTAAGAAGGATTGGGAGGCAAGGCTGGAAGTCAGAAATTCCTGGAAGGTTAGGAGAGAGTGATTTTGAGGAAGAGGAGGTGGGTCCCGCTGTGACGGAGGACGGAACTGTTCCAGGCGTGGTTCAATTTGGATAGTATCTTGGGGAGTTGGATCATTAGGAGTAGGATTAGGATCATTTTTCTTCGTGGCAAAGTGATATTTCCAGCAGAGAGTACGGGTGTAGGACAGTAAATCTTTGACAAGGGCTGTTTGGTTAAATCTGGGAGTGGGGCTGAAGGTGAGGCCTTTGGATAGGACAGAGGTTTCGGATTGGGAGAGAGGTTTGGAGGAGAGGTTAACTACTGGATTGGGGTGTTGTGGTTCCAGATTGTGTTGATTGGAATTTTGAGGTTTTGGAGGGAGTGGAGCTGGAAGTGGGAGATTGAGTAGATGGGAGAGACTGGGTTTGTGTGCAATGAGAGGAGGTTGAGGTTTGCTGGAAAGGTTGTGAAGGGTGAGTGAGTTGCCTTTCCGGAGGTGGGAAACCAGGAGATTGGATAGTTTTTTAAGGTGGAGGGTGGCATGCTGTTCTAATTTGCGGTTGGCCTGTAGGAGGATGCTCTGAACAACCGGTGTGGATGTGGGAGAGGAAAGATTGAGGACTGTTATTAGGGACAGGAGTTGATGGGTGTGTTGATTGGCTGAGTGGATGTGTAAGTGAAGGATTAGGTGGGTGAGGGCAATGGATTGTTCGGTTTGGAACTGGTATAGGGACTGATGGAAAGAAGGGTTGCAGCCAGAGATGGGAACTTTAAGTGTGAGGCCTTTGGGGGTGATGCCAAATGTCAGACAAGCCTGAGAAAATAAAATATGGGAGTGTAATCTGGCTAGGGCGAAGGCATGTTTGCGGAGGGAATGTAAATAAAACTTAATGGGGTCGTTGTGGAGGTGTTGTGAGGGTGACATGGTACTAGAAGGTGGAAAGTGGAACACGAGGCTGAAATGAAAATGAAAATAAATATAAAAATATATGGGGAGAGATAAAGGTAAAACTAGAAAGCAAATGGAGATCTGGTGTGAAAAAAGGCGAAAAAGGGTTGGTTAGAGCTGGGCTATGTTGATCCTGTGGTGAACTTGTGTAGGTAGATAATGATGTGCATAAAGGTTAGGTGGTTGTGTTGCCGCCAAAACACGTTAAAGGGTGGAGAAATACAGGAAAATTTCGAAAAAACTACGTGAGGATGTATTAAAAGGGTGGTTTGGTGGTGGCAGATTATGGAAATGAAGCTAACAATTGTCTGATGAAGAAATAATGACGTTAAAACCTGTGGGAAGCGGCTAAAAATGATCGATGATGTGAGAAAAACGGAAATGGAAATAAAGCAAAAGATATTAAAACTAGCCGAAAAGGTTGTTTAATAGCTGAAAGGAACTGTTTGTGAACTGGAAACGATGGATTTTATAGCAGCGGTAGTGTTGAAAGCGGAAAAAAATTTTGGTTATGGTTTGGAAGTGGGTTACGTATTATTACGTATTATTGAGTATATATCGGCGGGATAAAATTGTATACTGGATTACGGTAAAAAAGGAGAAGGTGAATAGAAAGTAAAACTGCTGGCAAAAACAGAAGGAGGAAATAAGATGACAGAAAAGACTACGAAATGTAACAGTGACAATAACAATAACAATAACAATAACAAACGTGATTGTTGGGTTCAAATTAATGATATTAATATAATAGAGGGAAACATTCCACGTGGGAAAAATATATTTAAAAAGAAAGATGATGAGACTTACCAAACAAAAGCGCTGGCAGGTCGATAGACACACAAACAAACACAAACATACACACAAAATTCTAGCTTTCGCAACCAACGGTTGCCTCGTCAGGAAAGAGGGAAGGAGAAGGAAAGACAAAAGGATATGGGTTTTAAGGGAGAGGGTAAGGAGTCATTCCAATCCCGGGAGCGGAAAGACTTACCTTAGGGGGAAAAAAGGACAGGTATACACTCGCACACACACACATATCCATCCACACATACACAGACACAAGCAGACATTTGTAAAGGCAAAGAGTTTCGGCAGAGATGTCAGTCGGGACGGAAGTACAGATGCAAAGATGATGTTGAAAGACAGGTGAGGTATGAGCGGCGGCAGATTGAAATTAGAAATTAGCGGAGATTGAGGCCTGGCGGATAGCGAGAAGAGAGGATATGCTGAAGGGCAAGTTCCCAGCCTTGCCTCCCAATCCTTCTTAAAAAACCTTAATCCTACTCCCAACATCATCACTGCTGAAGCCCAGGCTATCCGTGATCTGAAGGCTGACCAATCCATCGTCATTCTTCCGGCGGACAAGGGTTCCACGACTGTGGTACTTGATCGTCGGGAGTGTGTGGCTGAGGGACTGCGTCAGCTTTCAGACAACACTACTTACAAAGTTTGCCATGGTAATCCCATTCCTGATGTCCAGGCGGAGCTTCAAGGAATCCTCAGAACCTTAGGCCCCCTACAAAACCTTTCACCTGACTCCATCAACCTCCTGACCCCACCAACACCCCGCACCCCTACCTTCTACCTTCTTCCCAAAATTCACAAACCCAATCATCCCGGCCGTCCCATTGTAGCTGGTTACCAAGCCCCCACAGAACGCATCTCTGCCTACGTAGATCAACACCTTCAACCCATTACATGCAGTCTCCCATCCTTCATCAAAGACACCAACCACTTTCTCGAATGCCTGGAATCCCTACCCAGTCTGTTACCCCCGGAAACCATCCTTGTAACCATTGATGCCACTTCCTTATACACAAATATTCCGCATGTCCAGGGCCTCGCTGCGATGGAGCACTTCCTTTCACGCCGATCACCTGCCGCCCTACCTAAAACCTCTTTCCTCATTACCTTAGCCAGCTTCATCCTGACCCACAACTTCTTCACTTTTGAAGGCCAGACATACCAACAATTAAAGGGAACAGCCATGGGTACCAGGATGGCCCCCTCGTACGCCAACCTATTCATGGGTCGCTCAGAGGAAGCCTTCTTGGTTACCCAGGCCTGCCAACCCAAAGTTTGGTACAGATTTATTGACGACATTTTCATGATCTGGACTCACAGTGAAGAAGAACTCCAGAATTTCCTCTCCAACCTCAACTCCTTTGGTTCCATCAGATTCACCTGGTCCTACTCTAAATCCCATGCCACTTTCCTTGACGTTGACCTCCACCTGTCCAATGGCCAGCTTCACACGTCCGTCCACATCAAACCCACCAACAAGCAACAGTACCTCCATTATGACAGCTGCCACCCATTCCACATCAAACGGTCCCTTCCCTACAGCCTAGGTCTTCGTGGCAAACGAATCTGCTCCAGTCCGGAATCCTTGAACCATTACAACAACAACCTGAAAACAGCTTTTGCATCCCGTAACTACCCTCCCGACCTGGTACAGAAGCAAATAACCAGAGCCACTTCCTCATCTCCTCAAACCCGGAACCTTGCACAGAAGAACCCCAAAAGTGCCCCACTTGTGACAGGATACTTTCCGGGACTGGATCAGATTCTGAATGTGGCTCTCCAGCAGGGATACGACTTCCTCAAATCCTGCCCTGAAATGAGATCCATCCTTCATGAAATCCTCCCCACTCCACCAAGAGTGTCTTTCCGCCGTCCACCTAACCTTCGTAACCTCTTAGTTCATCCCTATGAAATCCCCAAACCACCTTCCCTACCCTCTGGCTCCTACCCCTGTAACCGCCCCCGGTGTAAAACCTGTCCCATGCACCCTCCCACCACCACCTATTCCAGTCCTGTAACCCGGAAGGTGTACACGATCAAAGGCAGAGCCACGTGTGAAAGCACCCACGTGATTTACCAACTGACCTGCCTACACTGTGAAGCGTTCTATGTGGGAATGACCAGCAACAAACTGTCCATTCGCATGAATGGACACAGGCAGACAGTGTTTGTTGGCAATGAGGATCACCCTGTGGCTAAACATGCCTTGGTGCACGGCCAGCACATCTTGGCACAGTGTTACACCGTCCGGGTTATCTGGATACTTCCCACTAACACCAACCTGTCAGAACTCCGGAGATGCGAACTTGCCCTTCAGCATATCCTCTCTTCTCGCTATCCGCCAGGCCTCAATCTCCGCTAATTTCTAATTTCAATCTGCCGCCGCTCATACCTCACCTGTCTTTCAACATCATCTTTGCCTCTGTACTTCCGTCCCGACTGACATCTCTGCCGACACTCTTTGCCTTTACAAATGTCTGCTTGTGTCTGTGTATGTGTGGATGGATATGTGTGTGTGTGCGAGTGTATACCTGTCCTTTTTTCCCCCTAAGGTAAGTCTTTCCGCTCCCGGGATTGGAATGACTCCTTACCCTCTCCCTTAAAACCCATATCCTTTTGTCTTTCCTTCTCCTTCCCTCTTTCCTGACGAGGCAACCGTTGGTTGCGAAAGCTGGGATTTTGTGTGTATGTTTGTGTTTGTTTGTGTGTCTATCGACCTGCCAGCGCTTTTGTTTGGTAAGTCTCATCATCTTTCTTTTTATATATATATATATATATATATATATATATATATATATATATCTCTAAAAACAAAGATGATGTGACTTACCAAATGAAAGTGCTGGCAGGTCGACAGACACACAAACGAACACAAACATACACACAAAATTCAAGCTTTCGCAACAAACTGTTGCCTCATCAGGAAAGAGGGAAGGAGAGGGAAAGACGAAAGGATGTGGGTTTTAAGGGAGAGGGTAAGGAGTCATTCCAGTCCCGGGAGCGGAAAGACTTACCTTATGGGGAAAAAAGGACGGGTATACACTCGCACACACACACATATCCATCCACACAAAGAGTTTGTCTTTAAATATGTCTGCTTGTGTCTGTATATGTGTGGATGGATATGTGTGTGTGTGCGAGTGTATACCCGTCCTTTTTTCCCCCTAAGGTAAGTCTTTCCGCTCCCGGGACTGGAATGACTCCTTACCCTCTCCCTTAAAACCCACATCCTTTCGTCTTTCCCTCTCCTTCCCTCTTTCCTGATGAGGCAACAGTTTGTTGCGAAATCTTGAATTTTGTGTGTATGTTTGTGTGTCTGTCGACCTGCCAGCACTTTCATTTGGTAAGTCACATCATCTTTGTTTTTTTATATATATATAAAGAAAGATGATGAAACTTACCAAACAAAAGCGCTGGCAGGTCGATAGTCACACAAACAAACACAAACATACACACAAAATTCTAGCTTTCGCAACCAACGTTTGCCTCGTCAGGAAAGAGGGAAGGAGAGGGAAAGACAAATGGATTTGGGTTTTAAGGGAGAGGGTAAGGAGTCATTCCAATCCCGGGAGTGGAAAGACTTACCTTAGGGGGAAAAAAGGACAGGTATACACTCGCACACACACACACATATCCATCCGCATATACACAGACACAAGCAGACATTTGTAAAGGCAAAAACTCTTTGCCTTTACAAATGTCTGCTTGTGTCTGTGTATATGCGGATGGATTTGCATCGTATGAGTGAAGAATCTATTTCATTTTGCCCATTGTTCTTTAGTACAGGCACAAGCTTCATATACTGTGAATGGTCTTGCATCCACAATACTCTATTCTTAATCATTTTAGCTTGTATTCCTTGGCACAGTCTGCTGTGTTTTGTTTTTGTTTTTAATAGATTCAAAATTCTCACCTCCTAACTTGATATAGCATTTCCCTTTTGGGAGATCAACCTTTACCTCCCATTCCCACATGAATTTCATGCCTATGAGAAAGGACATGGTTAAATGTTTCATGACGAGAAACGTGCATCGACCCGTTCCGTTCTCAAATTCTACATCTATCCGTGCCTGTAATGTAGCTGTCTGGACTCTGGTGCTGAACTGGCATAGTCAGAATCTTTACAGATTGTGCTATTTTCTTTTAAGAAATTAGCTTCTATCACACTTGTGCTTACGCTGCTATCTAAAATCAATGTCTTGGGAATATCTCCCACAACTGCTTAAACAGTGGCTTGTACATACTCTGAGGGACTTTCTGTATTGTTGTCTACCTCATTAAATAACTCTTGACGGATGTCAGTCCTGTCTTTGTATCAGAGCATGTTTACCTGTTCATTCGAACTATTGCCCCCTTCAGTCCCAGAACTGCCATCAGGGAGATCGATACAGTTGCATGTAGTTGACGCCCCAGACATTGTCATTGGAAGCACTGATTATAGTTATTCGTGTTTTGATTTACATGCATACTTTGCCCTTGATTATTTTGTGACCACTGATTATTATGCCGTGACTCCTATTGTTGTTTTGTTGGTTCCTGTTTCGATTATTTTATAACTGGGATGGTAACGATTAATATTTTTTCTCTGCCTTTGAAAGAGTGTGTTTGTGCTTCGCAGGCTGCCATTGTTGTTGTTCTGATTTGTGTGTCCAGTTTACGGTGTGCTGCTGTTACCTCGCAACCCACCATCACAGCTATTATTGTGGCCATATCCATTATTCATGCGCTGCAAGCCAATGTAGCCAGTGCAGCTTTTCGCTTCTTCTTGTATTAGATCCATGGTATCGAACACTGATAAAAAGTGCTAAAGATCAAAATCGGGGACTGTTACTAACTTTTCCCTTGTGTGCACAGGCAGTTTGCCTTCAAGATGCGTAATACATCTTTCTGCGTGACCGGCTTGTCCCAGTATCTCATTAAATTATTGTATTTGTTGAAATACTTCCTCAGTCCTTTCTGCTTTTGGTTGTAAATTTCTGGGCTGAAGACCTGTTTTCTAAGGTGTTCTTGTATGCCCACTGACCAGTACTTAGCAAGAAAAGCTTTTTCGAATTGTTCAAATTGTATACAGTTCTCTGGGGCTTCGCTTGCCTATAAGGTGCCATTTCCTTGTATATGTGAGGCAATGACCTAGGCAATACGTTGCAGAATGAATCTTTAAAACCTACGGGATGGATGTGTCTTTTGTCTGGGATAAAGACCTGAAATTGTATGTGTTTAAACAGCCTTTCTTCCTGAAGAATCTGTTAAGATTGTACCTGCCTCCATCTCATCATGCAGTTGTTGTATTGCTGGGTTTATAGGTTGATACACTTTAAAGTATCACTGTGGGTTTTGCAAACATGCATTGTATGCATCCTTCATTTGCGTATCGATAGTCTGTGCTTCACGTGATAGCTGTGGTGTTGTTTCCACCGCAGAGCACACATGTTTCACAAAATTTATTCACATTAATTGACATCCAAACTGCACACTCGTCGTGTAAACAAAAACATGGACAGACTTCACTGATCTCTTTGACTTCCAAACGTAACATCAGAAACTGACTCTTCGCAGCATCACTGCATCACTTTATATAAAACTTTAACAATAGCTTCCAAAATAAAGCATTATTAATTTTGTACAATTTTGATGTTACAATTAAAATTTACAAAACATAAAGAAACTGACGTTACAGCCGAATAAGGTATAAAATACAATATTCAATGACAATCTTTAAAATACAATACTCAATGACAATCTTTAATAGTAATATCTTTAGTTTTCCATAAGCAAATCATTCATATTATATTAGTTATGTAATTAATTACAGTTTGGATTTGGTTACTAACATATAATGGTAGTACAGAGCTCGTGCTTTATCCAATTAAATACATAGAATGCACAAATAGGCCTCAAATTCTGGAAATTGGAAAGCTATGAGATGTAAACAATTGGAGAGTTGGTTAGAAATGTAATTACAAAGAATATTAATTACAGAGTAAGGCGTAAAAATAAATAACAAATGAAAATACATTGCTTGGTAATAACTTTTAAGCTGTTCCTAGAGATAGTGTGGTCTTTCTGTTACTGGATTTTTAGATTGCCACTTTGTTACTTAAAAGCATTGATTTTTCATGCTAACATCTGTGCAGTCTCTAGTTATTTATTACTGACTTATTACTTCAATTTCTTGATTAGTTACTTAATTTAGTATATGTACATAATTTTATCAATGACAACAGTCCAGTGATAATTATGACAATACGCATCCTTCCAGAACATTCCACGTGCCTTCGCAATGTATATCAAGTTTTTTTATCAAATAGGACAGAATGATTCATATAAAGTCACACATACAAGGCCTTAGGAAGCACTGAATTGTCTGATAGCTATCCGGATGCATATAAAAAAAAATGTTGTATCATACATTTCATATGAATTTTGGGGAAGGCTGTACCGTTATATGCCCAAGCTACTTGGTGAATTTAGTACCTAGTTTTTCATCTTGCTCATCTAGCTGTGTTTTCAACACTACTTCTTGTGAGTCTACGGACAGGCTGTCTGCCTCCGTATTGTTGTGGTAGAATTACCGGCTACCACGCTGGGGCCTGGGTTCAATTCCCGGCAGGGGTTGGGTGTTGTGTGTCCTTCATCATCATTGACTCGCAAGTCGCCAAAGTGGCGTCAGTTAAAAAGGACTTGCAATGAGGCGGCCGAACTCTCCCGAATGGGGCCTCCCGGCCAACAATTCCGTACAATCATTTCCATTTTAAGGACAGGCTGTGAACACTTTGCGTTAATTCATGCATCGTATCTTCCATCTTGTGTGCTGATTGTACTGTTTCCATATCTTTTGGTAGTTTGCAAGTGGTTTATGCTAAATCCTTACATGTCTCCTTTAAGCTGGTAATTTTGGATGCTGTTAAACTTCCTGGCAGATTAAAACTGTGTGCCCGACCGAGACTCGAACTCGAGTCTCGGTCGGGCACACAGTTTTAATCTGCCAGGAAGTTTAATATCAGCGCACACTCCGCTGCAGAGTGAAAATCTCATTTTGGATGCTGTTGTTCCTAAACCAGTGTATAATTTTTTTACTAATTCCTCATTTACCTGAGTGGAAATTTGAGTGACCAACTGTTTGTCACATCCAGTCAAGATATTTATTTGAGATGTCGGCACCACAAGAGTGGTATTGGTTTGTGTTTAGCTTTGTAAAGCCAATTGCTTGTCCCTGTCAGAACGGGTGTTTATGCACGAAGCAAGCCTTTCATTGAGGGAATTTAATGTAGTATTTATGAGTGAAGCAAGCACTTCACCACATGCGTTCATAGTCTTTACCGGTTCTTTATCGCAAGTGTTAGTCATCTCAGCAATTTTATTGAATCCTACACAAAAGGGATCTTTGATGGAAGAAGATATTTGCTCAGCACTTTCATGTGCTTGTGTCTGCATATTATCTTCTGCCTCCACCTTTTGAGCATATCCTGCCATCATTGGATTGGTGGTACTGTTGTTACTGCCTTCGACATTATTTTCAGAAACACAATTTGCAGAATCCATGATTTCAAATTTACCTAAGTTTGTCATAACGCAAATTGAAAGTATACTTCATAATAAAATCCCTTGTCAGCACACTGAATAATTAGGGTAAATTGACGAGAAACTAATTGTTGTATCACCAAAATGCCAAGATACATGCTTCAAACTAAAACAATCCACTATCACTCTTTTTCATCTTGCTTGCACACAGCACAAAAGCAGCCATGTTAGTATAGCTCTTAGCAACTATGCCTACAGCAATTACTAAGTTGCAGACTACACAAAACACAGAAAATCCTAAATTGACATGAATTAAGGGAGCTATGCGTTGCAGACTACAAAAGCAGAGGCAACTGGTAACATGTTGATAACCATACCTATTTTTCATGTTGCTGCTTGGAGGCTGCTTTAATTCCCATTGCATCAGTTAATTTCATTTACATTTTGTGTAGCCATCAGTATTTTCTTAACTTCAGCTATACAGTTGATTCATGAAAAATAGAACAAACAAACATTATACAATTTTTTGTTCAAGCCCCACATTGGACGTCAATATAATGTTACCGATATTTCAGAAAATAGTATTATAAAACCTTTTAATCATATCTACTGGTGGCAAAGCTTTTGAAATGCTAGAATGGTGCATAGAAAATTTTTACTTGTTTAATACTGAAATGGCATTCCATCATCCAGCATCTGACGGCATTGTTTAGAGGCCAGTGACCGATCTCAAAATTATGCAGTTTAGGTAATTACATTGCCTGCATACTGACAGAACAGCTCGATAAAAGGTCTCAGGGGTGCTGAAATAAAAGTTTGTTAAAGTAAATGCCAACTAGACACTAGTAGCATTCAGCCATGGCCCCCAAACAATTCGTCAACAACTCTCCTTCACTGAAAGTTCTAAAATACAACATGATAAATTGAAATGTGACATTAATGGAAGATGAAAGTAGGTTTCTTGATTTAAACATGGCTGTTATTGTTAAATTAACATAATTACTTAACCAAAAGCTACTGATATCAGAGTGACACTTAACATTTTATGAAACAGCCATCGAAAACAAATGAGAGAGAGAGAGAGAGAGAGAGAGAGAGAGAGAGAGAGAGAATTCGCAGTTCCTGCTTTTTTATACTCCAAAACAAATTACAGTGATTGCCTTCAGCTTGCTTCACAGAGCGTTTTTTATCAAGTTTCAATATGTAAACATTTCTCTGGAATATTCTTAATTAGAACAGCCAAAAATACATCCCCTATATTAAATCATGACCTTTTCTCATTACTTTACAAATTTGTTTACACAGAGAAAATTTATTCCTAATGTCTAAGCATTAATTAAATGTTTGGGGCATATTCTATTAATTATTCAGAAAGTAACATTTCAAAGAGCATACCAGAATCTCTGTGTTATATTCCGTAGGCTGACCTGTGCCAAGACAGTGTTCTGCAATGGCGAACTTGCTTGGCTGTTGTAAGCATATGTGCCGCTTATGCTCAGTACATTGGTCCTCCACAGTCCTGATTGCCTGACCAATATATGACATGCCATGACTGCAAGGAATATTTTAGACACCAGCCTTATGCAAACCAAAATCATCCTTTATGGAACCTAACAGACCTAGAACTTAGATGGTGCTCAAAAAAAACACTTCACATCATATTTCTGCAAAATATGACCAGTCCTGTCCGAAATGCTCCCTGCTTAATGCAAAAAGTCCGTACACGTTGGTGTCACCTCAGTATTATCATCACTTGCCCGGTGCACAGTTGGCTAGTAGTGCAAAGCATGTCTAATCTGTTTTTAACTATAATCATTCTGGCAAAATGTGACTTCGAGAGGGGCTAACTCTACTGACGAACTATCAGGCTACAAAATGACATGGGCCCTGTGAACCAAGGTGCGAAGTACCACTTCACGTGGAGACAGAAGGTGACAACTGTCAGCCTGCAGATGAAAATCAGTGTGAGTAGGTTTCCAAAAACAGCATGTGCCAACATAATTCCACTTTCCTCCTGACCAACAATCAATGAAGGGAAGACCACCATCCTTTTCCACCATCGTCATTAAACGAATATTCAAGTGGATTGAATTAAGCCATTCTAAAATGTCATTCAAATTCTCACTGCCATGGGACCAAACAATAAAAGTGTCATCTACATATCTAAAAAACACGTAGGTTTCCAAGCTGCCAACTCCAAGGTATGTTCCTTGAAACCTTCCATCATCAAATTGGAAATAATAGGTAACAATGGGCGTCCCATTACAACTCCATCTGTCTGCTCGTAGTACTGTTCATTGAATAAAAAGTAAGTGGAAGTCAACACATGTCAAAATAGGTTCATTATTTCAACACCAAACCTAACCTCCCTCAAACATAATGGATCACACGGAGGAATGCGAGTGACGAGAGAGACCACATCAAAACTTACCACAGTCATTCAAGTGCTTTTCCTCTAATCAACATAAGAGATCCTTCGAGTTTGTAATGTGGTGCACATACCAACTACTATAGGCCACAACAGAGTAGTGAGGTGTTTTGCTACACGATACGTCGGAGCACCAATATTACTTACAATCAGACGGAGGGAAACCCCTTCCGTGTGGACCTTAAGGAGGCTATACAATCTGGGAGAGGGGTGGGGGTCAGCACAACAAGAATTGAGTCTTTTGATGGTCTCCTGCGATAAGGAACTTTTCTTCAAGAGGCCATCAGTCTTTCTCTCAACACATGTGGGGTCAGCACCAATACTGCAATACACTGAATTAGACACTAAACCCTCCATCTTTTGAATGTAATCCTGATTGTCCAAAACACGGTAACATTGCTCTTGTCCGCAGGTAAAATAACAATGTTCGGATCAACTCCCAGGGACTGTAAAGCAGCCCTCTCAGCAGCTGTGATATTACTCTTGGGTGGACATGCCCCAGTCAGTACATTACATGCCTCCATTCTAGCCTCCTCTGCAACATCTGGAGGTAGTTTTGCCTTGAAAATACACTCCTGGAAATGGAAAAAAGAACACATTGACACCGGTGTGTCAGACCCACCATACTTGCTCCGGACACTGCGAGAGGGCTGTACAAGCAATGATCACACGCACGGCACAGCGGACACACCAGGAACCGCGATGTTGGCCCTCGAATGGCGCTAGCTGCGCAGCATTTGTGCACCGCCGCCGTCAGTGTCAGCCAGTTTGCCGTGGCATACGGAGCTCCATCGCAGTCTTTAACACTGGTAGCATGCCGCGACAGCGTGGACGTGAACCGTATGTGCAGTTGACGGACTTTGAGCGAGGGCGTATAGTGGGCATGCGGGAGGCCGGGTGGACGTACCGCCGAATTGCTCAACACGTGGGGCGTGAGGTCTCCACAGTACATCGATGTTGTCGCCAGTGGTCGGCGGAAGGTGCACGTGCCCGTCGACCTGGGACCGGACCGCAGCGACACACGGATGCACGCCAAGACCGTAGGATCCTACGCAGTGCCGTAGGGGACCGCACCGCCACTTCCCAGCAAATTAGGGACACTGTTGCTCCTGGGGTATCGGCGAGGACCATTCGCAACCGTCTCCATGAAGCTGGGCTACGGTCCCGCACACCGTTAGGCCGTCTTCCGCTCACGCCCCAACATCGTGCAGCCCGCCTCCAGTGGTGTCGCGACAGGCGTGAATGGAGGGACGAATGGAGATGTGTCGTCTTCAGCAATGAGAGTCGCTTCTGCCTTGGTGCCAATGATGGTCGTATGCGTGTTTGGCGCCGTGCAGGTGAGCGCCACAATCAGGACTGCATACGACCGAGGCACACAGGGCCAACACCCGGCATCATGGTGTGGGGAGCGATCTCCTACACTGGCCGTACACCACTGGTGCTGAATAGTGCACGGTACATCCAAACCGTCATCGAACCCATCATTCTACCATTCCTAGACCGGCAAGGGAACTTGCTGTTCCAACAGGACAATGCACGTCCGCATGTATCCCGTGCCACCCAACGTGCTCTAGAAGGTGTAAGTCAACTACCCTGGCCAGCAAGATCTCCGGATCTGTCCCCCATTGAGCATGTTTGGGACTGGATGAAGCGTCGTCTCACGCGGTCTGCACGTCCAGCACGAACGCTGGTCCAACTGAGGCGCCAGGTGGAAATGGCATGGCAAGCCGTTCCACAGGACTACATCCAGCATCTCTACGATCGTCTCCATGGGAGAATAGCAGCCTGCATTGCTGCGAAAGGTGGATATACACTGTACTAGTGCTGACATTGTGCATGCTCTGTTGCCTGTGTCTATGTGCCTGTGGTTCTGTCAGTGTGATCATGTGATGTATCTGACCCCAGGAATGTGTCAATAAAGTTTCCCCTTCCTGGGACAATGAATTCACGGTGTTCTTATTTCAATTTCCAGGAGTGTAGCAGGGTATGCTCCTGTCAAAAAAAATGATGGTTGTTGATGACGTTACTCGGGTGTATTCCTGTAAGGTATTTGAACGTTGTATATCCCGGGAGAAACTAAGGTCTCCCATGAAATATGTTGACTCATACAGAACTTACTTGAAAATTATATCGATTGACATGGAACAATACCCAGTGTTTGTTCTGCACTTGTCAATTGCTGCCTACAGGCTGAATGTGGCTTTGTGCACATAGCACTGATATCATGAAATGTTAAAATATAAAGCTGTTACATTTTAGGTAGTAACATAAAAGACAGAAAAAGTAAAAAAATACATAAACAAAGCAGAGAAGCTATTTTTATTAACAGTTGTCCAGATGTCATGAGTCTGGTACAAATGACGGTTCTGTTTTATACCACGCAAGTAGTGGTGTGCCATCAGGTCTACGAAAGCTTGCCAAGAATTTTCTGTGAACTCAAATTTTGTAATTACAGTAACCTGGACGATAACTAGTTTGGACAAGAAGAGAATAGAAGCTTTCGAAATGTGGTGCTACAGAAGAATGCTGAAGATAAGGTGGGTAGATCACGTAACTAATGAGGAGGTATTGAATAGGATTGGGGAGAAGAGAAGTTTGTGGCACAACTTGACTAGAAGAAGGGATCGGTTGGTAGGACATGTTTTGAGGCATCAAGGGATCACAAATTTAGCATTGGAGGGCAGTGTGGAGGGTAAAAATCGTAGAGGGAGACCAAGAGATGAATACACTAAGCAGATTCAGAAGGATGTAGGTTGCAGTAGATACTGGGAGATGAAGAAGCTTGCACAGGATAGAGTAGCATGGAGAGCTGCATCAAACCAGTCTCAGGACTGAAGACCACAACAACAAACAACAGTATTTCATTAATTAATGTGTTATTCCATGATAACCATAAGGAAATTTTGACTTCAAGACAATAAGACTTAAAATTTTTAAAGGCTCACTGTGTAAGATTTGAACATTCCAGAAGGGGACAATTTTGAATAAAGATAAGTTTTCAGATGCATAGCTTTCACAAAAAAAAGCTCTTTAGAAACAATAATGACTATTGAATCAGTTTGGTTGGTTGGTTACTTAGTTTCATGTTCCAGGTGTCATTTGCACAATAAATCACAATGATGTGAGAAGAGTCATTTTACATTCATATTGCAAATTAATTTGTTAATAGACTATATTGTCACGTAGAAGATGTAATTAGATGAATGACAAACACTAACTTCACTTAACTTGCACATACAAGAATGTGGAGTGAACTGCCTCCGGCCAGAACGCATACGGTATACATACAGTTACAGAACATTCCAGTACAGTGATTCTCGACATTTTTGGATACTTCTAGAATGTACTCGAACCGAATATAGAAATTAAAATTCTACAGTTCAGGTGAGTTTTGAACTGACGACCCTCCACGCAACAGGCTAGTATCATAACCACTACACCACAGTTTCTTCTGTAACAATATGATAAACATTTATAACTTTATTATTTTTATTAAATAGACATATGTGAGTTTGTAATTCCTACCCAACACCATTTACACATTAGTAATAGAAATTCTTCTACAGAACTGGAGGAGTTGTCAAGGAGAAACTTTTTCAGTCTGTTTTCAAATTTTGCCTTACTGGCTGTCAGACATTTTAAATCACTGGGTAGGCTATCAAAGATTTTAGTTGCAACACTGTGCACCTGTTTTTGCACTGAAGACAGTGTTAATGTGGAGTAATGAATATCATATTTTCTTCTGGTATTGCAATTATGTACATCATAGCTCCATTTGAACTGCAGTCGATTATTCACTACAAACTAGATGAGGGAATAAATATACTATGAAGCAGATGTGTGCTAGATGATTGTGGGTGTGCACCACATTTTACTCTAATAGCATATTTTTTAGCAATGAAGACCTTTCTTAAAGATGAGTTGCCCCAGAACATTAATCCACATTACATTACTGAATGAAAGTATGTGAACTTACCGATTTGTCTCTCCTCAAGATTTACAATGATTTTAAGTGCAAAGGTAGCGAACTAATTTTTCCAGTTTAAATTCTTATCAGTATGGACATCCAAGAATATGTAAGTTTCCACCTTATTTATTGCTTTCTCACCATATGTAACACTTATCATTGGTGTAATAACCCTAGATGCGCGGAACTGAATGTGTTGTGTCTTTTTAAAATTGAAGGTGAGACCATTCTCAGAAAACCAGTCAGTGATACTTTTAAGAGGACATGCTCATGAAAATGACCAAAAATTTGAAAAAAATGTCTTGTCTAGAGCATTTCATGATGATTTAAAAAATGTATAGTTTATGGGCATTATCATTTTCCGTTTGTTCTAAAATTGAGGTTGAATGTAATTTGCACAGGGGCCACGCCTATCTGTCAGTTGGAAGTGTGTCATATATGTGATGCATTATTTTGTTCTTACATTTTTTCCGTCGTTAGTTGTGGATTTTTAACACAGGTGTATTCTAGAAGGCACTGACTCTGAGAACCAAAGTACAGGCATGTCTGGAAGGCTGTGGTTTGAATGTAAACAAAGAACTGAGAATATATGATTTCAGAATTTCACACACGTGTGTTTTTGTATTTATTGTGTGTCGTTTTGTTTCTGTGTGTTTCCTGTGCTACAAATGCCAAGAGTAAAGAAATTTAGCCCCAAATAGAATTCTTGTGGCAGCCAATTCCAAACACAACCAAATAATACACATCAGTTGCTTCAAAAGTTGCCCACGCAAACTGTTTCTACAGGCAGTGCTTCTAAACGTAACCTTTTGCTTTCTGAATGTAATAAGAACAGTCCTAGTAGTATTGAGAACAGCAATAATGATGGAAATGTTATTGTGAACCTAAATATGCTGTCAAGACTTTTGAAGAGTGCTGTGAAATGTAAGCACTCCAATTGTGAAGTTAGTATTGACATTTCTGAGGACATTTCAGCAAGGAAGGGTCTTTCAAGTCGGTTAGTGTTTGCCTGTAACTCGTGTAAGATGGACAGTGGTACTATGACATCGCCAGTAACTGATAGTTGACATTACAGTGTAAATATTCAGCTTGCTTATGCAATGTGATGTATTGGAAGGGGAAGGAGAACTGCCCAGGCTTTTTGACCAGTGATGGATTTGGCTCCACCTCCACTGAGGTTTGACAGATACAATAAATTAATACATAATGCCTTTGCGGTGTAAGAGAACATTCAGTGGAAAGAGCAGCAGAAGAAGTAGTAGCCTTGACTGTGAATACAGACATTGTAGCAGCATTTGTTGGATCTTGGCAGAAGAGAGGCCATACTTCTCTGAATGGGGTTGTAACTGCCACATTTATTGAAACTGATAAGAGCCTAAATTATGAATGTCTAACAAAGCATTGCTAGGGTTGTTCAAGTAAATTTATTGACACCCATGTTTGTGTAAAGAACTTTGATGGCCAAAGTGGAGATGTGGAAACGAAAGAAGTAATAAACATTTTTAGAAGATCAGAGGTCAGTCATGGTGTGAAGTATGTAGGCTACCTTGGGGATGGAAACTGTAGAGGACACACTACTGTTGTTAATGACAGACCATATGGGGACATTCTGATAGAAAAGCTTGAATGTATTGGGCATGAACAAAAAAGAATGGGAGCTCGGTTAAGAAAATTACATAATGACTTCAGTGGAAAAAGACTGTTAGACAGAAAACATATAGGTGGTCCAAGTCATCTTACAAGAAGTGAAATTGATTCTTTGACTCAATATTATGGACTAGCAATAAGGAGAAATGTAGGAGATTTGGAGAACATGAGACGAGCTGTTTGGGCAACATGGTTTCACAGGGTGTCAGCAGATGAAACCCCACAGCATGGTTTGTGTCCAAAAGGGGAAGATTCGTGGTGCAAGTATTGGTTGAGCAATACTACAGTCATATAATACACCCACAAGCATTCCTTACCACTTGCTGTAATGGAGGCAAGTAGGCCTATATATATAGGGACCTGACAATGAAAGTGAAAGCTTCAACAGCTGTATATGGGAGAGAATACCCAAAACTGTATTTGTTGGGCTGACAATGCTGAAGATTGGTGTAATGGATGCAATAATAACATTCAGTGATGGTGCAATTTCAAGGATCAATGTTATGAAGAAATTGAACATCCAGACGGAAAGGAATTTTATGATAAGTGGCAGGTAACCAAAGCAGAGACAGCTGCAGGAGTTGCTACCAAGGAATCAAGGATAAAGAAAAGAATGAAGGGAAAGAGTATGGAGGATAAGGAAACAGGAGGACAACTGTAGTATGCAGCTGGAATGTTCTAAACGAGCGTAGTGGTAAGTTAATAAATCTGTAAATCTTCTGCGATTTACCAAAAACTTGAATTTTCATCATTAAGGTACACTTTTCTCCTAAATGACTGAAGTTAAACTCTCGAAAATTGGTACAGATCTTTAGAATGACCTCCTCTACCTCCCTTGCCTACTATTCCCTGAAAAATTTATAACATGATGATGATGTCAGTGATATTTGAGCTACATTTTTAAGTATTTTGGTTGTAGTAAAATAAATTACTTGTCTTTTTCACAGATCAGCATTAGCAAAGGAAATTGGAGACATAAAACACTTATGTGTACGTTGTCTGTACTCTGACTCTTTTTCCAGGCTGTGCAGTCAGTGGTTCCAAAGAAAATGGTACTGCTGTGAAATAGTGTTCCATTTTTTGTACTATTAATAATATTGTTGTCAGTAGCAGAATATAATAAATATCTCATTGATTTTTTTGGGAAATGCTTTGACTAATGACCCTAATTGTGTGTAAGAATTTTGAGCTATCTCTCATTTATAGGTCAGTTGCACTATGAGGGTGAAAATAATGCTAAAAATGTATCCCGTTCAGGGGCGTGTCCCCTTAAGTACCTTGTTAACCATTTCTTCTGTTGATATATGTATGCTTGGATTGATTACAATACTGGTATCATCTCCAAAAAGAACTAATTCTGTTTGTTTTATATTATATGGAAGATTGTTTACATGTATGAGGAACAACAGCACTTCTAAGATTGAACCTTGGGGAATGCAGTACACGGTTTCTCCCCAGTTGGAATAAATTTTCTGCACTACATTGGTTGAATTACCAAGTACAACTTTGGGATGTAATGTTATCCATTGTTTGACTAGACCATTAATCCCATACAACTTCAGTTTACCTAAGAGAATATTGTGATTCACATAGTGGATTTTTTTGTACAATTTTATGTACATGTGTAGCTGAAACTTAGAAATGTAAAATATAATGTAAACTTTTGTATTTCTCTTAAAAAAGTGAAAAAAGTTTCTTTTGTAAACCTTGACATGTCTCCTGTACATCAAATCAAATGATTTGAAAATTGTATGTAATGAGATGAATAAACCACATAACACATAACACATAACAAATGCCTTAGATAGGTCACAGAAAATACTGAAATCCAAACTGTGATTTCCTGATGATATTATTGCTGCTCAGGTTAAGTACTATTCTAGAACACATCACCTCCCCAAAAATTATGGAAAGCGATGTCCACAGTGAAACAGATCAGTAGTTACTGACATCTCTCCTATCACCTTTCTTAAAGAGGGGATTAACAATAATATATATCAGTCTCTCCAGAAAAGTGCATCAAGATAGTGATGTATTACATATTTCAGATAAGACTGGTCTTATTACAAGGGAACAAGGGAACACCATCGAAACCAGACGAGCTTTTATTTTTATGGGAATATACAGGGAACAATGGGTGTAAGTTGATTTGGGGGAGGGGACCAAACACTGAGGTCATCAGCCCCGTCAGATAAGGGAAGGATGGGGAGGGAAGTTGGCTTTGCCCTTTCAAAGGAGCCATCCCATTATTTGCCTGAAGTGATTTAGGGAAATCGTGCAAAACCTAAATCAGGATGGCCGGATGTTGGAACTGTCATCCTCCCGAATGTGAGTCCAGTGTGCTAATCACTGCACCACCTCACTAGGGTGGTGTAAGGGCAGATATTTCAATTGGTGACTTAGAACAGTGTACTGAACAACATTACATCAGTATTTAGTTTATTTGCAGACTAATAATTACAGCTATTAGCAGTAGCATGTTTTTAGATTGGTCAGTACCTCCAAGTACATGAGGTAAGAGCAAGCCGTTGATGCTTATTTTCCTCTGAACAGCAGGCCAGTTGTTGAAGTGTGGACACAAGGATGCAGGGATAACATATTAGACCTTCTGGTGACAAACAGACCCGAACTATTTGAAAAAGTTAACGCAGAACAGGGAATCAGCGATCATAAAGCGGTTACGGCATCGATGATTTCAGCCGTAAATAGGAATATTAAAAAGGGTAGGAAGATTTTTCTGTTTAGAAAAAGTGACAAAAAGCAGATTTCAGAGTACCTGTTGGCTCAACACAAAAGTTTTGTCTCAAGTACAGATAGTGTTGAGGATCAGTGGACAAAGTTCAAAACCGTCGTACATTATGCGTTAGATGAGTATGTGCCAAGCAAAATCGTAAGAGATGGAAAAGAGCCACAGTGGTACAACAACCGAGTTAGAAAACTGCTGCGGAAGCAAAGGGAACTTCACAGCAAACATAAACATAGCCAAAGCCTTGCAGACAAACAAAAATTACGCGAAGCGAAATGTAGTATGAGGAGGGCTATGCGAGAGGCGTTCAATGAATTCGAAAGTAAAGTTCTATGTACTGACTTGGCAGAAAATCCTAAGAAATTTTGGTCTTATGTCAAAGCGGTAGGTGGATCAAAACAAAATGTCCAGACACTCTGTGACCAAAATGGTACTGAAACAGAGGATGACAGAATAAAGGTCGAAATACTAAATGTCTTTTTCCAAAGTTGTTTCACAGAGGAAGATTGTACTGTAGTTCCTTCTTTAGATTGTCGCACAGATGACAAAATGGTAGATATCGAAATAGACGACAGAGGGATAGAGAAACAATTAAAATCGCTCAAAAGAGGAAAGGCCTCTGGACCTGATGGGATACCAGTTCAATTTTACACAGAGTACGCGAAGGAACTTGCCCCCCTTCTTGCAGCGGTGTACCATAGGTCTCTAGAAGAGCGTAGCGTTCCAAAGGATTGGAAAAGGGCACAGGTCATCCCCGTTTTCAAGAAGGGATGTCGAACAGATGTGCAGAACTATAGACCTATATCTCTAACGTTGATCAGTTGCAGAATTTTGGAACACGTATTGTGTTCGAGTATAATGACTTTTCTGGAGACTAGAAATCTACTCTGTAGGAATCAGCATGGGTTTCGAAAAAGACGGTCATGTGAAACCCAGCTCGCGCTATTCGTCCACGAGACTCAGAGGGCCATAGACACGGGTTCACACGTAGATGCCGTGTTTCTTGACTTCCGCAAGGCGTTCGATACAGTTCCCCACAGTCGTTTAATGAACAAAGTAAGAGCATATGGACTATCAGACCAATTGTGTGATTGGATTGAGGATTCCTAGATAACAGGACGCAGCATGTTATTCTCAATGGAGAGAAGTCTTCTGAAGTAAGAGTGATTTCAGGTGTGCCGCAGGGGAGTGTCATAGGACCGTTGCTATTAACAATATACATAAATGACCTGATGGATGACATCGGAAGTTCACTGAGGCTTTTTGCAGATGATGCTGTGGTGTACCGAGAGGTTGTAACAATGGAAAATTGTACTGAAATGCAGGAGGATCTGCAGCGAATTGACGCATGGTGCAGGGAATGGCAATTGAATCTCAATGTAGACAAGTGTAATGTGCTGCGAATATACAGAAAGATAGATCCGTTATCATTTAGCTACAAAATAGCAGGTCAGCAACTGGAAGCAGTTAATACCATAAATTATCTGGGAGTACGCATTAGGAGTGATTTAAAATGGAATGATCATATAATGTTGATCGTCGGTAAAGCAGATGCCAGACTGAGATTCATTGGAAGAATCCTAAGGAAATGCAATCCGAAAACAAAGGAAGTAGGTTACAGTACGCTTGTTCTCCCACTGCTTGAATACTGCTCAGCAGTGTGGGATCCGTACCAGATAGGGTTGATAGAAGAGATAGAGAAGATCCAACGGAGAGCAGCGCGCTTCATTACAGGATCATTTAGTAATCGCGAAAGCGTTACAGAGATGATAGATAAACTCCAGTGGAAGACTCTGCAGGAGAGACGCTCAGTAGCTCGGTACGGGCTTTTATTGAAGTTTCGAGAACATACCTTCACCGAAGAGTCAAGCAGTGTATTGCTCCCTCCTACGTATATCTCGCGAAGATACCATGAGGATAAAATCAGAGAGATTAGAGCCCACAGAGAGGCATACCGACAATCCTTCTTTCCACGAACAATACGAGACTGGAATAGAAGGGAGAACCGATAGAGGTACTGAAGGTACCCTCCGCCACACACCGTCAGGTGGCTTGCGGAGTATGGATGTAGATGTAGATGTAGATGCAAAATGGTTAGTCTAGACAGACAGACATAGTCCAGTTAATAGTGCAGTAACAGTCATACAGAAAACATCAGGTCGCAAAGTTTGTGACGTGTTTGTGGGAAGACTGTTCAACACAAAGAAAGAAAACAACCAACACACTGACTTGTGTACACGTTAAGGTTCCACATGTAAAAAATCTGTGCTTATACCCTTTACATATAATTTTCTTAAGTGGTGATTCATTCATGTGATTGAATTTTATGAGAGTCGCTTTTTTAGGATATTGCTGTGCCTAAAATTAATGGCAAATACATTAGGATGATAATTGTATGATTTACATTGGGACATAGCATTGTTTGGTTATAACAAATATTTCTGTTAATCTCTTGATTTTGTTGATTAGGATTTAAAATAAGTGGATGTTGAAAATTGACTCTGTGACAATATTTAATTTCCTCTCCCCTCACAGATGAGGTTCCTACATAGACCATCCTCGAACCTATCCCATATTACATGAAGACAAGTGTGAGTCCTCTCTCTTCATACGTCTATCCTGCTCCTCGATCTGCTACCGTACTACATATATTCTGGTACTACCCACAGTGGCTGAGCACTACATTGAGGCAGGTATTCTGTGGAATATGGAAATGTTAAGTTTCTGTCTGCATCATCCTTCTGGGATTCCACGGCTAAAGAAGTCATCAAAATCTGACTGATAAGTAATTTAAGTTGGATGAAATGTGGAATGCGGCATGTGAAACAGTGAGCTCTCAAGGACTGTGCAGCAATACCCTTATTATAAATGTCTAGTGTCTATAAACTACAAACGTGATAGAACATTTGTTACATAGAGTGAGCCAGTAGTATACATCTCTGCCACTTGAGTGACGTTTCTGTCACTATGATGATCTGTGACCAGGTGTCCAGTCATACAAGTGATGTTTTAATTAGATGGGTAAGAGGATGGCACATTCAGTCTTACAACTCAGGAGATGGCTGAATAATTCTCAGTTGAACTATCAACAGTTGGGACTTATTAGATATGGATGGATTCCCACAATATTCTAGAACAAACAATACACCATGTAAATGGGATCAGCACTCGCATGTGCATGTGTATGCGCGCGCACACACACACACACACACACACACACACACACACACACACACAGCTCTAAGCAGTATTACAGTTGTAGCAAAAAAAATTCACCATAATAAAACAAATTTATGCTGGTATTGCCCAGTATAAAGTGTTGTTCTCTTTTGTGAGAGAATTGTGGTGTTCTTGATATTGATCACAACAGTTGAAGGATGATTTGTAACAAATAGAGCTTATGAACTATATATATTACTTACCTGATGGATGCATTAACAGACATCAGGAGCAAGGAAACTAATTTATTCTTTTCAGACATTAGCAAAGTGTAAATATAAGAACTTATGTTCCTCTTATTTTGTATCCTATATTCATAACATAAAAATTGTGCCCAAAGCACAGTTCCCATCATCATAATCATTTCCATTATTTGCAGAGGGCTGGTCTGTTACAAGTGCAAAAGGAAATTCAAAACACATGCAGCACTGGAACATCATTTGGACACTTCATCTCACCATTTTCCATGCCCGTGCTGTGGAAAGGTGTTTACTTGGGAAAGGTACTTGCGAAGGCATCTGACTACACACGGCCCAGAAGAGTCTTACCCGTGCCCAAAATGTGGCAAATGCTTTAGAACGGGGCCATATCTCAAAGCTCACATGCTTATTCACAGTGAAACGAGGCCCTTCGTATGCCAGGTAATTTATGGCTATTGCTGACATATACCAAACAAGAACACAAAATAACATGATCATTAAAATAATCTTAGATAACTATGTAACTCAAGTTACTGAAATGCAGCAGTTGAATCATTGCGGAAGGTAACAATTATACATTATCTTCTTTACTCCCTCCCTTTTGCTTCATCCTCCTTATCCCTTGCCTCCCAGTTCCCCCTTCTTTTGTATGTGTGCATGCCTTTCCTTAGTGCTTATATCTCTAAAACCGCCGTGAAAAGCATAATATGGATGGTTGGGGAAATATTAATCATATTGCAATCTGCTCAGAAATGTGCACAAGTCGAGTCAAAACCACGCAGGATAATCTTTCGGGTTTCTCACTCAATGTTTGTTATTTTACTTTAATTTCCATTTATCAGTAGGTTGATACTGTAAAACAGAAGTCTTCAAAAAATCTAGCTAATGAACAGTGGGAGGAAGATATACGAGGGGTCACATTTTAAGTTTTCACAAACTGAAGCTGTAGCTGTGGAGGTGTGACCTTACTGTTGTTAAAGCAATGGCAGCTGAGAAACTGGCCAAGTTGGTTAACACTCACAAATAGTCAGGTTTGCCAGTTTGAAATCTTTTTTACCACTATTAGTTGAAATTGCTTGTTCTACAGCCCTGAATTCTCACACTGCTGCAGTGCACTCTTGTCATTACTCTGAATCAGTTCTGTGATGCGAGGCTAGATTTCCTGATTTAAATCAATTAAAGGATAGCTAAATATTAATAGAAAAATCTGTCCCCCCCCCCCCCCCCCTCTCTCTCTCTCTCTCTCTCTCTCTCTCTCTCTCTCTCTCTCTCTATCTATCTAAAGTTGGTATGGAAAACGTGCATGTAAATAAGAAATTTCCAACATGTGTACATTAATTTTAATACTTATAAATAGCGTAAAAGTATTCAAAACACACATTTTGTTGTACATCATGAACATAAATTATGACAATTGGCAACCCTGTGAGTAACAGACTAACCTAAACATTTCACAGAAAATTGGACCATAGGAATCCTGTGTAAAGTCATTATGCTTAGTGATTGAAACTTATGATTACTGTTATGTTGGTTGAGTAAAAATAGCAGTCATGTGTGCATCGCAGTTCTCTGTGTTACTGTTCTGTAAAATACTTTGGAGTCATGGAAAAATTCTCGATCTAGTGGTTGAAATGCAGTTATCATATCATTTGGAATCTGAATTATCTATACATTTGGTTAGTGTGAGTTTGATATGCTGCTGCTGATGATTCAGAAATTTCATGAACAGAGCCAGAATGTAGAAGGAGAAAGGATTTGTTTTCATGAAACAGAAGAAAAGCCTGATACATGAAAATTTAACATTTTTCAAATGTAAATGTGTCTACCAGAATTCTTTCTGTACACAAAATTGTTCTTTTCATACCGCGTCCAAAGTTCCCAGTCAATTCATGAAGACAACAAAATTATGTAGGTGACAGTAAACCAGAGAGAGACAGATTACGAACATTTTTATATACAAATGTGTTTGTGCAGAGACTCACCACAATACGTTTCTCATCTCTGAACAAAAGCATTATTTTACATCGCATTCTTCATTTGTGTGGCCTTGGTGTCTGTAGTTGCTTCATAATTCATGAGAGGTAGTTTTGATCCGTCGTGGCAACTACAAAAATGCGTGATTTTTTTTTTCACCAGATGCGTTTTGCTTTATTGAGGTAAAGCATCAGCAGTGGTCTGTAATTAAGTTTATTTACATTTTGATTTGCTTTTTAGATCGAAAAACAGTTTATTAAGAATAGGTTGGTTTGTGCTTACGGTGATTTTTTGCCTAATTTCTTGCTTACATCGGGAAATGCCATCTGCTAGCACATCGTTGTTTTTCTGTGTTAAACACTGATAATTTTTATCTACTTTTTAGATGTTCTGCAGCACTGTGCATTTCTCCCAACACTCTTTTATGCATACCACTGTATTCTGTTTGTTTTTGTGCTTCAGGTATGGCTTGCTGTTTGTGTTTTGTAGTGTTGCCAACATAAACTTTACACTTCTTTGTCTTTGACCTACAAATATTCTTTTTTAAATTAGATTATTGTATATGTGTAGTTCTGTTTAAGTTTGCTTCTGTGTATTTATGGACTGTGTAAGAGTAGAGAAGGAATAGTGATGGAGGTTATTTTTTTTATGCGAAAGAAAAAAATAATAAGAAATTAAAAAACATACCAACACAGATTAAAAAAGAAAACAATAAGTTCAAAAATAATTGTGATGAAACACCGCTAAAAATCTAAAGAAAAAACTGCAAACACAAAATGTCATTATAACAAAGATAATGGTGTTGTCCTCATGAATACAAAAGCATACATAGAAAAACAGAAGAATTCATCAGCAAAAACAATATAAAAAAGTTAAAATCAAACCGAACTAACAGATGTCAAACACATGTTAAAAACACACTCAAAAATGTAGAGTATACATTTACAGACAGAGAGAAACAGACTTGTCAAAAAAAAAAAAAAAGTGGTCACAGCTCACCCAGTATCATAAACTAGAAAATGACAGAACAATCAGAAATACCTCTCAACTGGTAGAACATGTAATAGACACTAAAATCCCTGACACAGCAACATTGCTCTCCTTTGATGTAGAAAGTATGCACAGTTGCACCCCTGTTAATGAAACCATGAAAGTAATTGAAGAAAACCTGAAAACATACAACCAGCTACCTCATGAACACACAGATGAAACCATAAAATTGCTACAGTTAATAACAGAACAAAATTATTTTGAATTCAGTCAATAATACTTCATACAAGAAGAAGGTTTACCCATCGGTTAACCTATCTCAGGAACATTAGCCAACATTTTCATGAATCAAATAAACAAACTAATATTTGAAGACACAACAACAAAGAAAAGCTATGCCATCTGCTGGTACAGATACATGTATGACATTATATGCATGGTAGATAAACCTAAAACCAGAATACAGTAACTACACAAAGACTGTACACAAAAACATAAAAGTTCACAGTAGACGAAGAACAGGAAAACACACTCAATTTTTTACACGTAACCATATGAAAAGACAATAATAAACATACATTCAACATGTACAGAAAACCCACAACAGGTGACCTTATCTCAAATGTCAAGCAGCAATCAGATACATGTTAAACAGGCTGAATAGGATCCTCCTAAACACTTCTAATTACCAGAAAGAGTTGTTGTTGTTGTTGTTGTGGTCTTCAGTCCTGAGCCTGGTTTGATGCAGCTCTCCATGCTACTCTATCCTGTGCAAGCTTCTTCATCTCGCAGTACCTACTGCAGCCTACATCCTTCTGAATCTGCTTAGTGTATTCATCTCTTGATCTCCCTATACGATTTTTACCCTCCATGCTGCCCTCCAATACTAAATTGCTGATCCCTCAATGTCTCAGAACATGTCGTACCAACCGATTCCTTCTTCTAGTCAAGTTGTGCCACAAGCTCCTCTTCTCCCCAATTCTATTCAATACCTCCTCATTAGTTATGTGATCAACCCATCTAATCTTCAGTATTCTTCTGTAGCACCACATTTCAAAAGCTTCTATTCTCTTCTTGTCTAAGCTATTTATCGTCCACGTTTCACTTCCATACATGGCTACACTCCATACAGTACTTTCAGAAACGACTTCCTGACAATTAAGTCTCTACTCAGTGTTAACAAATTTTTCTTCTTCAGAAATGCTTTCCTTGCCATTGCCAGTCTACATTTTATATCCTCTCTACTTCAACCATCATCAGTTATTTTGCTCCGCAAATAGCAAAACTCCTTTACTACTGTAAGTGTCTCATTTCCTAATCTAATTCCCTCAGCATCACCCGACTTAATTCGACTACATTCCATTATCCTCGTTTTGCTTTTGTTGATGTTCATCTTATACCCTCCTTTCAAGACACTGTCCATTCCATTCAGCTGCTCTTCCAAGTCCTTTGCTGTCTCTGACAGAATTACAATGTCATTGGTGAACCTCAAAGTTTTTATTTCTTCTCCGTGGATTTTAATGCCTACTCCGAACTTTTCTTTTGTTTCCTTTATTGCTTGCTCAATGTACAGATTGAATAATACTGGGGATAGGCTACAACCCTGTCTCACTCCCTTCCCAACCAATGCTTCCCTCTGCTTCTCTTCCATGCCCCTCGACTCTTATAACTGCCATCTGGTTTCTGTAAAAATTGTAAATAGCCTTTTGCTCCCTGTATTTTAACCCTGCCACCTTCAGAATTTGAAAGAGAGTATTCCAATCAACATTGTCAAAAGCTTTCTCTAAGTCTACAAATGCTAGAAATGTAGGTTTGCCTTTCCTTAATCTTTCTAAGTCATAGGGTCAGTATTGCCTCACGTGTTACAACATTTCTACGGAATCCAAACTGATCTTCCCTGAGGTCGGCTTCTATCAGTTTTTCCATTCATCTGTAAAGAATTCACGTTAGTATTTTGCAGCTGTGACTTATTAAACTGATAGTTCGGTAATTTTCACATGTGTCAACACCTGCTTTCTTTGGGATTGGGGTTATTATATTCTTCTTGAAGTCTGAGGTTATTTTGCCTGTCTCATACATCTTGCTCACCAGATGGTAGAGTTTTGTCAGGACTGGCTCTCCCAAGGTTGTCAGTAGTTCTGATGGAATGTTGTCTACTCCGGGGGCCTTGTTTCGACTCAGGTCTTTCATTGCTCTGTCAAACTCTTCACGCAAATATCATATCTCCCATTTCATCTTCATCTACATCCTCTTCCATTTCCATAATATTGTCCTCAAGTACATCGCCCTTGTATAGGCCCTCTATATACTCCTTCCACCTTTCTGCTTTTCCTTCTTTGCTTAGAACTGGGTTTCCATCAAAGCTCTTGATATTCATGCAAGTGGTTCTCCTTTCTCCAAAGGTGTCTTTAATTTTCATTTGGGCAGTATCTATCTTACCCCTAGTGAGATAAGCCGCTACATCCTTACATTTGTCCTCTAGCCATTCTTGCTTAACCATTTTGCACTTCCTGCCGATATCATTTTTGAGACGCTTGTATTCGTTTTTGCCTCCTTCATTTACTGCATTTTTATATTTTCTCCTTTCATCAATTAAATTCAATATTTATTCTGTTACCCAAGGGTTTCTACTAGCCCTCGTCTTTTTACCTATTTGATCCTCTGCAGCCTTCACTATATCATCCCTCAAAGCTACCCATTCTTCTTCTACTGTATTTCTTTCCCCCATTCCTGTCAATTGTTCCCTTATGCTCTCCCAATCTCTGGTTCGTTCAGTTTATCCAGGTCCCATCTCCTTAAATTCCCACCTTTTTGCAGTTTCTTCAGTTTTAATCTACAGTTCATAACCAATAGATTGTGGTCAGAGTCCACATCTGCCTCTGGAAATGTCTTAAAATTTAAAACCTAGTTCCTAAATCTCTGTCTTACCATTATGTAATCTATCTGATACCTTTTAGTATCTCCAGCGTTCTTCCATGTATACAACCTTCTTTCATGATTCTTAAACCAAGTATTAGCTATGATTAAGTTGTGCTCTGCGCAAAATTCTACCAGGCGGCTTCCTCTTTAATTTCTTAGCCCCAATCCATATTCACCTACTATGTTTCCTTCTCTCCCTTTTCTTAGCAGAAAGAGTTAGCCATGATAAAACAAATAGCATTAAAAATGGACGCAAAGAAACAATGGTAGACAAACTAAATAAAAAAATAAAGGGACAAATAATGAAGAAAACAAACCAAACCACACTAACTCTTACAACATGCACTACAACAAAAAAACCTTCCACAACAAATTTACTCATAAAATAGGAAACATATTCACAAAACTAGGCATAAACATTGCTTACAAAACAAACAATTCCATACAAAATCACCTCCCAAAACTAAAATCAAAACCAGACAGATTCCGACAATGTGGTATCTATCAGCTCATTTGCAGAGATTGTAAGAAGATATACATTGAAATGACTGGAAGGACATTTGACATGAGTTATAAAGAACACATCAAAACATTCAGATATGGTACAAATCATTGAACATTAGTGAATCATCTTAAAGAAGAACACCATAGACCAAGCAATATTGAAAACAATATGAATATCATAAAAATCAGTAAAGACAGACACCTCCTTCCTTTCTAAGAAAATTTCCACGTAATAAAAGCATTAACACAAAATAAACAGTTGCTCAATGATCAGATAAATATTGGAAACCAGACTCTATATAGAATAATTGATGAAATCACATGAAAAAGAAAATAAAAGAGCCTTTCCATCCTTCATCCCCTCCAACTCCCCCGCCCCCTTCCCCCTCACACAATTTTACTTCACTTCTCGCTCCTCACCTTCTCCTCTAACTCACACTCCATCACACTGCTATATACTTATGTCTCGTGTCCACTCATCATGGTTTCCCCCCCTCCAAAAAAAAACCTCTGTCAGTATTCCTTCTCTACTCTTACTCAGTAAACTGAAACATACTTCACGGACATTTAATTGAAACAATCTGAACAGCACTACCAGCAATTACACTAACACAGAAACATACTTAAATAGTACATTTGTTTGTGTGGCCATCTTCCACAGCAGCTGTTAACGTCTGTCTTGAGCTGACTGCAGTGTAATTAAAAAGAATTACACCAGACGCGTTTCGCTGTTATTTAAGAAGCACCTTCTGTTGTATTGGTGTTTCTTTACATAGACTGCACCTTCCCCTCTTGCTAGCAGTGGCTGATGTCTGCAGGCTTCATTTCATATCTCCAGTTTTTGGCATTTTGCATTATTTCCTGTGCTGCAGTGATGAATGAAAAACAGTTAAGAAAGTCAATTATAAACAATAAATCTTTGGTAGTGGATTCCTCGATGCCTCATGACTTAGCCGAGCCCTTCATTTAGTCAAATCATGTCACAAATTTCTTTCTTCTTCAATTTGTTTCACTACTTCCTCATTAGGTATCCAAACATCTGATCTTTGCCATTTTTCTTTAGCCCCACAATCCAAAATCTTATTCTCTTCTTGTCTAAACCTTATCTTTCATGTTTCACCTAAGATCAGCTACACTCAAGACAAATACCTTCAGAAAAGACTTCCTGAAACACCGGTTTGAGGGACTATCCATTCCATTCAACTGCTCTTCCAAGTCCTTTGCTACAATGGTGTCAACAGACCTCATTGTTTTTGTATCTTCTCTCTGAATTTCAGTTTCCTCCCCAAATTTCTCCTTGGTTTCCTTTGCTGCTTGCTCAATGTACAGATTGAATAACTTTGGGGATAGGTACAACCCTGTCTCACTCCTTTCGAAACCACTGCTTCCCTTTCATATCCTTTGACTCTCATAGCTGCATTCTGGTTCCTGCACAAGTTGTAAATAACTGTAACGTGCTATTAGTCCTGTGATCATGTTAGTAATGTTTAATTTAGCCAGTCAAACTCAAGGTTAATTATTCTTCTCCAAAACATAGCCATAATCAATGAACAAAACAAGCAGATTTCAGATAGCTTCAGTAATGCCACAGAACATACAGTTATGAGGGGTAGCAAGATAAAATTATAGTCATGAGTCCAATACAGACATACTTTTTAATGAGAATAGAAATTTCAGTTACTAAATCCAAAATTTCAATGACTACCTATCTGCATTAACTATTTCTTGATAAAGTTATTGGACCAACTTTTATGTGTAATATTAATTACTTAACTTTGAGACACTACCTGATGAAAAAACTGCTCCCTTACATTAACGGTTATAAAAAATATTCTGTATGTTCCTGAGTAAAGCAAGAGACACTGGCATCCGATCCAGAAATTACAACGAAGTGTAGCAGAGAGTAGATACAGTGAAGAAGAGCTGAGTCAGAAGAAATTAACATAAATTAAGGCCAGATGGGTGGCGAGAACCAAGGACATGGTAGTGCTAGTACCCACCTGCGGAGTTCTGAGAGACTGTTGTCTGTGGGAAGAATCCTGATGGCACGTGTGGTGAAACAGGTGCCGAGATCATGAATGTCATGTTGTAGAGCATGCTCTGCAACAGGATATTGCGAGTCACCAGTATATAGTCTCTGCCTATGTCCATTCATCCTAATTAATAATTTGGTGGTAGTCTTGCCGATGTAGGAGGCTTAACAGTGTTTACATAATAGCTGGTATATGACGTGTCATTTCGCAGGTGGCTCTCCCTGTGATAGTATACGCAAAATGAAACGTCATATACCAGCTATTATGTAAACACTGTTCAGCCTCCTACATCGACATGACTACCACCAAATTGTCAATTAGGATGAATGGACACGGGCAGAGACTATATACTGGCAACTCACAATATCCTGTTGCAGAGCATGCTCTACAACATAACATTCGCGATCTCGATACCTGTTTCACCACACGTGCTATCTGGATTCTTCCCCCAGACACCAGTTTCTCAGAACTCCGCTGGTGGGAACTAGCACTATAACATGCCCTTGGTTCTCGCCACGCGCCTCGCCGTAATTTACATTAATTTTTTCCATCTCAGCTTTCCTTCTCTCTGCTTCACTCCCTTTTAATTTCCATCTTTCATTGTCTTTCCTGTCTATTTTTCACCACCCCATCCCACCTCTGTTACATACAATGCACTTAGCTTCTCACTCTTATTAACTCATGCTCAATATTTTAGTAGTAATTTCTGTCTTGCATATTACCCTGTCTTCCACCTTTAAGCTCTCAGGTTTTCAAATCTCGTTCGATGCAGTTCCCAGCAATCAGTCTTTCCTTCTCATCCCATATGGTAAGTCTCCCCTGACCCGCAATTCTGGGTGACTTTCCCAAAATCTATCCCTTTTCCTAGATCTCTCCAGTCCTCTTCCTTCCCCTTCAACCCTTCTGCCTGAGAAAGGAGCCACTGGCTTTGAAAGCTTGTCAACCATAACAGTCTTTCATGTGTGTGTGTTCTGTCGCCACTTGGTGAGTAGATTTTTTATCCATCCAATTAAATAATTTTATCAATAACAAACCGTTTAATGAGCAATTTTGTATTGGCTTCTATCTCAGGTCCTTCGGCTGATGTTCGTTTGTCGATTTTTCTCATGTTTCGCCAGCATGACTGGTTGGCATTCTCACAGCTTTGTCCTCCATAACTGGTGGTGGACTGGAGTCGAGCTCATGGCTACAATGACACTTGCAGCAAATATATTCACACTTATAATAAAAGAATAGAGAGAGAAATTGAACACAAACTTGACAAAGAGCAATATGAATTTTAGCAACAAATAGGAACTTGTTATTTCTATTTTTATTTATTTTGTGCTACAGTACATTGACCTATTCGCGAGAAAACTATACATAACGTTAATTTTTCGCCATTTTACAAAAGAAATCTATTACACACAGATATTTAATGTATAGTGTAGCATGTACTAGAATTAATTTAGAAAAAATATTTATGTCGTGATAGAAAACTAAAACTACAATTATTCCGCATTTGTTTTAAATTCTATAAAGGCAGTACCTGCTCTGGACTGTGCGTTGAGTGTTGGCATTTGTTTATATGCTCGCTACTCTAGTTTTTCCACCACCTGTACTGCCATGGAGCCTTCTGGATTTTGAGTCCCGGCAGGTCTCGAGCCACCACAAGGTCTCTCAGCTCCAGCTGTATGTCTTCAACTATTAAGTAGGACACTAAATAATGGAAGTTTTCACTGGTTGTCTCACCAAGTTCCAGGAGTGGATCAGCCTCCTGGGGGATACCAGCAGCTGTGAAACATGGTCTTCCCTTGAATCCTGAGTGAGAACCAGAGGATGCATCTGCAGTTTGTGTCCACTGGCACATGTGGTGTTGGACCTGCAGGAGGCTTGGTCCTACTGGCAGATCTTATGTTGACTACCCTCATCTTCCTGTAATGACTCCTGAGATGTTACTTCTCCCAAATGCTGAAGATGTGAATCTACTCTTAAACTTCAGAGATTTTGATGATAGCTACATATTTTAAGTGCATATATCTTTTTTGACACACTGTCAACTGCATTCCATAGCTCTGTATTTATCACTCTGTCTTTGAGGGAAGTATTAAGTTTATAGCCGTTTTGTTCACGCCATAGTGTGGGAAACCATTTTTTCATTCAGTGTCTTCCATAAGAGATGACTAGAGGGAAGAACGAGTATATACATTGTCCTTAAAGTAAAGGTGTAACATAGTCCTTAAAGATAAAGTTATCAACAACTCGAAGGTTGATTTGAACACTACAGGGATTTATTGCATATGATCTTATCAGAGATGGTATGCAGATGCCTTCCTCTGACCCTTATGCTGACTCACTGGGAAATTATAGTGGGACCTATAGTGCAACATGGACTCTGAATCATGCTGCACCTCAGCATTTTCCACATCAGCAAATATTGCCAGAGGTTAAAGAAGTGACAAATGATGGATAAAAGTACTGGGACTGACACACTTGAAAGCAAGACCTCTGGATTCATAGTCTGTTGCTTTACCACTGAGCCACCGAACCATTGCCCATGTTGATTTGGAGAAGTCATTTGATAATCCTGAGTGGAAGAAAGTAATCAAAGCTTTTGAAAGATAGGCATATTATAAAGATAGTACAACAATATTGATTATATGAATAAAATTGGAAAGGAGGAAAAGATAAAATTAGAAAAGCAGTAAGACAAGATTTCTTCCTGTTGCAATATTTGTTTGAACTTACTGTTAATATGGGAGGTAGTCATTTGCAACTGTATAAAGCAAGGCTGTCCAATGTGGTGCCCCCATGCACCTTGGTGCCCATGATACATTGTCCTGGAACACTTTGTAAGCAAATTTCGGTTCTGATGATTTCTAATGTTAAATCAAATTGCAAAACAAAACTTTCTTTTTGTTCTTGCAAAGCTGTACTCTATTTTCCTGGACAAATATTAGGCCTCTGTTGAGAATTGGAGACATATTCACTTTAATCTCAACCATGCATGCCACAAACAATAAGTTTATTGAAAGACAAAGAAATCACAGTTTTAACAATGATTGGGAGGGGCAGCATTGTTATGACAAATACGCTGGAAAGCCTTTGTGTTAACTGTGCTGCAGTAGTGTGTGTTCCCAAGAAATGGAATGTAGAACATAATTTTTTGACAAACCACACAAACTTTAATACTGAGTTTCCTGCTAATTCTGAACTATGAAAACATGAAGTTAGAGACTTAAAATCTAAATTAACATTGCAACGAAGTGCATTTACAAAGCCAGCTCAACAAAATAGTAATGTGACAGTGGGCTCTTACATGTTTTATGTTTTAGTGAAAAGGATTTAACTTTTCAGTGATGGGGAAGAATTTAGGGAAACTGTCATCACTGCTGCAGATCTCCATTCGATGGTCAGAAAAATCAGTCTACAGTTATGTGGTCTATAAAAGGACTTCAATTATCTCATCAAAGTATTACTAGATATCTTCACAGATTTCTAAAAATGTAGAATCTCATTTGTATCAGGACCTGCAATTTTTCAAATATTTTTCACTGCAGTTGTGTCTTCTATTAAAGGACTCCAATTTTCTCACCTAACTGTTATTAGACATGTACAGATTTTTGAACATTTAGAATCTCGGTCATATCAGGCCCTGAGTCACTTGAACATTTTTCACTTAATTTTGACTAAATCATTGACATATTCAATATTGGAGAGTTGTGTTTATTTATTATGATATTGAGGTTGAAGAGAAGTTTGTAAAAGTGCTGCCACTTCATGGATGTAAATTTTTGAAAGGTAGCAACTTTCCACTCTCTGAACTTGTTACTGTAACCTTGTTTGTTATAGCCTTCAGCGATTAGAAAGAGTAATGGGTTTCTTGCATCTTCAACTTTGACAGTCAGAAAACAGAAACCAAAACATTGAATTGAAACAAGTGTTCAGTTCATAGTGCTGTGGAATGTGGGGAAAAAACCGCAAATTGGCATTCATAAGAAGAAGAACAACACCAAAAATGCAACAGGAGCGTAATATGTAAGAAATTGTCCACGCAACCTGCCACTGATGATGGCTTGCAGAAAATAAAGGTATGGCACTAAAATTGTGTTTTATTCAGTTGCTGTCAGACGGTCCATAAGTAAAAACTATTATCAATATACCGGGTTTCTTCCACTTTGTTCTAAAGATGATTCATTTGCAAAATTTCCTTCTTATCACTATATTATACACCAGGAAGCTTTACATATAAAGGTTTTGAAGTTTGACCATATCATGAAAGTGCTACTCACGTAATTACACCCAATCACCTTCTACACTTCACTGATTGCTAAGAAATTGTTTGATATAACAGATTCTGAGTACGATGACACAATTCTTCACACAGATGTAGGGTAGCTTCTGTCTCTCATTAGTCGTTTTACTCATTGCTGAGTGTCATGACCTCATTTCCTCATTCCTTCTTAAGTAGTTGAAACTTCAGACAGATGTCTCCATTTACAGCGATCTTCAGCCTTTCCTAATATGATGTGAAGAGGCAGGCTGGTAATCTTTTTCGCTTGATCCAACCATCTGTTTGCTACTCTCCCATGTGATCTTCTGCCCTCAATTTTTCCCTGCATGATGGTCTTCTCTAAATTATCTCCTTTCCTTCTCAAGATGTGCCCAAGAAACTGAAGGCATCTTTGGCTGACAAAAGAAGGTAACCTTCTTGTGATTTTAAGTTCTTCTGTTATTGAAACATTCATAATTTTTTCTGTCCACGGTACACGTAGCATCCTCCGCCAACACCACATCTCGAAGGCATCAATGCAGCTCTTATCACTATCTTTCATGGTCCAGGTCTCACATCTGTATTAAGAATACAGGAAACACCAATGCTTCTACCAAGTGCATCTTCGTTGTCTTGGATATTGCCCGATTCTGCCATACCTTAGTGAGTTTGAGCATTGCGGCTTTGCCAAGAATGAGTCATCATCTTATCTCTTTATCACACTTTCCTGGAATTGATCAGAGAGCCTAGAGATACATAATCACTCGCGATCTCCAGATTCGGGAAAAACTTTAGAATGATTCTGCAGTCTTCTGGATGACATCACATTTTCTGCAATCATTTTCTGGGCAATGTCGTCAAAAACTCGATGCGATGCCTTGGGTCCTACATCTAGGTTTCTTGGCAGATATCGCCTCAAAATTAAATGACCTTAACCTCCAATTGCAAGGGAAAAATAACAATGCTTCAGCTATGATAAGTACAGTAAATAATTTTCAGAGGAAGCCAAAATTAAGGATTGCACATTTAAAAAGAAGTTCCCTGTTGTACTTTCCAGCTTTGAATTCAACTATAAATGTTGGCAAATGTGTTTATTTTTAGCCAACATCTTGAAATACTAGTCACAGAATTTAGTCAGTTTTTAACACTTGAACCAGTCATTATATTTCTCACTAGTCCATTTGTTTCTGTTGTTGACATTACTGAACTTGGAGGTCGGATATATGAGATCTTCAGAAATTGTAATCCAGAAGATTTATAAATGGAAATTTTAAATCCTTAAGAAGATATATCTTTGAAATCATGTTTTAAAACTTCAAGTAGTTGCTGGATTCTAGTGGACAGGAATAAATATCCCATAATCATTTGCGTGTATTTGAAAATTTATTTTTGTTTTGACATGACATATCTGCACAAGGTTAGAGTTTCTCCTTGAGTATGATCAAGAATAAATACTTATTTAGCTTGACAGACTCATATCTAGATGATGCATTAAGAACAGCGTGTTCCATACTCACCAGATTTTTTTCTGAACTTCCAGTCAACATGCAGTGTCAAACTTTGTGTTAATTATGTAAGTTGTAAATCTAAACAGTTTCATAGTCCATGAGATGAGTGACTGGTATTCACAATTCAGGTGGGCAGATGGCGAAGTTGCCGGACACTGCTTACAGCACCCTATGCCCACCCAGTACTACTTGCGTTTTCTACCAGCAGAAACAAAAGCCTTGACAACATGCAAGTCATATTTGTGTACATGAATGTTTTTGAAATTGCTACTTGTAATACAAAAATTCAAAAAAATTGAACTTCATATTTAATAATATGCTGAAATATCATAAACTTTTCTTACGAAAAGGATGAAGTTTATGCAAAGGGGGGAAGCAAGATAAAATCTGAGGGAGTCAATGATAGCAAAAGGCAAAACTCACTAAAATTGCTGAGAAGTCACAAGGATAAAAGTAAAGAATAAATGATAAAAAAATTATATATATTACTGTGGGTAGCAGGTCTAAGGGTGGATAAGTGTGAAGATGGGGGACAGCAGTTGTGGCTGGATAAGGTGGAATTAGTGGGTGCAAGCTGGGATAGAAAGGAGAAAGAGTGGGTGATGGAGAGGGGTTTGTATGAGATACTAGATCATGTGGCACTGGAAAGATGTGAAAATACAGGAGACTGATGCAGGCAGAGTGATCAATTTGAAAGTATAGGATTAATTATATCGGCCAGACTAATGTGGGAAGTAAGGTGCTGAGCCAACAATCAGTGTGGTCTTGTAAATGTCTGTAGACAGTTGATACAGTGTGGTTCGTAAGTAGTGTGTGCAGTGTGGTGTGTAAGACAAGAGAAACACAGGAAAGAAGAGAAAGAAGGACGGATATTGAGTATAGTGCTGCATAAGAAAATAGTAACAATGGAAAAGAGCACTGGGTTAGGATAGAAGAAAAGCCATCAAACAAAAATCAAACAATGGAAAATCCAAAATGGAATGTAACAATATTATGAAAAGGAATGTTGTAACTCACCATATAGCGGGGATGCTGAATTGCAGATAGGCACAACAAAAAGACTGTCACAAATAAATAAAGACTTTTGGCCATTAAGGCCTTCGTCAACAATAGAGGACACACACACACACACACACACACACACACACACACACACACACACACACACACACACGAGACTCACACTTTCCTTTTCATAATATTGTTACATTCCATCCTGGATTTTCCATTGTTTGAAATATCATAAAGTTATTTGTTATACTTCACTATAGAACTTAAAAAATTTTCGGGAATTGTATTAACATTGTTAATTACTTCTGCAGTGAGCAACACAATAATTTTTCAATGTACAAACAGTTACCCTTTGAATAAAGTACTTGCAGTACAATGATAACCTGATGACATGCTCCCGTCTTACACTTTTAAGTGTGTCATAGTTACACTTATGAGAAAACACCGTTTACATCACTGTCAGAATATGATTTAGAGTAGCCTTTTTCAGCACTGTTCACACTATCACTGCTCCCTTCCACAAGAATGATAACATTTTGACTGTATTCTTCCACAGTGCCTTCATATTTGGCATCCTCTGTTACGGTGCTTGCAGTGCTGTTCACAGTTTTCATCCAGGTCTCACTTGTTATGTGACTGACAGCTGGTACAAGGAGATTTTTAACTTCCGATATGCTGATTTTTCTTCTGGTCCATACTCTGTCAATGACAGAGATATGGAGGAAACCAAACAATTTCATACCCTTGCCTTATAGTAATCTCAGCAGTTACAAATGTTGGAAATTGCAGTTTCTTTGGTGCCACAGTTTTGAACAATTCAGCCTTCTTCAACAGAAATACACTTTCGTCATTTCAGCCACTGAATGTTGTTCTCTTTTTGTTGCCGAAGTTGGTCTCATTATGAACAGCAGAATGATATGGAGCATTAACCATAACAATCACTGATGGACTTCTCAGAGTTCTCATAAGTAACTTGAATCACTTTTGAGAAAGTAAACTTTTTTTTTATGGTAACCATACGTCTTTTTTCAAATGAAATGTTAACAGGTGATTTGTCACAAAATCATCCAGTGTACCTTCATGTAAAATAATAATTTAGTCTCCATTTCCAACAGGCAATGCCACAGTCCCTCAGGTATTCCATCATTCCAGCCACTACGTAATGAATGGTTCAAATACCTCTGAGCAATATGGGACTTAACTTCTGAGGTCATCAGTCCTTTAGAACTTAGAACTACTTAAACCTAACTAACCTAAGGACATCACACACATCCATGCCCGAGGCAGGATTCGAACTTGTGACCGTAGCATAATGAATGGCTGGAATCAATCCAGGTTTCATCAAGTCTCACTATACTTTCGAATCTCACACCCACGACAATGTGCAGAAACTTGTACCGCCACGCAACATCATCTACTCTTTCCATTAATACTTGGCATCTGTTAAACTGTAAATAGCTGAAGCCTCTGCCTGTAAGCACTGTACACAATGAGAATTTGGTTCCTTTAAAAAGATGATTTTTCGGAAGTGACACAAGTTATTTAGATAATGTGGGACATTCGCTTCTCTTATAATACCTGTATAAATGATCACAAATAGCGTCTCTCTGGAAATCGTCTGAAGCTGTCACTTGCTTCTTCTTCCTTGGCCACTTGTTCCCCGATGTGTGTAGCCATGTTACGCACCACAATCTGTACCGCTCTGTTCTTTCCCCATCATTACATGTTTTTGCTCACTCTCGATGTCATTGCAGTCCTCTTAACCAGCTGAGCAACAGGAAATAAGAGCTTACCTTTTTCTCCTTTTCTTTCCCAAGACAGTCCCTTACAGAACACACAGATTTGCTGACCTAGCTATGTAACACACTTTTCTTCCTCTGCTTCACTTTGGATGTTGAGTTGGTACTACTTGTCGCACTGGGCATTGTTTGAAATGAAGCAGGTACAAATAAATGCTAAAAACAACCAAAGCAAAATAAACTATGAGCTGAATTGCTAGTTAGAAAAACGGCGAAACAGCACCAGTTGTACTTGAGACGCTTACTGATTTGTTTCAGACACATGAGTGTCAGGTTTGCAGAGTGGCAGCCCGCCTCGTGCTACCTGCACAAATGCAGCCCATCATTAGCTGGCTACTTGCAGGTGCTAGGCAATGGAACGATGCTGCTGGTCTGTCAGTACCAAAGACTCATCTCCCACACCATATGCAGAACCAGATAATCAACTACTTCAGTTTGAAAGAGTTTTATTGATTCAAAAAGATGACTGATTTGTGGCAGTTATAAGCTCATCTTCAGGTGTACAAGTCTACAAAAAGGAAAACGAAGAATTTAATAAGAATGTATGAGACTCAAGATGTTATAATAATAGTGGAGATCCAATGCCCAACTATATTTATGAGGTTGATACGCTCAGGTTAGTTGGAATGAAAACAAGAGTGTTGCACCATAGCCACTTTGACTGCTCACTTTCCTTAGGTTATTTTTTATTTGTCTGATGCAACATATTTGTTTTAATTCTGACTAACCTGACCATATCAATCTCATATTTACTGTTGGATAGTGAATCTCCACTATTATTATATCAAGAAGTGTTATACAATCTGTTGCTGTAGCTTTGTCATTTTCCATTTTTCAGTCTTTCTGAAGATGGGGTTGTAATTGCCCAAAAATGGTTGTGTTTTTGAACCAATAAAACTGTTTACAATTAAAGCACTTGATTATCTGATTCTACTATGAAGCTTAAGTGTGGATTTCCTTCCTGCCAAATCTCATGCCAAGAGTATGATTGTAATTCTTTGACATACTTTTACAGTTTTACACATTTGTTGTAGTGGTGGTGCTGGTGGTGATGGTGGTCGTAGTAGCAGTAGTAGTAGTAGTAGTAGTAGTGTAGTGATTCTGAGGGCAGCAGTGCCTGCATCCCTTAGCCACAAGGTAAGCATGCCCATGCACATAAAATAGTTGGACGCTCTGGTATAAAGCCTTATGTATACCAGATACGTTTCACTCTTATTTATAGCATCTATGATAGTCATTGTAATTTGTGAGAATGTATGAGTTCTCACATTTAAAATTACTTTTATCTACATCTAAATTTACATGATCATTCTGCAATTCTCAATTAAGTGCCTGGCAATGTGTTATTTTATTATGGTTATCACACCTGCCTTTGTAGTTGAGCACTAACAAAAAATTTTCTCATTCTGAGGAGAAAATTGGTAATTGAAATTTCATGAGAAGGTTCCATTGCAGTGAAAAACACCTTTGTTTTAATGTCTGCCACACCAGTTCATGTATCACATCTGTGGCACTCTATCCCTTATTTTGCGATAATACAAAATGAGCTGCCCTTCTTTGAACATTTTGGATATCCTCCATCAATCCTGCCTGATGCGGGTCCCCTACCCCACAGTAGTACTCTAGAAGAGGGTGAACAAGCATTTCTAATTGTCCTGCCAGTAAATCTGTCTGTGGTTTTTCTCCCCACAATATTAACTGCACAATTGTTCCAATTTAAGTTATTTGTAATTGTAATCCTTTAGTATTTAGTTAAGTTTACAGCTTTTTGATATATGTGATTTGTTGTGTTACTGAAATTTAGTGGATTTCCTTTAGTACTCATGTGGATGACTTCACACTTTTCATTATTTAGAGTCAATTGCCACTTTTTATCATCTGATGACTTTTCAAGATGTTATATGACATGAACCATAGACCTTGCCGTTGGTGGGGAGGCTTGCAGACCTGAATGATACAGATAGCCATACCGTAGGTGCAACCACAACAGAGGGGTATCTGTTGAGAGGCCAGACAAACGTGTGGCTCCTGAAGAGGGGCAGCAGCCTTTTCAGTAGTTGCAGGGGCAACAGTCTGGATGATTGACTGATCTGGCCCTGTAACACTAACCAAAATGGCCTTGCTGTTTTGGTACTGCGAATGGCTGAAAGCAAGGGGAAAATACAGCCGTAATTTTTCCCGAGGGCATGCAGCTTTTCTGTATGATTAAATGATGATGGCGTCCTCTTGGGTAAAATATTCCAGAGGTAAAATACTCCCTTTGGAGAAAAGAGAACAACTTGTATGAATATCAAGAGCTCAGATGGAAACTCAGTTCTAAGCAAAGAAGGGAAAGCAGCAAGCTGGAAGGAGTATACAGGGTGTTACAAAAAGGTACGGCCAAACTTTCAAGAAACATTCCTCACACACAAAGGAAGAAAATATGTTACGTGGACATGTGTCCGGAAACACTTAATTTCCATGTTAGAGCTCATTTTATTACTTCTCTTCAAATCACATTAATCATTGAATGGAAACACACAGCAACAGAACGTACCAGCACGACTTCAAACACTTTGTTACAGGAAATGTTCAAACTGTCCTCCGTTAGTGAGGATACATGCAGCCACCCTCTGTCGCATGGTATCCCTGATGCGCTGATGCAGCCCTGGAGAATGGCGTATCGTATCACAGCTGTCCACAATACGAGCACAAAGAGTCTCTACATTTGGTACCGGGAATGCATAGACAAGAGCTTTCAAATGCCCCCATAAATGAAAGTCAAGAGTGTTGAGGTCAGGAGAGCCTGGAGGCTATGGAATTGGTCTGCCTCTACCAGTCCATCGGTCACCGAATCTGTTGTTGAGAAGCGTACGAACACTTAGACTGAAATGTGCAGGAGCTCCATCGTGCATGAACCACATGTTGTGTCGTACTTGTAAAGGCCCATGTTCTAGTAGCACAGGTAGAGTATCCTGTATGAAATCATGATAACGTGCTCCATTGAGTGTAGGTGGAAGAACATACTGACGAAACTAAAATGAGCTCTAACATGGAAATTAAGCATTCCCGGACACATGTCCACATAACATCTCTTCTTTAGTAAAGTGTGACGAACGTTTCCTGAAAGTTTGGCCGTACCTTTTTGTAACACCCTGTATACTCCTTCCAGCTTGCTGCTTTCCCTTCTTTGCTTAGAACTGGGTTTCCATCTGAGCTCTTGACATTCATGCAAGTGGTTGTCCTTTTTCCAAAGGTCTCTTTAATTTTCCTGTAGCCAGTATCTATCTTACCCCTAGTGAGATAAGCCTCTACATCCTTACATTTGTTCTCGAGCCATCCCTGTTTAGCCATTTTGCACTTCCTGTAGATCTCATTTTTGAGACGCTTGTAATCCTTTCTGCCTGCTTCATTTACTGCATTTTTATATTTTCTCCTATCATCAATTAAATTCAATATTTCTTCTGTTACCCAAGGATTTCTACTAGCCCTCGTCTTTTTACCTACTTGATCCTCTGCTGCCTTCACTACTTCATCCCTCAGAGCTACCCATTCTTCTTCTACTGTATTTCTTTCCCCCTTTTGTGTCAGGTGTTGCCTTATGCTCTCCCTGAAACTCTGTACAACCTCTGGTTTAGTCAGTTTATCCAGGTCCCATCTCCTTAAATTCCCACCTTTTTGCAGTTTCTTCAGTTTTAATCTACAGTTCATAACTAATAGATTGTGGTCAGAGTCCACATCTGCCCCTGGAAATGTCTTACAATTTAAAACTTAGTTCCTAAATCTCTGCCTTATCATTATGTAATCTATCTGATACCTTCTAGTATCTCCAGAATTCTTCCATGTATGCACCCTTCTTTTATGATTCTTGAACCAAGTGTTAGCTATGATTAAGTTGTGGTCTGTGAAGAATTCTACCAGATGGCTTCCTCTTTCATTTCTTACCCCCAATCCATATTCACCTACTACGTTTCCTTCTCTCCCTTTTCCTACTACCGAATTACAGTCACCCACGACTATTAAATTTTCGTCTCCCTTCACTATCTGAATAATTTCTTTTACTTCATCATACATTTCTTCAATTTCTTCGTCATCTGCAAAGCTAGTTGGCATATAGACTTGTACTACTGTCGTAGGCGTGGGCTTCGTGTCTATCTTGGCCACAACAATGCGTTCACTGTGCTGTTTGTAGTAGCTTACCCACATTCCTATTTTTTTTATTCATTATTAAACCTACTCCTGCATTACCCCTATTTGTTTTTATATTTATAACCCTGTATTCACCTGACCAAAAGTCTTGTTCCTCCTGCCACTAAACTTCACTAATTCCCACTATAGCCAACTTTAACCTATCCATTTCCCTTTTTAAATTTTCTAACCTACCTGCCCGATTAAGGGATCTGACATTCCACGCTCCGATCTGTAGAACGCCAGTTTTCTTTCTCCTGATAACGATGTGCTCTTGAGTAGTCCCCGCCCAGAGATCTGAATGGGGGAGTATTTTACCTCCGGAATATTTTACCCAAGAGGACGCCATCATCATTTAATCATACAGAAAAGCTGCATGCCCTCGGGAAAAATTACGGCTGTATTTTCCCCTTGCTTTCAGCCATTCGCAGTACCAAAACAGCAAGGCCATTTTGGTTAGTGTTACAGGGCCAGATCAGTCAATCATCCAGACTGTTGCCCCTGCAACTACTGAAAAGGCTGCCTCTCAACAGATACCCCTCTGTTGTGGTGGCACCTACGGTACGGCTATCTGTATCATTGAGATCCGCAAGCCTCCCCACCAACGGCAAGGTCCATTTTTCTCATTATGCGCTTTAAATTCAGTATCTCATAAAATGGAAATTCCAGTATAGAATAACAACAGTGTAAAATGATAGATATCAGGTGTCTAATGGCAGATGGGCATATTTAAAGTACATTTAAAAATAGATTAAGTTATTAGGTAACGTTCTTCTTCAGATGTAGGAATCATTCATACACATACATCCCCCACATCATCTGCATAATCCTTTCCCGTTCTTTGCTTCCACTCCTCCTCAAGGAAGATAAAATGTGTCAAATGTGCTTTAAATGAAACTTCGTGGCAGATTAAAACTGTGTGCCCGACCGAGACTCGAACTCGGGACCTTTGCCTTTCGCGGGCAATCGCTCTACCAACTGAGCTACCGAAGCACGACTCACGCCCGGTACTCACAGCTTTACTTCTGCCAGTACCTCGTCTCCTACCTTCCAAACTTTACAGAAGCTCTCCTGCGAACCTTGCAGAACTAGCACTCCTGAAAGAAAGGATTTGGCGGAGACATGGCTTAGCCACAGCCTGGGGGTTGTTTCCAGAATGAGATTTTCACTCTGCAGCGGAGTGTGCGCTGATATGAAACTTCCTGGCAGATTAAAACTGTGTGCCCGACCGAGACTCGAACTCGGGACCTTTGCCTTTCGCGGGCAAGCGCTCTACCAACTGAGCTACCGAAGCACGACTCACGCCCGGTACTCACAGCTTTACTTCTGCCAGTACCTCGTCTCCTACCTTCCAAACTTTACAGAAGCTCTCCTGCGAACCTTGCAGAACTAGCACTCCTGAAAGAAAGGATATTGCGGAGACATGGCTTAGCCACAGCCTGGGGGTTGTTTCCAGAATGAGATTTTTACTCTGCAGCGGAGTGTGCGCTGATATGAAACTTCCTGGCAGATTAAAACTGTGTGCCCGACTGAGACTCGAACTCGGGACCTTTGCCTTTCGCGGGCAAGCGCTCTACCAACTGAGCTACCGAAGCACAACTCACGCCCGGTACTCACAGCTTTACTTCTGCCAGTACCTCGTCTCCTACCTTCCAAACTTTACAGAAGCTCTCCTGCGAACCTTGCAGAACTAGCACTCCTGAAAGAAAGGATATTGCGGAGACATGGCTTAGCCACAGCCTGGGGGTTGTTTCCAGAATCAGATTTTCACTCTGCAGCGGAGTGTGCGCTGATATGAAACTTCCTGCAGATTAAAACTGTGTGCCCGACCGAGACTCTAACTCGGGACCTTTGCCTTTCGTGGGCAAGCGCTCTACCAACTGAGCTACCGAAGCACGACTCACGCCCGGTACTCACAGCTTTATTTCTGCCAGTACCTCGTCTCCTACCTTCCAAACTTTACAGAAGCTCTCCTGCGAACCTTGCAGAACTAGCACTCCTGAAAGAAAGGATATTGCGGAGACATGGCTTAGCCACAGCCTGGGGGTTGTTTCCAGAATGAGATTTTCACTCTGCAGCGGAGTGTGCGCTGATATGAAACTTCCTGGCAGATTAAAACTGTGTGCCCGACCGAGACTCGAACTCGGGACCTTTGCCTTTCGCGGGCAAGCGCTCTACCAACTGAGCTACCGAAGCACGACTCACGCCCGGTACTCACAGCTTTACTTCTGCCAGTACCTCAGTTGGTAGAGCGCTTGCCCGCGAAAGGCAAAGGTCCCGAGTTCGAGTCTCGGTCGGGCACACAGTTTTAATCTGCCAGGAAGTTTCATATCAGCGCACACTCCGCTGCAGAGTGAAAATCTCATTCTGGAAACAACCCCCAGGCTGTGGCTAAGCCATGTCTCCGCAATATCCTTTCTTTCAGGAGTGCTAGTTCTGCAAGGTTCGCAGGAGAGCTTCTGTAAAGTTTGGAAGGTAGGAGACGAGGTACTGGCAGAAGTAAAGCTGTGAGTACCGGGCGTGAGTCGTGCTTTGGTAGCTCAGTTGGTAGAGCGCTTGCCCGCGAAAGGCAAAGGTCCCGAGTTCGAGTCTCGGTCGGGCACACAGTTTTAATCTGCCAGGAAGTTTCATATCAGCGCACACTCCGCTGCAGAGTGTAAATCTCATTCTGTGCTTTAAATGTTTGTCTTTGTCATTCAAAGTCTCATTTGTGTGGAAATTTCAATACCTTACGTGTTATCCAAGGATGTCAACTAAACCATGTCATTTTGCCTAGTTGATACTCTGTTAGCTTTACTATTTCATCTCCCAAAGGTACCCATTTATATACTCTTGTATTCCTTTCCCGTGTTCGAGTTAATTGGTGCCTAATGCTCCCATTGAAATGCTCAACAAATTCTGATTCTTTCAATTTAACTGAATATAATCTCCTAATATGTTATATATTTTTTAATTGTTGAGGGTGCACATAAAATTTGCAATTACTGTCTCGTATAGGTTTCCATAAGATGAATATTGACAGATCAATTAATCAAAACAGTGAACACAAAAATGTGGACATCAATTGGGACAATGTTTCTCAATAGCTGTTTATTGATATTAAGCTAAATTGGTTCTCTGTAATTTATTTTTGTCACCTACATGTCATTAATCTATATTTTTATGTGTACAGTATTCTGTTCCCTTAAAATGCCAAGATGTAATTACTTGTAAAAAGTGACTGATTATTGTAATTCAATTGCAGCACTGTGGTGCAACATTTAGTCGCAGAGATAAACTGACAAGACATTCACTAATTCATCAAGCTGTCAAAAAATACAAATGTCCATTCCATAATTACTTGGGGTGTTCCAGAGAGTTCAGCAGACAAGGTTGGCAATTTGGCATAATTATATTTTGGATATAATTATTTCTCAATAACTGACCCATTTTCAAACAAGCAGTGTAGAGCTATTGATGCCAGAAGTAGTCATCAACTGCCAAACACTAAATGAAACTATGCAGGATGTTAAACCCGTTAAACCCAATCTTCTTTCCTCCCTTTAAAGGAAACTGTGTATATGCAATTCTTTGGGCTCCAGCTGCATGTTAAGTTAAAATGGGTCAACACACAGATAATGTTCAAATAACTTACAGGAATAGAGTCAGATGTCATTGTTGACAACTGCCAGTATTTCAACAGGAGCACACCTGCCGTTTTCGAACCATAACTGTAGCTAGTAATCGTTGAGCAGAGGAATTTAAAATCTCATTTTGCAGAGAAACTCTGGAAAGATCACACACACACACACACACACACACACACACACACACACACACACACACACACACTCTCTCTCTCTCTCTCTCTCTCTCTCTCTCTCTCTCTCTGTAGACACTAGTGCCTTCGCAAACCAAGGATGACCACCATCACAAGTTATCAATAGTGAATTTAATAATCAATGGTTGAAGTATCATAAACTCTGTCCCTTCATTGTTTGACAGGAGTGAAAGAAGAATTTCATTCTGAATTTAAACAAAAAACACCATTTATATTTATAAAGTTACTTGCTAATTTAATTTCAGCTGGTTCCTTAATAAGACTATCCAGTAGCTGAAAGTGAATGCCAGAACCTCTGTGTTGTTATATTCCATAGAATGACTGGAGCCAAGACAATGTTCTGCAATGGTGACTTTACTCAGCTGTTGTAAACATGTGTAATGCTCAATACACTGGTTGTCTACAGTCCTGATAGTCTGACCAATATATGACATGCCACAACTGCAAGGAATATGGTAGACACCGCCTTAACTCAAACCAAGATCATCATTTATGTAACCTAAAAGGACCCTAATTTTGATGGTGGTCCAGTAACACATTTCACATAATATTTCCACAAAATATGCTCGGTCTTGTTCAAAAAGCTTGCTGTGTAAGGCAAAAAGTCTGTAGACTTCGGTGCCTCATCAATATTGTCATCACTCTCCTGGTGAACAATTGGCTTATTACAGAAAACATGTCAGATCTGTCTCTCAGTATAATCATCCTGACAAAAGGTGACCCTGAGATGGCTTAACTGAGATGACGAACTCTTAAGGACTGACATGACATGGGCCCTGTGAACCATGGTACAAAGTACCACTTCACATTGAGCCAGATGTTGACAACTATCAGCTTACTGCTACGTGTCAGTGTGAGTAGACTTCCTATAAGTGGTATGTACCAGCATACAAAAAAGCTTCCTGCTGGCCAACACATAAAGGAAGGGCGAGAGGCATCCTTTTCCACGTCCATCATGAAACAGATATTTGGGTGGATTGAATTCAAATATTCTAAAAGGTCGTTTGATTTCTCACTGTCATGAGACCAAAAAACAATAGTATCACCTATGTATCTGAAAAAACTATGCAGGTTTCAAAGCCATCAACTCCGAGGCAGGTTCCTCAAAGTCTTCTGTAAACAAATAGGCAATAATAGGTGACAACGTGTTTCCCATTGCAACTCTGTCTGTCTGCTCTGGACATCGAGTAAACAATAAGTTGAAGTTACCATATGTCAAAATAGATTTGTTAATTCAACACCAACCCTAACCTCAGTCAACCATAATGAATCAGACAAAAGTACATAATTGAAGAGAGAGACCACATCAAAACTTACTAAAAGATCAGATTCATTCAAACGCATTCTCACTAATTGACATAAGAAATCTGCTGAGTTCCTAATGTGTTGCTCACCCCATCCTACCTTAGGGGTCAACAGAGCAGTGAGGTGTTTTGCTAGACTGCATGTCACCAGTGTTATTCACTCAGATGAAGCGTAACTCCTTTGTTGTGGACCATAGGAAGGCCATACAGCCTAGGGGGAACAGTACAATAAAACATAGACTCTCGATAGTCTCCTGTGACACGAGCATTTCTTCGGGAGGCTGTTAGTCATCCTCTCAACACTTTTTGTGGGGTCAGTACCGATCCTATGATACCCTGAATAAGACAGTTAGCACTGCATCTTTTAAACGTAATCCTGCTTGTGCAAAACAATGGTAACATTGCTCTTGTGCGCAGGTAAAGTAACAATATCTGGGTCATCTTGTAAGTGAACATAAAGCAGCCCTCTCAGCTGGATGTGCTCCAGTCAACACGACTTTCCTCCCTCCTAGCCTTGTCTTCAACATCAGAAGGTAGTTCAAAAACTGTCTGTTCAGCAGAACTAATAAAATCAAACACTGGCAAACGCTTTGGAATTGGTGGAAAATTTAACCTTTCCCAACCTGGGATAAAGCTGCATCATCAGAAGCTTTCTCCATACAGAATGTCAGGGTATAGTATTATGCTCTGAGCCATGGAAACGTCCAAACTTCACCAAACACCAGATCGTTACAGAATGAAATTCTCAGTCAGGCTGCAGCCATGAATCATACTCTAGCCATTGCCAAGAAAAAGCCAAAATTTTTGAAGCAATTATTAAATGAAGCTGAAACAGTTCCTTGGAAACAAGACGCAATTGTCAGTGAGTGTAACGGATCCTTTCGCAAATGAGAGCTAGGTTGCCGTGTTGCTTCATGCTATTGGTGCCAGGAAAATTAATATGATGCACAAATTTGGCAAATATGGGAACAATATTTTGGTCACATCATCTCAGCAAAAATCACAGCACACATTGCAGTCTTACTCTACTGCTGTGAACTTTATCCAAACTTCGAAGCAACAATGCACATAAACAACATGAGATGTAAGTTTCTCCAGATGTACGCGATGTTGAAGTAACTTACAGAAATGCAGCCTGATGACATCATCGATTACCACCGATATTCCAACAGGAGCACATGCTGCCATTGTCAAGGAATAACTGCAACAAGTAAGTGCTGTGCAAGGGAATTTAAAACCTTGGTTTACATAAAAACTCAGGAAACATATAAGAACACCCGCACGCATCCGCACCCACCCACCCACCCACCCACCCACCCACTCACACACACACACACACACACTCACACTCACACACTGTAAACACTAGTACCATCACAAACCTTAGATGAGTGACATCAGAAGTTATCAATACTGAATTTTATAATCAATGGGTGAGGTAGTATTAACTTTGGCTCTCTGTTTTTGGACAAGGAAGAGAGCAGGATTCCATGCAGAATTTGCGTGCACAGCACTTACTTGCTGCTGGCCGGGGTGCCCGAGCAGTTCTAGGTGCTACAGTCTGGAACTGCGCGACCGCTATGGTCGCGGGTTTGAATCCTGCCTCGGGCATGGACGTGTGTAGTGTCCTTAGATTAGTTAGATTTAATTAGTTCTTAAGTTCTAGGGGAATGATGACCTCAGAAGTTAAGTCCCATAGTGCTCAGAGCCATTTGAACCATTTTTGAACTTACTTGCCGCAGTCGTACCTTGAATATGTCAGTGTGTTCTCCTGTCAAAATAACAGCGGATACTGGCTATGTCACTATCCTCGTACGTTCTTTGAACATTATATACTCAAGGAGAAACTTGGGTCTCTCACATAGATAAAGTAATTGAGAAGCTCTTTTCTGACTGTTTTATTATTATTATTATTATTATAGGATTAATCAATACAAACATTAATTAATAACAGCATCTTGTTGTATTCCTGTTATCCTCCGCCAAACCTCTTTATCAAGCGCATCTTCCTTGTTGATGCTGCGATGTTCCATTACTCCATTTAAGTGGTCTGTCCAAGAACGTTGTGGTCTTCTGCGCTTACATCTGCCGGCTGGTTTCCATTCATAAACCTTCTTTGGCCATTGATTATCTGGCATTCTCATCATATGTTGTTGTTGTTGTGGTCTTCAGTCCAGAGACTGGATTGATGCAGCCCTCCATGCTACTCTATCCTGTCCAAGCTTCTTCGTCTCCCAGCACATACTGCAACCTACATCCTTCTGAATCTGTTTAGTGTATTCTTCTCTTGGTCTCCCTCTACAATTTTTACCCTCCACACTGCCCTCCAATACTAAATTGATGATCTCTTGATGCCTCAGAACATGTCCTACCAACCGATCCCTTCTTCTAGTCAAGTTGTGCCACAAACTCCTCTTCTCCCCAATTCTATTCAATACTTCCTCATTAGTTATGTGGTCTATCCGTCTAATTTTCAGCATCCTTCTGTAGCACCACATTTCAAAAACTTCTATTCTCTTTTTGTCTAAATTATTTATCGTCCACGTTTCAGTTCCATACATGGCTACACTCCATACAATTGCTTTCAGAAATGACTTCCTGACACTTAAATCTATACTCGATGTTAACAAATTTCTCTTCTTCAGAAACGCTTTCCTTGCCATTGCCAGTCTACATTTTATATCCTCTCTACTTCGACCATCATCAGTTACTTTGCTCCCCAAATAGCAAAACTCCTTTACTACTTTAAGCATCTCATTTCCTAATCTAATACCCTCAGCATCACCTGATTTAATTCAACTACATTCCATTATCCTCGTTTTGCTTTTGTTGATGTTCATCTTATATCATTTCAAGACACTGTCCATTCCGTTCAGCTGCTCTTCCAGGTCCTGTGCTGTCTCTGACAGAATTACAATGTCATGGGCGAACCTCAAAGTTTTAATTTCTTTTCCATGGATTTTAGTTCCTACTCTGAATTTTTCTTTTGTTTCCCTTACTGCTTGCTCAATATACAGATTGAATAACATTGGGGATAGGCTACAACCCTGTCTCACTCCCTTCCCAACCACTGCTTCCCTCTGCTTCTCTTTCGTACCCCTCGACTCTTATAACTGCCATCTGGTTTCTGTAAAAATTGTAAATAGCCTTTTGCTCCCTGTATTTTACCCCTGCCACCTTCAGAATTTGAAAGAGAGTATTCCAATCAACATTGTCAAAAGCTTTCTCTAAGTCTACAAATGCTAGAAATGTAGGTTTGCCTTTCCTTAATCTATTTTCTAAGATAAGTCGTAGGGTCAGTATTGCCTCACGTGTTCCAACATTTTTATGGAATCCAAACTGATCTTCCTCGAGGTCAGCTTCTACCAGTTTTTCCATTCGTCTGTAAAGAATTTGTGTTAGTATTCTGCAGCCATGGCTTATTAAACTGATAGTTCGGTAATTTTCAAATCTGTCAACACCTGCTTTCTTTGGGATTGGAATTATTATATTCTTCTTGAAGTCTGAGGGTATTTCGCCTGTGTCATACATCTTGCTCACCAGATGGTAGAGTTTTGTCAGGGCTGGCTCTCCCAAGGCTGTCAGTAGTTCTGATGGAATGTTGTCTACTCCCGGGGCCTTGTTTCAAATTAGATCTTTCAGTGTTCTGTCAAACTCTTCACGCAGTATCTTATCTCCCATTTCATCTTCATCTACGTCCTCTTCAATTTCCATAATATTGTCCTCAAGAACATAACCCTTGTATAGTCCCTCCATATACTCCTTCCTCCTTTCTTCTTTCCCTTCTTTGCTTAGAACTGGGTTGCCATCTGAGCTCTTGATATTCATGCAAGTGGTTCTCTTTTCTCGAAAGGTCTCTTTAATTTTCCTGTAGGCAGAATCTATGTTACCCCTTGTGAGATAAGCCTCTACATCCTTACATTTGTCCTCTAGCCATCCCTGCTTAGCCATTTTGCACTTCCTGTCGATCTCATTTTTGAGACATTTGTATTCCTTTTTGCCTCCTTCGCTTACTGCATTTTTGTATTTTCTCCTTTCATCAATTAAATTCAGTATCTTGTTAACCAAGGATTTCTATTAGCCCTCGTCTTTTTACCTACTTAAGCCTCTGCTGCCTTCACTATTTCATTCCTCAAAGCTACCCATTCTTCTTCTACTGTATTTCTTTCCCCCATTCTTGTCAATCGTTCCTTGATGCTCTCCCTGAAACTCTGTACAACCTCTGGTTTAGCCAGTTTATCCAGGTCCCATCTCCTTAAATTCCCACCTTTTTGAAGTTTCTTTAGTTTTAATATACAGTTCATAACCGATACATTGTGGTCAGAGTCCACATTTGCTCCTGGAAATGTTTTACAATTTAAAACCTGTTTCCTAAATCTCTGTCTTACCATTATATAATCTATCTGATACCTTTTAGTATCTCCAGGCTTCTTCCATGTATACAACCTTCTTTTATGATTCTTGAACCAAGTGTTAGCTATGATTAAGTTATGCTCTGTTCAATATTCTACCAGGCAGCTTCCTCTTTCATTCCTTACCCCCATTCCATATTCACCTACTACGTGTGTATAGACACACATAACAGAACACAGTATCAACTAGTTTTTGAGCTCTGGATGTTCTTATATAGCAGAAAGTCCATAAAATCACACAGACATACAAACAAACACAACCATGACCATGGCAACACTAAATATAAATGTAAATATGAAGTTACCCATTCAAAATAAACAGCAGCTCTTTAATATAACTGTAATGTAGAAGCTTTTTCCCCCAGAGTAGCAGCTTTGTTTCTAATTTACTTGGTTAAATTTTGCTGTGACAAGCAGGAATAGTACTAAACAGTGTAGTGGGCATTTGTTGTTAGTGCAGTGTATACACTGAAGTTTCTGTTGTCTGCTTCTCTTGAAAGTCATTGCAGAATCGAAAGTACACACATGAACTTGCTTCCACCACAAGGACAGAACCAGTGGACACTTTCATCAGAAAAACTTTGTTAACTCTCCCAGTGAGTCTATATATATTGTGACAATCACCTCTTGATAGTATTCTTGAGCTACAAAAAATACAGACTGGTATATTATGACAGGTAGTTATGAAACTACAAACTCAACATTCTTAGTGTTATACAGACAATGGAGTGAGTAAAGTAATTTATATCTGTACACTACTCCCACAGCCAACATTTACAACTTCATATACTTTTGCAGGGAGTCTTGAATTACATTATGATCAGAAGTGCAGACTTCTACAAAACAATGGAATTGAAATTTGTGGCAGTTCATTTTGTGAGATTATAGTCTGGAGATGTAGTTAAGCTGTGTACTGGTCATGCTTTATTAAAGTGGACAGGTGAGAAACCTGTTGCCTCAGCTGTGAGGAGAGTAGCTTTCTGGATAATGGTTGTGATGAAGAGGGTGGCTGACCACATGCTCACGCTCAGGGACGAGGGCCCTAGGAACTCTGGACACAGAGAATTCATCTTGTTCTCAGAATGTTTGTCAAAATGCCTTGCAAACCCTAAACCTGTTATTGAACAATAGCAGCTGTGGGTACTCCGAGACTATTTTGCAAACCCGAATCGAGGTGTATTGGTACCTGCCAAGTGTTGCACTCAGTTTACTGTAATAGCTGTAATTTCCAGGCCACAGTTATGCCAGGAAATTCATCTGGGAGAAGCAAAAGAGGCAGTGGGGTAGCAGGGAACTGAGTTACCAATCGGAGTTTTTCGCAGTGGTTGTTTATGAGACAGCTAATCAAAAGAGAACAGAGGCCAAGATATGTGCATCGGGGTACACAAATGAAAAGAGTAGTGAAAGCAGTGGGTGTTGGTTTGAAGTTTGGGTGGTAGTGGAATTGTGAAGTGGTAACAGTGGTATGAAGAGTTGGAAGCAACCCGGAGGAAGAGCAGTCCGCAAAGACTGGTGGGGAAAAGAGAGGCGCACTGCTCACCATCAAAGGCAAAGTGCCATAATAAACTTTCTGTAGTATCATTTATGGGTGGGACCAGGTAATTCTGATGAGTTGAAGACTGGAAGTTTGTGGGCTTTACTGCCTGTTGGGAAGCACTGGAAGTGTCTGATGATGTATCAGAGGCTAGATTAAACCTTAGTTGTGGTATATAAAGAAGGAGCATTTATGAGGCAATAAAGTAGAATCTTGCTTATCACAGTGTAAAAGGATAGAAATGTTTATTAAATACACTTTTAATGTGTATTGCCATATTCTGTTAACGGTTACTCACTCCACTGGACAGTATTATACCTCCTATGTGTCATCAATTTCTTTTCAGAGTCTGTGAAAATCTTTGTGTGATAATATGTAGTGTCTGTATTTCTTCATTGGTTTCCCTATGGTTTGGCAATCATTATGAAAACACACTGCATCCTTGTGTCTGTCATGTGGACCAACGATTTCCTTCATAAGTAGCTCTGAAGGAGAAATGAGTTACTCTGTCCATTACTCAGCCCAAGGGTGACACAAGGAGGAGTGGGATTCTCAGCTATAAAAACTTTTGACCACCTACCCAGTGATGTAAAGAATTTAATGGATAATGAAATTTAACTTGTAACACATCCTAAAATCATGTCTACTTCATAAATCCTTTCACTCTATAGAAGAATGTCTGAATGTAGAGGATTAGAATGATGAGGGATAGTCCTGCAAGACCTAATGCAATGCCTCTTCTCCATTCATAAAATTCTCCTGCTCTGCAATCCCTAATCCCCCCCAGGGAGCCCACAACTTTGTTGTGGTTATGTGTGTGGCACGCATGGCTCCCTGAGTTATTGCAACATTTTGCTTTTCTGGGCTGCTTTACCTTCCCCTTCCTTCTCTTTCCCTGTCCTTATTTCTTTCCCTTTGCTCTTTTCTTTCCCTCTCCTGGTGTTCTTATTTCCGTCAACCCAGACTTTGCTTTGTCTTGTGGTTTTGTGGGTTTGCTTGTCCTCTTTTGTGGATTTTCTGCTCCTCTTCAGGGGTTTGACCCCCACCTCTAAATCTGAAATCTGTAGTGTTAGCCAGATAGGGAAGAACTCCCTCCCTAGCATCTTTGGCATGGGTTCCTCCCCACCTTTCTCCCCTCCCTCTCTCATTTCCCCCTTCCCCCTCTCTTTTCCCCATTCCCCACCCTCTCCACCATAGCCTTTTCACCTCCTTGCCAGGTCACCAGCTCGGTAGCCAGTCCATGTGGTGGGGCTGTTATGTACCCATCTGGCTGAGCCCCCCTGACACCTCAGGGATCACTCTGCTTGGTACCTGCACTGTGAACACCTTCTGTAAGTCTAGGAGTGGTTGCCCATCTTTTCATGGCATTGGAACTCCCAGCAACAACTGTCTTGCCAGGCAGCCATTGCTGTGGCTGATCTTCCTAGAAATAGTTCTGTCTCAGCTCTTATTTCTGCCTTCCCATACACTCCTCAGCTATCCCCTGGGAGGAGGACCAGGTCCACTGACTTGAGGCAAAACCCTTTTTGCACTTCGTGGTGTGCACCATGACTGATGGGGGAAACATTTTCTTCCACTAGGCCCCCTTTCTTTGTGGAACACATTGAGTACAAGTTCGGTGAAGTTGAGTTGTTAAGGAGGATGATCCCTCCGTATCAAGACAACTTTTGCTAGTCAGTGAGCCTCCCTCTATGCCTGCGACCATTTAAGAGACATATCAGTGAATATCACTCCTCACAAGTCACTCAATATGACACAGGGTGTAATTTTCCATAGGGATCTTGTACAGTCTGATGATGAACTTATGGCTAATGTAGAACGACGTGATGTTAATTTTGTCCATTGTGTCCGAAGAGGCCGTAAGGACCATCGTATAGACATTGGCACTTTCATCCTGAACTTTGAGGAGTACCCTGCCTCAGAAGTTCCAGGTAATGGTATATAGATACAACATCAAATTGCAGATTCCATCTCCCATGCATTGCTTGTGTTGGCTCAAGTTCAGTCGCATGTCTTTGTGATGTGATGCCACTCCCATCTGTGGTGACTGTGGGCACCCTCTTCACGTGGGGAGCCCTTGCACCTCAGGTGTAAACTGCGCTCGTTTCCATTCTCCCCACTCACTCGATTGTCCAGTGTATATGAAGTAAAAAATAATTCGAGAAATAAAGATCCCTGACCATCTCAGCTACTTAGAGACCCAGAAGAAGTTTGACAGTCTTCACCCTGTGCATCTCTCCTCTACCTTTGCCTGAGTTACGTCTTCCCCTCCTTCCCCCTCCTGCTTAGCCCCATCCTGACCCACTTCCCTTTCCTCCCCCGCTCCCAGCAGCTCCCACTCTTCCCCTCGAGGAACCACTCCTCCTCCTCCTCCTCGGCCAGATATCCTATTCTCTGGCTCCTGCTACAGATGGGGCTCCCTGCGTTCTCAAGATGGGGGAGCCTGCAACCTCGGGTCGGATGGGGGACCCGTGCTCCGAGTGCCCCAAAGACACTCGCTCTCTGTCTGATCCAGACATTGCTGCCACCTGTTACCTTAAAGATAACGCCTCCCCCCTCCCTCCGAGGGAGAAGAAGAAGCAGTGCAAGTGAAATGATGAGGTTTACCCAGCTTCCCGAGGGGCTTCAACCCTTACTCCTCATCCCGAATCAGCCCCAGTTTTTATGGATGTCACCCCATCCTCGTTATTGACACCCACTGACCCAGTGACATGACCTTTCCTCGGCTTCTATATTTCTACCCACATGATAATCCAGTGGAATTGCAATGGATATTACTGCCATCTTCTAGAAATTCAACAACCCTTTTCCTCTTTTTCTGTATTCTGTCTTGTTCTTCAAGAAAAGCGCTTCTGTGATGACCACTCTCCAATGTTTTGTGGTTATTGGGTGTTCTGTCAGAACTGTGCCAGCTCTGGGATAACATCTGGAGTGGTGTGCACTTTGGTTCGCACTGATGTCGTTAGTGATTGGATCCCCCTTCATACCAACCTGGAAGCAATAGCAGCACGAGTGCAATCACCTTTTGTAGTGTCTACCTCCCTCCTTGTTGGCCACTTCTTTTTGTTGACCTGCCTGCCATGATACAGCAGTTCCCACCACTGTACCTCCTACTCAGGGACTTCATTTGCACACCATCCGCTGTGTAGGAGTGCCACTTCGCCGGGTAGGGGTCTTCTAATTGAGCAGCTTTCTACAGACATTGATTTGTTCTCCTCAGTGACTGTTCCCTTAGTCACTTCAATGCTTCTCATGACACCATTTCTGCTGTCGATCTCACAATCTCCTCCCCTGCTCTCATATCTTCCCTACGTTAGTCACCCTATGACGGTCTTTGCAAGTGTAACCAGTTTCTGTTGACAGGTCCCCGCGTTGGGCATTCTGCAGAGCCAATTGGTCTTTATATATATCTGCTGTGCACTTTGACACCTCTCTCTCGAATTGCACTGATGCAGTGATTTAAAATGTCTCTGCCATTCTTCTTCACACAACTGGTCCTGCTATCCCCCTATCTATGCAGTGTGGGATCCGCACCAGATCGGGTTGACGGAGGAGATAGAGAAGATCCAAAGAAGAGCGGCGCGTTTTCGTCACAGGGTTATTTGGTAACCGTGATAGCATTACGGAGATGTTTAACAAACTCAAGTGGCAGACTCTGCAAGAGAGGCACTCTGCATCGCGGTGTAGCTTCCTCGCCAGGTTTCGAGAGGGTGCGTTTCTGGATGAGGTATCGAATATATTGCTTCCCCCTACTTATACCTCCCGAGGAGATCACGAATGTAAAATTAGAGAGATTAGAGCGCGCACAGAGGCTTTCAGACAGTCGTTCTTCCCGCGAACCATATGCGACTGGAACAGGAAAGGGAGATAATGACAGTGGCACGTAAAGTGCCCTCCGCCACACACCGTTGGGTGGCTTGCGGAGTATAAATGTAGATGTAGATGTAGATGTAGATCTGCAGGTCCCCCTCGTCATTGATCGGTACTGTGGTGGACCAAGGGTGTAGCAGTCGCTATTCAGAACCCCTGACAGGTGCCGCAACGATTTAAACGACACCCCTCAGAGACCAACCTTGTCACTTTTAAGTGTCTCCATGCTACGGCTCACTACCTTATTAAGAAGAGTAAAAAGGATTGCTGGGAGTGCTACGTTTCCTCTCAGGCGATGCATGTATCTTCCTTGCAAGTTTGGTCCTAGTTCCGTAGCCTTCTGGGCCCCCAGCAACAGTCAACTATCCAGGGTCTGATCCTACCGTGTACTACTAATGCGTTTGTACTTGCAGAACACCTCACAACACACTTTGTGGCAGCATTGATGTCCTTTTCCTATGCTGATTCCTTTGTGGCAGAAATGCAGAGTTGAACAAACAGCCCTCTGTTCCAACCCCCACCCAACCGAATCCTGTAATGAGCCCTTCACTGAACGGGAATTCTTGCAGGCTCTTTCCTCTTCATATTACTCAGCCCCATGCCCGAATTCCACCCACAATCAGATGATCCAACACTTGCACATTACCTAGAGGCAACATCTCGTCAGGATCTTCAAATGCATTTGGCTCACAGGTGTCTTCCCCTCATAGTGGCGAGGCAGCAAAGTTTCCCTGTCCTTAAACCCAGGCAGAACCCAACGTCTCTCAACAGCTACTGCCCAATTAGCCTGACAAATATACTTTGTAAACTGCTTGAGAGGATGGTTAGCTTCCAATTATGTTGGGTGCTTGAATCTTGGGGCTCTTTGTCCCCATATCAGTGTGTTGTCAGGGAGGATGCTCTTCAACAGACCTTTTACTTGTATGGGAAACAGCAATCCGATAGGCTTTTACTACTGCTGGCATCTTGTTGCAGTCTTCTTTGACCTATATAAGGCATACAACATGGCTTGGTGCTATTACATTTTAGTTACCCTTCATGCCCGGGGCTTTCGCAACCCCCTTACAATTTTTATCTATGAGTTTTTATCCCACCAGCCCTTCCGGGTTCGCATTGGCACTTTGATGATCACCCCTCGTGCCCAGGAGAATGGTATCCCACACAGTTCTGTGTTAAGTATCACGCACGTCCTCATCACCATGAATGGGCTTGTGACCTCTGTTGGGCCTAGGTTACTCCAGCATTGTATTGACAGATTTTTGCATCTGGTGCAACTCTCACTTGGTAGCATCTGCTGAATGCCAACTCCAAGGCACCATGTGATGGGGCTCTGCACGGGCCCTCTCCCATGTTTCCGGTTTTCCCCTCTAAAACATGGGTTATACATTTTTGCTGTTGACCTGCAGTACACCCCGATCCAGAAATTTATTCAGCTCGTAGTTGTTGTAGCACAGTCCCATTTCTTGGGCCTTATTTTTGATAAAAAGCTGATGTGGCTGTCCCATATTCACCACTTGAAGACTACCTGCATGCCGAAGCATAATGTTATCTGCCTCCTGGTCCACACATCTTGGGGTGCAGACAGTGCTGCTCTTCTTCACCATTATCGTGCTCTGCTTTTGTCCAGACTAGATTATGCTTGACAGGTTTATGGCTCAACAGCTCATTCCACTATGAAACTACTTGACCCTGTTCATCATTATGGTTGCAACTGACTATCAGTGCCTTTCGCACTAGTCCTGTAGACAGTCTCCTCGCAGAAGTGGAGATTACCCCTCTACAAATACAATGGAGCCAGTTCCTGGTTTCTCATGCAATCACCATTTGACAATTCCTTGACAATCCCATGTACCCCGTCTTCCTTGCTACTGAGGGATGTTCCCCTTCTGCTGGTTGGAATGCGTCTCACTTCCCTTCATCGGGATCTGCATCTCGCCTCTTGGATGGTGTGTTGCCCACGGATTAGCACCGACCTATTCCAGGGTCCTAAGGTCTCTGTCACCTCTATAATATTCCAGCACCTTGTGCGTTCCACCCTTGAAGAGTTCCAGGATGCTACCATCTTCTACACTAATGGTTCTAAAACAATGGATAAAGCGGGATATGCTTTTACATCTCCTACTGGCATATAACAGCATTTACTGCCGACATCATGTATTGTGTTTGCAACTGAGCTGCTAGCCATTAACAGGGCCCTCCATTTTGTTTCTCAGGCCTCCCTCCACAGTGTTTTAACATGTACCAACTTGCAGGCTATAGACCGACTTTTCTCTCATCGCACTTTGGTCTCTGCTATCCATGACCTTCTCTCTGACCTTGGCCATACCGCCTGCTCCATTGTCTTCCTCTGGGTTCAAGTCATGTGGGCATCTGAGGGAATGAACTGGCTAACCATTTGGCTAGAGAGGTAGATACTTACCTCCATTCCCTTTCATGATCCCACATATAGATATGCAGATACACAGCAAATCTCTCTTTGCCCAAGAGTGGAATGACATCTGGTGCACTACTGCTCTCAGTGTAAACTCCGCACAATCAAGACAACTGCAGTTTGGCATACTTCCTTCCACTTCACATGGAAAGAGCCCACTGTCTTATGCCATCTACACATCGGTCATAGTAGGCTCACCCATTGTTTTTTCTTGCATGACAAGCCACCCTCACAATGTGGTTGTGGAGCCAGGCATACAGTATCCCATATGCTCTTCATACTAAGTATAGCCTACCAGATTCCTTGTCTTTAATATTAGCAGGTGATTCACAGATGGTTGAACTGGTCCTCTGTTTCCTTCTTGAAAGGGGTTTTCATTTTCAAATGGCTCTGAGCACTATGGGACTTAACATGTATGGTTATCAGTCCCCTAGAACTTAGAACTACTTAAACCTAACTAACCTAAGGACATCACACAACACCCAGTCATCACGAGGCAGAGAAAATCTCTGACCCTGCTGGGAATCGAACCCGGGAACGGGAAGCGAGAACGCTACCACACGACCACGAGCTGCGGACTTTTCATTTTCATTTATAAAGTTTTCTTTGCTCATGGAGCAGGGGCAGGGTGGTTGTGGTTGAGCCTCTCTTCATGTTTTCTCGGTCTGGGACCCACGACCACTCCCGTGTACATAGACCACACTTTTCTTCCTCTGTTTTTCCAGTTTTGAGATTTGGCTTACTCTTTTATGCCTTCTATGTGTTAACTTCTTTGCTTTATACACTCCTGGAAATGGAAAAAAGTACACATTGACACCGGTGTGTCAGACCCACCATACTTGCTCCGGACACTGCAAGAGGGCTGTACAAGCAATGATCACACGCACGGCACAGCGGACACACCAGGAACCGCGGTGTTGGCCGTCGAATGGCGCTAGCTGCGCAGCATTTGTGCACCGCCGCCGTCAGTGTCAGCCAGTTTGCCGTGGCATACGGGTCCATCGCAGTCTTTAACACTGGTAGCATGCCGCGACAGCGTGGACGTGAACCGTATGTGCAGTTGACGGACTTTGAGCGAGGGCGTATAGTGGGCATGCGGGAGGCCGGGTGGACGTACCGCCGAATTGCTCAACACGTGGGGCGTGAGGTCTCCACAGTACATCGATGTTGTCGCCAGTGGTCGGCGGAAGGTGCACGTGCCCGTCGACCTGGGACCGGACCGCAGCGACGCACGGATGCACGCCAAGACCGTATGATCCTACGCAGTGCCGTAGGGGACCGCACCGCCACTTCCCAGCAAATTAGGGACACTGTTGCTCCTGGGGTATCAGCTAGGACCATTCGCAACCATCTCCATGAAGCTGGGCTACGGTCCCGCACACCGTTAGGCCGTCTTCCGCTCACGCCCCAACATCGTGCAGCCCGCCTCCAGTGGTGTCGCGACAGGCGTGAATGGAGGGACGAATGGAGACGTGTCGTCTTCAGCGATGAGAGTCGCTTCTGCCTTGGTGCCAATGATGGTCGTATGCGTGTTTGGCGCCGTGCAGGTGAGCGCCACAATCAGGACTGCATATGACCGAGGCACACAGGGCCAACACCCGGCATCTTGGTGTGGGGAGCGATCTCCTACACTGGCCGTACACCACTGGTGATCGTCGAGGGGACACTGAATAGTGCACGGTACATCCAAACCGTCATCGAACCCATCGTTCTACCATTCCTAGACCGGCAAGGGAACTTGCTGTTCCAACAGGACAGTGCACGTCCGCATGTATCCCGTGCCACCCAACGTGCTCTAGAAGGTGTAAGTCAACTACCCTGGCCAGCAAGATCTCCGGATCTGTTCCCCATTGAGCATGTTTGGGACTGGATGAAGCGTCGTCTCACGCGGTCTGCACGTCCAGCACGAACGCTGGTCCAACTGAGGCGCCAGGTGGAAATGGCATGGCAAGCCGTTCCACAGGACTACATCCAGCATCTCTACGATCGTCTCCATGGGAGAATAGCAGCCTGCATTGCTGCGAAAGGTGGATATACACTGTACTAGTGCCGACATTGTGCATGCTCTGTTGCCTGTGTCTATGTGCCTGTGGTTCTGTCAGTGTGATCATGTGATGTATCTGACCCCAGGAATGTGTCAATAAAGTTTCCCCTTCCTGGGACAATGAATTCACGGTGTTCTTATTTCAATTTCCAGGAGTGTAGTAGTTTGACCTCTCTGACTGGATTCACCCACTTTTAGCGGACCCTCTACTTACACAAGTAACTATGAATTTTGGGACTGATGACTTCAGCATTTAGTCCCGTAACTCCCCTCAATCAATCAGTCCCAAATTCCATCATCCCATCTGTCACAGTGAAACTCTTGTCCTCCAGTAACTAGAGCAGGATACATAATGCTGTCTCAAAAAAACCCTGGATTCTCTTTATCTGCTCCTGCCTTGGACTATCACTATTCACCATTCTACAAGAGCCTCCAAAAACTCTCCACATCCACTCACAGCTGATAAATCCTGCCTCGTAGACCTACTACATTCACTAAACCATCAGAAACTCCTTCCCACTGGCGTACAGAATTCAGAACCTAAACAGTACCGAAACGCAGTCATGAAACTTTCCTCCAAAAGCCTTAGTCCCACAGAAGTAACATTCCTTTCCAAAGGCCTTACCTTTTGCCCCACTCCCAGATTCAATCTTGCTGGGCTCCTTAAAAATCCTCTCTTCTTCTCCTCCCTGTCCCAACAGTGCAAACACATTTTTGACACCAACCTTACCAAAATCAATACTGTGCCCAGCTTGACTCATCTCACTCATCTATGAAATTGTGATTCACCCCCACTGCCCACAAATCACCCCTATTAACATTCCAGAATTTCTTAACCTTGTGCATTGCTAAATTTCTCAACATGGGCACCAACTTTACATCTGCAGAAAGAACTGTAATCCAACACCTAAGAGCTGGTCCCAACCATGCGAGCCTACCTGCTGATAAAGGCTAACTGAGGTTATGAACTGCAGGTGTTACCTTCTGTAGGACTCTAGCAGTTGTCAGATACGTCCACCTACAAACACTCTCAAGGGTCCTCATTTCAGAAATCCAGCAGGATCTCCAGTCCCACCTCAGATCCTTAGGTCTATAGGTCTATCCCAGAACCCCCCCCCCCTCTCTCTCTTTCCCTCTCTCTCTTTCTCTCTCTCTCTTTCTCTCTCTCTGCCTCTCCCTCCCTCCCCCCCTCCCCCTCACCACTTACAGCAGTCAAACCTTCTACATGCTCCCACCCAACTGAGATACCCCATTGTGGCTGCTTACTGTGCCCCCACAGAGTGAGTCTCTTTTCTCATGGACCAACACTTCAGCCTATTACCCAAAAAGTGCACTGCTCTTCACTGTTAATGCCACTACCCTCTACACTGACACCCCCCAATGCCCATGGTCTTGCCACTATTGAACACTTTCTTTTCCAGTGTCTGACTGACTTCAAACCTGTAACCTCCTTTCTGGTAACCAGTTCACTATCCTCAGCCACAGCTACTTCTCCTCTGAAGGCATTACCTACGAACAGAGAGGTGCTATGTCAATGTGCATGTGCATGGCACCATCCTATGCCAAACCTATAGGAATCCTTCCTAATGAACCCGAATCTTGAACCTGTCACCTGGTTCAGATTCATTGATGACATCTTCTTTATCTGGACTGATTGTGTGGGCACAGTATGTACATCCCACAAGAACTTCAACACCTTCTCCCAATATACTTCACCTGGTCTCCACCAACCCAACAAGCTACCTTTCTCAATGTTGGCCTCCACCTCGAGGATGGCTATATCAGTACCGCCAACTTTATCAGACGTAACAGCCACTGTAAATACTGCCATTTTTCCACCCACCCACCCACCCACTCACCCACCCACCCACCCACACACACACACACACACACACACACACACACACACAGTTTGAAGGAGCTCTCCTCTCATGACTCAGTACCACCCAGGATTAGAATAACTGAATCACATTCTCTGCCGAATCACATTCTCTGCCAGGCCCTCAAGAACCTCTTGTTGTGTGGTGAAATGAGGAATATCCTTGCTATCACTACACCACCCTTGCTCCATACCCCTTGCTTCAAGACTCATATTCCTACAATACACCTGTCGTTTACATACTTCCATCATCACCTACTCCAGTCCAGTCACAAGCGTCTCATATCTCATCAGAGACAGGGATACCTGTGAGAGCACCCATGTGATCTACTAAGATGTAACCACTGTGCCACTCTCTATGTGAGCATGATAGTTAACAAGCTGTCTGTCTGAATGAATGGCCACTGACAGACTGTGACCAAGAAACAGCATGAACACCGGGTGCGGAACGTACTGCCCAACAGTCGCTGCAGTGACTGTTTCACAGCCTCCACCATTTGCATACTTCCTGCCAATATCAGCTTTCTGAAATGCACAGATGCGAACTCTCCCTGCAGTATTCAGGGAGCACATAATTAAAGTTCCAGTTTAAAAAAACCTTGAGAAAGAGAACCACTGCTCAGAATGATGTCAAAGTTAAATAACATATTACTGATTGGGCGGGGGGGGGGGGGGGGGGGGGGGGGGGGGGGGAATGAAAATTTTACTAATAGATGGTGTATCTTAACATAAATGACGTCAGCTCCAAATGACATATTAATGGTTTGAGTTGCACAATGCACCATCCATACTGTTCAGTGTGCATGACTGCACAAGTTAGGCAGTCAACTGTCGTGGCACTGTTGGTTAGGTAAGCCCATCCACCACAGCAAGAATGTACCACATCAGATGGTAAAGATCGGTTTTTAATTCTCTGAGACCAAAAACTTCATAAAAAGTAAAATGACATTGGTTTCTAATTTTCATGGTAGTGGCACAAGACATTTTCAGTATGCTCTCTGCTGTTTTCTCCCACAAGATGAAATTGAGAAAAACATGTTCCACAACAGATTGGAGTGTCTCAGGGTCATGTTCAAAGTGTGTTGTACAGTGCTTGCCTTCAGTTCAGCTACTTCCATAACTGAAGCAGCAAACACAACATATTTCAAATAACCCCACAGCCAGAAGTCAGACGGATTAAGATCAGGTGATCTGGATGGCCAGGACTGTTGTGAACTGAGGGCTAATAATTTTAGCATTTCTGAAATGTCTCTGCAATATCTGCTCCACTGCCTGTGCAATGTGCAGAGGAGCACCATTCTGCATAAAAACAATCCTATCCACACTCTTGAAGGGCACACCCTTGTAGGGTTGGAATGGTGTTGGTGTGCAGAAGACTCTTGTAGCATTTACCAGTGATGGTACACGTAACAGAACCCTCAGGGGGGGGGGGGGGGAGAGAGAGAGAGAGAGAGAGAGAGAGAGAGAGAGAGAGAGAGAGAGAGAGAGAGAGGAGAAGAAGAAGAAGAAGAAGAAGAATGACCCTACGATAAAAACAATGTTATCAACCTACACCACACTGCCATTTTGCAGAGTCAAGTGGTACTGTTCATGGGAGTGCATATTTTCTGTGTGCTGTGCGTTTGTTGGTGTGCATATTCTGATATTCAGTTTTTGTTAATAATTTTTTTTCTTGCTCCATGATGTTTCCCCATTGTGTCAATAATATGCTGTTCAAATCTGACATCATGCTGAGTAGTGGCTCTTTCTACAACTTTTTGAAACAGGAAATGTAATTATGGACACCCTGTAACCTACCTTCCTGTAACCCTCTGGCCTCAGCCTTCATGAGTCTGTGTGTTCCACCTTCATATCTCTTTCCTGCTCCTACTCCACAGTCTTCTGTTCTGACCATACAACTACTAGTTCATTTTCCTCTTCTCTATCATCCTCGCCACATTTCAGTATGCATCATTTTGTTTTTATCTTTGACATCTGTTTAAGACAGTGTTATTACTCAGGGAACGTACACGTTGAAAGCACTGATGATGGCTGTTGATCAGTTGAAATTGATTTGTAAAAGTAAATAAAGAAAACATGATCTTGCGACTGGTTGCTGCTTATTTGGTAATTTTATGGTTTATGGTCGCTGCACAACTTGGGAACTATGTGGAGCCCCCCATTCAGAAATTTCAGTATGCTCCCACAAATGCCACTACACCTTTCCCCATAATTACCCTCCTGTCCTATCCCATCCCTTCCCCCACCTTGCCTCATGCTGGCTCTTTATGCCCACCATCAACACCAGATTGCTGTTCTCATCAGGTGCAGTTTCTGTCCGCATTCCAGCAACTATGACCAAAGACTGTGGCTATGTGTGTATGAGTTGTGCCTCTCTCAAAGTGTGTGTGTTCTTTATTTTGGAAGAAGGCCTTCTGCTAGAATCTTAAGTGTATAGCAGTCTTTTCATTGTCCCTGTCTGTGATTCAGCATCATGGTGAGAAGCAATCTATCCTTTTCATAATATTGTTCTTAGATATTGAACATAGTTAAATATAAATCACTCTATTCAATTTAAAAAACTTAAGAAGTCATATAAATGCTTAGCACATTGCCATACACTCTGCTGAGAAGATGTAGTAAAATTGTAAAACTGACACACTGCATATAGTACCGAGCTGTTGCTATTATGATCCACAGAGCGTGCAAGTAATTAACAAACTAAGGAGATCTACACTTTTCTGTCCAGTGCAAGTCTCATCATTGCTGCATGAAACCTACACCCAATTCAACTTGCTTACAGTAATTGTGCTCAGGTCTCCCTTTTAAAATTTTTTACCCTACACACATACATCCATTACCGAATCAACCAATCCTTGATGACTCAGAAAGTGTCTTGTCAACCTGTCTGTTCTTTTAATCAAGTTGTACCACAGATTTCTTTTCTCATTGGTCCAATTCATTATCTCTTTATTAATTATCTAACAGGGTAATCTTCAGCATTATTTGTTAATCGTCTACTCTTCAGCGTTATTTGTAGTAACAAATTTTAAGATCTTCTTTTCTCATACTGCCTGCCCTGTTTATTGTCCATACATTGCTGTACTCCAGACAAGTACTTTCAGAAAGACTTTCTAATTCTTCAGTTTGCATTCTGTATCAGCAATAGCTTTTCTTTTTCTTGGTATTTACAGTCTGCATTTTATATCCTCTCTACTTCTTCCATCATCAGTTATTTCCTGCCCATATAGCAAAACTGGTCAATTACTTTCAGTGTCTCATTTACCACTAATTCTGCCAGCATCCTCTTGGCATATTATCCAAGTCCTTAACCAACTGTGACAAAATTACAGTATCACCAGCAAATGTCACAATTTTTATTTCTTTTCTGTGAACTTCAGTTCACTTTCCAAGTTTTATTGTGAATAAATGCAATGGAAGACACAGTTCTAAGAAAGAGGTGGCAATTTATATTGCAATGACTGCTTCAGTTTTTGAATTTCAGTTCTTCTCAAGATGCCAACATCCGAATTTATTCTTATTCACACGTTCTATAATGCCAAAATGTGTGTGTTCACATTTCCTCCTCTCAAGAAGAACAAAGGTTTTAAAGACTAAGTAGCAATTATTAATTTTACATGTCTTTCCCCATTTCATCACTTGTAAATGTGGGGGCGAAATGTTCTATGTCTTTGAACTCTGTTACCCTTAAATTTATTGTTTATATTATTGTCTGTTATGGAGAATCATGAATTATAAAGTTTTATTCCAATTTGCAGATAAATTGAAGCGGCATATATTGACACACACTGCTGCAAAACCAGTCCGTTGTAAAAATTGTAGCAAAACCTTCTTGAGACCATCTCAGGTTAAAGAACATGAGAAACTACATTGTCATAAAGACCGAAAACGGAAGTGTGTTGATTGTGGAATTGTAAGTATTTAATCCTCCTCTTTTTTTTACATGTTTCATTGTACTATCTTTTGAACAATTTATTCTTTAAGATTTCTGAGAGAGAATGTTTTTGGACTACAACATATTATTTAATGTTGTTTGAAAATCATGGTGGTAATGGAGACCAACAGCACAGAAATAATTCTTGTCAAATTCTATCGTTTGGTAGCTTCAGTGCAGTTACATCAATGAATAATTTCGATCTTTTTGATTGAAAGGTACTTATCTCTTTAGTTAAAGTACAAAAGTATGTTTGTATTTTTCCGTTGGCTCTATTGGGAAATGTGCATCATAAAAGTAAATACTACCTGTTCTGACCACAGTAACACACAGTGATGGGCACAACAGTTTATTACTTCTAGAAACAACTGGTTACATGAAGGCAGTTGCCACAAAGTGGCTACAATACTGGTTCAGTAACACTGGTCGTAATGTCAGCATATGACAGTGAGTGAGTGAGGCTGGCTGGGCCCAACTCAGTAAGCTTTCGGCCAGCCAGTAGAGTGCATGGAGGAGAGGCTGCACACACATCCATGTGCAGCAGCCCTTGGTGGTTCTAGCATCTGGTAACTTCTGTGGCGCACCTTACATCTGTGCACCCCTATCACGGGTATGGAATTGATGCAGGTCACTGCGCCCCCTCCCCTTGGAGCGAAGCATTGCTGATTCCCCAGGCAAGGTGTGGACAGCCAGAATGTGAAGACAGCATGGAAGTCTAGACGGTGTCCACATCCACAGTGAGAATGTAGAGTTACAGGAGACCTTAGAATATAGGCAAAAGTGGCCAACAAGAGGAGTGCCCCACCAACCCCCATTGGAGCATGAGATGATATTACCAGCAACGCGCAATCTTAGCCAGGATCCCTGGTGAAATCCGATGGAAGTGTGGAAGGTAGAGTAGGCTCTGTTGCAGGTTGAGGCCCCACTGGAGACTTACAACTGACGAGGGGCATGTCCACCAGCTGGAGGGCCACTGGAGCTTCTACCAGAGGATGTAAAGTCGCAGATAGGCTCAGCAGGCAGAGGCACTGACACAAGCAGAAACATCGCCAGGTAGGCCACACCTTCAACCAGGTGCCGATGAACGTGATGGTGTGGCCAGGACAGGGGAGTGGGTACCCAACCAGACTCGGAGCTGATTTTGATGACACCAGACCTCCCACTTTCCAGTCCAGAAGACATAGATGCAGCATCACTTCTAATTCATAATGGCTATTGGCCTAGTATTAGAATCGGAATTTAAAAGAGCTTTGGAGGACTTACGGTCAAATAAGGCAGAAAGGATAGATAACATTCCATCAGAATTTATAAAATCACTGGGGGAAGTGGCAACAAAACGACTATTCACGTTGGTGTGTAGAATATATGAGTCTGGTGATATACCATCTGACTTTCGGAAAAGCATCATCCACACAATTCTGAAGACGGCAAGAGCTGACAAATGTGAGAATTATCGCACAATCAGCTTAACAGCTCATGCATCGAAGCTGCTTACAAGAATAATATACAGAAGAATGGAAAAGAAAATTGAGAATGCGCTAGGTGATGATCAGTTTGGCTTTAGGTAAAGTAAAGGGATGAGAGAGGCAATTCTGACGTTACGGCTAATAATGGAAGCAAGGCTAAAGAAAAATCAAGACACTTTCATAGGATTTGTCGACCTGGAAAAAGCATTCGACAGTATAAAATGGTCCAAGCTGTTCGAGATTCTGAAAAAAGTAGGGATATGCTATAGGGAGAGATGGGTCATATACAATATGTACAACAACCAAGAGGGAATAATAAGAGTGGACGATCAAGAACGAAGTGCTCGTATTAAGAAGGGTGTAAGACAAGGCTGTAGCCTTTCGCCCCTACTCTTCAATCTGTAAATCGAGGAAGCAATGATGGAAATAAAAGAAAGGTTCAGGAGTGGAATTAAATTGCAACTGTAGAGGAAGACAGAGATTGGAATACGTCAGGCAAATAATTGAGGACGTAGGTTGCAAGTGCTACTCTGAGATGAAGAGGTTAGCACAGGAAAGGAATTCGTGGTGGGCCGCATCAAACCAATCAGTAGACCGATGACCCAAAAAAAAAAAGAAGAAAAATGGCAAACAGCTGGGGACCGAGCAAATGACGTAGTCAGATTGCCATCCCTCGGCAGAAAACTCGATATGGCAGAACATGATGGTGGGCGAGATCCCAGTCCGAGGAGGTTGTGCAGCCTCTTCGGCTTTCACCTGTGGAGAAGCTTGGCAGGATTAAGGAAACCAATTGGAGTCATCCAGAAGGCAGCCAGAAAAACTGTAACACCTGCTCGGCAGGGAAGTTGTGGAGACATTTTTTCAGCTGAGTCTTAAAGGTGCACAGCAAGTGCTCAGCTTCCGTATTAGATTGGGGGCCGGTGGTGAGGGGTGGGGGGGGGGGGTGAAAGGTAGGGGAACGATTATACAAATGCGTGACCACACAACACAGAAATCATGAAACACTTGAGACAGGAAAGTAACTGGGAGACCCACAGAAAAATTTGTTTTGTGAGATTGTTAATAGTGATTTCGGTAGTGTAAAGAAGCACTGGACCATGCATGGAAAATGTGAAAAAGTGTCAATGACAATCAGCCAAAATTCTTGTAGAAAGAGACCCACAAAATACGCATGGATGCATTCCCAGGGCTGGGCTGCTGGAGGCCACGGGGAGAACGAAACCTTGGGAGCCACCTGTTGATTAGCACACTGAGGACATGCAGCCACCAAATGCTCCAGCTCCCTGTCAATGCCAGACCAGCACATATGTCTACAATCCAAAGCTGTGGTATGGGAAGCACTCCAGTGACACTCATGTAGTACCTATAAAACCTCCCACCACAAACTCACGGGAATAACCACACAGCTGAGTCGTCCACAGAGAGGTGGAGGATCTTGTCTAAGACTGGGAGACCATGGCACGGACAAAATGGTTACCGAGCAGTTCAGAATTGCTGCTTGGAAGACAAGAAGACCAAACATGCTGGATGAGGCTGACAACCACGTGAGAACTAGCAACTAGTGATTGGAAACCCATGTAGTGCTTGCTAGGAGGAGATATCCAAGAGTTCCTCGTGATCAAATACAGGGTCTAGCCAGTGGGCAGCTGGGATTAGGCATCCTTGTTGGCATGGCTTTTTTTTTCCCATCAGTCTACTGACTGGTTTGATGCGGCCCCCCACGAATTCCTTTCCTCTTCATCTCCGAGTAGCACTTGCAACCTACGTCCTCAATTATTTGCTTGACGTATTCCGATCTCTGTCTTCCTCTACAGTTTTTGCCCTCTACAGCTCCCTCTAGTACCATGGAAGTCATTCCTTCATGTCTTAGCAGATGTCCTATCATCCTGTCCCTTCTCCTTATCAGTGTTTTCCACATATTCCTTTCCTCTCCGATTCTGCGTAGAACCTCCTCATTCCTTACCTTATCAGCCCACCTAATTTTCAACATTCATCTATAGCACCATATCTCAAATGCTTCGATTCTCTTCTGTTCCGGTTTTCCCACAGTCCATGTTTCACTACCATACAATGCTGTACTCCAGACGTACATCCTCAGAAATTTCTTCCTCAAATTAAGGCCGCTATTTGATATTAGTAGACTTCTCTTGGCCAGAAATGCCTTTTTTGCCATAGCGAGTCTGCTTTTGATGTCCTCCTTGCTCCGTCCGTCATTGGTTATTTTACTGCCTAGGTAGCAGAATTCCTTGACTTCATTGACTTCGTGACCATCAATCCTGATGTTAAGTTTCTCGCTGTTCTCATTTCTACTACTTCTCATTACCTTCGTCTTTCTCTGATTTACTCTCAAACCATACTGTGTACTCATTAGACTGTTCATTCCGTTCAGCAGATCATTTAATTCATCTTCACTTTCACTCAGGATAGCAATGTCATCAGCGAATCGTATCATTTATATCCTTTCACCTTGTATTTTAATTCCACTCCTGAACCTTTCTTTTATTTCCATCATTGCTTCCTCGATTTACAGATTGAAGAGTAGGGGCGAAAGGCTACAGCCTTGTCTTACACCCTTCTTAATACGAGCACTTCGTTCTTGATCGTCCACTCTTATTATTCCCTCTTGGTTGTTGTACATATTGTATATGACCCATCTCTCCTTATAGCGTACCCCTACTTTTTTCAGAATCTCGAACAGCTTGCACCATTTTATATTGTCAAACACTTTTTTCCGGGTTGACAAATCCTATGAAAGTGTCTTGATTTTTCTTTAGCCTTGCTTCCATTATTAGCCGTAACGTCAGAATTGCCTCTCTCGTCCCTTTACTTTTCTTAAAGCCAAACTGATCGTCACCTAGCACATTCTCAATTTTCTTTTCCATTCTTCTGTATATTATTCTTGTAAGCAGCTTCGATGCATGAGCTGTTAAGCTGATTGTGCGATAATTCTCGCACTTGTCAGCTCTTGCCATCTTCGGAATTGTGTGGATGATGCTTTTCCGAAAGTCAGATGGCATATCGCCTGACTCATATATTCTACACACCAACGTGAATAGTCGTTTTGTTGCCACTTCTCCCAGTGATTTTATAAATTCTGATGGAATGTTATCTATCGCTTCTACCTTATTTGACCGTAAGTCCTCCAAAGCTCTTTTAAATTCCGATTCTAATACTGGATCCCCTATCTCTTCTAAATAGACTTCTGTTTCTTCTATCACATCAGACAAATCTTCACCCTCATAGAGGCTTTCAATGTATTCTTTCCATCTATCTGCTCTCTCCTCTGCATTTAACAGTGGAATTCCCGTTGCACTCTTAATGTTACCACCGTTGCTTTTAATGTCACCAAAGGTTGTTTTGACTTTCCTGTATGCTGAGTCTGTCCTTCCGACAATCATATATCTTTTTCAATGTCTTCACATTTTTCCTGCAGCCATTTCGTCTTAGCTTCCCTGCACTTCCTATTTATTTCATTCCTCAGTGACTTGTATTTCTGTATTCCTGATTTTCCCGGAACATGTTTGTACTTCCTCCTTTCATCAATCAACTGAAGTATTTCTTCTGTTACCCATGGTTTCTTCGCAGCTACCTTCTTTGTACCTATGTTTTCCTTCCCAACTTCTGTGATGGCCCTTTTTAGAGATGTCCATTCCTCTTCAACTGTACTGCCTACTGCGCTATTCCTTATTGCTGTATCTATAGCATTAGAGAACTTCAAACGTATCTCGTCATTCCTTAGTACTTCCGTATCCCACTTCTTTGCGTATTGATTCTTCCTGACTAATGTCTTGAACTTCAGCCTACTCTTCATCACTATTATATTGTGATCTGAGTCTATATCTGCTCCTGGGTATGCCTTACAATCCAGTATCTGATTTCGGAATCTCTGTCTGACCATGATGTAATCTACTTGAAATCTTCCCGTATCTCCCGGCCTTTCCCAAGTATACCTCCTCCTCTTGTGATTCTTGAACAAGGTATTCGCTATTACTAGCTGAAACTTGTTACAGAACTCAATTAGTCTTTCTCCTCTTTCATTCCTTGTCCCAAGCCCATATTCTCCTGTAACCTTTTCTTCTACTCCTTCCCCTACAACTGCATTCCAGTCGCCCATGACTATTAGATTTTCGTCCCCTTTACATACTGCATTACCCTTTCAATATCCTCATACACTTTCTCTATCTGTTCATCTTCAGCTTGCGACGTCGGCATGTATACCTGAACTATCGTTGTCGGTGTTGGTCTGCTGTCGATTCTGATTAGAACAACCCGGTCACTGAACTGTTCACAGTAACACACCCTCTGCCCTACCTTTCTATTCATAACGAATCCTACACCTGTTATACCATTTTCTGCTGCTGTTGATATTACCCGATATTCATCTGACCAGAAGTACTTGTCTTCCTTTCACTTCACTTCACTGACCCCTACTATATCTATATTGAGCCTTTGCATTTCCCTTTTCAGATTTTCTAGTTTCCCTACCACGTTCAAGCTTCTGACCTTCCACGCCCCGACTCGTAGAACGTTATCCTTTCGTAGATTATTCAATCTTTTTCTCATGGTAACCTCCCCCTTGGCAGTCCCCTCCCAGAGATCCGAATGGGGGACTATTCCGGAATCTTTTGCCAATGGAGAGATCATCATGACACTTCTTCAATTACAGGCCACATGTCCTGTGGATACACGTTACGTGTCTTTAATGCAGTGGTTTCCATTGCCTTCTGCATCCTCACGTCGTTGATCATTGCTGATTCTTCCACCTTTAGGGGCAATTTCCCACCCCTAGGACAAGAGAGTGCCCTGAACCTCTATTCGCTCCTCCGCCCTCTTTGACAAGGCCGTTGGCAGAATGAGGCTGACTTCTTATGCCGGAAGTCTTCGGCCGCCAATGCTGGCTCCTAGTGGGGCGAAAATAAATGCAGTAGACTATTGGGAGTGGAACATTGGACACCACAGCAACTTATGAGCTGTCTTATCAGGAACCTGGGTGGACAGACTAAATAACAAAATTGATGACTTGTGGTTTGTAATTAGTTGAAATTTACTACCATACAAGAAAGCTTGAAGTTGGTGACCACATACACAATGGCTAGAGCCAACTTCCGGACCTGAGAGTAGTGGACCTGTACTGTACTGAGAGTTTTTGATGCAAATACCAGTGACTGCTCAGAGTCATCTGCATTCCAATGAATGAGGACTGCCCTCAAGCTGTACTGTGAGCTGCCGTAGCTACAACCAGTGGTTTGCTGGCACCAAAAGTAGCCAGGCATGGTGCCAATCTGAGGCATTCATTTGGCATGTTGAAGGCCTAGTCACTCACCAGAGGCCAAAAAGGAAGCACCCTTGCAGAGAAGGTGGTGGAGAAGGTGTGCAGTGGTGGACACTGAGGAATGAACCACTCATATAGGGAATTTTACCCAGGATGATGTGTCCCAGATACTCTAGATGGTTGGAAAAATTTGGGCTTCTACAGATTGAAATACAGACCCAAGGCCCAGAGTTTTTGAAAAAGGACTGTGAGATTGTGCAGGTATATCTGAAAATGACAGTGTCATCCAGGTAGCTGAAACAATGTGGAATAGTGGTAGTATTGAAAAACTACAGAGCATTTGCCAGCCCAAACATCAATTGTCGACTCCTCATCCATGAGTAACTGATATGCTTAGGAAAGATCAAATTTGGAGAAGAACTGACCCCTGTTAAGCGCGTGAACAGTTCGTCCAGACGTGGCAGTGGGTATGTATCAACAGGCTGCGAATTCACGGTGACCTTAAAATTGCTGCAGAGTCACAGCTACCAGAGGATCTCTTCACGATGACAAGGAGTGTGGGTCATCCACTAGAGGAAATGGCAAGCAGAACCCCAAGAGAGGTGAGCTGCTCCAGCTCCACATTGAGTTGGGGGTGTTAAGCTATAGAAATCTGCCTAGCATGAAAAAATCTAGGACAAGCTGACTGCTTCAAGGTTGTATTGGCTCTAAAGTCTGTGGCACACCCTAGGCCTTCCACAAAGATACTTTGAAATTCTGAGCACAGAGATTCCAGTGATTGACAGGGGACTTTGGCCAATACCAACTGTATGGAATCTGTGACTGAGAATTCAATGGTCTGAAAAGAATTATAACTGAAAAGATTTGTGGAGCTAACATCATGGATGACAATAAAGCTAACAGCTGGAGTCACTGATTCGTAGGTAACTTTGGCAGTGAATTGACCAAGCAAGGGGCTTTGCTGTTTACCATATCCCCGGAGACAGCTGTTTACCGGCAACAGTGGCAGTGAGCCAAGGTGTGAATATGTTTCGGTATTAAGCGGAGAAACTGTTACTTCAGTATCTACATCTAGGCATAGCTATAACAAGAAAACCAAAACCTCAATAAAAGGCTTGTTGGAATCTCACAGGGAACTGCCTCTGATGAAGACACTTCCTGGATATCCATATTCATGGCCCATGATACTGCATTGTGTGAAGTTGAGTGGCAGGCTTCTGCAATCTGGCCTTTTTTTCCACACTTCCAACAGACAGACTAATATTTGTGACACCAATCTGTCATATTGTCCATAACAAGATGCAACAAGGGCAACAGGGAGCAGCAGCTGGAACACTGTTCACATGCTGTGTGGAAGCTGCCAGAGTAGCTGGCTTGCATCACTGTGATGTCGCCCTCCCCATACGTGTTCAGGCCACCCTGCTGTACCACCATGACATTGCACTGGGCTTCCAGCTGCTGGCCAGTGGCATTTGAGCCTCATACAACTGGGCCATCGACAAAACATTTTCGAGGGAGGGATTCTCTAATTGGAGGATCTGCTGTCAGACTTCCTTATCCGGGTCAGAGTGGATGTTAACATCCTGAACCATGACATCCACATGTGACTCTTTTGACTTGGCTGTGACTAAACACCTTTTGCGACTAAGGCTGTGGAGGGTACCTGTCCAGGCACGATAAGACTGACGGGGCTGCTTCTTGCCTTGGTAGAATTCGATCGTAGCAGCCACGATGTGCATGCAGTGCCAATAATGGGAAGATAACAACAAACATAAATTGTCAAACGACAACAGTGAAGGTTCCTGCAATGGGGCCAAGAGCTGCAATAACTGATACAAGGTGGAAGAAACTCATGACAAAAACAATACATGAGATACCTCCACATCCGTAAAAGGGAAAGTGTGGAAATGTTGCTGTAGACTGTTCATATGCTTCCCAATCTTCTGCTGTCTCATTAAATGACAGTAACAGAGAGGGAAAGTGAGCTGGAGACAGATGTTGAGAGAGTGATACCGGCACAAACTGTTGCAGGACTGTAAGAAGTCCATCTGTTGTTGCACCAATGCTTGAAGGAGAGCCTCCATGTCACGACAACGTGCAAAAAGCAACAGCGCAACAAGAAACAGTGAAAATGCGACCCTACTCATCACCTTCGTGTTCTGACCTCAAGGACACGCAAACAGTGAAGGGAAAAACACTTTATTACTTTCAGAAACAACTTGTTACAAGAAGCCACTTGCCAAAGAGTGGCTACAATAGCAGTCCGATAACACTACTCAGAATGTCAACATGTAACTGAGAGCAAAGCTGGCTGGGGCTGACCCTGTAAGCCATCGGCTGGCCGGTAGAGTGCTGGGAGGAGAGGCTGAGCACACATCCGTAAGTGGCAGCCTATGATAGTTCTAGCATCTGGTGTCTTTGGCAGCTCACCTTAGAACTGCGTGCCCAGATCACAGGTGTGGAATTGATGTGCGTCAATACCCAGTTCCTCTTTCTCTTTCAGTCTAACAAATTTCTGAATGAAATGTTCCTTTTTTATGCAGTCAACAGTAAAATTACTCAGTTTCCACTAATATTGTTACAGGTTGTCAGGAGCAAGATACTGCAGCCTTCACAAGCAAGCAGCAGTGCGTACCATGAAGATTCAGCAAAAAGCTCTGCAATTAATACAACTGATAACAACAGTAATCAAAATAATGAAGATGAAATAAAAAAACAAAAAGTGTCCCTGTCAAAACCAAAAGGAGCAAGGAAAAATTCCAAAATGAGGACTTCATTTGAAGTGCCAAACATTCATCATCAGTGTAATAGCATTTCAAGGAATGTCAATAACATGTGTAAAGATAGTGTGTCCACAATTGAAATTATTGTAGTTCCTGTCTCTGTAAGTGGAGCTGACACTGTTGGAAACACGTCTGAGGAGAAACATGTGTGTATAATATATCCATCAGAAGAAACAAACTCTGTTCCTTCAGAGTCAAACAATTTAAATAACTTAAGAAATTCTGAGTGTGAAAGTATATGTCCAACAAGAAGAAAAGACTGTGTGGAAAACATTCCAGCACTAAAGATCACTAAGAGTTCCCAGAACTCGACAGATAAGTAGGCTGTTATTTGTTTCTAGGTGTGCATTTTGGTCATAACTGAAGTAACTACACATCAGACGTCCTGAATCTGTTGGGAAAACTCAAATGTTTCTTCACTGTCACAAGGCATTATGAACAAGTCCTTTTTAATCTGTTACTGGTAGTTAAAGTGATGGCCACATCTTATTCTGCAAACTGACAGATAAGAAAGATAAATTCCTTACATGTTTATAGAAATTATTCTCAGGATATTTTTTCTCTATAGTAGAGGCATCTCTCGGTGTGTTGGTGCAGCCATATGCACTACAAATGAAATTATTGACTGTGTTAGAATTGCCAACTTAAGAGAGACTGTGGGAAGTCCAGCTTTTTGTAATGAATATCTCAGTTTTGTGTGTTATTCACAAGTGTATGGTGTATTTATAATTATTGCCTTTCAGAAGGTGTTTAATTGTGACACAGCTCTAAAAGCTTCATTCTGATCCTGTGATAATTTGTACAAGCTTTTATATACACATATGCATATATTAACATACTTTATGTATATTTTGTTACTGAATAATAACAATAAAATTTAATGTAACATTTTGTAATGTAATATCAACATAGATAAACATATGTGACGCATTCCTAAAGACTGTTATATTACAAAGCTAATTTATTTGTAAATGAAAATTAAAAATTTTAACTGTCCAACTATTGAACATCTGTGGAATGCTTTCTGCAATGTTCTTCTTGTTTCTTTGGTTGCACTTTTTCTTTCCTTTAATTTCTTGTCTTTAAGATTATTTATATTATTTTATAATGGCACTCCAACAACTTAAACATTTGTATACAAATAGAGTGGAGCTCAGATTTTGCATTTTTCACGATTCTGAACCATAAATTCATAGCCCTTGTGTAAAATCCATATTACCTTAACTCTAAGTTCTTTCTGAATGTCTTGCCTGACTTCATCCTGTTTCCTTCCTATTGACATTTGATGTGCCAGAGTGAGTTATCAGTGGCACAAAAGACAGATGGTTCACACCACGCGTGATAGGAATATTTTAGGCCATTGTGGAGAGGGGAGATGTGTGAGAGGAAATGCTGACGTAATCCACGAGTGGTGTTGCCCACACAATGTGCAATATTTAGCTTCACAATTATGATACAACTACAGCTAGGTTGCAGCGGTAGTGGAAAAACAAGACAGTTGACATGAAGTGCTCTGGACCAAGCTGATATGTGATGAAGGGGCCCAGCAACCACCTTTTCTTGTGCCACTTATAACTCAGTCTCGTCTTTTTGCATGTATTTCCGATGTACTGTATTCAGCAACAATATCAATCATCAACCTTTTAAATTCAAACACTGAGTCGTAATTGAGGAAATGTTGCCCATTTCCGGATAGTGAACTCTTATTGGTTGGTGTCTTAGGTAACCCAATAGCCAGCCCAGCCACCATGCCACACTGACGCACATAAAATGAGCTCGCCTAATGGATGTTTGGAGAGGGGGAGTATTCCCTCAGTGACAGGAGTGCATGCAGGGGTGAAAGCATTTTGTGAAGTGCTGAAAATATACTTCTCGTGCAGATGACGTGCTATGAAAGAGGTGTCACACGTAAATAGAAGAAGGGTTTTGCGGTAGCACATTTTAAAGACTTTCCTATTCAAATCTAACATGATACAGTTGCAACAACTACATACACTACTCATGTATGTACTTTGCACTGCACACACCACATGCTGTGGATCGTAAAGAATGGCACCAGTGATAGAGGGCAAATTTACATTTTATACAGTGTACAGAAATTCACTGAGCCAACTTCTAAGAAGCTTGTAGAGTGGAGTGGGGTAGTAAACTCATTTTTTTCACATCTATTTCTCTCATCAAGCCTAAAATAACACTTTAACTGTGCTAAGCATATAAAGTGCAGCTCGTAAGAAAAGCATTAAACAATAACAGTAATGGTGATAAAGTGTATCGTTAAGCAGATGTCTGCATTTATGCTTATGGTTTAACCACTTAGCTGCTGTGGTGTTTTTGGTTTAATTCAACATATTCATCAATTTTTCATTTTTTCTGCGTGAGCGCAAAGGATGATATGTCAAAACATATAATTTGTGGTCATAGCACATTGGAAAACAGTTCGATTACCTTGTACCCAGATACCAATTTTGCATTTGTGATTTTCTAAGACCTGATGAAACTCATTACCACAAATTAATGTATAAATATTGTATTGTACATTTAATTTCATTAACAGACACGTTTTAAACAACCTATTGGAGAAGACTGCAATTTTTAATTGTATACGCCAATTACAAGTGTTTTTGCTCATATTTTGGAGGATTTTAACATTTTCCTAAATTCTGCATTTTCCTCAGTTTTGCGTTTTTTTAAGTCTGGGCCACATGACAACATAAACTAGGGGTTTTCTTATATTTCAGTATATGGTGATCTTCTGAAGAAAGCTGAACTGCAGAGCAAATATATGTATGTAAATAAAAGCAAGTTATAAACTCTCAGAGGTAGACAGAATTAGTGTAAGCTAGATTTGAAAGCCGTTCTGATACTTCAGATTAAATGCGGATTCATGAGTTACACTTAACTGATATTCAACAAGTGTGATATAAGTAGATATGAACTTAAATGGTCAAAAATAGGAATTGCGCTGGAAAAATAATTTACAGCTGCTTGCTTCAGTAGTTCAGATACAGCAAATTGGAAAATTACATAGTATGCTATAATAAGAGAGCATAAGACTGCCCGGAGTCTTACAGCCCTAACAGGAATCAATGAATCTGGAAGTGGAAATAATACCATGTTTACCCAATCGTAAATGAAGTTTTTTCACAAACTTATCATTCAAAAAACGGGGTGGTCTTACACCTGCAAATTAAACTGTGTCTTCATATTGTGTAATAAATTATTATCGGGGTCATCTTACCTTTAAAGTTGAAGGTTTGACAAGTGAGGTCACATGAAGATTTTTATTTTAAAGAATTTGGAAAGGTTGTGTAGTATTACAAAATTGCTGACACTGGCATTTGTACTTCTGCCATTGGTGCTGTCACAGGCAATGTCTTATTTGACTATGATTTATTTTAATGGATTATTATTAATTAATTCTGTCTTCCACAGGTTTTTGAAACACACACACTCACACACACAAATAGTGTGAGACAAGCATGTGCCACAGCGAATTATTGTTTGTCTTCCACATAACATGGAACTAATACTGGCTGCTGTTGTGTCTATGGTGTCACTGAGGATTAAGGAGCTTAGAACTTACTCTAACCTCCTTGCATTGCATAGATACTGTTCTTTTCTAACAATAAATTATTGTTAACTTTTTTGATTGGAGAAAGATGTCACAAAAGTATCAATACTTGTTAAACAGTGGAAAATTCAGGATGGAATGTAAGAATATTATGAAAAGGAAAGTTGCTGTTCACCGTATAGTGGAGATACTGAGTCACAGATTGGCACAAAAAAAGACTGTCACAAATAAATAAAGACTTTTGGCCATTAAGGCCTTTGTCAACAATAGACGTAGAGACACAACGCTCGCTCGCGCGCGTGCGCTCACACGCACACACACACACACACACACACACACACAAAGGCAAATGCAACTCACACACACGACCGCAGTCTCAGGCAACTGAAACCACAGTGTATGTCTCAGCTGCTGCCAGTGAGAGAGCAGTGGGCCAATGACCTGTTTAAAACCAAGAGTTGAAGGGAAATATTGTCATGTTGTCACATCAGTACAGATGCAAAATTCACTATGTAAATGGAAACACAACTGCATTTTCATGTCCCACCATAACCACACCCTTGGATATCAAAAGAAACACTGAAATACTGTAATCTCCCCACGGAAATTTACCCTCTACTACGCAATAATTAATAATAGTTAATCAAATCATCCACATTTATTCACTTTTAGAAAGTATCTGATCGGATTTCCAGTAATATATGCGCCGACAGCCCGTCGACGCCAAGGTATTTTGCTAGTAAGATTATTCTTGGGAATAACAGAGATACATAGATGTATTCTCCATGGTTATTATAGATAGAGAGAGAGGGAGTACAGCTTCGGAAGTATCTGTCGGAAGATTGTCGGGTTGCTAAAAGAGATATTTGCTCTTCTTCTCGCTAAAACGAGCTAGTAAAGTTTGTGCCACTAGCGTGTTATTGGTGGATAGAGAAAAACGGTAAACGAAAATTACGTAAGACTTGGAATCAACAGAAAACGGAACATGTAATGGAGATGGATTGAATATACTATTTTCCTCAGAAATAAGGTTTGTGACCCTTTTATTCTAGAGTGAATGACGAATGAGTTCTCTGTCTGAATCATTGATGATTGTCTTGGCCCTGTAATTAGTGGGGAAGTTTCAGCTGTGACGAAGAGAGCCTGCAGTCTCCGAGTTTTGATAAAATCGTCCAAAAAGGCTTCGTCCACATCTGAAATTCTAAATCTGTCGTAAAATGAACGAATTGTTCAAACGATCGATTTTTCCCAGCTGAATGCAGCGCTTAACAATAATAACAAATGTAAAGATCTTTTCCAGCAAACCAGCCGCTGAATATTAAGACGAAGGGCTCCACCAGAGATTCTATTGGGCTGATTCCACGTAAATAAAATAATAGATTTAAAACTGTACACAGATAAAGGACAGAGAGAGAGAGAGAGAGAGAGAGAGTGAGAGAGAGAGCGAATGAAACTCGAGAAAAACTCAGAATCCTCAATTAGCATAATTGTTTGCCTGTCTTATCACGGATAAGCCCAAAAGATAAAACAGGAGGCCCTAACTGTATTGTACCGATTTATGTGTGAGAGTGAAGGGCTAATAAAGGCGACAGATACACCTCTGTACAGACAAAACATTACACCAAGTTAGCGGCAAGCTGCATTCACATACTTTCATCAATTACAGTAGAATTCATTATAATACTTTTGACATCCAAGATCATAAATTTCATTGCTGCTCGTATGCAGGAATAAACTGCCTCCTTTATCACCTCTCCTTGGTTAGGTGAATGGGCATTTCAGATAATGATACCAGTGGTGGTGGTGGCGGTGCTGATGATTTAAAACAGAAGTACCACAGATGATTGGTTTGGATAGACACAAAGAAAGAAGTGAAGATAAAACTTAATGTAAACAATTCTTTCTGTTAAATATATCAAATAAGTCCTAAAAAATGGAGTTCTAAAATCCCCAAGTAGATTGATCTCAGAAGGAACAAATTTACTAACAGTATTGTATTTGCAGATGACAAAGTTTTCCTAGCAGACAGTGAAAGTTCTTTACAAGAAAATGTGTATAAATTGAATAACATTTTACAAACTTATGGAATGGTTATACGTAATTTTTCCCAAGGGCATGCAGCTTTACTGTATGATTAAATGATGATGGCGTCCCCTTGGGTAAAATATTCTGAAGGTAAAATAGTCTCCCATTCGGATCTCCGGGCGGGGACTACTCAAGACGACGTCGTTATCAGGAGAAAGAAAACTGGCGTTCTATGGATCGGAGCGTGGAATGTCAGATCCCTTAATCGGGCAGGTAGGTTAGAAAATTTAAAAAGGGAAATGGATAGGTTAAAGTTAGATATAGTGGGAATTAGTGAAGTTCGGTGGAAGGAGGAACAAGACTTACGGTCAGGTGAATACAGGGTTATAAATACAAAATCGAATAGGGGTAATGCATTAGTAGGTTTAATAATGAATAAAAAAATAGGAGTGCAGGTAAGCTACTACAAACAGCATAGTGAACGCATTATTGTGGCCAAGATAGACACGACACCCACACCTATTACAGTAGTACAAGTTTATATGCCAACTAGCTCTGCAGATGATGAAGAAATTGTGACTCTTGAAGTTTTCCCGGTGTATCGAATATTCCACAAGATTTCGGGATTGCAGCCGGATCTCATTGATTTATTTCCATGATATTTCAGCTGACAACCTTACAGCCATCTTCAGGCGAGTGTTTGACACTGGAGATTGCTAGTGCAAGTTGCTCTATTTATACGTAAAAGTGCCGCAAGACGCGCATGCGCAAGTTACCGTTGCACGCGCGCCACCTGTCGATTCCAAGGCCCTCTACAATATTACTGCATCTATGTAGCGCAAACGAATGCGTGAAACAAGTAAAACATGCACGCAGACGTGTCCAAAACAATAAAATGGAAAATTTCAATATTAAAATTAAAATTACTTGTCGCTCGACATGTCAGAGGCCCTAAAAAGTTTTTACAGCCCAGTAAGTCTGCCATAGCCGAACATTGTATTTCCACAGGACATACTATGGATTATTCTGCCATGAAAATCTTGGCCCCATCGAGATCCTTCTGGGATTCAGTTGTTAAGGAATCCGTGGAAATACATTTGGCGGAAAATCTCATTAATCGTGACGTCGGCTTTCAATTGAATAAGGCCTGGGACCCGTTGATTTCTTTAATATCAACCAAAAGAAAACTTTTTATGGCTTCTGACATGTCGAGCAACAAGTAATTTTAATTTTAATATTGAAATTTTGCATTTTATTGTTTTGGACATGTCTGCGTGCATGTTTTACTTGTTTCACGCATTCGTTTGCGCTCCATAGATGCAGTAATATTGTAGAGGGCATTGGAATTGACAGGTGGCGCGCATGCAACGGTAACTTGCGCATGCGCGTCTTGCGGCTCTTTTACGTATAAATAGAGCGACTTGTACTAGCAATCTCCAGTGTCAAACACTCGCCTGAAGATGGCTGTAAGGTTGTCAGCCGAAATATCATGGAAATAAATCAATGAGATCCGGCTGCAATCCCGAAATCTTGTGGAATGATGAAGAAATTGATGAAATGTATGGTGAGATAAAAGAAATTATTCAGGTAGTGAAGGGAGACGAAAATTTAATAGTCATGGGTGACTGGAATTCGACATTAGGAAAAGGAAGAGAAGGAAACGTAGTAGGTGAATATGGATTGGCACTAAGAACCGAAAGAGGAAGCCGCCTGGTAAAATGTTGCACAGAGCATAACTTAATCATAGTTAACACTTGGTTCAAGAACATAAAAGAAGGTTGTATACATGGAAGAATCCTGGAGATATTAGAAGGTATCAGATAGATTATATAATGGTAAGACAGAGATTTAGGAACCAGATTTTAAATTGTAAGACATTTCCAGGGGCAGATGGGGACTCTGACCACAATCTATTGGTTATGAACTGTAGATTAAAACTGAAGAAACTGCAAAAAGGTGGGAATTTAAGGAGATGGGACCTTGATAAACTGACTAAACCAGAGGTTGTACAGAGTTTCAGGGAGAGCATAAGGGAACAATTGACAGGAATGGGGGAAAGAAATACAGAAGAAGAATGGGTAGCTTTGAGGAATAAAATAGTGAAGGCAGCAGAGGATCAAGTAGGTAAAAAGACGAGGGCTAGTAGAAATCCTTGGGTAACAGAAGAGATACTGAATTTAACTGATGAAAGGATAAAATACAAAAATGCAGTAAGTGAAGCAGGCAAAAAGGAATACAAGTGTCTCAAAAATGAGATCTACAGGAAGTGCAAAATGGCTAAGCAGGGATGGCTAGAGGACAAATGTAAGGATGTAGAGGCTTATCTCACAAGGGGTAACATAGATTCTGCCTACAGGAAAATTAAAGAGACCTTTCGAGAAAAGAGAACCACTTGCATGAATATCAAGAGCTCAGATGGAAACCCTGTTCTATGCAAAGAAGGGAAAGCAGAAAGGTGGAAGGAGTATATAGATGGTCTATACAAGGGCGATGTACTTGAGGACAATATTATGGAAATTGAAGAGGACGTAGATGAAGATGAAATGGGAGATAAGATACTGCGTGAAGAGTTTGACAGAGCACTGAAGGACCTAAGTCGAAACAAGGCCCCGGGAGTAGACAACATTCCATTAGAACTACTGACAGCCTTGGGAGAGCCAGTCCTGACCAAACTCTACCATCTGGTGAACAAGATGTATGAGACAGGTGAAATTCCCTCAGATTTCAAGAAGAATATAATAATTCCAATCCTGAAGAAAGCAGTTGTTGACAGATGTGAAAATTACCGAACTATCAGTTTAATAAGTCACAGCTGCAAAATACTAACGCGAATTCTTTACAGCCGAATGGAAAAACTGGTAGAAGCCAACCTCGGGGAAGATCAGTTTTGATTCCGTAGAAATGTTGGAACACGTGAGGCAATACTGACTCTACGATTTATCTTAGAAGAAAGATCAAGGAAAGGCAAACCTATGTTTCCAGCATTTGTAGACTTAGAGAAAGCTTTTGACAGTGTTGGCTAGAATACTCTCTTTCAAACTCTGAAGGTGGCAGGGGTAAAATACAGGGAGTGAAAGGCTATTTACAATTTGTACAGAAAGCAGATGGCATTTATAAGAGTCGAGAGACATGAAAGGGAAGCAGTGTTTGGGAAGTGAGTGAGACAGGGTTGTAGCCTCTCCTCGATGCTATTCAATCTGTATATTGAGCAAGCAGTAAAGGAAACAAAAGAAAAGTTCGGAGTAGGTATTAAATCCACGGAGAAGAAATTAAAACTTTGAGGTTCACCGATGACATTGTAATTCTGTCAGAGACAGCAAAGGACTTGGAAGAGCAGTTGAACAGATTGGACAGTGTCTTGAAATGAGGATATAAGATGAACATCAACAAAAGCAAAACGAGGATAATGGAATGTAGTCGAACTAAGTCGGGTGATGCTGAGGGAATTAGATTAGGAAATGAGACACTTAAAGTAGTAAAGGAGTTTTGCTATTTGGGGAGCAAAATAACTGATAATGGTCGAAGTAGAGAGGATATAAAGTGTAGATTGGCAATGGCAAGGAAAGCGTTTCTGAAGAAGAGAAATGTTAACATCGAGTATAGTTTAGACAAGAAGAGAATAGAAGCTTTCGAAATGTGGTGCTACAGAAGAATGCTGAAGGTTAGATGTGTAGATCACATAATTAATGAGGAGGTATTGAATAGAATTTGGGAGAAGAGGAGTTTGTGGCACAACTTGACTAGAAGAAGGGATCGGTTGGTTGGACATGTTTTGAGGCTTCAAGGGATCACCAATTTAGTACTGGAGGGCAGCGTGGAGGGTAAAAATCGTAGAGGGAGGCCAAGAGATGAATACACTAAGCAGATTCAGAAGGATGTAGGCTGCAGTAGGTACTGGGAGATGAAGAAACTTGCACAGGATAGAGTAGCATGGAAAGCTGCATCAAACCAGTCTCAGGACTGAAGACCACAACAACAATGGCAGAAAAATTGCTTACCAAGACGTTGCTTCTCAGACGAACAAATGTACATGCTTTTTGCAGGCGTGATGCCACCCAGAATTATTGATCTGTATTTTTCCCTTAGAATGCGCGAAGTATGTAATAGTTTTTACAGTAGCTTTGTCACCACTTGTCTTTGGTTTATGCTATTGTCAAAATACTCCATTTAATTTCCACTTTGGATGATGGATGTATCAGATTTGGTGGTGGTTTCTTTTTCCAAACTCATTTCATGCTTCTTGTTCTAAATACAGGTGCTGTAAATTTATTTTTGTCTGCTGTGGTAGGGAATCATCATGTACACAAGTGCTGTGCAAACACTGTGAAGTGTATGGGAGAGGGTACGTTCTACTATACCAGTTAGTAGAGCTTATTCCTGTTCCAGTCACATAAGGAGTGCAGGAAGAATAACTGTTTAAATGCCTCTGTGTGTGTTGTAATTACAGTGGAACTTTGATTTTATGTTCTCCTCTATAACAGTTGTCATGATTCTTCACCATAAATTTGTAGCCCCTGTGAAAAACCCATAAAGTCATTGCTAAAAATTCGCCAATCTTACTGTTCTTCCTAGTAACGTTTTCCTCAATTCTTTGTTTTTACTCAGTGTCTCACTTGACTTTGTCCCATTTTCTTCCTATTGACATTTGATGTGACTGAATGAGGCATAAGTGGCACAAAAGACAGATGGTTGGCACTGCGGGTGGTGGCAGAGTTAGGGGAATATTTTTGGTCATTGCAGAGAGGGGAAACATGAGAGAAGAAATGCTGACATAATCCATGATTGGCATTGACAACAAAAGTTGCACAGCACACTTATGATACAACTACTGCTAGGTGCAGCTGCAATGGAAAAACAGGACAGTTGCTGTGAAGTGTACTGGACCGAGCCAATATGTGATGAAGGGGCCCAGCCACCAACTTACCTTGTGCCACTTATAACTCAGTCTCGTTTGCATGTATTTCTGATGTACTGTATTCAGCGACAAGACCAATCATCAACCGTTTAAATACAAACACTAAATCTCAAGGAATATGCTTTGTCAGAATCAAGTAAACATTGGCCATTGGTGGCAAGTGAGCTCTTATTCAAAGGGACTAGTTATGTCACCCAACAGCTAGCGCAGCCCCCACACCACACAAAAACACGTAAAATGAGCTTGCCTGCTGGATGTGTGGAGAGAGGGAGTGGCCCTTTAATGGCAGGAGTGCAAGTAAGGGTGAAAGCATTTTGTGAAGTTCTGAAAATATTATGCTTATCCATTACGGATATCTTAGAACCGTGACTGTATATTAATGTAAATAAGTTATACACAACTGCAACCAGTCACTTTTTTCAATAATAATGCTTTATTACATTAACCAGTTTTCAAACCCTTTCAGGTTCATCTTCAGATGATTTTGGGAGGATCCGGGAAGTTACATCATTATTGGTAGTAGCATAATGCTTGGTGCTGGTTCTATGGCAGAAAGATGGGTCACACTTTAATGTATCGCCATGACTATAGCTTATCTGTCGATACGGATGTAAATTTAGTTTTTACTTACTGCGACAGTGTAGGCGGCTTTTTTCGTATCTGTCTGCCTCCATTTTGATGTCCAGAACACTTTCACACGAACTGTATTAGTTCACACTTTAACAGTGACACTTTACCAGCATCCAGCATGCGCTTTACAACTGTTGCTTATGACAAAGATCTTGACAGAGAGATATGGCATAAGCCTACTTTGTACAGAGATGTAATTTGTTGTTCTTTACATGTGTTAAAGTCGATATAAGGGCAAGTTTTTTTATCAGAATGGCGATAACATGAGAGCACTAGATAAAATAATAATAAATTACTACAAGAACAGATTTCAGGTGATCTGATATGTTATTTCTACTTGTATGTTACAGGCAGTCTTTTTTTTAGCAATTATCATGTTTGGCATTAACATGAATCCCAAAGAATCAATAATACAGAGTTATTGTATCTGCAGTGAGGTGCAGCTGTCTGTATGACTAGGACCTGTATATTTAAATTAATAACAAATCTTCAGATGAACTGTTGGCTTATTTCTGTTGTTATGTTAACGTGATCTGGAGTATTATCAAGAGCAGATTCTGTTTATTTTAGCTAAAGGTATATGTATAAGAGTTAAAGTGATTGTAATGGATTAAAGCTGTTTGAATGGCTGTACATTTAATATTTTAAAAATCATGAACAAAAATTCTTTAACTGTTGACTTATTTTTATTCTAACATTAGAGTGATCTGGCACTTCTGGCAGCTTCTGTTTGTTCCAGCTAGAATTAATATGTATAAAGCACTGATTTATGTTAGCAATGGAGGGCTTTAACATTTAGAGATATGGTACATGTCTTATTCTGTGATTGTATATTACATTGAGACTTGTGTGGTTAGGATGTATGGAGAGGGGAGGGGGTGGGTCATTGGGGGGGGGGGGGGGAGGTTGGGGAGCCGGTGTAGGGTTCGTTGAGTGGTTACTTCTTTTGAACTAGTAGAGCTTCAAAGTTCTGAAGGAAAAATTTGTTTCTCAGTTCAATTTGATCATTGAGTAGGTAGTCAGGTGCTGTATTTGTGTAGATAAATATTTCAATTTCTTCAAGAAGGTCAAGTATTGTGCCTTTGTTGGCAAAATGTAGTATTTGGAGATTCTGTTCTATCTTGTTTGCAGAATGATTGTGTTGGGCAAGATGTGAGGCAAAGCTGGACTTGTTCAGGTTGTTAAGACGGAGTGTTCTTTAAATCTTGTTGTGAAGCTTTTACCTGTTTGTCCAATGTAGAAGCTGGGACATGAGTTGCAAGTGAGCTTGCACACACCTGACTTTTGATATTTTTGTATAGTGGTTTTGGTGCTGTGAATGATTTTATTTTGTACTTTGTTGTTGGTGAAGAAACTTATTTTTATGTTGTATGTCTTGAAGAGGTTGGCAATTTTGTGAGAAATCTTCCCTAGGAAAGGCAGGCTAACAAATGTGGTTTTCTTGTTAGTGGATGGTTGTTCAGCAGTTGGTTGATTTAGTTTTGCTGTATGGATTAGTTTATCTATTATTGCAGGGTTGTACCCATTGGTGGAAGCAATTGATTTAATAATTTCTGTTTCTTTTTGTCTTTCATTTGTGTCCATTGGGATTTTAAGCATGCGATTAACCATTATTCTGAAGAATGCTTTTTTATGTTGATCTGGATGGCAAGAGGATTTGTGTATGGTAACATTGGTGGTTGTTGGCTATCTGAAAATTTGAAATTTATGCTTCTGATTTTTATTTGAGATTGTTAGATCAAAATAGTTAATACCTTCTGGTGTTTCATGTTCTACTGTGAATTGGATTTTATTGTGTATTTTATTAAGTTCGTTGGCTAGATTATCTATTTCTTCTCTTGCTCCATTGAACAGAATGAGTGTGTCATCAACATAGCGTTTGTAATAAAGCAGCTTTATTACAAACGCTATGTGTTCATGATTTTTAAAATATTAAATGTACAGCCATTCAAACAGCTTTAATCCATTACAATCACATTAACTCTTATACATATCTACCGAGCGAGGTGGCGCAGTGGTTAGCACACTGGACTCGCATTCGGGAGGACGACGGTTCAATCCCGTCTCCGGCCATCCTGATTTAGGTTTTCCGTGATTTCCCTAAATTGCTTCAGGCAAATGCCGGGATGGTTCCTTTGAAAGGGCACGGCCGATTTCCTTCCCCATCCTTCCCTCACCCGAGCTTGCGCTCCGTCTCTAATGACCTCGTTGTCGACGGGACGTTAAACACTAATCTCCTCCTCCTCCTCTTATACATATACCTTTAGCTAAAATAAACAGAATCTGCTCTTGATAATACTCCAGATCACGTTAACGTAACAACAGAAATAAGCCAACAGTTCATCTGAAGATTTGTTATTAATTTAAATATACAGGTCCTAGTCATACAGACAGCTGCACCTCACTGCAGATACAATAACTCTGTATTATTGATTCCTTGGGATTCAAGTTAATGCCAAACATGATAATTGCTAAAAAAAAGACTGCCTGTAACATACAAGTAGAAATAACATATCAGATCACCTGAAATCTGTTCTTGTAGTAATTTATTATTATTTTATCTAGTGCTCTCATGTTATCGCCATTCTGATAAAAAAACTTGCCCTTATATCGACTTTAACACATGTAAAGAACAACAAATTACATCTCTGTACAAAGTAGGCTTATGCCATATCTCTCTGTCAAGATCTTTGTCATAAGCAACAGTTGTAAAGCGCATGCTGGATGCTGGTAAAGTGTCACTGTTAAAGTGTGAACTAATACAGTTCGTGTGAAAGTGTTCTGGACATCAAAATGGAGGCAGACAGGTACGAAAAAAGCCGCCTACACTGTCGCAGTAAGTAAAAACTAAATTTACATCCGTATCGACAGATAAGCTATAGTCATGGCGATACATTAAAGTGTGACCCATCTTTCTGCCATAGAACCAGCACCCAGCATTATGCTACTACCAATAATGATGTAACTTCCCGGATCCTCCCAAAATCATCTGAAGATGAACCTGAAAGGGTTTGAAAACTGGTTAATGTAATAAAGCATTATTATTGAAAAAAGTGACTGGTTGCAGTTGTGTATAACTTATTTACATTCTGAAAATATACTTTTCATGCAGGTAATGTGGTTCGGGAGAGATCGTCACCTGGAAATAGAACATGAGTTTTGTGATAGCACATTTTAAAGACTTTTGTGTTCAAATCTGATACAATACAGTTGCAACAACTACATACACTACTCACATATTCACATATTTACTTTTCACCACACACTGTAGCTCATAAGGATTGTCAGCAGTGATAGGAGGCATAAAGCGAAGCTGTGGTGCCTGAGCTTTCCTTTAAATTTTAATTTTACACAGTGTACAGAAATTCACTGAGCTGACTTCTAATAAACTTGTAATGTCATTTGGGAAGCAAACTCACTTTTTCATGTCTCTCTCATCGAGAGGCGCACGTACACACACACACACACACACACACACACACACACACATATTAGGTTCTGACGCCTTTCACTATGCTTCAAAGCTTTCATTTTAATTCATCATTTTCATCAATTTTTCCAGTTTTCTGGGTGATCACAAAGGAAAGATCTTTCAAGAACACTTGTTTTGACACACAATTTATGGTCATACCATGTCAAAAAATGGCTTGATTACCGTTTACCCAGATACCAATTTCAAGTTTTTGACTAGATTTTATTTGCTGGTACATATTTGTGATTTTTAAGAACTGATGACACTCATTACCACAATTTATTGTATTGTACATTTAATTTCCTTCGCGTACACAGATTTGATATAATGTATTGGAGAGGATTACGATTTTGAATCATGTATGCAAATTCCAATGTCTTTGTTCGTATTTTGGGGGTTTTAACGAATTCCTCAATCCTGAATTTTCCTCAATTTGGCATTTTTTATGTGTGGACCACACAGAAACTTAAAATAGGGTGTTCACTGTAATTTAATCTTGTCTTCGTGATCCCTATGGGAGCGATAAGTTGGGGGGTGTAGTATGTTACTAGAGTGATTAATTAAAGCTGGTTCTTGGAACATGGTAAGTAGGATTTTCAGGACAGTTTGCATCTATCTTTGTGTGCCTACCAATTCAGTTTTGTCATCATCATCTCTATTACAGTCTCCCATGGGTTTGATAAACCTCTAACCATTCATGCTGCACTTCTCTGTATATGTTCAATATCCCCTGTCAGTACCATTTGGCACGGGTTCTACATACTTGAACAATATTCTAGGATGGGTCGCACAAGTGATTTGGAAGCAGTCTCCTTTGTAGACTGATGGTACCTAATATTCTACCCATAAACCTATTACTGAGTGTATAAACCTGTTACTGAGTGTTGATAGATTCCAGCTCTGACTCACTGATATTAGAGTCATAGGATACTATGTATTTTCATTTTGTAAAGCGCTCACTTATTTAAAGCAAATTGACAGTATTTGCACCACTTTGAAATCTTACCAAGATCCAATTAAATACATGTGTAGCTCCTTTCAGACAGTACTTCATTATGGATAACTGCATCATCTGCAAGAAGTCAGAGATTATATCAATCATTGGCATTGTGTGAGAGGAGGCTTTGAGACTTAGTCTCCCCTGTATTCGTGCTTAAAAAAGATGCAATATTAATTCGTAACAAAAATATAAACAACTTTCTAAATGTATGAAGACATCAGTCTTGTAGTCTGTGCCGCACCCTGAGTATTGGTGTGTCTGCCTGCTTGAGACTCAACTGCTCTCAGTCTCTGCCTCCCTTCCCTTAGCTGGCTTGTGCCCCTGTGCTTTAGTGGCGTTCTTGGCTCCCCTCTTCTACGAAGGCTGGTACGCTGCATTTGCTAGCAGGTATTGAGACTAGTCTCTGCTGCTTCCATGCTGGCTTTTAACACAGAAGTGAACAGTCATGTGGTTTGTGTTCATAGTCATTCTTTGTATGATTTTAGTGCATATTTTCGTTGTTCCACCAACATAAGTGATCCAGCAACTGAACATCTTATAGAATTTTTATTAAAAATGCCTTTTTCTACATTAACATACGAAAAAAAAGTGTGAATTGAAGGACAAACGACCTACTTTTATACTCAGTGTAATTTTAAGTGAAGCCAAACAAAAATGCACGTACTTCGAAAGGAAAGTACAGAAGCCTCAGATATCAAAACCTCACCGACAGAACAAAGAATCATTTCAATTGTTGGGCAAAAGTAGAATTGAGCATGCCCTTTCTGAAGCCGCTCATGTGATAGCAATAAAATACAATGAACAAGCTGCATCCAACAGGAGAGTATTGACTTGTCTTATTTAGGCAGTTGTATTTTTTTGTAAACAAGAGGTAGCCTTTTGTGGCTATCGAGAAGACGAATCCTCCATCAATAAAAGTAACTATCTGGAATTGTTGGATTTACTAGCTCAAGGAGAGCAGTTAATCTGAGACCATCTGTCACCTTTAAAGGAACTTCTCCAGATATGCAGAATGATCTAATAGAAATGATAACTCTGGCAGTTAATGAGAAAATAAAAGCTGAAATTCAGAACTGCAATTTCATTTCGATTCAGGCTGATGAAACATTAGATGTGCCATGCAAGAGTCAAATGAGTATAATATTCAGATACTGTATTGCAGACAAAATTGAGGAAAGATTTGTTGGATTTTACAATGTTTCTGGATATAAAACTGCTGAAGGTTTATCAAACATTATTCATGCAGTATTGAAGGAATGGAATGTGGAAGGAAAAGTGGTTAGTCAAACATATGATGGCACTTCAGTAATGGTTGGCAGAGAAAGAAGACTACAACAATTGGTGAAGCAATACTGTCCCTATGCACTGTTTTATTCATTGTTATGCACACAAACTGAATTTGGTGCTATTACATGCCTCCAAAATCGTATGACAATTACGCATGTTTGTAAGTGATCTTACTGCATTCCATTCGTTTTTCAGCAGATCATCAAAACAAACTGTATTGCTAACTGAGAAAGGATTTAAACTGCCACATGCAAGCAAATATTCACTGGAACGTTCGTCCCAAGGCAGTTTCAACAATATCTAGTCATTTCACAGAGCCATATAGTGTTTTTAATTATATAATTGATTATAGAGACCCTCAGTGGGACCCAGAATCCTTGAGCTGTGCTGTGGGAATGAAACGACGGATGGGCAATCCTACGTTTGTCTACTTGCTTTGCTTCTACTGAGCATGCTTTGTTTATGTTGATCAACTCTTTTTTTGAGAAACTTATGACAATTAAGAAGGGAAACATTCGTTGGTGAATGGATTAAATGCAGCTTGTGTTTGAATGGCAACTTATCATTCTGTGACAGTCAAAAGACATCTCTGAGGGCCCAAACTTACAAGACACTGGATTTGCAAATTGTTCAGATGCAAAGAAGATTTCAAAACTTACCCCAAATTCAGTTTATTGAACTTTTGAATGAAGTGTTTCCCGAAATATCAAAAAGAATTCCCAAAGTTGAAACTGCTTCTGTTATTAGAACAGTGCCCTTTTTTCAAACAAGACCAACTTGAAAATGAACTGTGTAACATATAGGCTGATGAGAAAAAATGCTTATCTCCAAGGATCTTCTGAAAGTACATTGTCAACAATGATTTAGACTCTGTTTATGAAGAAACAATGAAGTTCCTGTGTTTGGTTCTGACCCTACCTGCAACTAAAGCAAGCAGTGAGTGAAGCATGAGTACTCTTAAATGAGTGAAGAATTATTTAAGGAATTCAATGTTCAACACCCGGCTGTCGTGTCTGAGCTCGTTAGCAACAGAAAAGACACTACTTGGAGAGCTATCCAGTGATCAGATCTTTGTAGACTCAGTTATAGACTTGCACTTGTGTACAAGAAAATATATGCTTCTTCTCTTGCTGCTGGAGTTCTCCAAATTTGCCATCATTTCTCAAACAAGTTAGTTGTTAGTTATTATAATTATTATTAGTGGTAGTGGTATTGGTAGTGGTAGTGGCAGTGGTGGTGGTAGTAGTAGTAGTAGTAGTAGTAGTAGTAGTTGTTGTTGTTGTTTTGTTTGATGCATTTTGTTTCGTTTGTTTAAATTATTGTTTATTGTATTATTTTGTCTCCCGATAATAACTGCAGAGTCTCCCCAACCTTTACAACCACGCTATGCCACTGTTATTAATACTGTCCACGAGGTCATTAATATACAATCATTAACATAGAACATGAACAACAAGTGTCCCAACACAATTCCCTGGGGCACAACCAAAGTCACTTCTGCATCTGTTGATGACCCTCCATCCCATATAACTTGCTGCGTTCTCCCTATCAAAAATCCTCAGTTCTGTCACAAAGTTTGCTTGGTACCAAATATGATCGTATGGTGATATTACAACTTTTGATAATAAGTGTAGGAGTGGTACTGAGTCAAATGCTTTTTGGAAGTCAAGAAATAGTGCAGCTGTCTGACTGCCTTGAAACATAGCTTTCAGGATGTCATGTGAGAAAAGTACAACTTGAGTTTCACATGATCATTGTTTTCGGAATGCATGCTGGTAGGCATGGAGGAGGTTATTCTGCTTGAGATAGCTTATTACATTTGAGCTCAGAGTATGTCCTAAGTTTCTACAATGAATGTATGTCCTATCTGTCCCCATTTTCCTGTCCTCATTCTGTCCCTGCCTTGTCATTTTTGCTACCATCTCTTTTCATAAGTAGAGAGTGGGGTGGACAGGGCTCCTTAGCCATAGTGAAGACAACCTGTCTAGGGGTGACAACCCCAATAATAAGCCTCTCAATCTAACAACTTTGGTAGTATCTTGGACAGTGGTTTGCTACTCTCCCAAGAAGAATAATCGTCAACTGAGCATGGAGGGAAATTTTGCTGAATGCACTACCCCAGGTGGTAACCAATCCACGATCACTCAAGGTGACATTAGTGGACGTTGGGATTGTGGGGAGTCCACACCAACATGCCTTGAGGATGAGTCAGAGCATCCGGAAATCACCAGACATAAACTCAGACTGAGATGGCAAAGCTTCTTTGCAACATTTAACCCTAATTCACTGCTCTAAGTGGTTAAATTGAAACACCTGGCTGATTCACAAACACAACACAATATAGTACTGACAGCAGTACAGGAAACCAGATTCACAGATGAGAAGTAAGTCAGAGACAGATTTCAACAGGGGGGACCAACTGAAGGAGACTTTTGTGAAGACGCCCAATGAACTCACCCTGACGAGAAGAAGGAAGCATCCATGGTGGAATGAAGATTGTGACGATGCAATAGCCCAAAGACAGACACACTGAGGGAAGTGGGATTGTAAGAAAACCAAGAAAAATTGGGAGAACTTTGTGGAAGAAAGAAGGCTTACAGCTAAGATAATTCAAGGAACCAAACAGACCTTTACACAAAACCAACCAACTCAAATTGAGGAGAACTTTGCTAAGAATAACTCCAGAGGTTTCTACGGAACCTTCAAGCAGACACTTAGAAAGTACAATCCACCAAGCCTCCACTTTAGAGAGTCGCAGGGCAAACTGGTTTTTAATGACAAGGACAACTGCCAGCTATTAGCTCAGTACTTTAAAAACCTACTCAGTGGTGATCCACCCAGTGAAGACTTCAACTACAAACAAACTACATCAAACCCGGACATTGGAAGAAGGTCGACAAGTCATTCAACTTCTAAAGAATAAAGAAGCAGCAGGAGTGGACTCTATCATTGCTGAACTCTGGAAATGTGCTGGAAGCAATACTGTGGGCAAGCTCACCAAGATCATCCAGGATATTTGGTAAACAAAGAAATTACCACCTGACTGGAACATGGCTCTGATCCATCTGCTTCACAAAAAGGGAGATTTTACTGATCTGAACAACTCACGTGGAATTTCTCTTGTCCCAGTGACATACAAGATTCTCTCCAAGGCGTTACTGACAAGAGCAGAAGATCACCTGGATTGTCAACTGGGAGAAATCAGGGAGGCTTCAGGAAGACCTGATCCTGTGCTGAACAGATCCTCAACTTTAAAACTGTACTGGCATACTCCAAGATGAGAAACCACAAGGTGGTCATCACCTTTCTTGATTTCCGTAAGGCCTATGACTCTGTTGATAGAGAAACGCTTAACAAAATACTGCAGCAACTAGGAGTTCCTGGAGACTCATTCTAGAAACCTTGACCAACACCCATTCCAAGGGCAAATTTAGAAATGAGATCTCAAAAAGCTTCAAGATAAAAACTGGAGTGAGACAAGGGGATGGACTCTCCCCACTTCTCTTCAACATGTCCTTGAAAAGGTTGTGAGAGAATGGATGAAGGAACTGATCAATGTGGGTGTTTAGAGTGGTGTCTACCTGGACTGGGAGAATGAAGGACTGTTTGTAGATTGCCTGGCTTTTGCAGATGACATGGCACTGATTGCTGACTCTCTTTAAATGCCAACAATGCGGGTAAATTGCCACAGAAAACAGCGAAAGTAGGTATTGGGTCTTCAAGTGTTGCTGGAGAAAGCACAGTTCTTCACCAACATCAACAGAGAGATGTTACTAGACCAGGGAAACATGAAAAGGACTGAGAAGTTTAAGTATCTCGACGAATGGATTGAACCCAACTTATCAGAAAAAACATCATTATCCATGAGAGTCAACAAGTTGGAACTAGCCTATCGACTGACTATGAACACGTACAACAAAAAATGCCTGTCACAATGTGAAACTTAAGCACTACACATCAGTCACACGACCAGAAGCCCTGTATGCCATGGAAAGTCTTTCCACACACCATAGAGATCTGATGGATAAATTGAAAGTCAGAGGGAGGAGAATCCTCAGGAAGATCCTAGACCCAGTACAAGAAGATGGGGACTCAGAAGGCAACATAACTTGGAGCTCTATGAACATACTCAGAGGTTCTCTGACTGCAAGAAAAATAGGAGTAGCTTTCTATAGCCCTGCTGGAAGATTGGCTCCAAACAGATTGACCAACTGTCTGTTCATCTTCTGGCAAAACAAGAAGGTTCACACCGCTTGGCTAACAGAAACAGAAAAGCACATTAGAGAACTGGGAATAACTGATCTCCAGGACAGACAGTCTGTGAGACGTACATGAAGGAAGCCTGAGAATTTCAAGAAGAGCCCCAAAGGTAAATTCCTCCCTGGACAGAGGAAATGAAGGAGTTATGTTGGCAGAAGATGGGACAGTACTGGGGAAAGATCAAAGTCCAACAGTTGAAGAAGTGTGGTCCAAAGTAAGCCCATTCAAAACAAGAAGAAGAAGAATGTATGTCAAGGATATTGGGTTATACATTTCTTGTAGGTAGATATGACCTCTGCTTTCTTTTAAGTACTGGACGTGGTTTTCTCTCTGAAGGATCTATTATATGTTTAGGGTAAAAGAAGGGCTAACTCAACCATAAATTTGGTGTAGAATCTGATAGTGATGCCTTCAGGCCTTGGATCATGGTTCTATTTTAGCAATTTTGGCAGTGTTACAATACCACTGACATTAATAGCTATATCACTCATCTTTGCCGTGGTGTGAGAATGAAACTGGGGCAGTACTCCCTGATTTTTGTTTGTAAAGGAACATTAGAAAACCAATTTTAGCATTTCTGCTTTTGCTTTGCTATCCTCAACTTCAGTCCCTGTCTCATCCATGAGTGTCTGGACACTAATTTCGGTATCACACATAACCATAATTTATTTGGGTTTCGTGAGAGATCTTTCAATACTATTCTGCTATGGTAGTCATTGCTGATGCCTTAGAAGTTTTTCCACAATGATTGTTTACCATGGGAGACCCTTTGTAAACCTTAACCACAATTCTTCTACATGCTCCTCCCTCAAGCTAAAGGTTTCAAGTTGTTGAGATACAACACTAATACCTCATTATCTAACCTGCTAAACATACACATACTTCTACTTGTTTTAGTTATATTTCAGTAATCATTGTTGTTATGACAACCTCATGGATGTATGGATGTTCTCAGAGCTCAGGTCTTTGTTGCTATTAGATCCTATACAGGAGGTGGCTGCATGTGTGTTGGGGGGACTGTGTGGAGTGAACTAGGTGGTTATTTGGGTTCTGGTCTTGGGAAAGTACAAAAAGAGCATCAATCGCTGTTATAATGGTAAATTGTTACAGCTGGGTTGGGCAAGAAACATAGTCCCAGGCACTAGTAGAAATGACTGGAGCTCAAATAGTTATAGGCTAAAGGCAGAGATAAGTTCAGCTGAGATTTTTACAAAGGACCTAATGGTGTTCAGAATGAATAGATTAAATACAGCTGGTGGTGGTGTACATGTTGCGGTTAGTAGCTGTCCACCTAGTAGTGCAGGGCTTAACAACTGGCCGGTTTTGTGCGCGAGTACTCGCGTCTGCTCAGGGATGTGCTCGCGAGCAGGTGCAAGGTCGCGGAGTAGGGAGGGAGGGGAGGGAGGGGAAATGCGCTCGCTTGTGTGAATGTGATCTCGCGTTCTTAGCAGATGTAACTAGCCATCTGAATGGTTTGAACATTTTACTACAAGGTAAAGATCTGCTAATTACTCATTTCATAGATCGAATATGAGCTTTTAAAATGAAATTGACACTTTGGGTGAGTCACCTGGAAACAGGAAACCTAGCTCATTTTCCTTAAATTATCATCCATGCAAGATGTTCACAAAGACTGCGAACGTTATTCACATAGTTTAGTTGATCAGCGCTTTCAAGATCTGACAGCACTAGACAGTGATTTTGATCTGTTCTCTCCATATTCAGCGAATATTTAAGAGATTCATCCTGAGCTGCAGCAAGAAATTATTGACCTGCAGTGTGACAGAGAATACAGAGAAGTTTCAGAACAAGAAAAACATTTTGGAATTCTAGAGACACTTCCCTCAGGATAGATTTCCTCGTTTGCACAAACTGGCGGCTACAATAATATCAATGTTCGGTTCCACGTAAGTTTGTGAACAACTGTTCTCTGCAATGAAATGTAACAAGACGCACCTGAGAAACGCATTGTCTGATCAAAATTTAAACAGCACGCTGCGCCTACAATGCACAAGAACAATTACTCCGAACATAGACGCAATTGTAAAGGGCAAAAAGTACAAGATAACCGAGAATCCCACACTTCAGTGACATCTTTTATTGTGTAATAGTTCACTAATTAATGGGAATGTAGAGGCATACAACACTAAGATAATAAAATTATGTGGCACGTGTACATTCTCCTTTATTTGTTTCATTTGTCGCAGTACTAATTCGTGAGTGATATCCCTGCAGGTGGCCGTGGATTTACATTGACTGGCGGCAGCTGTTGTGTGCCCCACGCGACTCTCCCCACTCTCTGCTCTGGTCCGGTAGTGGGGGTAGCGTGCTCGCGCTGCTCGCACTGCTCCATGCTCGCGCCTTGCTGCTCACAGCTTGCTCCGCGAGCACGTATGTTGTGAAGCCCCGCAGCAGTGAAATTGCAGTACATAATTCCTGTGAGTTAGTATGGGTAAATACTATTTTTGACAGCTGTAATAAATTAATAATTGGTTCTTTCTGCCAAACCCCAACTCAGATGAGACAATTGCTGAAAGGTTCACTGAAAATTTGTCTCACATTTCAAGTAGATACACCAATCATAAAATTATAGTTGGTGGTGACCCCCAACCTACCCTCAACATGCTGGTGACTGTGCGTGTTTTAAGTCAGTGGTTGTAATAGAACATCATCAGAAATTATATTAAATGCTTTCTTGAAAAATTCATGTGAATAATTAGTTCAAGATCCATTAGACACTGCAAAAATGTACTTGACCTCATAATGGAGGATTAGTGAGCAGAAGGCTGTTGTAGCAATACTGAATGCTGCAAGATCCAAATCCACCAAAAATAAATGCAAATGTAATTTCTGATACAATTCACTATGAGGAATATGATTTTAAGTATACAGACTGGAGGAGTGAGTGAAAATTTGTTCCAGGGCTGGGAATCAAACCCGAGTCTCCTGCTTACTAGGCAAGTGCGTGAGTTACTAAGTCACCTCACTCATTCCAGATTCTCACTGCCACCCAAGTCTACTTTAAATTCCCCCTTACACATGAACAGAATTGCCAAGGCTCTCTGTATTCTGTAATAGCACCTCAGCATCGAATGCAAATGGGGGATCCAGCCTGAAGCTCAGGTGCAGATACTTATAAAAATGAAATGACACAATTTCAGAGAGTTTACTGTCTCATACAGGTGTTGTTATGTATATAGACTGAAATAGTTAGTGAAAATTTGTACCAAGGCCAGGAATCGAATCCGGTCTCCTACTTACTAGGCAGGTGCATTAGCCGCTAAGCCACCTTGGCACAGTGGTTCACAGAACCATAATTCCATGTGGCATATTGAGTAGATCAGTGACTAAAAACTTGAGTGCATTAGACCCTGAAAAACTTACTATTGTGGCAAGCATTTTCATTTAAGAACAATCAGTGCTCAGTAGCTGTTCAGATTTCGGGAAATACTGTACCATAAACTTGCTGCACTGTGTTAGGATTAGTGCGGGCTTGACAGTGAACGTGTAATTCTCGACCTCAGAATATACCGAAGTTTTGCCAGTATTTCCACCATTCATTCAAAATTAAGACCTTACCCCCATTCTTAGAATAATTATGTCGTATGCAGCCTGGTGTGAGTTGCAGTACTGTAGGTTTCTGCTCGGCTTTCCTACCGGTGATCTGCTGCAATGAGTTCACAGGGAGGTGCAGGTAAGAGGACAAAAGGAACCGTGCCACCACACCAGGACTGGAGCAACTGAATTACATTGTCCACCAGGGTTTCGACTACCTCTCATTGTGCCCTGAAATGAGAAATATTCTGCCTGGTATCCTTCCCATTCCTTCCACACTGGCATTCCACTGTCCGCCATACCTACACAATATACTTGTCCATTCCTACACAACCCCTTCTCCCAATTCCTTATCTCATGACTCATACCTCTGTAATAGATCTAGATCCAAGAGTTTCCCATACATCCTACCACCACCACCTACTCCAATCCAGTCACAAACATCACCTATCCCGTCAAAGGCAGGGCTACCTGTGAAACCAGTCATGTGATCTACAAGCTAAACTGCTACCACTGTGCTGTATTCTTTGTGGGCATGTCAACCAACAAGCTATCTGTCTGTGTGAATGGCCATCAACTAACTGTGGTCAAGAAACGAGTGGACCACCCTGTTGCTGAGCATCCTGCCAAACATGACATCCTTCATTTCAATGACTGCTTCACTGACTGTACCATATAGATCCCTTCTACCAACACCAGCCTTTCTGAATCATGCAAGTGGAAACTTTCCCTGCCATACAATACATCCTATGTCCCAGTAACCCTCCTGGCCTCAACCTTTGTTAGTCACTGTTCTCACCCAATCAGCCCCTTTCCTGCTTCAATTCCAGCACTACATAGCCCTCATTTCGCCATCACACCCTGTGTTTTTACTCCTCTCCTTGTCCTCTACCCCCTCCCTCCCCACCTCTCTGCCCTCTGTCTAACCTGCAGCACTTCACTGCCCACCACCCTTACCCTACTATCCCTCCCCCGTCCCGACCCCAGCCTCCCCATTACCCCCACTCAGTCGCCACTCCCATCATGTATTGGTGCTTTTCACAGATGGTTGCCTGAGACTGCAGTCATGTGTGTGAGTTCTATTTGCATGGGTGTGTGTGCGTGTGTCTGTTGTCTATTTTTGACATAGGCCGTACTGGCTGAAAGCTTTATTTGTGACAGTCTGCCTGTCTGAAACTCAGCATCTCCTCTATATGGTGAGTGGTAACTTTCCTTTTCATAATATCGTTATATTCCATCCTGCGTTTTTCATTGTTTAAAGGGCACTAATGTATTTGTGTGGGTTACTGCAAGGTTTTTTTATTCCTGTGGTAATTTGTTGGAAAGAGATTCTGCACTATACTGCAACCATTTCTATACAAGGGTCAAGGATGTACAATCCAGAAGGAGGTTGGATTTCTGTCTAGTATTAAATGGGTGAAAGCTGCTAAATCTTGGAAACGAGAAACTACACTAAAGAAAGTGAACTATGGTTCTTGTGAGAGATGGTTGTTTGTGAATGTCAACAATACACGTAGCCATAATGTAAGTGCAAGCACTTTAGAGGGGTGTGTGTAGAGATGCCAGACTGGTATGACATTTCTGGAAAAGGGCATTAGCCTTTTCAGCATTTCCATGGATTACTGCCAAGATTTTTGTGTTCTTGTAGTAGTTCATTGAAAACTGAAGCAGCAGTCTCCTGCAAACAGGACATACGGTAGTTTGTAAGTGATAACGATACTCATAGATGTGATGTTAGCAAGAACCCTGCTAGCAGCTGGTAAAACTGTTGTTTATTAAAACGCTACCAGTTTCGGAATCTAAAGCTGCATCATCAGGTGCAACATGTGTGGTAACCAACAGTGTCACCACATTGTGTATATCAAAATTAATAAAGGAATGTCTAAAATATACTCACGTCATTAAAAGATCATAGGCATACCCATCACTCCTAGTCCAAATTTACTATTCAATGAATATTCAATAATATGGAAACTGAAAGGAAATGAAGATGTGCTCTGATCCTTAAAATTTTCCTGCATCTAAAAAGAAAAATGAAAAATAATATATAGTGAACAAATGCTATAAGTTTTTGAAATGGGGCCAGATTGATGATAAAAAATCGTTACGTGATTAGTCACATCACTACATGGAATACATCAGGTGGCAGTGGCTTATGGGTGTGGTGGCAGTGCATCCCAGTGCAGTGCAAAGTAAAAGTGGCCTGCATGAACAACAAGGAGAAACTAGCTCACAACAGAACGGAAGCTCTCCATGTAGGCCATGTGATGTCATATACTCACGACTACAAGCATTAGGTTGCTACCTTTACAAGCAAGAATAATACAGAATTTTATTATGTATTAACACCTATTTGTATAAACAATCAAAATTAGCTGGTATGCTATGGCGCTTTAATTCCAGTTGCTTATTCATTGTGAACTGTGAGTTTTCATTTTTACATTTAAAAATTTCTACTTCCTCTGATATATTCAACATATGGCTTTTTTCTTGCTTATCAAGTATTTTTAAATTTTCTGAAGGGCATGTGATGCTGTGCCACTCTTTCACAAGTGCTGTATTAATGGAGATTGTGGGTTATTTAAGTTAAGGTGTTCCTGAAATCTTATTCGAAATGATCTACTGGTTCGCCCTGTCCACCCAATTCATTATAGTTATTCACCACAGCTTTTTCCTTGTGTCTCAGTTTTCTGTCCAGATTTTAAAATGTAAAATAAACCAGAATAATGTTTTTAGGTCTCATAAAACCTACACACATTATTCCAGCCATCTGTGCAGAGGCCATACTGGCACGTAGTATCTGAAGAAGGGCAGAAGCCTTCTCAGAATGTTTGTGGATTGCTTACAAGATGTAAGAAGTTTTGAAGTTGTTGATAGAAAATAGATGCAGCAGAATACTGAAACCGTTTCACCAAATTGTGAAGCTGTTGCAGTCCAGAATCTTGTTGGATTCTTGTCTAGTATCGTATGAGCAAAAGCTGCTAATTCTTGGGAAAGATCTTATGTTCTTAAAAATACACAACATTAAGGAAACTGAGCCATAGACTTGCCACAGTTGGTAGTTTGTGAATGTCGATGATACCCACAGCCTTACAGTAAGTCCAAGCATTTGGAGGGGCATGTGTGGAAAGGGCAGATTGACATGTGTTTCCTGGAAAAGGGTTGTAGTCTTTCCAGTATTATAGTGTATTATTGCCAAGATTTTTGTATTCCTTGAAATTTGGTACAGCAGTATACTGCAACCCTTTCTACACGAGGTTTTAGGATGATCAGTCTAGAGACAGTTCAGACTTCTGTCTAGTATTAAATGTGCAAAAGCTGTTAATTGTTGGGAAAGAGCTTTAATTGTTAACAAGAAATGACATCAAAGAAAGTGAACCATGGTCCTTGCCACTGTTAATGGTTTGTGAATGTCAGTGATACACAAAGCCTTACTATAAGTGAATTTGAAGGGGTATCTGTGGATAGGTCAGATTGGTATGTGTTTTCTGAAGAAGGGTAGCAACCTTCTCAGTATTTTTCTGTATTACTGCCAAGACCTATGTATTCTTCTCATACTTCATTGAAAATTAATGCAGCAATATACTGCAAGCCTTTTTCTGCAAGTACGGGAGTGATCGAGCCAGAAGCTGTTTGGTCTAGTATTAAATGAGCAAAAACTGCTAATTCTTTGGCAAGAGCTTATATTGTTAACAAGAAATAACATTAAAGAAAGTGAACTAAGTGTGTTGACACAGGTGGTGGTCAATAATACTCAAAGACATATTGTAAGTGTAAGCACTTTGGATATGTATCTCTGGAGAGGTCAGACTGGCATATGGTATTTGATCAAGGGCAGGAGTCCTTTCAGCTTTTTTTATTATTACCAAGATTTTTGAATTCTTGTGGTAGTTAATATGAAATTGATGCAGCAAATTGCTGCAACCATTTCTCCACAGGCACCAAGGAGAAATAGTCCACAAGCAGGTGGAATTTCTGTTTAGTATTAAATGGGCAACAGCTGGTAATTATTGGGTGTGAGCTCATATTGTTAACAAAAACTGATATTAAAGAAAGTGAACCATGGAGCTTGGCACAGACAGCAGTTTATAAATGTCAATAATACTCATGACCATAATGTAACTGCAAGTATTTCAAAGGGGTATTTGTGGAGAGGCCAGACTGACATATGGTATATGTGGAAGAGCTTTTACCTTTCAAGTATTTTCTTGCATTATTGGCAATTTTTTTTAAATTCGAGTGGTTGTTCATAGCAAAATGATGCAGCAGATTGCTATAATCACTACTCCACAAAGTTTGAGAATGTATTATCCTGAAGCAGTTTGGATTTTTGTCTAGTATTAAATGAGTGAAAGTTGCTAATTCTTGGGAAGCAGCTTACGTTGTTAAAAAGAAACAACATTAAAGAAAGGGAACCATGGAGCTTGAAACAGATTGTGGTTTGAAAATGTCAAAAATACTCAAAGCTGTACTGTAAATTCAAAGACATAGGGAAGGTACCTGTTGATAGGACAAACTCGTGTAATTCCTGCAGTAACTGATAGAAAATTGCTGCTTATTCTTGAGAAAGAGCTTACATGGTTAACTTGAAAAATTATTAATAAAAGTGGACCATGAGCCATCATGCAGATGGTAGCTTTTAAATGTCAACAATATTCATAGCCTTACTGTAACTGCAAGGCTTTTTAGGAGAATTTCTGGAGGGGGAACACTGGCATGTGTTCTCTGAAGTCATACAGCAGTTATTTCAGTATTTGTGTAGATTACTGTCAAGATTTTTGTGTTCTTGTTGTAATCAACTGAAAATTGATATACACTCCTGGAAATGGAAAAAAGAATGCATTGACACCGGTGTGTCAGACCCACCATACTTGCTCCGGACACTGCGAGAGGGCTGTACAAGCAATGATCACACGCACGGCACAGCGGACACACCAGGAACCGCGGTGTTGGCCGTCGAATGGCGCTAGCTGCGCAGCATTTGTGCACCGCCGCCGTCAGTGTCAGCCAGTTTGTCGTGGCATACGGAGCTCCATCGCAGTCTTTAACACTGGTAGCATGCCGCGACAGCGTGGACGTGAACCGTATGTGCAGTTGACGGACTTTGAGCGAGGGCGTATAGTGGGCATGCGGGAGGCCGGGTGGACGTACCGCCGAATTGCTCAACACGTGGGGCGTGACGTCTCCACAGTACATCGATGTTGTCACCAGTGGTCGGCGGAAGGTGCACGTGCCCGTCGACCTGGGACCGGACCGCAGCGATGCACGGATGCACGCCAAGACTGTAGGATCCTACGCAGTGCCGTAGGGGACCGCACCGCCACTTCCCAGCAAATTAGGGACACTGTTGCTCCTGGGGTATCAGCGAGGACCATTCGCAACCGTCGCCATGAAGCTGGGCTACGGTCCCGCACACCGTTAGGCCGTCTTCTGCTCACGCCCCAACATCGTGCAGCCCGCCTCCAGTGGTGTCGCGACAGGCGTGAATGGAGGGACGAATGGAGACGTGTCGTCTTCAGCGATGAGAGTCGCTTCTGCCTTGGTGCCAATGATGGTCGTATGCGTGTTTGGCGCCGTGCAGGTGAGCGCCACAATCAGGACTGCATACGATCGAGGCACACAGGGCCAACACCCGGCATCATGGTGTGGGGAGCGATCTCCTACACTGGCTGTACACCACTGGTGATCGTCGAGGGGACACTGAATAGTGCACGGTACATCCAAACCGTCATCGAACCCATCGTTCTACCATTCCTAGACCGGCAAGGGAACTTGCTGTTCCAACAGGACAATGCACGTCCGCATGTATCCCGTGCCACCCAACGTGCTCTAGAAGGTGTAAGTCAACTACCCTGGCCAGCAAGATCTCCGGATCTGTCCCCCATTGAGCATGTTTGGGACTGGATGAAGCGTCGTCTCACGCGGTCTGCACGTCCAGCACGAACGCTGGTCCAACTGAGGCACCAGGTGGAAATGGCATGGCAAGCCGTTCCACAGGACTACATCCAGCATCTCTACGATCGTCTCCATGGGAGAATAGCAGCCTGCATTGCTGCGAAAGGTGGATATACACTGTACTAGTGCCGACATTGTGCATGCTCTGTTGCCTGTGTCTATGTGCCTGTGGTTCTGTCAGTGTGATCATGTGATGTATCTGACCCCAGGAATGTGTCAATAAAGTTTCCCCTTCCTGGGACAATCAATTCACGGTGTTCTTATTTCAATTTCCAGGAGTGTAGTAGTATACTGCAACTCGCTCTCCATAGCTATAAAATATGTTTGATAGAGAGGCAGTTTGGATTTCTGTCTAGAATAAAATGAGCAAAACCTGCTAATTCTAAGGAAAGAGCTTATGTTGTTAATGAGAAATGACAGTAAAGGGAAATCAAACATGGACCTTACTGCAGATGGTGGTGTATAAACATCAATGATATGCATAGCTGTACTTTAAGTGAAAGCACTTCGGAATGGTATCTGTCAAAATGCCAGACTGGCATGTGGTTTCTGAGGAAGAGCAGTAGCTTCTTCTGTATTTTCATGGATTATTGCCAAGATTTTGTATTCTTGGGGTACTTCATCAAAAGTTGAATTGTTTGTTGCAACCATTTCTCAACAAGGGTCAAGGTGGTATGATCCACAAGCTGATTGGATTCCCATCTAGTATTAAATGAGTAGCTAATTCTTGGGAAAGAGCTTATATTGTTAACAAGAAATGATGTTAAAGGAAATGATCTATGTATCATTGCACAGATGGCAGTTTGTAAACATCAACAACACTCATAGGTGTGCTGCAAGTACAAGCACTTCAGAAGGGTATCTGATTATAGATCAGACTGCTATGTGGTTTCTGATTAAGAACTGTAGCTCTTTCAGTATTTTTGTGGATTACTGCTTAGACATTATTGTGGTAGTTAAATGAAAAACTGTTGGTGCAGATTGCTGCAGCCAATTCTCCACAAGGCTCTGGGATGTACAGTCCAGAAGCAGTTAGTATTTCTGTCTAGTATTAAATGAGTGAAATATGTTAATTCTTGGGAAGAGCTGGTGTTAACAAGGAATGTTATTATACAAAGTGACATATAGAGCTTGTCACAAATGACAGTTCGTAAATGTCAATAATACTCATAGCCTTTCTCTAAATGCAAGCATGTTTGAGGCATGTCTGTGGATAGGCCAGAATATCATGTGGTATCAGAAGAAGGGCAGTAGCCTTTTCAGTATTTTCATTGATTGCTACCAAGAGTTTTGAAGTCTTGAGGTAGTGGATTGGAAATTAATGCAGCAGAATATTGGAAACCTTTCTCCACAAGTCAAGAATGTGGGTCCCCAAGCAGATTGGATATCTGTCTAGTATTAAATGAGTGAAAGTTGCTCATTCTTGAGAAAGAGCTTATATTGTTAAGAAGCAACAATATTGAAAAAAGTGAATGATGGACCTTGCCTGAGATGGTGGTTGTTAATGTCAATGGTACTACTAGCTGCATTTTAAGTGTAAACACGTCAGGGTTGCATCTGTGGGGAGGCCAGACTGGCATTTGTTTTCTTATCAGTGTTCTTGTGAACCAGGCAACAACAGCTCGTCATCTGAGTGCCCACCAGCATGTGGCTCAAGGGTGTGGCAGAGGATGCATATGTGCTTTGGGTTACTTGATGGTAGTTGCCAAAGATAACTCATGCAGCCTTGCCTAATGACACATCTGAATGAGTGCTGTCTGGGCCTTGGCTGAGCAGATATTATGTCCTCGATTTGACCTGCACAGAGTCTTCAGATATGCAGTGGGCACATGTGCGATGTGTTTCCCTTACTTCTGCACCTTGCGCTGCATTCCTGTTTCGAGCTAATGCAATCATCTTCTGAACTGTTTTAGTTCATGTGCTTGATTCATTTATGATGGCATACCATGTAATTTGAATGAAGTTTTTTTGTTAATTATAAAAAATGTAAACATTTTCAATTTAAGATGTACTTTGACTGTTATTGCTGTAGAATGAAATGACAAGTTTATTGATTCTTTATTTTCACAACCCATTTCAAAAGTTAGAAGCTCCAGCAACAGTTGGATTTATGTGGGTTAATACGGTATGTACTTGTTGCATTATAACTTTGGGGTGACCTGTGGCACTGTGTCCAGTGTGTCTTAAGACAACAAATACATCGCATATTAACTCACATAAATCCACATTTGAAACATGTTGTGTAAAATATAGAATCAATGACTGGTAACAGTAAATTTCTTGTTTAATTCAACTTGATTATAAACAAAGTGTACAATTTTAAACAGCCCTCAGTTGTCACATTTCTCAATGTTAACTTTTCCATATGTTATGTGATAAACATATATGATTTTAGCTGTAGACTAAATATGAGCATTAGTTCATGATCTATTCATTCACATGAATGTACAGCTCCACAGCTAAATCAATTATCTTCAAGAACATTCAGTGTTCCACTTTAAGTTACTTTTCATTATACATAGTTCTAGCCAGTCTGTTGTGGTTTGAAGTCTTGAGGTAGTGGATTGGAAATTAATGCAGCAGAATATTGGAAACCTTTCTCCACAACAGTCAAGAATGTAGGTCCCCAAGCAAGTGAATCTCAGGTAACCAGCATCCACTATCTCCAATGGGAAATATGAAGATTGGCAGCTAAGAAGCAGCTCTTATTCTAAAAGCTTGCCAATGCTTCCTGGGCCCATTAGTATAACTATGTTGGCTGTGGCTATAGGACACCCACGTGATACTGAGTGAGGAAACTGTCAGCCTCGTGCTACCACACTATGTGCAAAGTGAGAGACAGGGGTTCATCATGTGGATGCAGTGCTCTGGAAGCCACCTACCTAGAACTTCTAGACCATAAGTTGAATGTGGTCCAGCATACAGTTTCAGTCTGTTAGGAAGTGAAATATTCATAAAATCTCTCCATAAGCTGAAGAGTGAGCAGCTGAGTTCTCACTCTGTCTTACAAGGTACACCACAATTCTGTTCCAAGAGCTGATAGGGGAGACATGAAGTGTAGATATGCCTGGGGAGTGTTTATCTGATACAAAAAGCATTAACACTGAAAGTTGTGTGTGCGATTAGAAAAGCAGCAACTATCCCTGTAAGATGTAATAATGGAACTGTGACTCCTTCTAGCTGTGCAAGATGTTTTAGTTTCATCCCCTAGAGAAACAATTTGTAAATGCTGTCCAAGTCCTTAAGTTTAATAAAAATTGTCAGAGACAAACCTACTTTTATAATAGTTCCCACCAATAGACATGGCCCTGCATGTTTTACGTTGACTATGCTACAAATATAGCACCATTCTTATCCATAATCTCAGAGATCCCTGGAACAGAAGAAAGTTCCACGGGAATGGAAGAAGGCCCAGGTCATAACAATCTATAAAAAGGATAGAAAATCAGATGCACATAATTACTGGCCAATTTCCCTGACATCTATTTGTTGTAGAATCATGGAACATATTTTGTGTTAAGACATTATGACCTTTCTAGACTCTGAGAAGGTCATCTGTGGAAACCAGCATGGTTTTAGGATGTGGTCATGTGAGACACAGCTGGCCCTCTTTGTACATGATATAGAACAGGCTCTAGATACCGGCTCCCAGGTTGATGCCATATTCCTCGACTTCTGAAAGGCATTCGACTCAGGTCCATCCTGTCGCTTGCTCCAAAAAGTGAGCACTTACAGTCTGTCTGATGACATATTCGGTTGGATAGAAAGTTTTCTGACAGACAGAGAGCAGTATGTCGTCCTGAATGGGGAGACTTCAACAGAAACAAGTGTAACATCAGGTGTGCCCCAGGGCAGTGTAATAGGTCCGCTGCTATTTACGTTTTACATAAACAATCTGGTTGATCGTACTGACAGTGGCATTAGACTGTTTGCCGATGATGCTGTAGTCTACAGGAAAGTAGTATCACACAAAAGCTGTGAACAAATCAATGAGGATTTGCAGAAAAGAAATGCGTGGTGTGATGACTGGCAGTTATCTCTTAATATTAGTAGTGTAACCTATTGCGTATAAGAAAGCGAAAATCCCCATTAATGTACTCGTACAAAATAAATGCCCAGTCCTTGGAAGCGGTAACATTCGTCAAGTATCTGGGTGTGAATATTCGAAGTGATCTCAAATGGAACAATCAGATTACACAAGTAACGGGTAAGGTGAACTCTAGATTGTGGTTTATTGGTATAATCCTGAAGCAATGCAGTCCTTCAACAAAGGAAATTGCTTACAATTCTTTAGTTCGACCAGTCTTAGGGTATTGTTCGTCTGTATGGAACCCTTACCCATTGGGTGTGATTCAAGAGATTGAGAAGGTCCAAAGAAGAGTAGCAAGATTCGTGAGTGGTACATTTAGCCATCGCGAGAGCATTATAAATCTCATAGAAAGTTTGAAGTGGGACACACTTGCAGATAGATGACACACTAAATGGAAGGGACTGCTCACTAAATTCCAAAATCCGATCTTCTCCGAAGATGTAGAGCATATATTATTACCACCAACTTTCAAATCGGGAATGATCACCATTTAAAGATAAGGGAAATTAGAGCTCATAGTGAGGCTTTCAGACAGTCGTTTTTCCCTCATGCGATCTGCGAGTGGAACAGATGGGGGGAATATGATGTGAATAGTTCCCTCCACCACACACCGCTTGGTGGCTAGCGGAGTATACAAGGTGCTATCCAAAATTTTCGGGATTGCTGCTGCCATCTGTTGGAAACCTTACCTTTAGACTAGTGGTCACCATCACCCTCGAAGTAGTTCCCATCCGCATGTACACACCAGTCCCAGCACTTCTGCCACTGGTCAAACGTTTTCCGGAAGTCCTGTTCCTTGAGGGTGTTTCTCACTGCCAGCGATGCTTCTTGAATCCTCTCTAGAGTGTGGAAGCGACGGCCTTTCAACTTGAGATTCAGTTTTGGGAATAGCGCGAAGTTGCAAGGTGCCAAATCTGGCGAGTACGGTGGGTGGGGTACAACCGCCATGTTGTTTTTTGCCAAAAAGGTTCTGGTGAGCAAGATTGTGTGACGTGGCGCGTTGTCGTGATGCAGCAGCCAGTTCCCTTGACGCCAAAGTTCTGGCAGTCGTCGCCACACGTTTTCACGGAGCCATCACAAAACATCACAGTAGTACACGGAATTCACTTTCTGGTTGGGTGGGACGAATTCTTCGTGCACAATTCCCTTGGTATCAAAGAAAACGATGATCATGCTCCTCAATTTGCTCTTCACCTATCTCGCTTTTTTGGGTCTTGGAGAAATTGGGCTCTTCCACTAGGATGATTGTTGCTTTGTCTCTGGGTCATAACCATGAATCCAGCTCTTGTGGCCAGTGATAACCCATGACAAGAAGGCTGGATCATCAGATGCGGCCTGACGAAGGTCTGTGCACACTTCAACATGCTGTGCCTTCCGATTGGCAGTCAAGATCCTTGGCACAAATTTTACGGCAACCCCGATGCGTGCCCAATTCATCAGTCAACATTTGTTGACATGTCCCATAACCAATACCCACTTGATAAACATCAACATAAGCACAACGAGGATAATGGAAAGTAGTCGAATTAAATCGGGTGATACTGAGGGAATTAGATTAGGAAATGAGAAACTTAAAGTAGTAAGTGAGTTTTTCTATTTGGGGAGCAAAATAACTGATGATGGTCGAAGTAGAGAGGATATAAAATGTAGACTGGCAATGGCAAGGAAAGTGTTTCTGAAGAAGAGAAATTTGTTTACATCGAGTATAGGTATAAGTGTCACTAAGTCATTTCTGAAAGTATCTGTATGGAGTGTAGCCATGTATGGAAGTGAAACATGGATGATAAATAGTTTGGATAAGAAGAGAACAGATTTCGAAATGTGGCGCTACAGAAGAATTCTGAAGATTAGGTGGGTAGATCACATAACTAAAGAGGAGGTACTGAATAGAATTGGGGAGAAGAGAAATTTGTGGCACAACTTGACTAGAAGAAGGGATCGGTTGGTAGGACATGTTCTGAGGCATCGAGGGATCACCAATTTCGTTTTGGAGGGAAGCGTGGAGGGTAAGAATCGTAGAGGGAGACCAAGAGATGAATGCACTAAGCAGATTCAGAAGGATATAGGTTGCAGTAGGTACTAGGATATGAAGAAGCTTGCACAGGATAGAGTAGCATGGAGAGCTGCATTAAACCAGTCTCTGGACTGAAGACCACAACAATAGTAGATGTTGAATATTAAACAGTGAGTGCTCAGAAGAGAAAGGTATCACTGATTTGGCTCATATTTGGCAAGTCGTTGTGTGCCGAAGATGAGAGACTAATATATTGTGGCTCAACGCTTGCGAGCCCCCCCCCCTCCTCCCCCCTTCCGCCCCCCCCCCCAATTCTAGGAAAAACCACTCAGTGCTCATCACGTGCAATCAACTCAAAATTGGCGGGATAAATGGTTTACTGAAAACTGAGCAATTTCCACTGACGTAAACGGGGTCCACAAACGCAAGTTTTCCTAGAAATCCAAAGCATTTGACTGTGGAGCACAAAGCCTGCTTTACGATCTCAGATAGCCCTCTGCATTTTTTTCATTTGTATTTCTTTTCGTATCGAAATTGGTGCAAATAGGGAAGGAAGGGGGTAATACGGTAAGTAAATCAATAAGGAATAATAACATGGTAAGCAAATAAATTTCTCAGATAGCATGGGCTAGTAACGAATTAAAATTGGCTCGTTCACTCACTGTGTTACATGTCCTCGTTTTTATCGATTGGATGGAGTTCGAAACGAATATACTTGCAGCACCAGGAACATCTAATGAATGCAACCTTCCCTGTAACTACACGGTTCCTTCCGATGTTTCGGCAAAATCAAACTTGTTTTACATTAAAAAATGGTTCGTATTTGGGAATTAATTTTGATGTGGCTCACGTATGCGCTAACATCGCCTGAGAAATCAGTGCCGAAAATTGATAATTGTGCAAATCTTGCTGTTTTTTGGTGAAACGCATGGTAACTTTAAAGCCTCAGAATAAAGTTTTTTAGTTGGCTTTAAAAATAAACATCACAGGCACAAAAGTCTGCAGTTTAGCGGTATTAATTTTACTGTGCAAGTCTGTTGACCCTCGGCCTCTACGAACATGGTACCATGTATGACGGTACTAGTTTGTCTACCCCAGGAATCCAATATCATTTAAAACTTATTATCAGCATCGTGTGGTTTTAAGGTGTTCTCGAGATAATTTTGTTAGCTGAATTTGTCGATTTCCTGGATTGGTACAAGTGATATAAAAAGCTTTCCTCGAGTCGGTCAAACGATTGGTCTCTTCTATAACCCGAGGAGCAAATTTATCTCTAGTTTCTTGTAAGCACAGGGGAACCTTACGCAGCTCGTATCTTGTTTGGTCGGTGCTCATCACGTAATCACGTTGAAACCGATAATAGCTGAACAAGTAATCACGTTAAAGCCGATAATAAGTGACGCTGTCTGTGTGTTGAAAACTGCTGCCAGTTTCTGTGTATCTTCGATATTTTATACCTCTCTGTGTGAGACGTTTTCCGTGACGTGCCGTTGACAGATTTTATACTACCATATGAAATTCCTTTCCAAGATAATGACGCAGCAAACGTAAAATCCGGTCTGGTCGTGTAATGAACGACGCGATTGCACCTGCGGTCCACTGTTGCGGTATGCCCGTTGTCACGTTCCGGTTGTCGTTAAGATGACGAGATTCGACAAATCGATCGAAAACCTAGTTATTTACTGAATTGTACTTGTCTTGTCCCTACTTTGATCATATAACTTTCCCACGGTTTTAAATCCTTCTTCATTTTCAGAGCCGTTGTTGCTCCATTCTCGTGCATTCTTTGCAGGTTCCGATTAGGGTGCTTCTCGGCTGACGCTATTGCTTTTACTTTCACTTCAGGAGGTATAGATCAGTAGTTGGATCGTTTGGTAGCCGATTCATGATACCCATCGAGAAATGATGAGACGCGGCTTGACTGCGGACATTTTCAAAATGTTACGACTCATATCGGATTCACTAGCTTCGACATCTTCTACTCAGTTCTGCTTTGTCTTCATGACTCAGTCTTTTGGCATCAACAAAAGTCAATTTGTTTCACAGTTCCAAAAATCACCCGACGATAGCTGCTCCTATCAATTTGGAATGCCGAGAAATCGAACTGTCTACTGCCTTGCAACAGAGGCCCAAACCAAGGAAACAGCTTCGGTTACTTCCCGTTTGTTCTCGTCCGTGCCAGGCCCCAAATATTTTTTCCGGCGTCCATTATAAAACAAACAACTAGTTATTACTGTATAAACAAACAAGCGATTTGTTATAAACTGTATACGGTACAAGTCGTATGTTACTTACAGAAGAACACCGTATTATTCCACAAAATGTATTTTATTCTGCAATATACAATGAAAATTCACTGCAAATAACTCGCAAATGAGTTCGCAACTAACTAATGATGGAGGACAACTTCTTCCGATTGACATATGTAAGGTTATTGCTGGAAACTCTCACTCTTCGAAGTGATACGATGAGCAAGCAACGATAATAATATGCGAATTCTGTCCCGCGCCATAAACAAGCGTCGGCCGATTGGCTGTCTGTGGTCCCCCGTTACGAATTCACAGCAGTCTTACTCGCAATTGTTTCCATACAAGGCTTATAATTTTGGTTCTTTATAAATCAAATGCCTCTGAGCACTATGGGACGTAACATCTGAGGTCATCAGTCCCCTAGAACTTAGAACCACTTAAACCTAACTGACCTAAGGACATCACATACAACCATGCGCGGCTCCAGACTGAAGCGCCTAGAACCGCTCGGCTACAGCGGCCGGCCTTTATGAATCCAAGTCGTTTGAGACATTTATTTGCGTACCTTGTTATTATACCTTATTGAGTTACTTACCATATTACGCTCCTATTCTCATCAATTTCAATTTTTTTTTTAAAAAGGCTGCAGAACATACCCGAGATGCGGACACAATTCTATGCTTCCCAGACACGTTGGTCGCTACACCAGCGGTGCTTGCACTGAACAGCCTTTACCTTAGGGATACATGAGTGGAAACCATGTATAACAATTAGAAATGATCAACAGTCTATCGATCCTGCCAATTCTGAATCGACTGGGTGTCATGAACATTAGGGGTGGGGAATATTGAGCCAAAATATCTTAGAGTAATTAATTCTTGGTTGTACACAAGCGACCTGCCAAATTTGAGCCGAATCTTAACTGTGTCTTAGGTCTTCCCCTTGTAAGTTGCAGAAGCCATAAACAAATTGAACAGTGTTAGTTTTCTGCATAGAGAGTTGTGCCATTAGGCTGTTTCCTCATTTGTGGGAACACAGATGTGGTGTGTAAAATGAATTACATTATCTGAACAAGTATCTGGATTCGGAGTACATAACACTGCGATTGTGAGCAGGATTATGTAGCAGAGTGCCCTACTGACAAGAATCGGCGAAGCATTGTATTTCAGTAGGTTAAGAATGCTGATTCCAAAACTTTCCATTCTTATCAGTGATAAGATAAGGTGTTATTAGTTTACTCATCTGGTGTAGCCGGCCGGTGTGGCCGAGCGGTTCTAGGTGCTTCAGTCTGGAACCGCGCGACCGCTACAGTCGCAGGTTCGAATCCTGCCTCGGGCATGGATGTGTGTGATGTCCTTAGGTTAGTTAGGTTTAAGTAGTTCTAAGTTATAGGGGACTGATGACGTCAGATGTTAAATCCCATAGTGCTCAGAACCATTTGAACCATCTGGTGTAAGGTACCCACCTGAGTGACTTATATTCGACGTGTCCCACTCCTTCTCCCATGGGGAACGAGGGAAACCCCTCACAGATCTTGGGCAATTGTGTTGCATGACGTAACAATGGTGGAAACGCGCTCTCAACCAATCGGAGCACAGTAAAAACCAGTGGACCAATGAGAATCAAGCTCTGACCTCCTCTCCCTTTATTATATTGTGAATCCAGCTCTCTGAGTCCCTTCATTTGCGGTCCAGACTTGACAAAGAGCGGATGATGAAGCGCCAGCAGCAGGGACGAGCCAGGGCTCCCCAGGCACAAGAGGAATAAGACTGAAAGAAAGTGTCTCATAATAATCCAGTTATTACTGTTGTTATTAAAGACCATAAATATGGAAATATACTTACGATTTGTTATTGTTTCAGCAGCACAGTGTGTAGTGTTGGCAGAAGAGCCAACACTGTGTTGCAAGAAGGCTGCACTGTCCGAACACAGGGATAAGCTGTCCTGAATAACTAGTGAGCTGAACATTTGCGGCACACAACGGAGGTGCGCCCAGTTGTTTGTACGTGTCGTGATTGAGTAGTGAAACTGCAGCTCCGGTATCGAGCTGGAACGGTATCACGTTGCCATTAATTTCCAAGTCTACAAAAAGTTTATTGTCCTGCTGACGACGAGGCTTAAAAACGGACCTTGTTCTTTATACTTGCAAATGTGGTGTCACCGCCAGACACCACACTTGCTAGGTGGTAGCTTTAAATCGGCCGTGGTCCATCAGTACATGTCGGACCCGCGTGTCGCCACTGTCAGTAATTGCAGACCGAGCGCCACCACACGGCAGGTCTAGAGAGACGTACTAGCACTCGGCCCCAGTTGTACGACGACTTTGCTAGCGACTACACTGACGAAGCCTTTCTCTCATTTGCCGAGAGATAGTTAGCATAGCCTTCAGCTAAGTCCATGGCTACGACCTAGCAAGGCGCCATTAACCATTCTAGAGAGAGTCTCACTTGTATCATGAAGAATGCTGTATACAAATGATGGATTAAAGTTAAGTATTCCAGCAGTTACCTACTTTTCTTTATAGTATTCATTAAGTATCCTGTTTCAGACCTACCGCCCACCTGCATGAGTTGACGCGTGCATTTCGGCCTTCTTCTCTAGCTATATATCACAGTGTGTCCCTGAACTGGTTGTAACTGGCTGGCCGCACTACCACAGCAGCAGCCCACAGGTGGCCCGCCCAACTCACTGGGCTCGGTGTCCTCCGACTACTCTCTAATGGCACCACAGCAGCCGCCTTTGTTCAGCAGTATGTACTGTGTATCACCACACCAGCTGCCACAGCTTGCAGATCTGCAGGCAAGTGCTCCATCAAGAGTACTACTGCCCACAATGAGATATAAGAATACTGTACACGAATATACACGAGTAAATTGGTGTAAAGATGTGGATAATAACTTTGCCGTGGTTACTGATGTTGAAAACACACAGTGCACTGATTCCAAAGGTCAATACTCATAGTACGAATGAGAATATGTGAGCAGCGTGGTTGGTAATATAAAGTATAGGCTGATACACAAGCATGACCCTTCCCAATGCACTGACTGACATTCAGATGTTCCGCCACAAAGTCACCATAGTAAATTGTACAGCGAGGCCACGTTAGAATTAACTTTTTGGTGTCGAATTATCTGTTTAAAATATTCGGGTCTTACGACATTAGTCGATATATACTGTACAATTACGATCGCTACGGAAAGATTGTGTCACGGACAACCATACGTAAGAGCTGTTTACTATGAGTTTGTAGACTTTGCAAAAATAGTGTTACCCTGGACCAAGTGGAGCAGTGTATAAATTATTGTATACCCACTGTGCCAAAGTATGTAACTGTGTAACCTGTTCATAGGGAGGATTCCTATGTGGGTAATGGTGCCTATGAGTTCGAACGCCATACATACTGGCTGAGTTTAAAGCCTCCAGATGGCAGCTAGTTTCCAAATTCTGTGTTGCCACCGTACAATGTGCCTAAATTGATTGAAGCGCTGTGTGTCTTTTTCCAAAAGGGTTGTACGTAGTTTTAGTCATACCCCCGCCCACCCACGCCCTATCTGACAATGCAGCATTCACACTTGGCTGCCAGCTCCACCGCCTCCGCCACCTCTGCCACCCCCAGCGGTGCCAGCGCTACCCGCCGGGTGACCTCCTCCACCCGCTGGAATGCTGTGTCGCCTCTGGACCACCCGCCATCGAGCGGATCAGCCCTGAGCGAGGCCTGGAGCGCCCGCTGGGAGAGCAGCATGCAGGCCGTTGTAAACGGCCCACGATGTCTGTGACTTGTATGACAGTAACAGATGGAGCAAGCAACTGAGCTTCAACTGTATCTCGTTGAAATAACAGTTGTGGCATGGTAAAACCCTGAATCTACAAAAACTACAATGGCTAAGAAAAAAAATCATGTAATGTTTTCGATTTTACAACCAGTACAGTTAGGTTTATTGGGCGGAGACTCATCTATCTGCCATTCAGCATTCACATCGTAATGTTAATGACACGGCTCATGCACAGAAACAAGTACATCATTTTTAAACACTTTAGGACGTACCTTTGCTCTGTGTGAAAAGTTGCATAGCCAAGGTATAAGCTTTGTAGATAACAGGTAATAATTTACTGTATTTAAATTGTTACGTGTGTTAGTGAGTTTCCTATAAATGTCCAAACACTGTACAAATATTTCACGATTTCAGCCGCTCAGACACGGAGTAGGTAAACGTAAGTCAATCGTCATGAATCCACAGTCTTTCAACTGAATCATCATAACATGTCCAAGAATATCCAGAACATTTAGGTTAAGTCGTCATCTTGAATACATCAGTTTTACAGTCACTCTTATTCCTAAGTAGGGATGGTCGACACATCACCGGATATGATTTGCAGTACACACTCACTACCCTCATTTAAGTTAATAATGAGCACAGTCACTTCACAAGTAATTGACGATGAACTTGCAGTAGAGGATAACATATCAATGTTTTTTTTTTAAGTTGCTAAGACTGTTGCAAGAAATGCAATAAAGAGTGATCAATGAAGAACTCATCCAGCCATGAGAGAACCGGCAAAGGACAAAGATGTCGAGATGCATAGCACCACTTGAGAAGAAGAAGCCACAGGATGTGGTAGTTATGTTGTTTAAACGACACAGCGTGTAATCGTGTCAGTGTCAGTATTACATCCGACTGGGAGATCCATCCTGTGGTTGTATTTGGAAATCCACGATTTTGTGATGCTAAAGTGATATTATTTGTTGATGAATGATATCGACTATGTGATATGTCAATGAATATTGCCGCATTGTTCCACAGCATCGCTCATACGCTGTCAGCAACGTCGGGGAATCATAGTATCACAGCAGGAGACTTCTCTGGAACAATGAAAATATTTAACAGAATAGAGTGCATACATCTGCAAGAACAGACGTTTAAGTATCTAATATACACAAGTCACAGTATCAAGTATGCTGTAGAAAGCCGACCAATATGGCAATCACACATCCACCAATTCTACAAGACATTGTAGAGCAGAATTGGGATATGCTTGCTGAACTCCGTTCCATCAGAACAGCCATCGCTCAGTTGTATGATTCATGTTGCGCCAGATTGGTGGTGGAAATGTATGACCTAAGAGCGCCAGATATACTGGGTGATCAAAAAGTCAGTATAAATTTGAAAACTGAATAAATCACGGGCTAATGTAGATAGAGAGGTACAAACTGACGTGGGGTTTTATTAGAACCAAAAAAATACAAAAGTTCAAAAAATGTCCGACAGATGACGCTTCATCTGATCAGAATAGCAATAATTAGCATAACAAAGTAAGACAAAGCAAAGATGATGTTCTTTACAGGAAATGCTCAATATCTCCATGATCATTCCTCAACAATAGCTGTAGTCGAGGAATAATGTTGTGATCAGCACTGTAAAGCATGTCCGGAGTTATGGTGAGGCATTGGAGTCGGTTGTTGTCTTTCAGCATCCCTAGAGATGTCGGTCGATCACGATACACTTGCGACTTCAGGTAACCCCAAAGCCAATAATCACACGGACTGAGGTCTGGGGACCTGGGAGGCCAAGCATGACGAAAGTGGCGGTTGAGCACACGATCATCACCAAACGACGCCATCTGTCGGACATTTTGTGAACTTTTTATGTTCTAATAAAATCCCATGTCATTCCAAGCATGTGTGTCAATTTTTACCTCTCTATCTACGTTATTCCGTGGTTTATTAAGTTTTCAAATTTATACTGACTTTTTGATCACCCGGTAAATACAGAACTGCACTCGTATTTAACTCTATTCATATACTATGTAATATGTACGTGTTTATAAACGTTTAATGTACGTTCCCTATAATATGTTCTGTATGCCAATGTCGGCATCTAGTTGTCGTCATGACGTGGAAAGTCATCCTCTTCACAAAAGTCTTGTAGTAACTGATTGGTCCTGCAATCATTATGTGCGAAACCAGAAGTAGTAGAAGAAGATTGGCTTATCACTTCCCAATAACACACGCACTCTAATTGCGGCTTCTTCAGGTTGTGGAAACACTAATTTAGTTCTAACACTGTTGACACATCCAGAGGAGTCCGCTCCGAGCACATACATGTTTCCCTGAACTCTGTGTTTCAGCCCTCATATTAGCTTTGCAGAAGATTTTGCATGCCACTGAGGGGATAACACATCGAACATTCAGCGGAAGCAGTGACATTCCACCACTTGAAAAGTGTAGCTAAACGATGTATTCATATCTGACGACATCACAGTGGGAAACCAGAATGAAATCAGGAAATATTTCTGCATGTGTAAGCCGATACGTTTTCTTTGAGCCAGGCATACTCAAGGATCCCAAAGCAGTTGATCCGCGATAATATGAACCTATTTATAGCTTTCAAGCAGGACAATCTGAATTTCTAAGCCCATGCAGAAACCGATATACCATTCAACGAATTCGTCACCATGTGCAGCAATAACTCGCAGTATGATGTGCTAGTTATTGAAAAAACAAAGAAATTGAATGAGGCTTGATACAAACGGAACTTAAGACGAGTTTCTGTACAAAACGCAGTGTACCAAAACATAGCCAATCAATATATTGTAGGCTATAGACAATTTTGCAAGGGTGCAGTGTGGTCATCCCAATGGGATGAAGCATAGGGCCAACATATATTTACACACGGACACAAAAATCGAGACAATCTATGCAAGGTTAAGGGAATTGGATAATTGCCTCAAGGCAGTAGCTGCGAAAGATGAATCTCAGCACAATGCTAGCTCGTTGTAATTATGTTTATTAATGTGGTGACGCGTTTCTGAAGAAGATAAATTTGTTAGATTTAACTGTCAGGAAGTCGTTTCTGAAAGTATTTGCATGAAGTGTAGCCATGTATGGAAGTGAAACATGGACGATAAATAGTTTGGACAAGAAGTGAATAGAAGATTTCGAAATGTGGTGCTACAGAAGAATGTGAAGATTAGATGGGTAGATCACATAACTAAAGAGGTAGTATTGAATAGAATTGGGGAGAAGAGGAGTTTGTGGCACAACTTGACTAGAAGAAGGGATCGGTTGGTAGGACATGTTCTGAGGCATCGAGGGATCACCAGTTTAGTATTGGAGGGCAGCGTAGAGGGTAAAAATCGTAGAGGGAGACCAAGAGATGACTACATTAAGCAGATTCAGAAGGATGTAGGTTGCAGTAGGTACTGGGAGATGAAAAAGCTTGCACAGGATAGAGTAGCATGGAGAGCTGCATCAAACCAGTCTCAGGACTGAAGATCACAACAACGACAACAACAATGTGATGACCACCATTCTGATTCAAGCATCAGTTGGACGCAGAGGAAAAGAAGAAAAACGAGAATGTCTTGTCTATCACTCTATTGCTGGTTGAAGACGCTACCTAGAGACGACTGACACTAAAACTAACGAAGGGAGTGTGGCAGAAACTGGAAAAAATACACTGCAACAACAGCCCACTTAATACTGTATCCAAGATGAGACACTTAGTAAATAGCCAGCCGGAGTGGCCGTGCGGGTCTAGGCACTACAGTCTGGAGCCGAGCGACCGCTACGGTCGCAGGTTCGAATCCTGCCTCGGGCATGGATGTGTGTGATGTCCTTAGGTTAGTTAGGTTTAATTAGCTCTAAGTTCTAGGCGACTGATGACCTAAGAAGTTAAGTCGCATAGTGCTCAGAGCCATTTGAACCATTTGAACTTAGTAAATATGATACTGTTACGAACGACTATGCAACGAAGGTACTGGCTGCCAAAAAATTAGTGAAGCTTTGATGACAAAACATTTGCATGCTTCATGCTTCTAGGACTGCCCCTGGAGAAGTATGAAGGCCTCATTAATAGTTTAGAAAGAGGTGAAGACAGATTGACCACACACCTTGTCATCAGCAGACTAGAATTAGAAGAGAAGCGTCTCGAACCAGATTCGAAGTCCACTTAGAGCCGAGAAGAAGCCAAAGTATATGTGTACAAGGAGGTTGGCATAAACACCACAAGTGTATCTAGAGCCACTACAGTCATCATAAACAAAACCAGGAAGATGAGAAGAACCCAGATAGCAAAAACAGACTGTGATTCTCGTGAGGTGAAGCAGATCACACTGCGAAGAAGTACCCAAATTTCCTGGAAAATAAGAATGGGGTGCACCAAGCAAGTAGAATGTTCCCAAGAAATCAGCATACAGAGCAAGTGGGTGCAAGCTGAACAGTGCTAAGAATTATCCAAATAGTGACGACTTAAGTGCAAGTGCAAAGGAGGAGGATGAAATAGTGGTCATGACAGTCACCAAAAGTGGAACGGGTGCTGGCGGAAAGGTGTAGGTTCTGGATTCAGGAGCATCGCACCATACGACTAGTTACCAAGGGATGCTACAGGACTTAGAGTGGGTAACTTTGGATAAGTGAAACTGGCTGATGGGGAAAGTTACTAAAGTTGCTGGCACGGGAAGTTTTGCCGTAAAAGCGGAAAAACCATGTGGGGTAAACTAATCCAATTAATGGAAGTGCTTCTGGTGAAAGAACTGGGTGGGAAGTTCTTGTCTGTTAAATGGACAGGAAAAGAATGTGCATTAGATTCAAAAACGGTGATGTTAGTGTGTCTATTGGTGAGAAGGAAGTGTTAAGAGGGAGATCAGCAGGCAGTGACGTATACTTATTGCACTATGAATGTTTCAAAAGTAAATAACAATACAGTGATGCTCCACAACGATAAAACGCAGCAACCAGTGGAAAATGAAGCAGCAGCCAGATGGGCAGAAATTTTGTGACACCAAAGATTTGGACATAGAGAAGCTTTACCCAAAGTATGTGGAGTCACTAAGCAAAAAGAAAAATGTGAAGTGTGTGTGCAAGGAAAAATGAAAAGGCAGCCTTTCAAATGAAGCCAAGGTAGCGCTGAAAATGTTCTAGAACTGGTACATAGTGATGTAAGTTATATTAGACAGTCGTCCTTGGGTAGAGCACATTACTATGCTCTGATGTTGGTCTGCTACATCCAGAATAGATGTCCAACACGATACCTTGGTGGAAAACTCCCGTATAAAGTCTAGAAGCAGAGAAAACTTGCTAAAGAAGACCTGAAAATGCTCAAAGTGTTCGACTGCAGAGCCTGGACAATCACATTGCCATCTGACGAACTTGGGGAGTGGGCAGAAGAACGTGAATGTTTTTATATTGGAGGAGAAGCATGATCAAAAGGATTACGTCTGTAGAGCCATGGACAAAGAAAAATTCTTTGAGAAGAGGTGTCATCTTTGATGAGAGAGTATTTCCTCTGAAGGATATAGTAAACAAAACTTCCAGGGGAAGTAATCATGAAGCAGACGACAACAGCTGCTGTACACAGCAATGAGGTGACACCTGACGACGCCATATGATGCAGCTGAGCTTTCTTGATTTATCAATAAATGGCGGTAACACATCACTGAGGAGTGCAGAACCAGTAGCAGACCATGCAGTTGAGCCAACACCTGTTCAAGGACATGGGAGCCAATCCAGGGTCTGAGAAGAAGATGGATATGATATTGAAGGCAGTGTAGTTTCTATCAGTGGAAATAGTGATGTGTGTGAGGAGTGCGATACCATGTTGGAAAATCAAGTTCCTAGCGCAAATGGTTTAGTAGGGTTGCGATGGTCTTCACTTCTGGCGAAACCGAAAAATTGCCCTTTGTGTCTCTTTAGATGTGTTTTTGCTAGCATGTGTCAAGTGAATCTAGCTGATCTAATATCAGTAGATGAGGCTTTAGCCTCAGTTCACAGGGACAAGTGATGTACAGTCATGGAGTAAGAGATGAGTAACGTAAAACGCTACGATACATGGCAACTTGTTGACAGATCAAAAGCTTATAGAGTTACAGGAAGTAAGTGGGTGTTTACTATAAAGAGAAACAGAGAAGACCAAATTCAAGGCAAGGTTAGTAGCTCTGGATTATAGCCAGATACTTGGAGTAGATTATTGGGCAAGCTACAGCTCCCTAATGAGACAAAGTAGCCTGAGGATTATCAAGGAAGGAGAATCCATGATCCTGCAGACATTCACACAGAAAAAAAGAAAGAAAAACCTGTATGAAGTATGAGGACTTCACTGCAAGCCAGAACGAGGACGCCAACTCAGCACCACTTCCATCTAAGACTCGTTGAAATGGAGCAGCGAAAGCAAGTAAGCCACAAACTTCAGGACAAAGTGTTGACTTTGTTGTGTTTCACCAAAATGTGCAATCACTAACAAATAAAATGAATGATTTTCAAATACTGCAAGAGAATGAACATAAAGAAGTTTCAGTCCTGTGTATAACTGAACACTGGCTGCAGGAAGACACACTGAAAATGGTAATCTTCCATATTTCACACTAAGCAGTCATTTCTGCGGGAAAGCAAAAGGTTATGGTGGCAGTTGTATCTACATTAGAAGTGTTATCAAATTTGTAGCCATTCAGTTCCCAGAAGATATTCACAAAGAAAGAGATCTGAAACTATCAAGTGTTGAACTGTTAAATGAAAATATGGTCATAATTTGTTTGTACAGTACCACTGATAGTGACATGAACACTTAACTACAAAATTTAGAATATCTCCTTTAAGTCATCAAAAAAGAAGGTCTGATTATTTGTGGTGACTTTAATGTTGATTTTTCTGACATATTGAACCTTTTCTTAATGTTTATCTTTAAACATACAATAGAAACAGCAACACGTGTAACAAACACTTCGGCCACAACAATAGACCAAATATTTACTGGTATTATTACAAAATGCGATGCAAAATGTTTCACCACAGGTTTCGGAGATCATATTGCACAGATAATATCAATTAAAATAGATCGCCCTGTTTATCCTAACACTATAATACCAACCACTGCTAGAAATTTCAGTGCACATAACATAAATACGTTTATTAGCTGCTCAACTAAAGAGACGTGGCAGGAAGTGTACGGCTGTAACAACACAAATGGGAAACTTGATAATTTCCTAAGCATCTTGAGCATTATTTTGAACTGAGCTTAAAATCAGGAAGAAAATACAAAAAGTAGTTGAATAACTTTTGGTATGAGAGTTTCACTGAAGAGAAAAAGATTTCTCTATACCGTAGCCAAGCAAACCAAAACAACTCCTCAATTTGATGCGTATTTTAAAAGATACAAACAGTTCCAAAACAAAGTTATTAGAAGGTTAGAAATGGTAACAAATGACAACTGCGTGGAGAAATATACAAATAAAACGAAAGTAATATGGGTCAGTGTTGGGAGAGAAATGGGCAAGACAAAGGAAAAACTCTGTAACATTAATCTGCTTGAAAATGGAGACAAAATTTCGTATCCACACAGACAGATGATGCATTTAATGAATATTTCACAGAAATAGCAAACAAATTGACGGAGAAACAGCAAAAAAACAGCTTCTGGAAGCAGAGGTGAGCAGAAAATTAACTTAAATAAAAAAACAGTGTTTTGTATTCAGCAGATGAAAAGGAAATACTGAGTATTATAAAGGACGTAAAATTTTCTCCATGTATAGACAATATCCCTTATTAGTTTACATATTAAAAAAGTGTGCAACAGTATTGACTAAGCCCCTAACTCATCTTTGTAACTTTTTATTGTGTAGTGGTATTTTCCCAGAAAAACTAAAAAAGACCAAGATAACACCTCCTTTCAAGAAGTGAGAGAAGACAGATGAAAAGCACTACGGACCAATATGTCTGCCATCTGGTTTTTCTAAAATACTAGAAAAAGTTTTTTATGCAAAAGGCTGATTCAATTCACAGAAAAAAATAATTTTGTATCAAATACCCAACATGGGTTTGTAAAACTCAAATCAGAAACTGCCATTTTTGACTTTGTTAACGAAGCCTTGACTGCAATAGGTCAGAAATAACATGTATCAGGAATATTTCTCGACCTCACAAAAGCTTTTGATGTGATAGTCCACAACTTACTACTTCAAAAAGAGGAGTACGTGGGCCTGGCACATAAGTGGATGATATTATACCTGGAAAGCAAAGTGCACATATTTGAAATCATGCATCAGGAAGAAAACTTTATGTGCATCTATCAATCTAAAACAAAAGAAATTAAGTATGGTGTGCCTCAAGGTTCTATCTTGAGCCCAGTGTTGTTCTTAATATTTATCAATGACCTAGAATCATCTAGAGATTCCCAAAAATGTATAAAATTTGCAGATGACACACGTGATAAAAGGCGAAACTACCGCAGAACTATAATGTGAAGTACAAAATTTCACCATACACACTACAAAATGATTCAGCACAAAAAATCTTATAGTTAACACAGAGAAAACTGTTGCAATGCACCTTGATACGACACACAATAAACACCCTTTAACTCCCACCATAAATCTATTTAATAAAAAATTAGAAACTGTAAACTCAAAACTTCTAGGAATATGGCTGCAGGACAACATGAAGTGGGACACCAAATGAAATACGCCAGCATGAAGCTTAGCACAATATGCTATAGCATAAAAATACTTGCTAGGTGTAAAACAAAAGAAACACTGAAATGTGTATTATGCCCAAGCAAAATCATTGCTGCGACATGGAAAAAGTTTTTGGGGAAATTCGCCAGTAAGCAAAAGCTGTTTCATAGCAGAGAAGAGGGTCATTAGGGGAATTGAAAATGTCACACCCACAAATTCTTGCAAAGCCATTTTTAAAGCATTCTAGATACTATCACCTCCATGCCTGTACATTCTTGAGACAATTACATATGTAGAACTAAAAACCACTTAGTATGCAAATATCAAGCAGTTCATGCATATGACACCTGAAAAACGTCAAACTTCCACAGTGAACATTTAAGCACAACTCCCAGACAAAATGGACCACTGCAGACCGGTAAAAAACTTAACAATTAACATCCCCAGCACTTTGAGGAAATAAAGGAAACACAAACAATCCAAATGGATTCGGAAACATATTTGTAAGACAGTTGCTATTATACTGTATTTGAATATCTGTTGACATACATTTTAATTTTTTCCTTTGGAAAATGAATAGCTGTTGACACAAATTTAAATGATTTCCTTCTTTGTGTTACATATCGGAAACTGTTTTTGTTATCTATTGTACTATTTATCAGGTTGTACTATTATATTAATCTATTGCATTTAAATTTTTTACTGTACTGTATCAGGTGCTTAAATCATTTATGTTACTGAACCAATTTTACTGTTATATAACATGTCTTTAAAGTTGTGTACTAGTGAACAAAGTAAGCTATATCCCATATCAGATACTTAATGGATGGATGCTTAACAAATAAATCAAAATAAAAAAAATAGCAGTTGCAGTACTCAGGGGATGGAAAATCAAACACATTGACATAGAGACTGCTTATTCAATAGCCTCATAAGTGGCACCAATTTCATGGAAGAACAAAAATTGTTTACTGTCAGGAATGAAGTGTGTTTATTGAATAAGAATTTGTACTGGCTTCACCAAGCAGGTAGGGATTGGAATGATTTTTTTCTACTCTGTGATGAAAAAGTTAGCTTTGAAACAATGTGAAAAACATCCTTGTGTGTTCTTCTCTAATCATTTGATCATTGGGGTTCACATTGATGATGTTATTGTAATAAGTGAAGAAGAGAAGATTAAAAAATCCAAAAATGTTTTGAAATGTCACATTAGCATTTCTAGTATTTTCAAGAGAACATACGCAAAGTTCCATGAGGCTCCTACAGCGACTGTAAATGATCCAAAAAACATTAGAAGAGATAAAAAAAATTAGTAAATTTCTCAGAAAGAGTAGACAAGCTTGAGAAAGCTGTGTACAAACTGTGACTCTTAAAACTGGGACAGCTGGCTCGTGAACAGTTTCTCTGTGAAACGTTTAGATCTGTAACCCACGGTGGGCGACGTCAAATGGTTGTAGAAGAAGAAGGAAAAATGACGAAGAAGAAGAGTATTCTATCTCTGATTTCATCAGCCGTCAAAGTGTTAGCGAGTTAGGTACTACATAAGCGAGCAGTCGAGATCAACCACATTTTTGCTGGGAGAACTACCCATACCGTTAACGAGAGGCCACCGTCCACACTGGAGGCAGAGAGTTGGAGTGGGCACCTGCTTTAGTAGAGCTAACATTACTAAAATCATCTATCCCTCGAAAGTATTTGGCAAAACAGCGGAGACCATATGGTGAAATATTATGTACGAGTAACGCACATAGGCAGTACACTGCTCCAGAAGCAAGATTAAATAGCACAACGAATAGGAAATACATTTACATTATTTGATGAGTGTTAAATGGTGAACTTAGCGAAGGCCATGGCGTTGACATTCAACGTAAATAGCTGTACACACTATTGCATTGAGTTTATCAAAAACTAAATTAAGCGTGTTCATTTCAGTGGTGGCCAAATGTTCTTTAAAGTAGCATTTGTTTGAATATTTGTTTCGATATTTAATGCAACTGCCCAAATCTGCCTTCCTCCGATGTTTCTAGTATTATGCCTCGCATATTTCTCACATTCTGCATAGTTTTACTCATCATTTTAAGAAAGTTCTTCGCAAAATCATTGCTTGCAGTCATGCATCTTTCTAAGGTAATTTCATTGTATGGCTTCATCCAGGGAGCTCGCCTGAGTTATATAATCTGATGAATCTTTTCTTAAACCAATTTGTGTCGTAAACATTGTTTCACAATCCTGTAATGATTAACATAGTTTTTCTTATCATAACACATAAAAAATACCAGAATGAGATTTTCACTCTGCTGCGGAGTGTGCGCTGATATGAAACTTCCTGGCAGATTAAAGCTGTGTGCCGGGCAGAGACTCGAACTCGGGACCTTTGCGTTTCCCGGGCAAGTGCTCTACCAACTGAGCTACCCAAGCACGACTCACGCCCTGTTCTCACAGCTTTACTTCTGCCAGTACCTCGTCTCCTACCTTCCAAACTTTACAGAAGCTCTCCTGCGAACGTTGCATAACTAGTACCCCTGAAAGAAAGGATATTGCGAAGACATGGCTTAGCCACAGCCTGGGGGATGTTCCAGAATGAGATTTTCACTCTGCAGCGGAGTGTGCGCTGATATGAAACTTCCTAGCAGATTAAAACTGTGTGCCGGACCGAGACTCGAACTCGGGACCTTTGCCTTTCGCGGGCAAGTGCTCTGCCAACTGAGCTACCCAACTGAGCACTTGCCTGCGTAAGGCAAAGGTCCCGAGTTCGAGTCTCGGTCCGACACACAGTTTTAATATGCCAGGATGTTACATAAAAAATAATTTGTTTCATACTTATAATACAGCCAACTGGTTGGATAATTTCTTTGATTTCTTACTATCATATGATGGCGACATTTTTTCAGAAATTAGTACAAACCTAAATGAATATTATGAATATTGCCAGTAGACTAGACATCAACTTCTAAAATGTACCCTTTTGTCTGGATTGATTTCCACCAAGAGTTTCAACACTGTGGGGACAGCCAAATAAAATTGAGCGCCCGAAGGTACTGAAACATTGCTCAGCTGTAGGGTGGCTATTCACGTCAAGATATATGATGCAAGATTCGTCAATTTGGTCATCGTAATTGGCCACTATTCTGTTGCTGGCAGCTGCACGTCTCCAAGGAGGACTGGCAACACCGCCTCCAGCGACTCTCCACAATGAACTGCAGTTCCGCTTCAGTAATTTTTAGCAGAGTAGCTCAAGCCAAGCCAGTTAAAGTAATGTAATGTGCGCTATCCAACTCATATATCTTAAGGCAAAGCTCATGAAAGTTTCCGAACATGTCAGCAAGCAGTAGCTTGTCAAGCTTTAATTAAAAATCTGATTACTCCCCATGAGTTTTACACATGAATACGTTCTACACATTGCTAACTTTTTGATGCTTGGTTTCTGGCGTCGTTTCACATTTTAATAAACTTTTAATCTTTTCACGTGATGGTAAGTGACTTTCCAGTAAAAACGATTAATGAGTCACATACTGATAGGGAAATTTTCTCTTGTAATAAACTAGATTAAACTCTGGATCATCAGGAAAATATAATTTCATTTTTTTGAGTTCGTCTGATTTCTGGTACGAACTACACTTTTTAGCGAGAACGTCAGAAAATTTTGCAAATTAGTATATCGGAAATTTATATTACAGTACCTCTATAGGTGCAATATTGCAATAATTTTCGTAAAAAATTATATTTTTCCATATTAGATGGCAGAAGACAAATACAACTGCATTTAATCTACCTTCTTTGTCAGTATCTGACGTGTGTGTTGAGATATGTTTGTGATCAAGAAACGTCCATCGTAACTGGCCAGATTCTGAAATATCACAGGGACTGTATAATGATGTCTGTGGTTCACATTGCAACTTGCATGTTCTGTACTTTGATATGCATTGGTAAAATGGCAATGGTCTATTTTTTAACGTTGGCTTCCCAAAACATTTCCTGGAAAATATTTCAGACCAGTTTGAACAATTAGTTCATGAGCCCACTCGAACCGTAAATGGTTGCGAAAGCCTACTTGACCTCTTGGCAATAAATAATCCTGGACAAATAGGGAGTATCATGACGAATACATATATAGATATATATACATATAAAAAGTATTTCTATTTTAAAAAGCTGATAAAAATGCTCTTAACGCCTTTTTAAGAGACAGTCTCCACTCCTTCCGATCTGATTACGTAAACGTAGAAAAGATGTGGAATGATTTCAAAGAGATAGTATCGACGGCAATTGAGAGATATATACAACATAAATTAATAAGTGATGGTACTGATTCCCCATGGCGCACAAAACAGGTCAGATCGCTGTTGCAGATGCAACGAAAGAAGAATGCCACATTTAAAAGAACGCAAAATTCCCAAGACTGGCAAAGTTTTGCAGAAGTTTGAAATATAGCGCGCGCTTCAGTGAGAGATGCTTTTAACAATTTCCACAGTGAAACTGTCTCGGAGTCTGGCAGAAAACCCAAAGAGATTCTGGTCATATATAAAACACAGCCGGCCGCGGTGGTCTAGCGGTTCTAGGCGCTCAGTCCGGAACCGGGGGACTGCTACGGTCGCAGGTTCGAATCCTGCCTCGGGCATGGATGTGTGTGATGTCCTTAGGTTAGTTAGGTTTAAGTAGTTCAAAGTTCTAGGGGACTGATGACCACAGATGTTAAGTCCCGTAGTGCTCAGAGCCATTTGAAACATTTTTAAAACACACCAGTGACAATACGCCATCAGTACCTTCACTGCGCGGTAACAACGGTGAAGTCACTGATGACAGTGGCAGTAAAGCAAAGTTATTAAACACGGTTTTCCGAAACTTCTTCACCTAAGAAGACGAAGTAAATATTCCTGAATTCCAATCAAGAACAATTGTCAAGATGAGAAACATAGAAGTAGATATCCTCGGTGTAGCAAAGCAGCTTAAATCACTTAATAGAGGCAAGGCCTCCGGTCCAGACTGTATACCAGTCAGGTTCCTCTCAGAGTATGCTGACACAATAGCTCCATATTTAGCAATTACACTCCTGGAAATGGAAAAAAGAACACATTGACACCGGTGTGTCAGACCCACCATACTTGCTCCGGACACTGCGAGAGGGCTGTACAAGCAATGATCACACGCACGGCACAGCGGACACACCAGGAACCGCGGTGTTGGTCGTCGAATGGCGCTAGCTGCGCAGCATTTGTGCACCGCCGCCGTCAATGTCAGCCAGTTTGCCGTGGCATACGGAGCTCCATCGCAGTCTTTAACACTGGTAGCATGCCGCGACAGCGTGGACGTGAACCGTATGTGCAGTTGACGGACTTTGAGCGAGGGCGTATAGTGGGCATGCGGGAGGCCGGGTGGACGTACCGCCGAATTGCTCAACACGTGGGGCGTGACGTCTCCACAGTACATCGATGTTGTCACCAGTGGTCGGCGGAAGGTGCACGTGCCCGTCGACCTGGGACCGGACCGCAGCGACGCACGGATGCACGCCAAGACCGTAGAATCCTACGCAGTGCCGTAGGGGACCGCACCGCCACTTCCCAGCAAATTAAGGACACTGTTGCTCCTGGGGTATCGGCGAGGACCATTCGCAACCGTCTCCATGAAGCTGGGCTACGGTCCCGCACACCGTTAGGCCGTCTTCCGCTCACGCCCCAACATCGTGCAGCCCGCCTCCAGTGGTGTCGCGACAGGCGTGAATGGAGGGACGAATGGAGACGTGTCGTCTTCAGCGATGAGAGTCGCTTCTGCCTTGGTGCCAATGATGGTCGTATGCGTGTTTGGCGCCGTGCAGGTGAGCGCCACAATCAGGACTGCATACGACCGAGGCACACAGGGCCAACACCCGGCATCATGGTGTGGGGAGCGATCTCCTACACTGGCCGTACACCACTGGTGATCGTCGAGGGGACACTGCATAGTGCGCGGTACATCGAAACCGTCATCGAACCCATCGTTCTACCATTCCTAGACCGGCAAGGGAACTTGCTGTTCCAACAGGACAATGCACGTCCGCATGTATCCCGTGCCACCCAACGTGCTCTAGAAGGTGTAAGTCAACTACCCTGGCCAGCAAGATCTCCGGATCTGTCCCCCATTGAGCATGTTTGGGACTGGATGAAGCGTCGTCTCACGTGGTCTGCACGTCCAGCACGAACGCTGGTCCAACTGAGGCGCCAGGTGGAAATGGCATGGCAAGCCGTTCCACAGGACTACATCCAGCATCTCTACGATCGTCTCCATGGGAGAATAGCAGCCTGCATTGCTGCGAAAGGTGGATATACACTGTACTAGTTCCGACATTGTGCATGCTCTGTTGCCTGTGTCTATGTGCCTGTGGTTCTGTCAGTGTGATCATGTGATGTATCTGACCCCAGGAATGTGTCAATAAAGTTTCCCCTTCCTGGGACAATGAATTCACGGTGTTCTTATTTCAATTTCCAGGAGTGTATATACAACCGCTCGGTCACAGAAAGATCCGAACCTAAAGCCTGGAAAATTGCTCAAGTCACACCAATACCCAAAAAGGGAAGTAGAAGTAATCCTCAGAATTACAGTCCCAGGTCACTAACGTCGATTTGCAGCAGGCTTTTAGAACATATATTGAATTCGAACATTATGAAGTACCTCGAAGAAAACGATTTATTGACACATAGTCAGCGCGGATTCGGAAAATATCGTTCATGCGAAACACAACTAGCTCAACTCATCAAGTGATGAGTGCTGTCGACAGGGGATGTCAATTTGATTCCATATTTTTAGATTTCCAGAAGGCTTCAGACACCGTTCCTCACAAGCGTCTTCTAGCCAAACTGCGTGCCAATGGAAGGTCACCTCAGTTGTGCGACTGGATTAGTGATTTCCTGTTGCAGTTCGTAGTAACAGACGGAAAGTCATCGAGTAATATCCGGCGTTCCCCAAGGAAGTGTTATAGGCCCTCTGTTGTTCCTGATCAATATAAACGACATAGGAGACAATCTGAGAAGCCCTCTTAGATTATTTGTAGATGGTGCTGTCATTTACCGCCTTGTAAAGTCATCATATAACCAGAACGAAATGCAAAATGATTTAGATAAGATATCTGTATGGTGTGAAAAGTGGCAATTGACCCTGAATGAAGAAACGTCTGAAGTTATTCACATGAGCAATAAAAGGTATCCGCTAAATTTCGATCACGCGGTGAGTCTCACAAATCTGACGGCTGTAAATTTAACTAGATACTTAGGGATTACAATTACAAATAACCTAAATTGGAAAGATCACATAGATAATGTTGTGGGTAGAGCAAACCAACGACTGCGGTTCATTGGCAGAACACTTAGAATGTGCAACAGGTCTACCAAAGAGACTGCTTACACTACACTTGTCCGCCCTATTCTGGAGTATTGCTGTACGGTGTGGGATCCGCGTCAGATGGGACTGACGGATGACATCGAAAAAGTCCAAAAAAGGGCGGCTCGTTTTGCATTGTCGCGAAATAGGGGAGATAATGCCACAGACATGATACGTGAATTGGAGTGGCAATCATTAAAACAAAGGCGATTTTCGTTGCGACGGGATCTTCCCATGAAATTTCAATCACCAGTTTTTTCCTCCGATCGCGAAAACGTTCTGTTGGCACCCAACTACATAAGGATAAATAATCATCACGATTAAATAAGAGAAATCAGGGCTCGCACAGAAAAAATTAAGTGCTCGTTTTTCCCGCGCGCCTTTCGAGAGTGGAACGGTAGAGAGACAGCTTGAAGGTGGTTCATTGAACCCTCTGTCACGCACTTAATTGTGAATAGGAGACTAATCACGTAGATGTAGATGTAGGTTAACAAATTACTAATTCTTCTTCAGGGCTGATTTCCACTTTATTATTTTGCAATAAAAAGTCATTCACACTCTCAGCGGTTGTATATAGCTATTCAGTGATACATTCCATGCCGTCGCTACCGAAGTACAGTTTAATCTTGGAATGTCCTTCATTACAACTACAGTGTATATAGCAGCAGGCAGTGCTGAATGGCGTATCTAAATGTACCTGTTCGGAATACAAACCAGAGTCACTAATACGACTTCAAGTGGCTACTGATTTTTTTACTGTTGTTGCTAAACTTGATAAATTTTACAAAATCGTTCTTTTAGAGCTAGGTACGACACTGTTGACCAGTTTAAAATGAGTGAAATCAGTTAAATGTGCACGTAATAAAATTATAAACAGCCGACCAGTTGCAATGGATAAAGAATTTCTTTATCCATTGCAACTAGTCGGCTGTTTATAATTTTATTACGTGGAACCGTTGCTGTTGTGCAGCTATGTTTAAAATATTAAACGTGCACTTTACTTTTCCTTGGAATTGAAGTATCAGAGACAAGGTTCACATAACTGAATGCTGATAACCAGTACTGTTGAACCATCAGATATGCTGTCATCGTCATTGACACTATCATCGTACATCACTTATTTTTGCGCACGAAATGTAAGCTGTGTAGTTGAAATACCGCCTTTGCAACTGTAATGAATCATCTATTAAAACGGTATTTATCGAGACTTTATCTTATTATAATATTATTAAGACAGTATCTTATGAAGATAGTATTTGGCCTATACAACTTGTATATCTGCAGCTGCTAAAAATAGAGGTCGGAAGCGAAAAAGGCAACATGTAGAAAATGTAAGTATGATTTGCACTACATACTATTAATAGAATCTACATATTTTGCTTATCAGTTGCTTTTGAAATACAAGAAAGCATACTCATTGCTATGATTTCTTTTTACTACAACCATGCATGACGTTTTCTTTGACTGTAAGTATTACACACCAAGAACAGTCGATTGTTTTGTGAAGGAAGTTGCATTTCGGATTTTGGATGGGGCTCGAAGTAGCATGGCTGCTTGTGGTGGTTTCATTCTAAAGTGAACAACGCCTAACTATGACTTGGATACAACCTCTGAAAAATAATTAATCGAAAATCGCCACGAACACAGTATTGAGTCAGTTGGCCGTACCCCTGAAGACAGCACTGAACAGTATACGTTCAGTCATTCGCCGGCCGGGTTGGCCGAGCGGTTCTAGGTGCTACAGTCTGGAACCGCGCAACCGCAACGGTCGCAGGTTCGAATCCTGCCTCGGGCATGGATGTGTGTGATGTCCTTAGGTTAGTTAGGTTTAAGTAGTTCTAAGTTCTAGGGGACTGATGACCTCAGAAGTGAAGTCCCATAGTGCTCAGAGCCATTTGAACCATTTTTTTTTCAGTCATTCTACTTGGACCAAATATCTTCAAGAAGAGTTTAGAGAAAGTGTAGAGGATTAAAGACAGCGTATGATGGGCTTAATTTTAGAAACACGGCCTCCCTCTTTCCCTGCACCGTCATCGAAAATGTTTGGGGACGAATGCTAACCAGTGGCGGGAGAGTTAAAAGTGAAGTAGTTGGAACAGTGGTAGCATGTTTGTCATTTAATAGATATCACATCTGACGCCAGTGAGCGGAATGGAGCTTATTGTAGAACAATAAAGGAAAGAGACGTCGGCATCATCGTTACGTTAAGGATACATTATTCATATTGTATACAGTTTGCCTGCAAAATGCAATTAGTGGCATTTTGATTTTATTAAGGCAGACATATAAGTCACTACTTCGCTCTCTAATGGAGATACCTCTAATATTTACTCAAATTGTGGCAATGTGTAGTTTGCAATAGATGATATTCTGAAAAGTGTCGAATATTGAATTTGTATGTTTCCACTGCTGATGCAGCAAGTCAAAGTTCACTTTGGCTTGTTCTGTTAACATTTTTATAATAAAATTGATATCTATAGTTTGTTTTCCTTGGTGTCATTTTTCCTTTCCTTCACACTGTAGTATCATATAAGTGTAATGATGATGATGAAGCAGATGTGGAAATGTTTCTTAGATGCTGTCTGGTCATGTATATGAGATGAAATTTAATGATGAGACAAAGGTGGAAAGAAATAAGAAATATAGAGCGGTTTTTGAGTCACAGACATGATGATTACGACACAGACGTGGAAATATTGTACATAGTTTTGGATGTCGTGTGCACACACATATAAGATGAAATTTGATGATGAGGTGCAAGTGGAAAGCGAAAGAGATAGGAAATTTACTGTGGTGTGGTAATCATAGAGATGACGTTGAGACAGTGTGTGTGTGTGTGTGTGTGTGTGTGTGTGTGGGTGGGTGGGTGGGTGGGTAGCTGGGTGGGTGGGTATGTGTGTGTGCGCGTGTGTGTACGCAATTTACATGCAAATGTTTTTTAAACATAACGCTGTTTTACGCAGTATCTTAGAACGCGAGCCAATTTTGAATGAATGCTATGTAATTTAGTTGGAAACACCGCATATCTACGAACTTGTCAATTTTACGCTGTTCAAGTGATTGACAGTCTCATTTGAACACTGAGATTGACTGGGCAGTGGGAGAGGAAGGATAGTGGGAGGATTACGGGCAAATGAGAAGGGGGAGGAGAAGGTAGGAGCTTAAGCTTGTCACGTGATGATGATGACGTCATTGATAAGGAGGCTGTGGCTTGTAGCGTCATGCATGGGCTGTAGATGACGGGGACTAGTATGTCTTTAACGATCTTCAGCACACAGCTGAAGGACAAAGTGATCCTAAGTCGGCATAGACAAAGACAAAGATGCCGTTACTTTTTATTTTTTAAAAAAAGTATGCTACCCTGTGTAGTAGTAGTTGTAACAGCATTTGCACCGTGGTGCCTTTTCAGGGTTGAGGCGCATTTATTAAATTCGGCTTTTGACTGGCGCGTTTCAGCGCCGCTCCTAGTGTTGGGCCAGTGGGTTTCGCGTCTGTTTCCTCGCCTCGTTATAAAGTGCACGGTGTACCGAAAATGTTGCTTTAATTAGCTCAACTGTACTAACGAGACAATTACGCATTCTTTTTCTCACAGCACAGTGAAGGGCTATCCATTGTTCTTCCTACCAGTCCTTGTGCAACAGGAGATGCATTTTCAAACATTCAGTTTCCAAAACGGACTACAAACCCATTGACAGCAATAGTAGGAAAGGACAATATACACCATTATTAGTACTTATTTAGGAAGTATTCAACACAATTTTAAAAATTTTCAGTAATCATAGTTAATTATTAAAAAATTATTTCTACGCAAGGTACATTTATGAATATTGCATTATAGTTCTAAATCTCACACAACAGTTCATAAGTCAATAATCTGAAGTTATTTATAATGATATAATTCGTGATTGCTTCAGATGATTCAGTGTTACATTAGAGCGATACGAAGCACGTCAGAATTTACTATCGATAGTGAAATGTACAGAGGGGATTCTGTGCTGAGAATCACTAAGAAGCTATAGTCTTTCGTAATTCCTTCATCAGTCATCTATCCGATAGCTCACTTGGAGGGAAACCGAGATTGACACGGAAAAGTCCCATACACTAAATCGTAAATTGTCATCTGATACGCATTTACTTGAGAGAGTTGAAATGCAGTTTCTCTGAACTACTGCCGCATGAACACTGTAATTTCGGACGAAGAGTTAAATGATCGTAAATATAAAGAAAGCTTGTAATCGCTCAGTAGGAAAGGAAAGGTAGAATGTGTATAAAATGGGTGAAACACAAACAAACACGTAGTCCATTCCGATTTGAAAAAGGCACAGATGAGTTTATTTTTCAAGTAGGATTGTCGGACAGATGGGTATAACAGTAAAGTTACACTGATCAGCCAGAAAATTATGACGACCGATCTACTATCGATATAAACCCGCCCAGGCGATATCAGCGCCACCTGGTGAGGAATGACTGCTAGGCAGACACACACGCGGTGCGTGAAGTTATCACTGAGTTTGACCAAGACTGTGATGGCCTGGCACGAACATTTGGGAAACTGCACGACTTGCTTGGTGTTCGAGGTGATTGTGGTGAGTGTCTTCAACACGTGTCGAACCCAAGGTCGAAACAAGTCCAGACGTCGTGGGATCGGGTGACAACTTCTCATTACAGATTCCGGATGTCGTAGGCTGGGCAGACTGCTAAAGCAGAACAGAGGAGTACTGTGGCGGAACTAACATCAGGCTTCAATGCTGGGCAGAGAAGAAGTGTGTCTGAACACACAGTGCACCGAACGCTGCTAACGATGGGCCTCCACAGCCAACGAACCGTGCATCTGCCAATGTTAACACCGCAACATCAGCAACTACAACTGAACTGGGTACGTGACCGTCGCCACTGGATGTTGGCGCAGTGACAGAGCGTTGCGTTGTCTAATGAATCCCAATACCCTCTTCAGCCTGCCGATGGGAGGGCGGCGCGAATCCGCCTCTTCCAGGGGAACTGCTCCTTGACACCTGTACAGCGGCATGTAGGCAAGCTGGTGGCGGCTCTGTTGTGCTCTGTGGGCAACCGCGGGCCCAGTGGAGCTCGTGCAAGGCACCACGACGGCCGAGGAGTGTCGTACACGGCTAGCGGAGCACGTACGCCCCTTCGTGACGATGGTGTTTCCCACCAGCAGCGGCATTTTTGAACAAGATAATGCTCAATGTCCCGAGGCCAGGATTGTGATGCAGTGGCTCGAGGTACACGGTGGCAAGTTGTAAATTGATGTGCTGCTCCCAAACTCGCCAGATCTGAAAGAGGTCGAAATCATTTTGGGTGTGACTCAACATGGCGTCAGAGCTCATCGCGCCCGCCCCCGGTATTTACGGGAGTGTGGTGACGCGGTGCCAGCACCTTACAGCGGTATACCGAGGCCTCATTGCCTCCATGACAAGACGCATCGCTGCTGTTATCCGTGCAGAAGGTGCACATACCGGCTATTAGGCCGGCGGTCATAACGTTTTGGCGTACCATTGTAAACCGTTGGCGTCCATATATTGTAGATTTTTATGACACATTCTAAGCTGGCATATTATGACCGCCCTGGAGGCCAAAACAGTGCCCCGCAAATCAGCTATCATGTGAAAAGTGTCTCGGTTATTACCTGCAGAAAGTAGTAGGCAGTTTGGTGCAGGCTGCCTAGTTATTTCACTTCCAGAATGGGTTTGATACGATTTCGCTCTGTCAACCATTGAACGAAGTAGGAATGAATATAAGAAGCCGACGAGACAAAGTAGTCGTTACCCGCTTAAAAAACAGCACACTGATCGCTTTGGAGTGCCGCAGATGGCGCAGAGATGACAGCAGCCGGTCGTGTGACGGTCCACCAATGACATACACCGCTGCAGTGATGTGTGTGTGTGTGTGTGTGTGTGTGTGTGTGTGTGTGTGTGTATGCCACTCGGTTGCACTGAATGAGCGCGGTAAAATGAGTCTTCGTGGAGAATTGACAGCATGGAGGAAAGGAACCGTCTTGTTTAGACGTGATGAGTTATTGGCCTCTTTGCGATTTGAATGCAGCCTGCGCGCAAATGTACACTACTGGCCATTAAAATTGCTACACCACGAAAATGACGTACTACAGAAGCGAAATTTAACCGACAGCAAGAAGATGCTGTGATATGAAATTATTAGCTTTTCAGAGCATTCACACAAGGCTGGCGCCGGTGGCGACACCTACAACGTCCTTACATGAGGAAAGTTTCCAACCGATTAATCATACAAAAATAGCAGTTGACCGGCTTTGCCTGGTGAAACGTTCTTGTGATGCCTCGTGTAAGGAACAGAAATGCGTACCATCACGTTTCCGACTTTGATAAAGGTCGGATTGTACCCTATCGCGATTGCGGTTTATCGTATCGCGACATTGCTGCTCGCATTGGTCGAGATCCAATGACTGTTAGCGGAATATGGAATCGGTGGGTTCAGGAGGGTAATACGGAACGCCGTGCTGGATCCCAAAGGCCTCGCATCACTAGCAGTCGAGATGACAGGCATCTTATCCGCATGGCTGTAACAGATAGTGCAGTCACGTCGCGATCCCTGGGTCAACAGATGGAGACGTTTGCGAGACAACAACCATCTGCACGAACAGTTCGACGACGTTTGCAGTAGCATGGACTATCAGCTGGCTGCGGTTACCCTTGACGCTGCATCACAGACAGGAGCACCTGCGATGGTGTACTCAACGACGAACCTGGGTGCACGAATGGCAAAACGTCATATTTTCGGATGAATCCAGGTTCTGTTTACAGCATCATGATGGTCGTATCCGTGTTTGGCTACATCGCGGTGAACGCACATTGGAAGGGTGTATTCGTCATCGCCATATTGGCGTATCACCCAGCGTGATGGTATTGGGTGCCATTGGTTACACGTCTCGGTCACCTCTTGTTCGCACTTTGAACAGTGGACGTTACATTTCAGATGTGTTACGACTCGTGGCTCTACCCTTCATTCGATCCCTGCGAAACCCTACATTTCAGCAGGATAATGCACGAACGCACCTTGCAGGTCCTGTACGGGTCTTTCTGGATACGGAAAATGTTCGACTGCTGCCCTGGCCAGCACATTCTCCAGATCTCTCACCAATTGAAAACGTCTGGTCAATGGTGGCCGAGCAACTGGCTCGTCACAATGCGCCAATCACTACTCTTGATGAACTGTGGTATCGTGTTGAAGCTGCATGGGCAGCTGTACCTGAACACGCCATCCAAGCTGTTTGACTCAATGCCCAGGAGTATCAAGGCCGTTATTACGACCAGAGGTGGTTGTTCTGGGTACTGATTTCTCAGGATCTATGCACCCAAATTACGTGAAAATGTAATCACATGTCACTTCTAGTATAGTATATCCCGTCCTACGAATACCCGTCCTACGAATACCCGTTTATCATCTGCATTTCTTCTTGGTGCAGCAATTTTAATGGCCAGTAGTGTAGCAGAAATTGTCAGCGCTGTTTATTCATTTGCGACGCATATTGAATCACAGGAATTACAATGACCACATGCACTAACTGCACTACAGTAGCACGTTGTTCCAGCTAGCGAACAGAACGCAGCTATTTTTGCCTGGAACTTCATCAGTCTGTCTACGACCGGCGTTACTCCAAAGCGTACTTAGGAAGGGAACGGAAGGGACTGACTGTGGCTGTGAAACTGAGGACCAGGACGACCCCCGGGCTCCACGTGCTTGTTGCGTATCGTGTGTCTGCAGCACAGGCGCCGACTCCATGGGGCCTGAAGGGGGGGGGGGGGGCGAGCCCCCTCAAAATTTCGTTTGCATGTGGGCCTCAATAATTTAAGAAAATTATTAGTTTTATTATGCTTTGTAAATTCATAAAATTATGTTGGAATTTTTTATTTTCCTTGTTTGACGATAGTTACCTTTTAAAACACATTCAGTAATGAGTTAAAACAAATAGTTGTTACGGTAGTAAGCAGGTTAAATAAAGATGAGTGGTGTGAATCATGATAGTGCTACGGTGCTGCGGGCATTCTTAGAATTTGTCGCGGCGCGCGAACCTTCGGGTAAAGTCTGGCGCCGGCGGGCCAACGCTGCGGCTGCGGTGACGTCAAAAGGACTGGAGCAGAAGCGCCTGGAACCGTCCGCCATTACGACGCCGCGGCTGTATAAAACCCACCCTGCTGTCACAGTCATTCAGTGTGGATAGTTTCATTCAGTGCGTGCTGCAGACGTGTTTAGTGCTCCAACTTTAGTGTCTAGTGGACTATTTTATATGACTATATTTAATTCGTTTACTTTAGTCTCTTAGTGTATTGCGAATTAAGTTTGCAATGGATGAATTTGTTACCAAAAAGCCGCGTTTGGAAGTTGATCATACTGCAAGTCAACCTCCAACAATTATTGTGTCGTCAATTGCTTCGTCGTCTTCAGGCTAGAACCATTCACTCACAGTCAAAACCTGGACAATTCGGTTACGGAAGATCGTTTCAGAAGTCTTGGTTGATCAAATATACATGGGTAGAATACGAAGCATCTACCCAAATGTTTTTTGCAAAACCTGCAGAGGCAGATGCTAAAAATCTATTACAATTTTCTTCAAAAAAAGAAGATGCGTTTACTTCCGTAGGGTCTTCTAACTGGAAAAAGGCTTTGGAAAAATTCCGTTTCAGTTTCGAAATATTAGTACTAGTTTAGTACTGTATTACTATATTACTATAGTACTGTATTAGTTATTTTCAAATACTTACATATTTTTAAGGTGTAAGACCCAATTAAAACCCGCTATTTACATACTCTTTGACTGAAAGTATTAGGAATACTGTATTAACTGTACTGAAACATTAACTTTGAGATATTGTTTTCATTTAGTGAACCCTGAACGTTATTCAAAGTAAGCTTAAATTAGCTATTTCACTTATTAATCAAAGTGCTATTACTGTGCGGCAGCAATATTTTATGTTTTGTTCTTTTAATGATAGTTTACTATTTATTTAAATATAATTTCAGTCTTTTCAGAGCTATATATCACTGTCCTGTATTAATAGTTTATTATGATTATTACTGTAAATTAAATTAGCTTTTTACGAAAATACCGTGCGTGTTTATGTTTTGTTTCTTTTTTCAAAGTCAAAAAATGTGTCAGGCTTGTTGAGTTTCCACGAGTGTCGACTTATCGAGAGTCCAGTTTTTGGGGTTCTAATGTTGATCATATGACTCTAAAATGCTTAAAAAACTTTAAAATTCACTATTTTTCATCTGAAATTTAGAAAATTTCCCGGGGCAAGACCCCCAGTATGCCCCCCCCCCCTCAATAGTTTTTATAAGTCGACGCCTCTAGCCTGCAGTCTTCATTCGTGGTTCAATGGCAAAGGATCTTCCACGGGCTTCAGTCTTCCTTGCCGTATCCTCAAGTATGCGACCAGCGCCTCACAGAGGCAGACTGCCTGCTGCTGTCCCACCTGATTGTGACAGTGATGAGGGCGCTAATGAAACTAGTGCTGCACCACCGCCTTCAAAACTCAGTTCTTCGAAAGATCCTAATTTTGTGTGTAACGATGAGTATACAGAGATTCACAAAATAACACAGTGTGAACTTAATGACCTAGTGTTTGTCTCAAGACTACAAAAGTGGATTTGTCCTGATAAGACGATAAATGTGACTGCGTTTCATAACTGCTTCATGACATTCATTCTATTTTTCGGAAATGAAAAGAACGTGGTATTTTGTAGTGATGTACAGGGACTAATGGCAGCTACGGGCATTGACTACAAAATGATCAGTAGAGGTTGTTCTTCGAATCCTCCAAAGCAAGCCTCAAACGTGTGCTACTCCATGGCAGCAACATGTTATCATCGACTCTGACTGGACTTCATCCTACATGAAAGAAACATGTGATAACATGAAACAGTTGTTATTGGGTTTTAACTATGACATGTTTAAATGGCAGATTTCCTGGTATCTGAAAGTTATAGGCACACTATTTGGGCTGCAATACGTCTACACCAAATTCTGTTGCTTCCTACGCCTCTGGGATAGCCGCGCTATAGCACTTCACTATCGATAGAAAGACTGACCTAAGGGTCACTGACTTCAATCCCTTGAACCAGGATCTGGTCCAAGAACATACTTCTCCCTGCTCTTCATATAAAATTAGGCTTAACGAAAAAATTCGTTAATACGGTGGACAAAACTGGGGAACATTTCTCTACTTGCTTGAGGAATTTGCACGTCTTAGTGAGGGTAAAATAAAAGAGGTTGTTCTTCGAATCTTCCAAAGCAAGCCTCAAACGTGTGCTACTCCATGGCAGCAACATGTTATCATCGACTCCATCTGGACTTCATCCTACATGAAAGAAACATGTGATAACATGAAACAGTTCTTATTGGGTTTGAACTATGACATGTTTAAATAGCAGATGTCCTGGTATCTGAAAGTCATAGGCACACTATTTGGGCTGCAATACGTCTACACCAAATTCTGTTGCTTCCTACGCCTCTGGGATAGCCGCGCTATAGCACTTCACTATCGATAGAAAGACTGACCTAAGGGTCACTGACTTCAATCACTTGAACAAGGATCTGGTCCAAGAACATACTTCTACCTGCTCTTCATATAAAATTAGGCTTAACGAAAAAATTCGTTAATACGGTGGACAAAACTGGGGAACATTTCTTTACTTGTTGAAGAATTTGCACGTCTTAGTGAGGGTAAAATAAAAGAGAGGATTGCCGTGGGTCTCCAGATAAGCAAACTGTACAGAGATGAGCGTTTCAACACCATTCTGGCAAGCGATGAAAAGTTAGGTTTGGATGTTTGTGTTCAACTGTCAATAGGCTTTCTAGGAAATAAGAGGGCTGAAAAATATAATTATCTTTTGACAAATGTTCTGCACTGCTACGATAGATCGAGGTGTAACATGTCCTGTAAGTCACATTTCCTAGTTTCCGACTTGGACTTATTTCCTGACAACTGTGGTGCTGTAAGCGATGAGCATGGAGAACGCTTCCACCAGCAAATTTCGGACATGGAAATTGGATACCAATGAAAGCGGAGTGCATCAATGATAGATTATTACGGCTGGATACTAATCAGGGAATCACCGACAGAAAGTTACAAACCTCAAGGAAAGAAATAAGACTAAGGTAAATGCATGCATAAGGTTATACACTGATCAGGCGGAACATTAAACCACCGATCATCTATAGATACAGGGTGTTTCAAAAATGACCGGTATATTTGAAACGGCAATAAAAACTAAACGAGCAGCGATAGAAATACACCGTTTGTTGCAATATGCTTGGGACAACAGTACATTTTCAGGCGGACAAACTTTCGAAATTACATTAGTTACAATTTTCAACAACAGATGGCGCTGCAAGTGATGTGAAAGATATAGAAGACAACGCAGTCTGTGGGTGCGCCATTCTGTACGTCGTCTTTCTGCTGTAAGAGTGTGCTGTTCACAACGTGCAAGTGTGCTGTAGACAACATGGTTTATTCCTTAGAACAGAGGATTTTTCTGGTGTTGGAATTCCACCGCCTAGAACACAGTGTTGTTGCAACAAGACGAAGTTTTCAACGGAGGTTTAATGTAACCAAAGGACCGAAAAGCGATACAATAAAGGATCTGTTTGAAAAATTTCAACGGACTGGGAACGTGACGGATGAACATGCTGGAAAGGTAGGGCGACCGCGTACGGCAACCACAGAGGGCAACGCGCAGCTAGTGCAGCAGGTGATCGGACAGCGGCCTCGGGTTTCCGTTCGCCATGTTGCAGCTGCGGTCCAAATGACGCCAACGTCCACGTATCGTCTCATGCGCCAGAGTTTACACCCCTATCCATACAAAATTCAAACGCGGCAACCCCTCAGCGTCGCTACCATTGCTGCACGAGAGACATTCGCTAACGATATAGTGCACAGGATTGATGACGGCGATATGCATGTGGGCAGCATTTGGTTTACTGACGAAGCTTATTTTCACCTGCACGGCTTCATCAATAAACAGAACTGGCGCATATGGGGAACCGAAAAGCCCCATGTTGCAGTCACATCGTCGCTGCATCCTCAAAAAGTACTGGTCTGGGCCGCCATTTCTTCCAAAGGAATCATTGGCCCATTTTTCAGATCCGAAACGATTACTGCATCACGCTATCTGGACATTCTTCGTGAATTTGTGGCGGTACAAACTGCCTTAGACGACACTGCGAACATCTCGTGGTTTATGCAAGATGGTGCCCGGCCACATCGCACGGCCGGCGTCTTTAATTTCCTGAATGAATATTTCGATGATCGTGTGATTGCTTTGGGCTATCCGAAACACACAGGAGGCGGCGTGGATTGGCCTCCCTATTCGCCAGACATGAACCCCTGTGACTTCTTTCTGTGGGGACAGTTGAAAGACCAGGTGTACCGCCAGAATCCAGTAACAATTGAACAGCTGAAGCAGTACATCTCATCTGCATGTGAAGCCATTCCGCCAGACACGTTGTCAAAGGTTTCGGGTAATTTCATTCAGAGACTACGCCATATTATTGCTACGCATGGTGGATATGTGGAAAATATCGTACTATAGAGTTTCCCAGACCGCAGCGTCATCTGTTGTTGAAAATTGTAACTACTGTAATTTCGAAAGTTTGTCTGCCTGAAAATGTACTGTTGTCCCAAGCATATTGCAACAAACGGTGTATTTCTATCGCTGCTCGTTTAGTTTTTATTGCCGTTTCAAATACACCGGTCATTTTTGAAACACCCTGTATAAACCCGGTCAAGCCATGGACGAGGAATGAGTACTGGTTAGAAATACAGTATCAGTGAGCGTGCTGTCCGTATGTAGAGTGGGGAAGATGAGCGATCTATCTGAGTTTGACCGAGGGCAGGGTGTGATGGCCCAGAACCTCGGCACAAGTACACTCCTGGAAATTGAAATGAGAACACCGTGAATTCATTGTCCCAGGAAGGGGAAACTTTATTGACACATTCCTGGGGTCAGATACATCACATGATCACACTGACAGAACCACAGGCACATAGACACAGGCAACAGAGCATGTACAATGTCGGCACTAGTACAGTGTATATCCACCTTTCGCAGCAATGCCGGCTGCTATTCTCCCATGGAGACGATCGTAGAGATTCTGGATGTAGTCCTGTGGAACGGCTTGCCATGCCATTTCCACCTGGCGCCTCAGTTGGACCAGCGTTCGTGCTGGACGTGCAGACCGCGTGAGACGACGCTTCATCCAGTCCCAAACATGCTCAATGGGGGACAGATCCGGAGATCTTGCTGGCCAGGGTAGTTGACTTACAGCTTCTAGAGCACGTTGGGTGGCACGGGATACATGCGGACGTGCATTGTCCTGTTGGAACAGCTAGTTCCCTTGCCGGTCTAGGAATGGTAGAACGATGGGTTCGATGACGGTTTGGATGTACCGTGCACTATTCTGTGTCCCCTCGACGATCACCAGTGGTGTACGGCCAGTGTAGGAGATCGCTCCCCACACCATGATGCCGGGTGTTGGCCCTGTGTGCCTCGGTCGTATGCAGTCCTGATTGTGGCGCTCACCTGCACGGCGCCAAACACGCATACGACCATCATTGGCACCAAGGCAGAAGCGACTCTCATCGCTGAAGACGACACGTCTCCATTCGTCCCTCCATCCACGCCTGTCGCGACACCACTGGAGGCGGGCTGCACGATGTTGGGGCGTGAGCGGAAGACGGCCTAACGGTGTGCGGGACCGTAGCCCAGGTTCATGGAGACGGTTGCGAATGGTCCTCGCCGATACCCCAGCAGCAACAGTGTCCCTAATTTGCTGGGAAGTGGCGGTGCAGTCCCCTACGGCACTGCGTAGGATCCTACGGTCTTGGCGTGCATCCGTGCGTCGCTGCGGTCCGGTCCCAGGTCGACGGGCACGTGCACCTTCCGCCGATCACTGGCGACAACATCGATGTACTGTGGAGACCTCACGCCCCACGTGTTGAGCAGTTCGGCGGTACGTCCACCCGGCCTCCCGCATGCCCACTATACGCCCTCGCTCAAAGTCCGTCAACTGCACATACGGTTCACGTCCACGCTGTCGCGGCATGCTACCAGTGTTAAAGACTGCGATGGAGCTCCGTATGCCACGGCAAACTGGCTGACACTGACGGGGGCGGTGCACAAATGCTGCGCAGCTAGCGCCATTCGACGGCCAACACCGCGGTTCCTGGTGTGTCCGCTGTGCCGTGCGTGTGATCATTGCTTGTACAGCTCTCTCGCAGTGTCCGGAGCAAGTATGGTGGGTCTGACACACCGGTGTCAATGTGTTCTTTTTTCCATTTCCAGGGGTGTATTTCGGAAACTACACGACTTGTCGGCTGTTCGAGGAGTACTGTGGTGAGTGTCTTCGACACGTGGCGAAACCGAGGTGAAACCATATGGAGGCGTCGTAAGGGTTAGGCGGCCACCTCTCATTACAGATGTCAGGTGTGGTAGGCTGGGCAGACCGGTAAAACAGAACAGGCGGCGAACTGCGGCGGAATTAACATCAGACTTTGATGCTGGGCGGAATACGTCTGAGCCCGAAGTGCACCGCACACTTCTAATGATGGGCCTCCGTAGCTGACGGCCAATGCACGTGCCAATGTTAGCACCGTGACATTGGCCACTACTACTGAAATGGGCACGTTACCGTTGGCATTGGACGTTGGCGCAATGCCAGAGCGTTGCATAGTCTGGTGAATCCCGAAACTTTCTTCACCATGCCGATGGGAGGGCGAGAATCCGTCATCCTCCAGGGGAACAGCTTCTTGACACCTCTACTGCAGAGGCTCCATTACGCTCTAGCCAACATTCACGTGGGCATCCATGGGTCAGTGGAACTCGTGCAAGACGCCATGACGTCCAAGGAGTATCGTACACCGGTTGCAGAGCACGTACGCCGCTTCATGACGATCGTGCTTCCAGATGGCAGTGGAATTTTTCAACAAGATGATGCTCCATGTGACGAGGCCAGGAGTGGGATGTAGTGGTTCGAGGAACACAGTGGCCAGTTCCGTGTGACGCGCTGGTCCCAAACTCGCCAGACCTGAACCTGATCGAACGCATCTGGGTGTGATTGACCGTGATGTCAGAGTTCGTCACGTCCTAGTCGTAATTTACGAGAATTAGGAGACTGGTGTGCAGATGTATTACCAACTGCCTCATTGTTTTCATGCCATGATGTGTCGCCGCTGTCATTCGTGCCAGAGGTGGACATACCAGCTATTAGGTAGGTGGCTGATCAGTGTATGGACAATAACGGAATGTTATCATAACTTCAAAATGAGAGCTAATCTTACATTTACCATTAACACTTTCGTCGTCAGAACATCCAGAAACATAAAGATTACCTGTTTTCATGCTGGTTACAGAGAAGAAAGTAAAATTTTGTTGACAGGGACCCCAGACGAGATTCACGCCTTGTAGATGACGAAAGGTATGAAACCAAACAGGAACTGCTGCTGTCACACAATGCAGGTCCAATTCTGTCAGGTTTCCAGGGAATATTGCTAACGGGCATTTATTGCTCTCACTGGCACATAAACCTACCGGTCATCAATGGGCGAAGCAGCAATAAAACTGACAGTAGCTGACTTGAGGCTGGTAGTGCGGTGTGAAACGTCGCGAACTTCCCCCGTTTGTAACGACGGCTGGAGTCCAGTGCAGCTACGGCACAGTGTGGCGCTCAACCCGCAGCGCAGTGTGTGGAGGGTGCAGTTCAGACCAGAGGCGGTTCTGACACGTCTCTGGGGGTGTCCTTCATGCTGTGTATTGGGATCACTCATTGAGGTTACCATTAACACGAATCAGACTTTTTTATTTCAACAATTTCAGTTAACAAGTGCTGCTCTTTCTTCAGTATCTTGAGAATGAGCGCGCATTGGATTCTCCCGTCTTTCAAAGATAACAAGTAGCGCTGTCACAGCGCTTCAGCCACATGTTGCTGATTTGATAAACACACAGGCATCCCATCGCGTGTTGACTGACCAGAAAAATCATTGGTTCTATAACCGTACAGAGAATGCCTTGGAATGCCTTGGAACAGTTGGCGAAATGTAACAATTTTACAATTTTACAGCTGTGCGGGATCCGATCATCAAGGTGTGGCTTCACCTGGTTCGGCATATCTGGAGAAACTTGCGGACTCCCCCCCACTATTTGAGACCTTTACCATCGCTGGAGACAATGTTGTACGGTATTAGCGCTATACCTAACGGAGATGACGAGTTCTTTGTACAGTATGCTTGTTGCGACTGTATATTTCGTAGAAGGTAAAACTCACCTTGACGTTCCCATTGGAGAGGCATCATCGGAAAAACAGTAGCCACAAATGCACCTGGAAGGAGTCTCGAGGGACCGTTCCAGTCTTCTGTTGGATATTGTCTGAAGCCGCACGGAGATTAATGAGGATGATTATGATCTATTGCAAGTAGTTGCGTAACTCGCAGGAAATTGCCAACGAGTCATGAACCTAAAAATTGCGATTTGTCCCATAAAAAATGGTTCAAATGGCTCTGAGCACTATGGGACTTAATATCTAAGGTCATCAGTCCCCTGGAACTTAGAACTAATTAAACCTAACTAACGTAAGGACATCACACACATCCATGCCCGTGGCAGGATTCGAACCTGCGACCGTAGCGGTCGCGAGGTTCCAGACTGAAGCGCGTAGAACCGCTCGGTCACACCGGCCGGCGATTTGTCCCATAAAGGCGACTGCTAGCGCGTACTGCAATGTTTATGTATATTAGTACTATTACCTGGTTGCTTCTGTGGCAGTTCATTGAGTGTTGGGGGTGTACTAATTTGGTCTCTCAAGATGTCATAGGCATTCTCTCACCCAGGTATTGTGACTTAGATCTGCATGCAAACGATTATATTGCCCATTGAAGGTGTGTGTGTGTCTCCACAGCAAGACGGGCATATTACAGCAAAACTCCTGATCGATATATCGAGCTGCAGCAGCTACAGGTGCACGTGTTGGGCGTTGCCCTGGGTCAACTCACGACGCCTTCACACCAGGTGCAGCTGTGGCTGAAGACCGTGTCTGCTGCTGAGACATTACGCTGATGGAGTGTGTTGCCAGGACAGCTGCAGCGACCTCTGTTAGCACAGTACAACATCTTTGCTGCGGGCCTCCACGATCGCAGCATTCCGTAGACATCCTGGCTATATCAGTCATCAGCCTCCTAGGAGTGTGCCCAGGTGCTACCTGATGGAGTCTGTCTGATCTGATACACAGGCCCAGGGTTCACTGTATTCCGTCGATGAAAGTTTCGCTGTTGCTAGATCACCAATTTGTTTCGGTGGTTGTCGGTGAAGCCACGCGTGAACGACTGCTGCAGTGCTCCGTCTGCACCTTGTTACGCGAATATTGCCACATGTTGATGCAATTCCAGGGACAATTAGCAGTTCGGGCGTGTCGTCAGCCGCATGCCTTCAAGGACGGTATGTGCATTACTGTACATCGACATTTCTGTGTGTTGTGGCCTTCTGTGAAGAACGCAACATCCTCGTTACATGGTAACTGCAATGTATCGTATTTTTCTGTATATCTCACGACTAATTTTGGCTTTATCACGTGGTGCTAGTGTTACGTAGCGCAGGATTGGAAATGGTTTCTCAAGTTATTAATAAGAGAAGAATCAAGTAGGGCTTTTGGCACTACTAAGCATTGGAGCTCCAATTAATAGTCCACACATGTCCTGGTAAATGTGCAGTTAATTTAATAAAACACAGACATGAAATACTGGCTCCTTCATCCCTGGACTGTGGAAGTATGAAGAGATAGAACGTTTCATTATAAGGAAAATATTCACTGTGTAGAATGGTTTATTTAAAACCGCTCATTATAACATCTTGATACACGGAAGTTCTTAAAATACACTGCCTGACAACGAGGGTGGAGCACTCAGATGACATGGTCGGATTCGCACACACTGTCAGGGGGTGTGTCGATGACGGGAGGTGCATTTCTCTGTCACACACAAGATGGTCACCAGAGCGCATTAGTGCTGCTTGTGTTTAGTGTTTGTCGCCAGGCCCAGTAGGGCACATGAGGCGGCTGACAAGTGTCAGACGAGGAGTGAATACCGAGGAGGGCACGGAGATGCCACGTACCCATGTGAGACAGCGTTATCAGCACCTGACAGATTTTGAAAGGTGTATCCGTTTGGTTGTCTGGTCGAATCGGCCAATAGAGAAATTTGTGGAGAATTCATGTGTTCAGTGGTCTGATATTGGACTGTACAGGGCCGTGAGGGGACGACACTGTCAGCTGTCAGCGTTCTGGTCTGCTACGTCTGAGCAGCAGAAGGGAGGATTGCCGCACGGTGACCGAGCACACCGTACAACGTTCACATACAGGGTGTTTCAAAAATGACCGGTATATTTGAAACGGCAATAAAAACTAAACGAGCAGCGATAGAAATACACCGTTTGTTGCAATATGCTTGGGACAACAGTACATTTTCAGGCAGACAAACTTTCGAAATTACAGTAGTTACAATTTTCAACAACAGATGGCGCTGCGGTCTGGGAAACTCTATAGTACGATATTTTCCACATATCCACCATGCGTAGCAATAATATGACGTAGTCTCTGAATGAAATTACCCGAAACCTTTGACAACGTGTCTGGCGGAATGGCTTCACATGCAGATGAGATGCACTGCTTCAGCTGTTCAATTGTTTCTGGATTCTGACAGTACACCTGGTCTTTCAAGTGTCCCCACAGAAAGAAGTCACAGGGGTTCATGTCTGGCGAATAGGGAGGCCAATCCACGCCGCCTCCTGTATGTTTCGGATAGCCCAAAACAATCACACGATCATCGAAATATTCATTCAGAAAATTAAAGATGCCGGCCGTGCGATGTGGCCGGGCACCATCTTGCATAAACCACGAGGTGTTCGCAGTGTCGTCTACGGCAGTTTGTACCGCCACAAATTCACGAAGAATGTCCAGATAGCGTGATGCAGTAATCGTTTCGGATCTGAAAAATGGGCCAATGATTCCTTTGGAAGAAATGGGCGCCCAGACCAGTACTTTTTGAGGATGCAGCGACGATGGGACTGCAACATGGGGCTTTTCGATTCCCCATATGCGCCAGTTCTGTTTATTGACGAAGCCGTCCAGGTAAAAATAAGCTTCGTCAGTAAACCAAATGCTGCCCACATGCATATCGCCGTCAACAATCCTGTGCACTATATCGTTAGCGAATGTCTCTCGTGCAGCAATGGTAGCAGCGCTGAAGGGTTGCCGCGTTTGAATTTTGTATGGATAGAGGTGTAAACTCTGGCGCATGAGACGATACGTGGACGTTGGCGTCATTTGGACCGGAGCTGCAACACGGCGAACGGAAACCCGAGGCAGCTGTCGGATCACCTGCTGCACTAGCTGTGCGTTGCCCTCTGTGGTTGCCGTACGCGGTCGCCCTACCTTTCCAGGACGTTCATCCGTCACGTTCCCAGTCCGTTGAAATTTTTCAAACAGATCCTTTATTGTATCACTTTTCGGTCCTTTGGTTACATTAAACCTCCGTTGAAAACTTCGTCTTGTTGCAACAACACTGTGTTCTAGGCGGTGGAATTCCAACACCAGAAAAATCCTCTGTTCTAAGGGATAAACCATGTTGTCTACAGCACACTTGCACGTTGTGAACAGCACACGCTTACAGCAGAAAGACGACGTACAGAATGGCGCACCCACAGACTGCGTTGTCTTCTATATCTTTCACATCACTTGCAGCGCCATCTGTTGTTGAAAATTGTAACTACTGTAATTTAGAAAGTTTGTCCGCCTGAAAATGTACTGTTGTCCCAAGCATATTGCAACAAACGGTGTATTTCTATCGCTGCTCGTTTAGTTTTTATTGCCGTTTCAAATATACCGGTCATTTTTGAAACACCCTGTACGTGCCTGGAATAGGTCACGCTCTTCCAGTGTTTCGGAGAGGCACTGCGGCGTTACTCCTTGCGTCACGGTGTGGAGAGCCCTCGTGTGTGACATCAGGTCACGGCTGCAAATGACTGAGGGAGCTGTAACGGCACCAACACGCTGCGTCCTCACGCGTTACCTCTTGTGCAACAGTATCGTGGTGCCGTTTTTCAACTGTTCTGTGTTGGTTCACGCTTGAGCGCACTGCGCAGCCGTCAGCGTGGCGAAGGCGACGTCCGGCACGAGACGGTGCCCGAACGGTTGTGACGGGTCAGTCAGACGGGGAGTGGCTCCAGCCGGCTCCGCGCTGCGGAAGGTCACAATTTTCCTACTGGCTATCGAAGGTGCCGCGGATGCAGCAAGAGGTGCATGTCTGGGCGATCCCTGTTGCTGCCTTCTGCACCCTCTGTCTGGATGCGTTGCCGGGGGGTCGTCTGGACCCGAGCCAGATACCACGGAGGCTGGCCTAAGCGCAAGGGCTGACGTGACGATGGCCTGCTCAGAAGAGATTAGTCGCGGATTGGCGGCATTGAAGGCGGGGTCGACAGACACGCCAGTATATATTTATACGTTGACCGAGAGATTCGAGAACACCATTCTCTCCATCGAATCCGTCTACCAGACCGCCAGTGTACCTTCCTATAGGTATCTGCAAATATCGCCTCTCAAGAAACGCACAGAATTTTCAAAATGGGAGAATGCAATCACAGTCTGCATAGTTGCAGGTACGTCAGCAATTTTGCTGCGTTCTTGAAGATGTACAACCCGTGACGAAAGCGAAGGCGTTGCTTGTAGGATTCCAGGCCCATTCAAGACCCACTGCTTACGTATTTCAGACTGTTTGCCCAGCATATACTACATCTACATTCATCTACATCTACATCTACATTTATACTCCGCAAACCACCCAACGGTGTGTGGCGGAGGGCACTTTACGTGCCACTGTCATTATCTCCCTTTCCTGTTCCAGTCGCGTATGGTTCGCGGGAAGAACGACTGTCTGAAAGCCTCTGTGCGCACTCTAATCTCTCTAATTTTACATTCGTGATCTCCTCGGGAGATATAAGTAGGGGGAAGCAATATATTCGTAACGCTATCACGGTTACCAAATAACGCTGTGACGAAACGCGCCGCTCTTCTTTGAATCTTCTCTATCTCCTCCGTCAACCCGATCTGGTACGGAACCCACACTGATGAACAATACTCAAGTATAGGTCGAACGAGTGTTTTGTAAGCCACCTCCTTTGTTGATGGACTACATTTTCTAAGGACTCTCCCAATGAATCTCAACCTGGTACCCGCCTTACCAACAATTAATTTTATATGATGATTCCACTTCAAATCGTTCCGCACGCATACTCCCAGATATTTTACAGAAGTAACTGCTACCAGTGTTTGTTCCGCTATCATATAATCATACAATAAAACATACATACTGCGATAAAAGGAGAAACATCTGCTGTCCGCTAGAGGTTTCAGGAAGGACTTCCGGTCCTGCGATACTGAATCTCCATCATCCATGTTACCAACACAAATGTTTTGGTAATCAATCCGTAGAAAAATATCTGCACTAAATACAAATGTGGTAACCATTTCTACGGCGACGGTCTGTTTATTTGTAGCTAAAGACGAAATGAGAAGCTGGATGACGATGCGGTCGCTGCTCAGCAGCCACAATTGTATCCACCACGTCATCGACGAGAACGAGTTGATGGATGCTGTACTTTAGTTTTGGATATGAAAATGGGTTGATTCAGCCGAAACCAATAACAGAAGTTGGATAAGTAGCCGTATAGCCTCTGTTGTTGACATAATTACGAAACAAGATCAGTTTTATTTCCTACAGTAAAAACGCCGCCTTTGTCTGTTATTAAGTTCGTAACAGATTTTTCAATATTTTATGAGCCGCAATTTCATTATTCACACTATCAGGAATAACAGTATCTGACAGAAAGCATCCAAAGAAACCTACGTAATGCGGAACTGACTACCAGTTGTCACGACAGGCGGGTTCGCCGTTAGAGAAGGAGACGGGGAAGATCGTGTAGTCAGTAGAGAAGGAGCACAGTAGCTGGGAGAACTCAGCGCTGTGTAACGTGAACTGCTTACTGGACGTCATCTGGTCAACAGATCCGTCAGGGACATTTCAGCAGTCCACGAGCCTCCCAAGTTGACTGTTGGTTATCTGATTGTGAGCTGAAAACGCGAAGGATACTGACAACTAAACCGAGACCGTGTATTGACGGATTGGGGTTGTCGAGCATTTCCAACGTCGGTTGTAATAAATCGCACGAAATCAGCGAAAGACATCGTTCGTGACTTCCGCTGTGCTGCCATTGTTTAGGGTTCGCAGTGTTCGAGCAGCTCCTCGTGAGCCACAGACGTCTGCGGTCAGCGGTGATCGACGGCTGAGGTGGCGCAACGAGCGACGCCACTGCGCAGCCCGTGTCTGGAATCGGTTTATTGGGAGTAATGGATCGCGCTTTAATAGCCGTGTCAGCCCAGTGGCTCGTGAAGGGCTGATGCCTGGGGATTGTTACCTGCCAGCTTGTGCAGTGCCGTGCAGAGAGACAGGGGTGATACGATATGGGGTGTCTTCCGTGGTTGCACTGTGGTCCCCTCACCGCACTTAAGAGAAAGCTAAATGCGGAAGTACATAAGCACATTGTACAGAATTCTGTGCTGGTTACAGTTGGGAGACGATGAATGAATGTATCACCTTGAAAATGCACGGTGTTGTAAAGCAGCATCAGTGAAGCAATGGTTTGTGGACAACAACATTCCTGAAATGAATGGTCTTGCACGCACTAACGACCTGAACCAAATAGAACACCTCCAGGATGAGAAAGTGTAGGGAAGCAGCCTACTCACGCCATAGAGAATTCATATGCTTTCCATTGTGTGCCAGCCTAGTCTGCTGTAACTAGCTATGACATCACGAATGTTGCGCACTACCTTAAAAGTAAAGTATGCTGTTGTTGTGGTCTTCAGTCCTGAGACTGGTTTCATGCAGCTCTCCATGCTACCCTATCCTGTGCAAGTTTCATCTCCCAGTACCTACTGCAACCTACATCCTTCTGAATCTGCTTAGTGTATTCATCTCTTGGTCTCCCTCTACGATTTTTACCCTCCACGCTGCCCTCCAATGCTGAATTGGTGATCCCTTGATGCCTCAGAACATGTCCTACCAACCGGTCTCTTCTTCTCGTCAAGTTGTGCCACAGATTCCTCTTCTCCCCAATTCTATTCAATACCTCCTCATTAGTTATGTGATCTACCCATCTAATCTTCAGCATTCTTCTGTAGCACCACATTTCGAAAGCTTCTATTCTCTTCCATGTTTCACTTCCATACATGGCTACATTCCACACAAATACTTTCAGAAACGACTTCCTGACACCTATATCTATATTCGATGTTAACAAATTTCTCTTCTTGAGGAACGCTTTCCTTTCCATTGCCAGTCTACATTTTATATCCTCTCTACTTCGACCATCATCGGTTATTTTACTCCCTAAATAGCAAAACTTCTTTACTACTTTAAGTGTCGAATTTCCTAATGTAATTCCCTCAGCATCACCCGACTTAATTTGACTACATTCCATTACCCTCGTTTTGCTTTTGTTGATGTTCATCTTATATCCTCCTTTCAAGACACTGTCCATTCCGTTCAACTGCTCTTCCAAGTCCTTTGCTGTCTCTGACAGAATTACAATGTCATCGGCGAACCTCAAAGTTTTTACTTCTTCCCCATGAATTTTTATACCTACTCCGAATTTTTCTTTTGTTTCCTTTACTGCTTGCTCAATATACAGATTGAATAACATCGGGGAGAGGCTACAACCCTGTCTCACTCCTTTCCCAACCACTGCTTCCCTTTCATGCCCCTCGACTCTTATAACTGCCATCTGGTTTCTGTACAAATTGTAAATAGCCTTTCGCTCCCTGTATTTTACCCCTGCCACCTTCAGAATTTGAAAGAGAGTATTCCAGTCAACATTGTCAAAAGCTTTCTCTAAGTCTACAAATGCTAGGAACGTAGGTTTGCCTTTCCTTAATCTTTCTTCTAAGATAAGTCATAAGGTCAGTATTGCCTCACGTGTTCCAGTATTTCTACGGAATCCAAACTGATCTTCCCCGAGGTCGGCTTCTACTAGTTTTTCCATTCGTCTGTATAGAATTCGTGTTAGTATTTTGCAGCTGTGGCTTATTAAACCGATTGTTCGGTAATTTTCACATCTGTCCACACCTGCTTTCTTTGGGATTGGAATTATTATATTCTTCTTGAAGTCTGAGGGTATTTCGCCTGTTTCATACATCTTGCTCACCAGATGGTAGAATTTTGTCAGGACTGGCTCTCCCAAGGCCGTCAGTAGTTCCAATGGAATGTTGTCTACTCCGGGGGCCTTGTTTCGACTCAAGCCTTTCAGTGCTCTGTCAAACTCTTCACGCAGTATCGTATCTCCCATTTCATCTTCATCTACATCTCTTCCATTTCCATAATATTGTCCTCAAGTGCATCGCCCTTGTATAGACCCTCTATATACTCCTTCCACCTTTCTGCTTTCCCTTCTTTGCTTAGAACTGGGTTGCCATCTGAGCTCTTGATGTTCATACAAGTGGTTCTCTTATCTCCAAAGGTCTCTTTAATTTTCCTGTAGGCAGTATCTATCTTACCCCTAGTGAGATAAGCCTCCACATCCTTACATTTGTCCTCTAGCCATGCCTGCTTAGCCATTTTGCACTTCCTGTCGATCTCATTTTTGAGACGTTTGTATTCCTTTTTGCCTGCTTCACTTACTGCATTTTTATATTTTCTCCTTTCATCAATTAAATTCAATATTTCTTCTGTTACCCAAGGATTTCTACTAGCCCTCTTCTTTTTACCTACTTGATCCTCTGCTGCCTTCACTACTTCATCCCTCAAAGCTACCCATTCTTCTTCTACTGTATTTCTTTCCCCCATTCCTGTTAATTGTTCCCTTATGCTCTCCCTGAAACTCTCTACAACCTCTGGTTCTTTCAGTTTATCCAGGTCCCATCTCCTTAAATTCCCACCGTTTTGCAGTTTCTTCAGTTTTAATCTACAGGTCATAACCAATAAATTGTGGTCAGAGTCCACATCTGCCCCTGGAAACGTCTTACAATTTAAAACATGGTTCCTAAATCTCTGTCTTACCATTATATAATCTATCTGATACATTTTAGTATCTCCAGGGTTCTTCCATGTATACAACCTTCTATCGTGATTCTTAAACTTAGAACTTAGAACTTAGAACTACTTAAACCTAACAGCTGATAATAGCATTGCTTGGTTAAACATTTGTCTGGAACTTTACACTTTATCGTTTACAGAATATAGTGAAAATTGTTATAGTAAACTGCATTTTCTATGAGTCCCAGGACAACAGGACAACAGGATGTCGATTGCACTCCGGATTCCAGCGTCAACGTCACCACCTCCTCCGATGGGGCGTATTTACCATGAAACAACATTTTAACCCCTCCCTATCTTCTCTAATTGTTTTAGGAAGTGGGTAAGAGTTCTTGTCATTTAATATTTCTCAAGCCAGTACATTTTGAAATAAAAGTCAACGTTGTCACTTGCATATTTCTCGAAAAAAAATTATAAATACCTAAAACCGCTGACGAGACATTTTTGTCTCATTGAGTAAACCAGTTGCTACAAGTTTCTGGTAACGTTTACTGTTGCTGCAATACTCAAATGAAACTGTCAGTGCGCCGTCTTTGACAAAATGAAACTTCATACGAATAAAACCAAAAGACATTGCGAAGTCGAGCAACACGGAAAAATAATATTGAAGAAGTTGAAACCGAAGGAGATGATGTAGATGGCATTTCGACTAATTCTGACTTTAATGTAAAACAAAGTACAGCAGGGAGTTCGAATGAATCAGAGGCCAGTGATAAAGAACCTGATCAATAGTAACGTAAAAGAAGTAAGACGTTTCTGAAACGGTATATTTTTGTTTTATTGATGAATCTGTCATCAAATATATTCAAAGATGCACCGAAACACTGCTACATACAGCGTTGCGGGGAATGGTCATTGCCGTCAGAAGAGCTTTATAGGTCTTACTATTCTTTCTCTGGGTGGCATTGTATACGAAGGAATAAAAGTGCAACTTCATTGGTCAGAGAACTCGCAAATACAAATTTACAAGTCTGTAATGTCACATAATCGCTTCAGGGGATTTTTGAGGTTCCTCAGGTTTGGTTTGTAGTCGACGTAGTTGGAGCGAGTAAGGAATGCACATTTGCTATTATGTTAGTCGTATGAGAGAAAGTCGTAACAAACTATCACAGCATGTACAGTCTTCCTCCATATACTCGTATGTGGGTTGATGAGCAGTAGTTCCCCTCCAAGTGTAGAGATCGGTTCACTCACTTCTTGATATCACCTAAGAAGTATGGACACACATACCGGATAGGTTTTACTGACCTTCAAAGTAGTCACCAGCATTGTGCATAACCCGTTGCCAGCGATGTGGAAGTCGTAGGATATTCTTAGCAGTGCCAGTTGTGTTGACAGTTCGAGCGGCGCGGTCTATTGCCCGATGAATTTGTAGCGGTTCTGAAGTGAATCCCTTGAATTGTTTCCTTCAGTTTATAAATGGAGTTGAACTCACGAGGGCTTAAGTCAGGGAAGTGCAGTAGGTGGTATAGCACTTAGCAGCTACACAACTTACGACTAGTTTAGAGACAGAAGTGATGATACTTTCTGCAGGACCTGACCATCATTTTGCAGGACAATGCTCAAGCACGTACAGTGCAAGCTGCTACTGATGTGTTTGACTCATGGGGCTGGTAAGTATTATACTACCTACTGCTCTCCTCTGACTTAAGCCCTCGTCAATTCAACTGGATTTCTAAACTGAAGGAAACACTTCACGGCCTGGGCTTCAGAACTGCTACAAATTCGTCAGGCAATAGACCGCGCCTCTCGAACTGTCAACTGGCACTGATAAGAGTATCGTACGATTTCCACATCGCTGGCAACGGGTTATACACAATGCTGTTGACTACTTTGAATGTCAGTAAAACTTTGAAACACGTATCTATTTTGTACTAGCTGTAAATAAATAGTGGCCGGTATTAAAATATGCTAAATGCTTTCCCATAGCTTGGTAAAGATTAAATTCTTCTTGATGGTGACCATCTTACTGAATTTGTAGTGAAGAAACTTGCTGGCCTATACCCAAATAAAGGAAGAGCTTTTACGAGTGACAACTACTTCACCTTTTAACATGACGTCTGAAAACAAACCGAATAAGCTTGTTTGGTACTGTAAACAAAACTGGAAAGGAAGTGCCTGAATGTATGAATAAAGTTCGCGAGAACCTATAAAATCAAGTGCCTTTCAAAAATAACAATATAATCCTCACATAACATCAAGGAAAGCCAGGGAAGATTGTAATAGCACTCAGTTTGTCAATACAGTTGCAAAAATTGGAACTGCTGCGAAATCAACTCACATGTTACAATGAAACTAAGTACGGAGTAAATGTTTTTAACGAGACCGATCACAAATACTCTTGTGGCAGAAGGTGACCATTTCATACTTTTTTATACTATAGATTTAGCAGACTTCATTGATTGGGTGATCTACAGAGAAATAAGAGACATCAAAATGACAAGATGAGATTACCCTCTCAAACTCGTGGGAAGATTATAAAGAAACCAGGGTCATAGCTGTAACTATTTACGTTGAATAATCAGACGCTGGTGGAAGTCACATGCCAAGTGCGAAAATCGTGCAAAGAAGGGAAAAAATGTGCCTGTGACAAAACAGTTGTCTACGACTTGATACACTATGGAGAGAAGAGGTGAGCTGCAGTGTGATGCGGCCACGGTCGTCTCAGGAAAGCTGGATAGGAGCAGAAATGATTAGCGAACAAGTTAAGACAACAAACAGAGGATTTACTTCTATTTCTGCGAACATACGAAGACTCATAACAAATAATGCAGCAAGAAACAGAGATCAGTTCATATAACAGCAATAACAACGGAGGCAGAGCAGTGACTAGCAGTTTCTGCATAGCATCCCATAGCGATGTGGCCCCTGTGCAAGTGGGTTGAGAGGCTGTCGCCGGCCGTCCCGTATTGCGGCAGTGGAGGCCAGGGTAGCTGGAGGCATGCCTCAGCAGGAGTGCTCCACTGGGTTTCGGACCCCGCACGAGCACTGTCGGCATCTAACAGAAACTTACCATTTGGTTACCAACATTGCGATGCCTGTGGGGTGGTACCGATACTTCACACAACATCTCTCGCGGCCCCTCCCGCCCCCCCCGCCCCCCCTCCCGCAAATCTCCCCACCAACGTTGTGTAGTGTAGATGACCGAATGATGACTGGGTGATGTGGTGGATGCAAGTGGCAATGGCGAGATGGGAGCCGAAGCTGAGGCTGGTGCTGAGCGCCTGCCTGCACCCCAGCACACACCCTGAACCTACCTAGGAACGCCAGCTGAAAAATCGGGCAGAGAGTGTGCACCCACATCCAGAGGCACAGCAGCAAGCAAAGACGGAGGTATCTCGATGACTGCAGAGGGACCAGAGGCGGCATATGGGACAGCTGCTGGGAAGAGCAGCCCATCATCAGACAATGGTGGCTGTCGAGATGGTGACGACTGTGAAAAGGGGTCCGTGACTAGCGCCAACGGTGTGGGTCCCACGGGATACACTATGGTGCAACGGAGGCTACTGTGTTCAGGCAGGTACGGAATCTCGAAGCACGTAGCCTGTGGCAAGATCACACTATTTACATGGACAAATTTTATTCTGGTGGCACCTCAGCAATCTTTTCGTTACCTGAATCCAATACGACGTAGAATGGTGCCTCACTCTCAGTGCCTTCGTCCACCAACCAATCTGCAAAAGATAGAATTCTCAGTGTGATACTTCGCCTGTACGGGCAGCGTGACTTCCGCCCACCACGGCAGGTGCAGCTATTGAAGCAGGGTTTGGTGGTGCCGTCCATGTAACAAATGCGCCGGTATTAGCCCCTCGCGTGGCTGGGAGCGCTAAGAGACAAGAAGAGCAACAGAGCTTGATTCCGTATCTAGGAAGTATGAAGTCTGTCCACCTGTCGCTTACATTTTCGTGCAAAGACTTCAGCTTTGCCATTGGATTGTGGGTGGAATGGTGTATTCGATATGTGGTTGATGCCAGAGACACTGTAAGACTGTTCACATCAACAAACTGAGGTCCATTGTCTGTCACAATCGCTTCAGGTAATCTCTCGATGCAAAAACGGCAAGACCTGGATAGTGGAATGAGCCACAGTAGAGTGCGTAGGAACCACGAAGGGAAATTTGCTGAAACTATCAACGATGGTGAGTGAATGTGTATTCCAGTAAGGACTCAAAAACTCCCAAGTACAAACATTGCCAAGATGCTTGAGGTTTGGGCCATTCAGAGAAGCGCCGAGGCAGGTCTGACTGATGTTCAGCACAGGTGTTGCACTGAGAAGTCGACTGTTCAGCTACTGCGTCCAGACCGTGCCGGGGACAATGACGTCGTGCCAACTGCTAGGTGTAAATAATGACCCAGTGACCTTGATGCAGCAAAAGAAATACGACAGGCTAGAGGGTCTGGCGAACCACGACAATTATCTGATCACTATCAGTGCTAAGCAAAATGACACTTGGTGAACTGCAAGGGCGTGCCAAAGGGCAAAATATCGGCGAACCGCAGAGCTACAAATCTGTCTGGCTGAACGTGGCCAACTAGTGCGGATGTAGTGCAGCAGAATCTGCACAACAGGATCCACTGCTGTGGCTTGGGCAATTTTCCGGTGATTAAGCAGAAAGCTATGCAAAACATCTGTGTCTTGTGAACCAGTATAGTAACAAGAAGCACAGGACTCACAATACGTGGAATCTGGGCTACAGAGAAGCGACAAAGAGTATTTGCATTAGGATTCTTAGAAGGAGGCCAATATACAATCTCGTATTGGCAATTTGACAAGAGAAGAACCCACCATTGCAGCTTCTGCTCTGTGCGACTTGGGACTGACAGAAGGGCTAAACAAAGATTGTAGAGGTTTATGGTCAGTCACCAAGTAAAATTTTCTGCCAAAAAGATACTGGTGAAACTTAGTGACACCAGACACAATAACGAGAGCCTCCTTTCCAATTTGCGAATAATTACACTGAGCTTTGTTCAGCAACTTCAAAGTGAAGGAATCTGTCTGTCAACAGAGCCAGGTTTCATGGACAAAACAGCACCAGTGCCGTAAGATAAAGCATCCACAGCCAAGAGCACAGGTTCGACCGGATCGAAACGAACAAGGCATCGATCACTAAGCAGAGCGTCTTTAAGCTTCTGGAAAGGAAACTGCCTCTCATGCGACCAAGCAGAAGTGATATTCTCCATGAGCAAACGATGCAAGGGAGCCGCGATTTGAGCGGCGTAAGGAATAAATGTAATGTAATACATGAGCTTCCCTAACACGGACTGCAATTCCTGCACATTACGTGGGGATGGAAGGTCACGGATAGCAAGCAAATGTGATTACAATCGGTGAACAACCTGGCTATTAATGACATATCTAAGTGCTCAAGCTCAGTCTAAAAAAACACACATTTGTCTCTCTTACATATGAGAGCAGCTGCAGACAACACTTGATACAGAATGGGAAGATTGCTAATGTGTTCCTCAGGATTGCGACCTGAGACGACAATGTCATCTAAATAATTCTAGCAGAAAGGAATTTTCGCAGTCGGCTGCTCCTGAAAGCACTGAAATATGGCACGTGTGGAAGCACTGCCAAAAAGAAATCTCAAGAATTTGAAGAGACCCAGATGAGTGTTGATGACGAAGACCTGTTGGGTCTGCTCATCCAGCAGTATCCACAAGTAAGTGTCACGTCAGTCAATTTTGAAAAAGTAACGACCAGAACCCCATTTTTCCATCATTTCTTCTGGGCGCAGCAAGGGTTTACTGTCAATGCCTTTTTAAGAATTTACAGTTTTCTTAAAATCGGTGCACAGCCAGAGTATGCCAGACGGCTTTTTTAGAATAACAAGAGGAGACGCCCACTGACTGGCAGTAATGGGTGCTATGATCCCACTGTCTTTTAAACCAATAGGTTCCTGAGATACCTGTTCTCCAAAAGCCTGAGGGACAGGACGAGATCTAACAAAACGTGGCTGTGCAATGTCCTTCATTGTGATATGGGGAACAAAATTACTGGCTTTGCCTAAACTCTCAGAAAATAAATCCTGAAATTCTGCGCAAAACTGAGCAATACTGTCTCGAGAATCAAAGGTGGAAACAGAAAGTACATTGTCCTGACTGTTTAATCCAAACAAATAAAAAAAAAAGACCAAAAATATTAGCAATGTCTCTGGAGGGAAACATTGCTAGTGTCACAGTCTTTGTCAAATTTCGGAAAGTTGCAGGAAGACCAGAACTGCCTAAGACAGGAATGTCTTGGCCGTTGTACGCCATCAGCATATGGCGCGATGTGCATAAGTTATGTTTGCCAAGCAACTTGTGAGTCGTAGGGTAGAGCAAAGTGACTGAAGCGTCAGTGTCAAGTTGCAGACGGACTGATTGTCCAGCAACAATAAGAGCTACACTCCAGAAAGAGATTTTCACTCTGCAGCGGTGTGTGCGTTGATATAAAACTTCCTGGCAGATTAAAACTGTGTGCCCGACTGAGACTCGAACTCGGAACCTGCTGTGAGGACCGGGTGTGAGTCGTGCTTCGGTAGCTCAGATGGTAGAGCACTTGCCCGCGAAAGGCAAAGGTCCCGAGTTCGAGTCTCGGTCGGGCACACAGTTTTAATCTGCCAGGAAGTTTCAAGAGCTACACTACGTGCCATTAAAATTGCTACACCATGAAGATGACGTGCTACAGACGCGAAATTTAACCGACAGGAAGAAGATGCTGTGATATGCAAATGATTAGCTTTTCAGAGCATTCACACAACGTTGGCGCCGGTGGCGACACCTAAAACGTGCTGACATGAAGAAAGTCTCCAACCGATTTCTCATACCCAGACAGCAGTTGACCGGCGTTGCCTGGTGAAACGATGTTGTGATGCCTCGTCTAAGGAGGAGAAATACGTACCATCACGTTTCCGACTTTGATAAAGGTCGGATTGTAGCCTATCGCGATTGCGGTTTATCGTATCGCGACATTGCTACTCGCGTTGGTCGAGATGCAATGACTGTTAGCAGAATATGGAATCGGTGGGTTCATGAGGGTAATACAGAACGCCATGCTGGATCCAAACGGCATCGTATCACTAGCAGTCGCGATGACAGGCATCTTATCCACGTGACTGTAACGGATCGTGCAGCCACGTCTCGATCCCTGAGTCAACAGATGGGGACGTTTGCAAAACAACAACCATCTGCACGAACAGTTCGACGACGTTTGCAGCAGCATGGACTATCAGTTCGGAGACATGGCTGCGGTTACCCTTGACGCTGCATCACAGACAGGAGCGCCTGCGATGGTTTACTCAACGACGAACCTGGGTGCACGAACGGTAAAACGTCATTTTTCGGATGAATCCAGGTTCTGTTTACAGCATAATGATGGTCGCATCCGTGTTTGGCGACTTCGGGCGTATCACCTGGCGTGATGGTATGGGGTGCCATTGGTTACACGCCTCGGTCACCTCTTGTCCGCATTGATGTTACATTTCAGATGTGTTACGACCAGTGGCTCTATCCTTCATTGGATCCCTGCGAAACGTTACAATTTCAGCAGGGTAATGCGCGACCGCATGTTGCTTTCTGCACTTTCTGTACAATAAATGTTCGACTGGTGCCCTGGCCAGCACATTCTCCAGATCTCTCACCAATTGAATACGTTTGGTTAATGGTGGCTGAGCAACTGGCTCGTCACAGTACGACAGTCACTACTCTTGATGAACTGTGGTATCGTGTTGAAGCTGCATGGGCAGCTGTACCTGTACACGCCATCCAATGCCCAGGCGTATCAAGGCCGTTGTTACGGCCAGAGGTGGTTGTTCTGGGTACTGATTTCTCAGGATTTATGCATCCACATTGCGTGAAAAGGTAATCAGATGTGGGTTCTAGTATAATATATTTATCCAATGAATACCCGTTTATCATATGCATTTCTTCTTGGTGTAGCAATTTTAACGGCCAGTAGTGGATAAAAACATTGTTTTCCTCACGTAACACTGTAGATGACTTTGAAAGCCTTTCCAGAAACGTTATTGCACTGTTGTTTTGCACTAATGACACTGGGGCTTTGGGAACGCTTTACACACTGCTTGTGACTTGGATTTGCGTGGAGGAGTAGCAGAAAGGGTGCCTTACGCTTCTGCAGGCAGACAGACAGTAATGTCCCCGTTTGCCGCAATAAAAGGCGTCGCTTCAGGCGGAGGCCAAGATCGGGGACCACGTGCCGTGTTAGAGCGAGGGCGCGACTTCGCGCCCGGAGCCAGACGCAGCACGAGTGGGTGTGAACGCTGTGGGTGCGGCCGGCACAGCCGGTGTTTGCGGGCCGGCTGCGAGGCCTGTCTGCAGGACAGACGGAAGCTACCTCAGAACTGTGGGCTGCGCTTTCCCAGGAATCTAGAGACTCGAGAATCTACAGAAATCTACAGCACCTGTTCCAAGGATGGGTTTAGGAATTTAAGAATCAGTTCCCGAATTCGAGAGTCAGCTACAATGTTTGTGATGGCATCACGGATCACTGCATCGGTGTAGTATCTAGCTCAGTCACATTTGAATCTACAATGTCTAGTAAGGCATTGCAAATCAGTCACTCACTGATGTTTGTCTGTTCTTGTTCCTTACGCAACCAAAAGAATAAATAAAGGGCAGCCGTCATTTCTGCCTTTCCTCGTAATACTTTGTAAGCGCCTGCAGTGAGACTCGTAGTGTACCAACTCAGGACGCGACGTGGGAAACAACTTCGCCCACAGGTGGTAAACAGTCACCTCCACCGTGGCCGAGGAATAAGGTTGTTTGTGAGTACCTCGTACTGAGATGTGCGCATTGAACTGGGCGCAGTGCTCGGTACAGTAATCCCTCGTCTCGTCAAATTCACGAGACGGCGGTGCAGGCAGTGGTGCTGCCGTTGGGTCCGGGGTCTCGCGTGAGTTGACCAGCGCCGTCACTAATCGATTCGTCACTTCGAGCATGTGCGCCGTTTGTTCGCTCTGAAACTGAATAGACTGTCTTAGATCAACTGCAGGCATCACAGCACGCGTTGTAGCCATTATCTGCTAAGCAATGCGCAAAGACAAGCAGCGAAAAGCAATAGTGGCAGAAACAGAGCAGGAAGGAGGGTGCAAAAGCAGCAACCTTGGAACCCCGGATCAAAAAAATTTTCAAATATGTGTGAAATCATATGGGACTTAACTGCTAAGGTCATCTGTCCCTAACCTTACACACTACTTAACCTAAATTATCCTAAGCACAAACACACACACCCATGCCCGAGGGAGGAGTCGAGCTTTCGCCAGGACCAGCCACACAGTCCATGACTGCTGTACCTTAGACCGCTCGGCTAATCAGAGGGCGGCGAAGGTCGGATCCTAGAAAATAAAGAGCACAAGCAAGGCAAACACGGGCAAACAGGGGCTGAGCATCCAAAAAAAGCGAGCAAAAAGACGATAAAACAGGAAGAAGCAAGTCTACGACTTCGTACACAACGGTGAGGAGGTGTGGGCCGCAGCGTGGTGCGGCGACTGTCGTCATAGGGAAGCTGCATAGGAGGAGAAACGACTGGCGAACGAGCTAAGACAGCAAACACAGAATTTGGTTGTGTTTCTCCGAACATACGAAGACTCATAGCAAATAATGCGGCAAGAAACAGGGTCCAATGGGGCTACTGCGGCGGCAGGGGGGCACAGCGGCGCTGGCAGGCCGCAGCTGCTGGCGTGCGCGCCTCGGCCTCCCGGTGTCGGCCTCTAGTGGAGCCCTGCTCTTCTGTTACCGACCTCGCGACGACCGTCGTCTGTTATCGATAAATGATACCTAGCAGGAAATGTATTCTTGCAGTTCCTATGTCTTTGCAGATTGCAAACTCCAGTCTACAGACAAGAATGATACGTGAGCATGTAAAAGGAAGATGTTTACTTACATAGAGAGTAAAGATTACACTTGTATTAGGTGTAAATCTGTATTACACTATGGAAACCAATTGATTCCACTTGTTGTTGTTGTTGTCATCTTCAGTCCAGAAACTGGTTTAATGCAGCTCTTCGTGCTATTCTATCCTGTGCAAGCTTCTTCATCTTCCAGTACCTACTGCAGCCTGCATCCTTCTGAATCTGCTTAGTGTATTCATCTCTTGGTCTCCCTCGACGATTTTTACCCTCCAAGCTACCCTCCAATGCTAAATTGGTGATCCCTTGATGCTCAGAACATGTCCTACCAATCGATCCCTTCTTCTAGTGAAGTTGTGCCACAAATTTCTCTTCTCCCCCAATCCTATTCAATACCTTCTCATTAGTTATGTGATAAACCCATCTAATCTTGAGCATTCTTCTGTAGCACCACATTTCGAAAGCTTCTATTCTCTTCTTGTCCAAACTATTTATCGTCCACGTTTCACTGCCACACATGGCTACACTCCATACAAATACTTTCAGATACGACTTCCTGACACTTAAATATATACTCGATGTTAACAAATTTCTCTTCTTCAGAAACGCTTTCCTTGCCATTGCCAGTCTACATTTTATATCCTCTCTACTTCGACCATCATCAGTTATAGCAGAACTCATTTACTACTTTAAGCGTCTCATTTCCTAATCTAATTCCCGCAGCACACCCGATTTAATTTGACTACATTCCATTATCCTCGTTTTGCTTTTGTTGATGTTGATATTATATCCTTCTTACAAGTCACTGTCCATTCCGGTCAGCTGCACTTTCAGGTCCTTTGCTGTCTCTGACAGAACTACAATGTCATCGACGAACCTCACGGTTTTTATTTCTTCTCCATGGATTTTAATTCCTGCTCCGAATTTTTCTTTTGTTTCCTTTACTGCTTGCTCAATATACAGATTGAATAACATCGGAGATCGGCTTCCCAACTACAGCTTCCCTTTCATGCACCTCGACTCTTATAACTGCAATCTAGTTTCTGTACAAATTGTAAATAGCCTTTCGCTCCCTGTATTTTACCCCTGCCACCTTCAAAATTTGAAAGAGAGTATTCCAGTCAACATCGTCAAAAGCTTTCTCTAAGTCTACAAATGCTAGAAACGTAGGTTTGCCTTTCAATAGGTTTGCCTTTCCTTAACCTATTTTCTAAGATGAGTCGTAGGGTCAGTATTGCTTCACGTGTTCCAAAATTTCTACGGAATCCAAACTGATCTTCCCCGAGGTCGCCTTCTACCAGTTTTTCGTCTGCAAAGAATTCGTGTTAGTATTTTGTAGCCGTGACTTATTAAAGTGATAGTTCGGTAATTTTCGCGTCTGTCAACACCTGCTTTCTTTGGGATTGGAATTATTATATTCTTCTTGAAGTCTGAGGGTGTTTCGCCTCTCTCATAGATCTTGCTCGCTAAATGGTAGAGTTTTGTTAGGACTGACTCTCCTAAGGCTGTCAGTAGTTCTAATAGAATATTGTCTACACCCGGGGCCTTGTTTCGACTTAGGTCTTTCATGTAGAAAATATTATTTTGTACTGAAAACTTCTTGACTTGGAGGTTTATCTATGAAAATACAACATGTCTTCGCTATTTTAGGAACAGTTTTCAAGTACTTGCACATGTAAGTTCATTTGGACAAAAATAGGGAAGTACTCTATGTTTGGAATCAAAACAAAATAACAGACGATGAGTGTGACTTTCGTTACAGATAACCTCGTCCCATAAACTTAAAACACTAAGAACGAGCTCTAAATGTGTCAACAAGAAGTGTTACACTTTTTTCCCTATCATGGTTCTAGGTGTTTCAAAAAATTCAGCGGTTCTAGTGTTAAGTGAGAATGGGTTTTCATCCTTCACAGATATTCAGACGCCTCACTGAATATGTCATCAGCAGGTATCGAGCCATCATAAAGGTGAAGTGTGGACACACACCCTATTCATGTCCTCTAATAGGTGTCTGGCATGGACACATTTGAACAGATAGTGTAACGTCGTACGTATCTACCTCGTTATTGTTGTGCATTTTATGCAATTTTGTTAGTACATATGATGCCAGTGAGTTTTATTTTCATTTTACAATACTTTTCTTATCATGGATTAATTGCTGTTTTTCAAAATACTTACTGGTGTAACGTGAAGTTGGTGTCTTTTTATCAGCAGTTGACTTTTCGTTTTTCCTTCTTGTTCCCTCGTGGCAGTTAGGGTAACATGTTCATTTACCGTGACAGACTCAACGTAGTTTATTTTGTTAGAGAAGTAGCCGTGGATTGTGAGCAGTGCCTGTTAGTTCAGACACGCATGCATATCTGAAGGCCACTGTGTAATTACACACAGACATTGCAAAACACAGACAGTAAACCAAAATGTGTACTACATGCACTGCTAGGCTAAAACGATGATTACAACATTGGTTCAAATGGGTCTGAGCACTGTGCGACTTAACTGCTGAGGTCATCAGTCGCCTAGAACTTAGAACTAATTAAACCTAACTAACCTAAGGACATCACACACGTCCATGCCCGAGGCAGGATTCGAACCTGCGACCGTAGCGGTCGCTCGGTTCCAGACTGTAGCGCCCAGAACCGCACGGCCACTCCGGCCGGCGATCACAACATTATCTCCTCCTGTTGTAGGAATCGCATACCACGCGAACGTGTTTTGGATTGGTCCAGAGAACGTGCACAGATAGCCGAAATTGTTAAGGCGACTGCTCGCGACATGCGAGAAATCCAGGTTAGAATTGCAGGCTGGCACAAATTTTCTCTACTCACAAGTAAATAGTTCAACTGACGTCAAAATGATTTCGTCAATTAATTTCGTTTTTATTTTGTACTGCTCTGTCTGTCGCTCCAGGCAAGCATGCATGTCTGAAGGACACTAGATAATAACAAAACAAAACAAAAATGATTACAATGGCTCTGAGCACTATGGGACTTAACATCTGAGGTCATCAGTCCCCTAGAGCTTAGAACTACTTAAACCTAACTAACACACACATCCACGCCCGAGGCAGAATTCGAACCTGAGACCGTAGCAGCAGCGCTGTTCCGGACTGAAGCCCCTAGAAGCGCTGAGCCACATCGGCCGGAGGATAATGACATATAGAAATCGTAAAACACAGACATTGTAAACTAAAATCGGTATTGCATCGCTCGATGGACTAAAAGCGATGATAATAACATTGTTTTTACCTGTTGTGGGATTCATATACTGCGCATGTGTTGGAACATGTGGACAGTGTGGCATCTGGAGATTTGAATCGCTCGGGTGTGCGTGCGCAGATAGCTGAAGTTGTTAAGGCGAGCACTCGCGATAAGCGGGGAAAGCGGATTCGAGTTTCTGTTAGCCACAAATTTTTATGTGTCACTGATAAACAGTACAGCTGAAATCAAAATGTTTTCGCGTTTTGCGAATCAGTTTCGTAATACTTAATGCTGCTGTGGATAGTCAGCAGCGTATGTTC